>NC_088847.1:23282989-24003999 GCF_904066995.2 Poecilia reticulata | reverse complement strand
ATCATGACGGCTACAATAGCCACTCCAAAATGGTGACGGCTGCTTCCATCTTCTTTTCTTCCCTCCTTGTTTTCTGTAAAACAGAATCAGAGCTGAAGGTCAGAATCCATTTCTCTTCACCTGCTGCTCTCAGACCAGCTGCTTTCTGCAGCAGCTTTACAAACACAAACATCTGGGCTGACAGGTTCACTGCAGAACCAGAACCACATCTGGCCTTAAAGGGATATTCCCCCCTATTTTAGCCATAGAGACTCTGGAGACATTTTACCTTTAAGAAGATTCACTGATTGAACATTAAACCACTTTATGCAGCTTCCTTCTTTCACTGGAACATAGAAACCATGAAAACTCACCAGTAGGAGGCGCCACATCCAGGAAGACGACCCCGATGGGGTCAGAGGTCAAAGTGCGTCTCTTCCTGCCGGTTGCTTCTCTCTGGACACCTCGACACTCGTATGTTCCCGTGTCGTTGGTCGTCACGTTGCTCAGAAGCAAAGACACGTCTCCGTCCTCCATCCGTCTGTCCTGCAGCTCCACCCGCTTCCTAAAAGATGGATGCTGGTTCTCTGGGTCCAGCTGCTGGTCTCTGAACAGGAGGACATATTCTGGTTCCAGGTCCAGTCGGGTCCACTTCACAACCACAGCAGGTTTGTTGTTGGGGAGTCGGCATGGCAGAGAGACGGTCTGTCCAGGAACAGCTGAGATCTGAACTACAGGACAGAGAAACAGAGCAGAAAGGTCAGAGGTCAGAGTGAACCGGTCCACTTCCAGCAGCAGCAGAGACCAAGGAGAGACACTGGACTCTGACCTGGACTGGATCTGGACCTTAAAACAAGAACTGTTGTTAGAATCAGAAATAATCTGCTTCAAATGATCGAACCAGGATTCTTGTCATTTTCTGGTAAATATTTAGTTTTTCAAGCTTTGATCCAATATTTTATGATTTTAATCATCATAATGAATGAACACATGGAGAGTTAAACTGTTTGAGTTTCTACTTCCTGTCCTGCTGACACTTTTATTTTACTCATGATGAGAACAGAAACATCAGGATTTACATTCAGTAACTTTCACTGCACATTTTTCACATAACAGGAACATTTCTGACTAAAGTCCAGTTCTTTACATGATGGTACCAGAATTTAACGACTAATTTGCAACAATTAAATGTGATACAGATTGAACCTTTATGCAGTAAAAAGAAAAAGATAAAAAGTTTGAAGTGAAATCTGTAAAAGTAAATGTTTAACTGGACTTATAATGATTCTCTCTTATCTAGAGGTGAAATATTGTTCATTTATAGATTAATTTGCCATCAGATCTTTGGGAGATAAATGGATAAAACATGTAATTCAAGCCCCATTCCAATGACATTAGGACAAAAAGAAGAACAAAATCAGAACAGCATTATTTCCAAATATTTTCAACCTTCAACTGATTTCACTACAAAGACAAGATATGTAATTTTCAAATGCATAAATTTTGTTTTTGCAAATATTCACTGATCTGAACTGGATTCCTGCAGCTCATTCCTAAGATATTTACCACTCAGTTACATAGAAAAACTTTACTTCCCGTTTGTTGAAGTTCTTTGGGTGGAGATATTTTCCATTCTTGCTCTATGAACAACTTTAGTTGATAACTGTCTGATGTTTCCATTATTGTATTTTGCTCTTCAAACATGTGCAGGTCTGACTTGCAGACAAGCCAGTCCAAGTCCTGGGTTGTTCTACGAGGAAGTTATGGTGTTGTAACACGACCACAATGCAGCTTAGGATGCAGAACTGCCTAAGTGGTTGAATGTCAGCAATATTCAGTCCTGCTTTACAGCCTTACTGTTTACTTAGAGAGATTTATCCAGATTCCTTTTGACAATATTAAGGACTGCAGATGATAGAATCCCTAAATTCCTTGCAAATTCACATGGAGAAACGTTTTCCCTAAATTATGAGAATATTTGTTCAAGCAGCTCTTCACAAAGTTACGGACCTCGCCCCACCTTAAATGTTAATATTGACTATTTGGGGGATCGTGACACGAACAAATATTTTCTCATCATTCCTAAACTTTCCCGTCTTTTCTTGTGCCTGATTTAACTTTTTTGGATCGTGTTGCAGGAATCAAATTCAAAATGAGATTATTTTCAAAAACACAGCAAAGTTTATCTGTCTGAACATCAAATGTCTTCTCTTTGTTGTGTATTACAGGTTTAAAAAGATTACAGAATCATATTTTTATTTTATTTTTGACTTATGCCATATCCAAATTTGAATTGGGGCTATACTCTTAACACAAAATGGCCCAATAAACATATTTTCTTTATAAATCTCATGCAGCTGTCATGATGCGTTTGGCAGTCAGATTCTGGGTAAAGTGAAGAAATGAGTTTAATGATGTCCCAAATGGACACAAAGTCATGAACCACAGGAGAGCAAAGAAACACGACCAAAAACTCAAACAATAACCTGACAAAGACGAGGCAGAGAGCAGGAGACACAGATGAGGTTAAAGACAGGAGGGATTAATCAGATCAGGGGCCTGACATGACAACACAGAGACTAAATAAACCAATAAACACACAAAAACAATATCATCATAGCAGCTACTGATCAGTCTGCATAGCCACTAAACTGTCTACATGTCCAAATCTCTATTGCTATCAATCAGTTTTAGGTTAACTTACTTTATTTACTAATAAAGTAAGATATATGATTTACTTGCAAATCAAATAACAAATCATATCCATGGACACACACACTTTCAAAAGTAAAAAAAATAAATACAAATTTACATGTAACGGTGCTCAAGGCTCCGTCATTTTCTAAACAAAGTAGGAAAATCTAATCAACATAATCACTTTCACTGTAACTCTTATGCCTTTCGAGACTCAATTCTGACTTGTGTTTTCTTACCCGACCTTTTTTTTCCCTCTTTTCCTTTTGACAGAACGACCCTTTTACCCATCCGGCTTCAGGTCAATCATCCATTTATTCTCTTCTAATAAACCTCACATAAAACTTATAACGGGTAAACTTCATTTCTGCTATTATTATTTTCAGCGCTACGTTAAAAAACTCGACTCTGTTTTTAAATTGACAACTTTTAACTCCTAAACAAACATGATAACTTCAGGAATATTATTTCATTCAACCAGAATTTCATTCAGTATTTTTAGTTTCATTCAATAAATTAACGTTTAATTCCATACATTCTTAGCAATAACAATATACCTGAAGCAAATGGAGACTAACCTGTATCTGTTAATGCAGATCCCAATATCAGGCAAAGAACCGCAACAATCAAGGCAGCGATCATGATGACAAATGTCTTTCAGATGGAGGATTAAAACCTGAGCCGCGGTGCAGAGCGATTTAAAGCCAGATAACTTCCTCGTCGATAAACCCGCCTTACCACACACGGATCATCACACCTTCCTCTGGACACCGTGTCGTATTTCAACACCATACAGTCGTTTAACAGTAGGGGGCGCCATCACAACAGTAGCAACAGATTCACCAGACATTAAATCCACAGCGTCATGACTTTCTTTTACTAACGAACAAATATGTCACTTTTTTTAGGCGACTTTACTACATTGTATATCGATGTGTGAATTAGAGAAACGTTGTAATAAGATATAATTTACCAACATAATTTTATTCCTTATTTCCTCCTGGAACAGACCAAGCTGATTAAATTGTTTTTTTCTTTTATAAAAAATACATGAAATATAGAACCTGAAGGTAAAAATCAACACAGTCGCTAATAGTTATTTAAAACGCCTGATGTGTTCATTAAATTTGTTACAGAGGAAAAACAGAGAACTCACCTCGATTTGAGCTGAAGCTTCTGAGGCAGAAACACAAACAGGTTTCTGTTCCTACTGCTTAAAGCCACACCTCACATTGCTATTGCAGGATGTTTAGTGCAGAAAAACGGCTCATTCAGTTCATGCTGAACGTGTCTCACTGTGGGTATGATAAACAATGTTTCCTAACTACAAAAGCTGCACATCTTTACAGTTTTTCCTGATAGTTTTCATGCAGTTAACAACTCAAACTCAACATTTTACCACACAAACTCATATAATGGCCAAAGTTTGCTAAAGGCACCAACTGCACCAAATCATTTAAACAAATATTTCCTCCAAAAAGAAAAGTTTACAACCAGGAGAGTGAAATCTTCTAATTAATCATTAAACTACAGAAACATTTTCATTGCTTGACAGTGAAGACTGGACGTTTTCTAGTTGTAGCAAACTGGACAGAGAATTAAGCCATAAAAGTTCATTAAGGAGCAGAGGGTAGAAACAGCATTCATACATTCAGGCCCTTCTGATGATCTTAGTGTCCTTTAACTTCAGGATTGAAACATAGAAAAAAAAATCACAATTCATTTGACTTTTTATTTAATTCTTAATTAGTTAGCATTTTTGATCCAACAAGTCAGAATTTACAGTTTGATTTAGTGATTATATTTGTATAAAAGAAAACAATCCCCATCATTTCTGTACTTCAGGGAAAAGCAATTTAACAATTTAACAAAACTCACATTCATCAGAAACAACCAGACAGACCTTCACAGTCTGGTGTCACTGAGGCTTTGAGGAAACTGTAACATGACTGTTTCCTCCCTCTCTCTGGTAGCTCTCTTCAAACATGACGGTTCACGTTGGCTGTAACATCCACTCACTAAAACAAGCAAAGATTTTATCTCTCAAAAGTAAAATTTCCTGTCAACAGCTTCTATGGCAAACACTGAGACCACCAGCAGTTTATGGAGTAACGTGAAAAGGGGCAAGAAAAACAGCAAATTTCTCCTTTCTTGTTAAAGCTTAGGTAAATGACCTTTAATTTCCTAATGTGAGAGATTCTGCACTACATGCATAAAAAAGATTAAATACTAAATTTAATAATAGTAATAATCCCTCCTCTCATCCACCAGTACAGAAAATGGATGTTTCATACACAGGGAGAAAGGAGGCAAAAAAATTCAGAAATTTTTATTCTTGATCCCTTGAAAATTTCACCAATGAGATAAATAAATATAGATTATAGATCAGATGTAAAAAGTCTGATCTGTGGATTGCTGCATGAAGGGAATCTGACCTGCTGACCTTAGTCCTCTGAGGACAGCATGTGTTATACTCAAGAGGTGTGCTCCTGCTGCTCAGAGGAAAACCATGCAGGAATTTAAAAACAGGACATGGATTTTAAAATGAATTTTGAAATGTCTCAGCAGCCTGTGGAGAGAAGATAAAACATATCCATGGACACACACACTTTCAAAAGTAAAAAAATAAATAAAAATGTAAATGTAACGGTGCTCAAGGCTCCACATGTCATTTTCTAAACAAAGTAGACACAAAATCTAATTAACATAATCACTTTCACTGTAACTCTTACGCCTTTCGAGGTTGAATTCTGACATGTTTTCTTACCCGACCTTTTTTTTCCCTTTTGACAGAACGACCCTTTTACCCATTTCAAGTCTGCCATAATCATCCATTCATTCTTTTCTAATAAATCTCATTAAAAACTCTTAAAGGGTGAACTTCATTTCTGCCGTTACTATTTTCCGCGCTACGTGAACTTTATGGAAAAACCCAACTCTGTTTCTGAAATAGACAACACCTGAACAAACATGATAACTTCAGGAATATTATTTCATTCAATAAATTAACGTTTAATTACATGCATTCTTAGCAATAACAATATATCTGAAGCAAATGGAGACTAACCTGTATCTGTTAATGCAGATCCCAATATCAGGCAAAGAACCGCAACAATCAAGGCAGCGATCATGATGACAAATGTCTTTCAGATGGAGGATTAAAACCTGAGCCGCGGTTCAGTTTGATTTAAAGCCAGAGGTGCAGAGCGTGGCTTTAAACCACACCGATAAGCTCCGCCTTACCGTCTCACTTTCTTGAGATAGTGTCGTATTTCAACACTATACAGTCTTTTAACAGTAGGGGGCGCCATCACAACAGCGGCAACAGGTTCAAATCCACAGCGTCATGACTTTTCTTTTCTAACGAACAATGACCTGATATGTGACTAAAAGTGTCTTTGCGCAGTTTAGGTGACTTTACTACATTGTATATCGATGTATGAATTAGAAAAAAACTTTATAACAAAATATAATTTACCAACATAATTTTATTTCTTATTTCCTTAATGTCCTGGAACAGATCAGGTTGATTATAGAGACAGATTTTTTTTTTCTATCGAAAAATACATGAAATGTTGAACCTGAAGGTAAAAGACAACACAGTCGCTAATAGTTATTTATAAAGCCTGATGTATTCATTAAATGTTACAAGAGGAAAAGCAGAGAACTCACCTCGATTTGAGCTGAAGAAACAAACACTGCTTAAAGCCACACCCTACATTACTATAGGAGGATGTTTGCTGCTGAAAAACGGCTCATAAACCTGAAAGCAGCTCATGCAGGTGTGTTAAACATCATTTCCTAACTAGAAAAGCTGTACATCTTTACAGTTTTCATGCAGTTATCAACTCAAACTCAACATTTTTATAACATTTTACCACACAAACTCATATAATGGCCAAAGTTTGCTAAAGGCACCAACTGCACCAAATCATTTAAAATATGAAACAAAAGCAAATATTTCCTCCAAAAAGAAAAGTTTACAACCAGGAGAGTGAAATCTTCTCATTAAACTACAGAAACATTATTATTGCTTGACAATGAAGACAGGACGTTTGCGTCTTATGTAGCAAAGAGACAACTTTTAAACCATAAAAGTTCATTATTTCTAGATAAAGGAGCAGAGTGCAGAAACAGACACTTTATATCCAAGCCCTTCTGATGATCTTAGTGTCCTTTAACTTCTGAATAGAAAAAAAAAACATAATTCATTTGACTTTTTATTTAATTCTTTATCAGTTAGTATTCCTGATCCAGTAAGTTACATGTTACAAAAATGTATGTCTCTCACACAGAGTGAGAGACATAGAGCCTCATACCAGAGGAGGCTTATAGGTATTATAGGTAAGAAAGGTTATAGGTAATAACCTTTAATTTTCCAATAAGAGAGGAGGCTCAGCCTCCTCATACCAGAGGAGGCGAGTATAAGAATATGAGAATAAGAGAGTTAATGCTCCTGCATTCCTGCTCCTCTGATCAGGAATGCAGGAGCAATGCAGGAATGCATTGATCAGGAATTGATCAATGCATTGATCATTCCTGATCAGAGAACACTTCACTTTACACTGTTCACTTCCTCATTCAGAATGAATGGGATAAATTTTGCAAGTTTTTTGTTCACTTCCTCATTCAGATTTTCACATGTGACACAGTTGGGGAAACATCATCATCTCACTCATGTTCTCACATGAATCCTGACATTTCAGGATTCATTTTAAAATCCTCGCCTTTTTTTAAAATTCCTGCATGGTCTTCTTCTGAACATGCAGGAATGCTCAGAGGAGCAGGAATGCTCAGAGGAGCAGGAATGCTCAGAGTAGCAGGAATGCTCAGAGGAGCAGGAATGCTCAGAGGAGCAGGAATGCTCAGAGTAGCAGGAATGCTCAGAGGAGCAGGAATGCTCCTGCTCTGAGGAATGCATTAATCAAGATGGAGACAAAAAGAAAAGTGTATCTAAACAGCTTCAATTATAATTTTAAACATGTTTTATGCTGACTAGATGAAACTTAATGGAAGCTCTAAAATTAGCACAATTGACTTTAAATCAATCTGACATGAAAGTCTGTAAGGTGATGATCAGACTGAACTCTGAACTGAATGTGATGCTAAAGCCTCTTCACTGGAGTCTGTCACTTTTACTACATGCAGGTAAATGTGAACCCGGTAATGTTCAGATAATATTTTCATTGGGTCGAAGTTCCAATAATCTATATCTGGATGAACTAAAGAACTGTTTAGTTCATCATTAAGTCATCTTGGTGTGTCGGCATTTGTATTTCAGCAAGAACAGTTGACTTTACTGATGGCCACAACAACATAAATATGCAGGAACATTAGAGACTCTGCAAGGCTGAATGACTGAAACCACTGAGCGGTACAGCGCTCACCACTGAGCTCTGAACTGAAGCTCAGAGCGGTACACTGAGCGCTGTACCGCTCTGTGGTTTCAGTGAGCTACAGCGCTGAGTGGTGAGCGCTGTAGCTCACTGAAACCACTGAGCCGCTGTAGCTCACTGAAACCACTGAGCGTTGGTTCAAAACCAGGATGTTGATGTTTCTGCCCTGTTATTGTCATCAGGAGTAGAACAAGACCTCAAGATCTACTGATCCATAAGGTAATGGAAACTAATTAGGAAATAAATCAAAGAACTTCAACAATAAACTCTAAACCTGAAACTTGGAGCCAGTTATATTGTTAACATCTGAATGAGAATAGTTAGTGGTTTTATTCACAGGTGGAGCCACAAGACCGGTCGATCTACGTTCCCACCCTCATCTATGGTCATGAGCTTTGGGTCATGACCGAAAGAACGAGATCACGGGTACAAGCGGCCGAAATGGGTTTCCTCCGCAGGGTGGCTGGGCTCTCCCTTAGAGATAGGGTGAGAAGCTCGGTCATCCGGGAGGGACTCAGAGTAGAGCCGCTGCTCCTCCACGTCGAGAGGAGCCAGTTGAGGCTCGGGCATCTGGTCAGGATGCCTCCAGGACGCCTCCCTGGTGAGGTGTTCCGGGCACGTCCCACCGGGAGGAGGCCTCTGGGAAGACCCAGGACACGCTGGAGGCCTTGGGATTCCCCCGGAGGAGCTGGAAGAAGTGGCTGGGGAGAGGGAAGTCTGGGCCTCCCTTCTGAAGCTGCTGCCCCCGCGACCCGATCCCGGATAAGCGGAAGAAAATGGATGGATGGATGGATGGATGGATGGATGGATGGATGGATGGATGGATGGATGGATGGATGGATGGATGGATGGATGGATGGATGGATGGATGGATGGATGGATGGATGGATGGATGGATGGATGGATGGATAATTTATTTACATTTTAACACCAGAAACAGAAAATGAATCAGATTAAAAAAAACTCTGAGCTGTTAAAGCTTTAATATCTGGATGGTTCTGATCCACAGAACCTTTTGGAGCTGAAAACAGAAAACGACTCTGTCAGCTTTTCAGTCATTAATTTACACATTTTGATATCAAATCTTTTCTAAAAAAATATTCAGTTCTTTCTTCAATTCACATTATTTTACTTCAATAAATTTGTTTCCACAGAACTTTTTAAAGTTGATTCAAAACAAGAGGGAATGAATCTGTTGCTTTTTTTCAGAAAGATTCATTCAGTCGTTCAATTAAAATATTTTACATATCAAAACATTAATAAAATTCATTCATTTATTTAAAAAAAAACTGTTATTGTAAACATTTCACCAGCTGGTTTTTACTAAAATTTATTAAACTTGTGTAAAACATCCATTAATCTGGACTGAACTGGACAAAGTCATTAGAACTGAACCGAATGAATCCTGGAACAAAATCCTCTGGACTGATGAGACCAAAGTCCAGAAGTTTGATCTCAGTAAACAGAGAAAACATGGAGGAGCCATGTAATAGAAAATGTTAGGAGCTGCTCCTGACCCTCTTCTACTTTAGTTTATCATTAGGTTAGTGAAGCTGCCCTCACATTGACCTCTGCTAACAGCAGGAGCTACTTGATCCTGGAGACCATCTAGTGTTGCTTCCCCAACATAAAACTTATCTGCCCTCTTTAGCATCAGACAACAACCTTCTTTCCATAACAGACAAATGACCAGACCATCTGTGTTCCCTGGTCCATCACAATCAGGGATTCACACCTATTGTCCAATCAAGTCTCTCTTCTCTGACCAGAGCCTATAACAGGAAGCCAGATCCACTGTTGGTCAGACAGACTGACAGACTCCTTGACTCTGTGTTTCTGTTCTCACCTTGCAAGGTTTTAATACATTTATTTTTTCTTCTCATCCAGACTCTTGTTAAAGTCATTTCTTCCATGACAGCCATGTTGGAGCAGCTCAGCTACATCAGCTCTGATTGGTTCTGGTTTTGGTTTCCCTCTGGGTTTGTCATTGGAGGATCTTTCTTCTTACATTTTTTTACTTTAGCACAGTTGTAGTGTTGTGTAACTATGACAACAATGTATTGTTTTTAGAACTGGGACATTTAAAACGACCTTTACTTGTATAGTTCTGCTCAAATATAATCAAACAGAAAATTAAATTGAATTAAATATTTGTTGCTTTTTATCAGCAGCTTCCTGAGATGTTTTGGGTTTTCTGGGATCTTAGTTCTGATTATTTCTGTCTGGTTTCTGTTTTAATTTACTTCAGTCATTTTCTAGTTTATGTTCATTCTTTGTGTTCAGTAGTTCATTATTAGACTGATTTTTCTAGTTTCCTTGTTTGTGTTCTCTCCTCTTTCTCTCTACAGAGGAGAAGCAAAAGCTGATGAGGTGGAGTAGCAGAGACTGATGATGTCATCCAGTGTTTCAGTGAAGTTTTTTCTCTGATATTTGATCTGTTTTCTTGACATGCAGCCATGATTTGGTCAAACAGCAACAGTCTTCAGTCAGAGGCATCTTTAGATTCAGCACAACACAGACTGCTACTGGAGTTCCTTCCTGCCCACAGGATCATCATCCACATCAACACTTTGAACGAAGAGTCTGGAAAAGTTTGACCATCACAGCTGCTGCTACTGCTGCTGCTGTCAGTCCCAGAAAAACATGGAGGCCGATCCTTCCATGACCTTTTGGTTCTGGATCCAAGGTCGTTCTCTGGGTTGGAGAGACATCAGCAGCTGCTGGAAAGACAAGAGAGGTTTGAATATTAGAGAAACCATCAGAAGAATAAAGTCTAATAGGAAACAATTAAACATGAAACCATGAAACCATATAAACACAGAAATGTTTGGTTCTGTTTTAACCTGGATGAACCGGGTCAGTTCTCCTCACAAACTCACAGAAACATGAAGACTTTTAATCTTTCTCCGACTCTCTGGATGAAACCAGTTAGGACTTCTTTTTATCCATTTATTAATTTCTTTTTATGCCCATTTCTCACTGTTTACGCTGTTTTAGTTTTTAATGACGTAAAGCCCCCTGGAGAGGTGCGGGTACTGCATCGTTTCTGTTTCATTTCACTTTTGCTGCATTTAGACTTTATAAAGTTCAGAAGTTACAACATGAACTCACCAGTAACGTTGAGTCGACATCTTCCAGAGTTGAATCCATCTTCAGTTTTCACGTCACACAGATACAGACCAGAGTCTTCAGTCCTCAGTCTGGACACATGGAGTCTGATTCGTCCTTCTCTGAGGACGACTTTGTCAATCTGGACTCGTCCTGAAAACTGATCATCCTGAGAATCTGGAATCTCAACACCTTCATGGACCTGATAGAGAACCAGTCCTCTAGGTGGAGCTAGAAATTCACAGAGGATAAACATGGAGGACAGAGAGGAGTCGGGTCTGCAGGTGAAGGTCCACTCCAGAGTGATGCTGTGGTTCTCCTCGGCCTCATAGCTGCTCTGGGTCACATTCACTACAAATGTTGCTGCTGAGGAGACAGAGAGGGAAAGAGAGGAGCAGACACACTGAGAACTGGAACATGGGATTCTTTCAGCTCCATCTAGAGAGCTTTCTGTCACAAAGACAAGATGGAGACTGACCACAGAGACATGAGCTGAGGATGAGGAGCAGCAGGGAGACCATCTTCATCCTGAGTGAGCAAGAGGAGGAGGAGAGGCAGCAGAACATCACTAACAATACAAGGAACAAAGTCTGACATTTAGATTCATAGAAACTCCTCAACTTTCTATTTTTGTGATAATGATTGTTTTCCAGAAACCCGTTAAGCTCAGTGTCAGGGACAGTAGGTCAGTCCACCATGTTTTTGTGTTACAAAATGTTAAAAGTTACAAAAATTCTGCATAAGCAGGCATCATAATTATGGAAATAAAGTGAGACTAACAGGCAGGTTCAGGGACGACCCAACTGGTCTACACCTCGTCCACCTCAATGGGTCGACTGTAAATTTAATTTAATCATCTTTACTGTCACAATTACTGGTGTATAAAATCATGTTTATACATCAGCCTGATGGTTGAGGGGAAGTAAAGTCTGGTGACCCACCAGCTTATAATATAGTGGGGAAAAGGTGGCAAATCATGTAAAAATTAAAAGTGCATTACTGCCACCTTGTGGCCATAAATAAATACAGCAGCAGCTTCAACTTCCTCTGATTTCAGAGCAGAAACTTCTTTATTTTTATGGAGATTAATTTAATCTGTCAGGATTAACCTGAAGGAGTTTGTGATTTTATTCTTTCTCTATTAATGACAAAGTTACAAATTAAAGATTAATTCACTGTGATCTCTTCTTTAATTGAAAAACATTTATTTAAGGTTAAATTATTTATTTCAATTTATCAAAAAAAAATTCCAGCAATAAAATAAAACAAACCTCTTAATGAATTAAAATGTCTCATATTTCAGCTGTTGAGTCAAATGGAAACATCAGATTAATTAAAATACTCAGAAGGCAAAAGAAAAGTTCTGTGTTTAGTTATTCCATTATTATTGCAGCATTAATTATGTTAATTTGTGCATAATCTTTAATGTGTTTATTTATTATTCGTTACATAAAAGAGATTAAACATTTTCAAAAGTTAAACCAATTTCAGATAAAAAGCAGATATTGATCATCTAAAACTCTCTGTATTCAGACCCATAACTGGACTTTCATCACAGAGGAGACAAAACGGTTTATTCAGTAAAACCTGAATTAAATTAATGAATCGGTTCATTAAACAAATTCATTAAGACTCATTAACATAAATGGTTTACTGTTTATCTTTATTTTAGTGTTTCAGTTTCTGTTATATGGAGGTTTATGTGTCACAAAATAATATTTATTAAATCAGCTCAGATCAGACTGTTGCTTTGAGTTTAACTTGGTGAAGATGAATATCGATCTGCTTCATCAAGTTTATTTCAGATGAAATATCTGAAAAATTATTTTCATTAATATTTTCATTTTCAAGTTTGTACTCATCTCTTGTTATTTCATTAAACAACCTCCATATAATATCACCAGTTAATCTGAAACCTTGTGAACTAGGAGGGCGGAGCAACATGTCCCGCCTACTAAAGAAAACCAACCAATCACTTTGCTCTGCTTCCGCGCGCACTGGTTCTGCTCAGTTGGAGGCAGGATATAAACTAAAACTCTACACCTGCATCAAAATCTCTACCACTGAATGATTAAAAACTGTATTTTTTAGTTCATCATCACTATGAATTAAAATCTTCAGACTCTGAAACTAAACGGAAAACTGCAGAAAGGAGAAGTTGGATCTTCATCAGAAGTCTTCATCACCTCAGTCCACTGATCAGTTTGAGGAAGAAAAGAAAACAAGTAGATCTCAGATCAGGTTGCTGTAACTAATATTCTGACCTCTATGCTGCATTTAAAAGCAAAGTGTTTGCTGGTTTTATCAGAGCTGGAATCACTTTTTGCTGAAGAAACTCGACTGTTTTTCTGCAGAGTTATCGCTGCTTCTCAACAACAAACTTCACACAGAAAAACCAGAGAACAAAAAAATACATATATCAGACTTACCGAGAAGCTCTGAGACATGAATCCATCCATCTGCTGCAGTCCGTGTGTGAGAGAGAAACTGTTTATTAGTGATGGGTCCGGCAACGCGATGTGTCGGCGCATGTGTCAAAGACCAAAACCCGTGTGGGTATTGGTTTCCTCAAGTCACGTGACCGATACACGCTAAACCAGGGGTGGGCAATCCTGGTCCTGGATGGCCGGTGTCCTGCAACTCCCTGGTCCAACACACTTGAATCCAACAGCTGAATCTCCTCCTAGCGGTCAGGTTCTCCAGAAAGACCTCATTATTTGACTCAGGTGTGTTGAAGTAGAGACACACCTAAAAGTTGCAGGAGACCCTCGAGGCCTGGAGTTGCCCACCCCTGCGCTAAACTGTGTCTATAAGGAAGCCAATCTGTCAATCTGTCAAAAGCATTTGCCAGCGACAACTATGGAGCAGCCTCAAATAAAAGGTTTCCGCAGCGTGGGATCATTTTGATGCTTTATTGGAGAATACATTTGTTTTCATTTTTGTTGTTTCATCTGGTTCTTGTCAGTTTCTATCTATCTGAATCCAAATTTAGCTGAATTTGACTCTCAGTTTACTTTCATATTATGTACTTGGCTTTCAACTCCAGCGGGATCTAGTTTTAAATTGTATGTTTTTGTTTTTAAACTGTAAGTTTTTATTTTAATTTTTTTTTATTATGTTGTGTTTTAATGTACAGCACTTTGTATCAGCTGTGGTTGTTTTAAAGTGCTTTATAAATAAAGTTGGTTTGGTTTGGTTTCTGCAGGTTAAGTGTCACATATGTTTGACTAAACTATTTAAATAAATCCACCTTTTCAATGTTGAGGCATTATGAGGCCAGGCATGAGAATGAAGTCCCAGATACACCTAGATAAACTCAGATATGCAGCCATTCTGCAAATTACTCAGTTGCTTTTTATAAATTACTTCATATATAGTGATACCTCGCTATAACGGTTCATCTTTCACGGTATCGCTGCTTCGCAGATTTTTTTTGTGCAGTTTTTTTTCATCACACTGAGACCAGAAACAGAAAACGAAGTAAATTAAATGATTTACGGTAAGTAACAAAACCTCTCAGTTGTTAGATAGGAAACAGGTAAACTTTGAGAAAACAAGAAGCGCTTCAAGGGTGTGAATATTTTTTCGTGGTGCTTCACATAAAAACTTATTCAAAAGCATTAGATAGAGCACAGCTGACAGAATAATATTTAAGTGTCTAGTTTTATCAACATTTAGTCCAAAAGGTAAGTGAACATTGAGGAACATATTTTAAGGCAGACTCATTAATCACTGTTCCAGCTGAGACTAACAGTGGAAGTGAACCAAGGTCTCATAAGTGAACTACATTTAACATTTTACATTTTTTTTCAAATAAACTCAAGTCTTAATGTTGAGGTTTCAAACCTTTCACTGAATTCAGCTACATGCATTTGATCTAAACACCTTAAGGCATTTGCAAAATGAGACATTTTGGTTTGAGAAATCAGATTTAGATCAGGGGGAACTGAAGGAAATCTGCAGTGACTGTGTGTGACCAGACGGTGGCGCTCTAAGACCACTGACCTGCTGATCAGTGAGACTGTAACTAACCTTTGACCTCCATCACTATACATCTTGAAACTATTTTCCTTTATTTTTAGCTTCACAAAACAATATAACAAAAATATCCACCAGGGGGCGGTCTAGTGCGGTAAACCTTGCTGGTCCGGCTTCATTTAAAAAGGCAGCAGCACAAACATAATGTTTCTGCCTTTACAACCAGGAGATCTTAATTCTTTGTTGTCTTTTTATTTCCTGAAGAGCATGATTAAAGTAAAAAAAAGATAATAATTAATAATTACATATTAATAATTAATAATTAAATAAATAAATAAATAAATAAATAAATAAATTAATTAATTAAAACAAGAAACAATCTTATTGTAGTGGTATAGAAATGCACCTAATTCCACACAGGTGGTTGTCAGGTGAGAAGTTCCGGTTGTTAAGGTGGGTGTGGTAGGCTATATAAGGAGCTGCGGCGTTCATTCAGGATGTGTCGTCTTTGCTCTTCCACTGTGTGGCTTGCGTCCTGTGGACTCTGGCAGCGGAAAGTAACAAAATCTCTGGCTGGTGCGTGCTACACTGAGATCCTGGTGGTAAAGCGCCACTGCGCTGCGCTCCTTCTCTTCCTCCTTCTGCGAGTGTGTGTGTGTGTGTGTTTGGATCGGCAGGTCCCCCCACAGTCGGACCATTGCTGCTCTGTTCTGCTCCGATCTACTCTGCTTTGCTCTGTTTGCGTTCGTTTCCCGGATCTGTTAGTCGGCGTTCGTTTTCCCGGACTTCCATCTCAGTCGTTTTTAAAGTTGGACTGCGGCGGTATTATCCGCCTCCATCGAAGCGGTGTTTGGGGTGTGGCATCGGCGCACCCATTTCACCCCCCGTTGTGGCATGACAAGCGGGCCACGCATGGTCCTGATGTTTTAACTTGTATTGGCTATTGTTAATTTCTATTCCTTTACTTATTTTGCTTACGGCCCTTTTTGTCTTTTATTTAGTTGGGCTGATATTGCTTTTTTTTCTAATTAGGTTTAAGATTGTTATCTTGGTTAACCGTTTTTCTTTTGTTGTTTTGCAGTTGCTGAGGTCCGGTGGCGGTGTTGGTGTGGTGACGGTGTCTTCCCCTTCTGCGTGCTGTGATTCTTGAGTTTGGGTTGTCTCACTGCGTCTGGTGTGTCAAAGGGTTTTTTTGGGGTTTGCTGTGTTTGGTGGATACCGTCCCTATAGCGCCCCCTCTGGCCGGTAACTTCAGCTACTGCACTTTGATTTTCTTTGTTTTCCTTTGTGTCCCATTCGTAAAAAGAAACTGGTTTTAAAAAGAGCTTAATAAATGGTTGTTTTATAAATTTGAAACTGTCTCAGATATGCTAAATTTATGCATAACTGAACCTGTGTGCCTTATACCAAAAGAAATATTCTCTGGGTGAAATTCCCAGGGTGGCGTTGTTGTGCAACCTATTAAAACTAAAAGTTCACCAAATCTGAGTTTCGCCACATTTTCTAACTTCTACTTTCAGGAATTGAGTCTCCAACCTGCAGATGAAACACTCTGCCTGTTTTGCAAGGCACCACATTTCCCCTTTCTGTCTGCAAAATGAGCTGTTTTTCCCAGTACCATTAATGAGTAAAAAAGTTTGTTACTTCAACTGACAAAAAAAAAGTCATTTGAAGAGACAAACTTAACATTTATAAGATGAGCACACTTTTCACTTTGTTTTCTTTTCACATTGTTTTTAAATGTAGCTACTCTGCATGTTAGCAGAGTAGCTGCTAACATGCAGCTACTCTGCATGTTAGCAGAGTAGCTGCTAACATGCAGCTACTCTGCATGTTAGCAGAGTAGCTGCACATTTGGACCTCAGAGACTCTGAGGTCCAAAATGTCAAATGTCACTTGACAAAAGGGAGAAGTGATTTGTCACTTCTTCTTTGATTGAAAAAGGAAATCAGACAAAAAGTCCAGAATCTTAGAATGTCTGTCATCACTGTAGCTTATGTTTGTTTACTCAGCAGCTTCATCAAGTTGTTTTTTTCAGTGAATTTTCAGAATGTCTGATTCATTTTCTACATTTTGACAATAAAAACTGAGTTTTGGAGCTTTTCTGTTTCTCTGAATAGATTCCCTTGATATAAAATCATAAAATAATCATCAGCTCCACATCATTTATTATAAACAGTCTGAATTCAGAACATAAAGGTTTTCATTTAGATCCTAAAACTTAGAAACTATAAACTATTATTTTCTTCACATCCAGATCGTCCCAGTCTCAGTCAGAGAGACTGAACTGGAGGAACTGGGATGATTAATTAAACTAAATGAACCAACAGAGTTTAAATATCAAAGTGATTCCATCCAGATTCTGGGACAAAGAGACTCTGAGGTCCAGCTGTTCTAGAAATGTTACTGAAACTCTTTTCCTCTCCAAACTGACTCTGGTTCTGAATGTGGTTCCAGTAGAGCTTAGAGGAGGAATCAGACCAGAACCTGATTCTATCAGACTGTTGGACTTTAGATGACAGGAGAACAGATCCGTCTTTCCTCCCTTCAGTCTCTCCTCTGTCAGGATTTCATACCAGTTTGGTTTCATGTTATTGTTGATCTGCTGTCACTAAAACCAGCTGGTTTAATGTCAGGATTCAATCTTCACATCACAACTAATCAGAGAAAGTTTTTATTTTGTCATTGAAGATGTTGGATGAACTCAGTCCAGATAATATTCACCCAGACAAACAACAGGGATCTGATGGGACTTGAAGCATTTTAATAATCAGCAGTTTGGAGGAAATCAGACCAAACTACTGTTTCTAAGTTTTATGATCTAAAATGTTTTAGTTGTAAAAGAAAGAAGAGAGACCAGATTGAAAGAAAAAGATCCTTGATTTTGTTATGAATCCAGACCGTTGATAATAAATTATGTGACACTGATGATTTTTCTGCTCTGATTTTCCATAAACTGAATCTGTTTAGTGAAAAAGTCTGTTGGGTTTAGAAGATAAATGAAATATGAACGTCATGTTTTGGTTTTATAACTTAAGTATGCAATGCCAACATATTTAAACATGTTATCTGATTGTCAATGTTTTATGTTTCATGTTCAGGCTTATTTTTGTAAATATGTGAAGTTAGTCTATAAATATCAGAGGTTTTTAACAGAAGTTTAGTCGTCCTCTGGCTCATCATTTCTCTGTGTACAGACTCCTAGTTCTCCATTTAAACAGACGTGTTGCAGCAACCTGCTGCCAGCTGCCATGACAGACGTCAGATAAACTGCAAAGTGGCAGTATAATCATAAACACAAATATCATTTTTTATTCCTTCTTAACGCCTTAACAGGAAAGTTAATGTTAAAAAGTTTAAAAAGTTTTTAGTCTCAATTGTCAATTCTGTTTCTAGATCTCCACACAGTAAATTAAGAATGACTCAAAGAAATAAAAATGACACAAAATAACTTTTCACTCAAAATTCTTCATTTTAATAAAATGTTGACTTGGTTGAATATTTGGTTCTCAAAGTAACCAATGTGTTGTGAGTTCATTTCTCAACTAGCACAGACCTTAACTGTTATGATATTCTTTACAGTTTCATTTCCCAAAATGGGCTGCATATAGCAGCTTCCCTTTGCAAGCAGCATATTTGTGATGCTTATAAATATGCAAATATGATGGTTGGTGTGGTTGTTCATACACAGAGGACAAACGCACACTGTGTGTGGAAACATGACTTCAGGGTGGAGGAGGGTGTTTCTGTGCAGACTAATCTTATCTGCATTGCATCTGAAGGGCTGAAAGAGGAAGAGAACAATACAGCTCTTCCTGACTTAAAGTTACTGAAACAAGAAAAAGAGGGAAGCAAGCTTTTTAGCTTTCACAACTAAACATGAATCCATTTAACCCATTTCATCTTCTCTCCACAGGCTGTTCATATATTTTAGGATCATTTTAAAATCCTCGTCTTGTTTTTAACTTCCTGCTTGGTTTTCCTCTGAGCTGCTCCACCTTTATACTCCATCCTGTCCTCTAAGGTCAGCAGGTCAGATTCTCCTCATGCAGGAATCCACCAAACCTTTTACATCTGATCAATAATCTATAGTCATTTATGTGAAGTTTTCAAGAAAATAAGATGTCTCATTTCTGTGTCCTGGGTTCCTCTGTATGAAACATCCATCCATTTTCTGTACTGGTGGATGAGAGGAGGGATTGTTATTATTATTAAATGAAGTATTTAATCTTTTTTTATGTATCTACTTTAGTGTAGAATCTGTCATATTAGGAAATTATAGGTTGTTACCTATAAGCTTTAAATAGAATAGAGAACATAATTGTTTTTCTTGCCTCTTTTACCGTTGCTCCCTGAACTGTTGGTAGTTTCAGTCCTGAACTGTCTGAGTCACACCCGTCGCTGAAGCTGCTGACAGGAAATTTTAGTTTGAGAGATAAAATCTTTTTTTTCTTCAGTGAGTGGATCAGGTTACAGTCAGCATGAATGGTCGTGTTGAAGAGAACATAAATAAAGCCGGTCCTGTCATGTTTACAGGTTCCTCAGGCATCAGGTTGGAATGTCAAAACCTGACTGTTATTCCTCACACTGCAATTACTCTGAAATAAATCCATATTATTTTAGAAGTGTGATGAACTAACAGTCAGGTTGGAAATGCTGCCTGGTATTCCTCACACTGAGGTTGTGAAGGTTTGGGTTTGTTGTTTCAGTGTGTAAAACCTCCAGTGTGAAATAAGAAGCTATTCTTTCAAAGACAAACTAACTAACATTTTTTACTGCTCATGTGTGAAGCTGGGATTTTAACTGAACTTTATTAATTCTCATTTATTTTTATTTGTATTTAGCTTTATTTTATCTTATCATTTTTAATTTCTACTATAGAATTATTTTAGATTTGATCAACAATAAAATATCATTGGTTTTATCTCTTATTTGTCTGAACGGTAAATGAAGAATTCCAGATTTCTTAATGTTTTTTGTCTGTCAGCTTTATTTATTACAGATCAACAAATTTCTCTGTCATTAAGTTGTTTTCTTTTAGTTGTTTTATTTTAAATACATATTGTTTTAAGACTCTTGAGGTAACTCCATAGACACATCACTGCTAATGTGATGGAAAGTTTGACTGGAGATGGATCTTGTGGCGCGACTCTGAAAGAAGGCCGATTCATTTGGCTCCCAAGTGGCTCTTTGTTTATTATCATGAGATGAAAGAATCTGAAGACTGTTTAATTTCATTGTTCTCGGAGTAATTCAGTAAGTTGTTCTGTTTGCTTTTTTCTTGAAGTATTGAAATGATGGGGATTGTTTTCTTTTTTACAAATATAATTATTAAATCAAATGTTAATTTATTAAGAATTAAATGAAAATGATTTTAGTCAAAATAATTATTTTTGCCATTTCCATGCGGAAATTAAAAAACATCATCAGAAGGGTTTGGATGTTTGTTTCTGCACTCTGCCTCCTTTATCTAGAAATAATGAACTTTTATGGTTTGATTCTTTGTCCAGTTTTCTGTTTGCTACACATTAAACTCCCAGCCTTCACTGACAAGCCATAATTTTTTTTCTGTTAATTAATGATTAAATGAAAGATTTCACTCTTCTGATTGTAAACTTTTCTTCGTTCAGCATGAGCTGCTTTCAGGTTTATGATCGTTTTGCTTCTTCTCTGGTTTTCACCATCCTCTGCAATGATAATGTGAGGTGCGGCTTTAAGCTGAAACTGAAATCTGATTTTGTTTCTGTGTCAAAAGCTTCAGCTCAGAGCGAGGTGAGTTCTCTGTTTTTCCTCTGTAATATTTAAATAATACATCAGGCGTTATATTAATTATCACAAGTTGTAATTTGTTGGTTTTTACATTCAGACGTTCAGAATTAAAGTTTCATGTATTTTTCGCGAGAAGGAAAAAAGATCAGTCTCTAATCAGCTTGATCTGTTCTAGGAGGAAATAAGGAATAAAATTATGTTGGTAAACTATATGTTAATTACAGATTCACAGTAAAAACAACTAAATTGTGCAAAAACTTTTCCGGTCACATATCAGGTCATTGCTCATTTGTAAAGGAAAGTCATGACGCTGTGGATTGAATGTCTCTGGTGAGTCTGTTGCTGCTGTTGTAATGGCGCCCCCTACTGTTGACTGTATGGTGATGAAATCTAAAAGTGGGCTGATCCAAGGCGTTTTAGATGAGTCCGGGTTTTTTTTTTTTGCCACTTTAGGCTATAAATGCCCATCAATCTGATCTGTGGCTCAGTTTTTAATCCTCCACCTGTCAGACGTTTCTCTTCATGGCCGCTTTCTTGTTTTTCACGTTTCCTTTCTTTGCTTTGGGATTTTCTGCATTGACAGATCCAGGTTAGTCTCTATTACTGTTTGCTTCAGATATATTGTTATTGCTAAGAATGTGTGGAATTAAACTTTGATTTATTGAATGAAACTAAATATACTAAATGAAAATCTAGTTAAATTAAATTAATGTTATTCTTCAGGTGTTAAGTTGTATATTTAAAAAACAGTCGGTTATTTTCTTTGCTAAGTTAACACAAATAGTGTTAACTTTTTGTTAACACTAAAATAGTAACAGAATAGTTGCATTGACCGGTTAAAATCTCCTTTTCTTTTTTAAGAGGTTTGTTAGAAGAGAATTAATTGAATGATTGAGTCAGACGTGAAAACAGATGTGTAATAAGGTTGTGTTATGAAAATAGATTAAAACATTGTGAGATTTCAACATGTACAGTGAAAGTGATTACTTTGATCAGATTTTAAAGTTTTTATCCTTTTGTGTCCTACTTTGTTTTGAATATGACCTGCAGACTTGAGCACCATTACCTGTCGAGGGTTTTTTGATTTTTTTTCTTGCTTTTTAAAGTTTATGGTTTTGTTTGATTTATACCTCTGCAAATCAAATCAGTTATCAAAGGAAGCTGTACATGAAGCAAACATGAGAAATAACTTCACCTAAAGAGCTTCTACAATAAACTCACTGATAATTTGAAGTAAAGCCGTTTACCACTGAGTCAGTATGTAACTGAGTAGTAAACATCTTTAAAAGTCAAAGTTACTGAATGTAAATCCTGATGTTTCTGTTCTCATCATGAGGAAAATCAAACCATCAGCAGGACAGGAAGTAGAAACTCAAACAGTTTAACTCGACATGTGTTTGTGTTCATTGAAAAATGATGATTAAAATTATTAAATCATAAAATATTGGATCAAAGCTTGAAAAACTAAATATTTACCAGAAAATGACAAGAATCCTGGTTCGATCATTTGAAGCAGATTGTTCCTGATTCTAACAACAGTTCTTGTTTTAAGGTCCAGATCCAGTCCAGGTCAGAGTCCAGTGTCTCTCCTTGGTCTCTGCTGCTGCTGGAAGTGGACCGGTTCACTCTGACCTCTGACCTTTCTGCTGTGTTTCTCTGTAGTTCATAAAAACATCTCAGCTGTTCCTGGACAGACCGTCTCTCTGCCATGCCGACTCCCCAACAACAAACCTGCTGTGTATGTGAAGTGGACCCGACCGGACCTGGAACCAGAATATGTCCTCCTGTTCAGAGACCAGCAGCCGGACCCAGAGAACCAGCATCCATCTTTTAGGAAGCGGGTGGAGCTGCAGGACAGACGGATGGAGGACGGAGACGTGTCTTTGCTTCTGAGCAACGTGACGACCAACGACACGGGAACATACGAGTGTCGAGGTTTCCAGAGAGAAGCAACCGGCAGGAAGAGACGCACTTTGACCTCTGACCCCATCGGGGTCGTCTTCCTGGATGTGGCGCCTCCTACTGGTGAGTTTTCATGGTTTCTATGTTCCAGTGAAAGAAGGAAGCTGCATAAAGTGGTTTAATGTTCAATCAGTGAATCTTCTTAAAGGTAAAATGTCTCCAGAGTCTCTGTGGCTAATCTAAGGGGGAATATCCCTTTAAGGCCAGATGTGGTTCTGGTTCTGCAGTGAACCTGTCAGCCCAGATGTTTGTGTTTCTAAAGCTGCTGCAGAAAGCAGCTGGTCTGAGAGCAGCAGGTGAAGAGAAATGGATTCTGACCTTCAGCTCTGATTCTGTTTGACAGAAAACAAGGAGGGAAGAAAAGAAGATGGAGGCAGAAACAAACATGTTGGACTGATTGTTGGAGCCGTTCTGGTGGTTTCAGTGGTTATTGGTTTGATTGTCAGAAAAAGGTTCTGGATCTAAAGCAGAAGAAGGAGGAAGCAGATCCAGAACCAGATCAGCTCCAGTTGACCTGAGATTGATTTCTGCAGCAGCTACAGCTCAAAAAGGAATATACACACACACACACGCACGCACGCACGCACACACACACACACATATTTTTTACAGTTTCTGTATTTCTTTCCTCCATCCATTTTCTTTACACCCTTGTCCCTCAGTGGGGTCAGAAGGTGCTGGTGCCCATCTCCAGCTAACGTTCCGGGTGAGAGGCAGGGTCACCCTGGACAGGTCACCAGTCTGCCGCAGGGCAACACGGAGACAAACAACCACGCGCACACACACACACACACACACACACACACACACACACACACACACACACACACACACACACACACACACTCACACTCACACCTAGGGACAATTTGGAGAGGCAAATCAACCTGACAGTCATGTTTTTGGACTGTGGGAGGAAACCGGAGAACCCGGAGAGAACCCACCATGCACAGGGAGAACATGCAAACTCCATGTAGAAAGACCGGGAATCGAACCCAGAACCTTCTTTCTGCAAGGCAACAGCTCTACCAAGTGGCGCTGTTCCGTATAAAGGACATATGAACATATTTCCTTCATATTCCACTTTTTGTACCTTGTTTTGAATATATTTATGCTTTTATTTTGCTTCTTTTCTACATATGTTTCAATGTTGTTCTATTTATTTTTTATTCATATCTCATATAAATCAGATCTTGTGTGTTTTTTATCGTACTTTATTAATCATCCTTTTTGCTTTTATCTGAGTGATTATCAGTTGCAGTGTTTTTATAGCCGTTTTCCACACCGATAATAGATACTGTAAATCATTGAGGAGTATAGAATATGCTGCATATTCTATACTCCTGTATTATATACAGATCCAAAATATAGATATTTTTCCAAGAATTGCAGTACATATTACATTGTTTGATCTCATATAGTTTATATAAAATTTCCAGCAGGTTTTGTGCTTCAAGCTTACACAAAAAGTGAAACTTTATTCACTCTGTTTATTTTTATGTATGGTTTCCACATTAAATTGAGCCGTTTTTCTTTGTTTTACTCAGGTTTAGTGAACTTATTTCTGTTAAACCACAGTTCTGGTTTGTGTCTTCAGTCCTAATGGATTGTTGAATTACTGATCACATCAACATTTAGACTATTTTCTTCAATAATTTAATTTCTGTATGATGATATTTTGTTGCTGAGCTAATAAAAAATTAAACTTTTCTTTTTTCTTTGTTTTCAGTGTTTTTCAAACTTTTCTCTCAGTTGGATCTTTAAGATAAAGTTAAATAAAGTTTATTATATTTAAAGATAAACAGGAAGTAGAAACATAGAATCTGATAAAAGATGCTAAATTAATGCATAAAAATCCATTAAAACAACAAATGTTTCTAAACTATTTCATGTGAAGATCACTGAGTGAAGCATCAGGATGAAGCTGCTGATCAACTGATCAGATCAATATCTAATAATCAGAAATAAACACATTTCATTAAAGGAAACATTTTAAATCTGTGTTTTCACATCAGAACTGAATAAAGACAGAAATGAGGAGAAAAACTAACTGACTGCTGAGCAGCTTTTAGTCAGAGCTTAGAGCGCCACCATGTGGACAAAGAGAAACATTTCAGATGTGAAGCAGCGGCTCTGCTTTTTCCTCCAGATTTAAGTCACTAAGTGATTTAAATCTCATTTATTTCTTTGATCAAATAAACGTTTAGAACATCTAAACTCTGAAAAAAGATTAATTAGATGACAGTTTTGATCAAATCTGCTGAGAAAATGCATAAATTTAAGTAATTTGACATATAAAAGTTAAAATATCTTCATTCTACATTCAACATGGAGTCCTGACAACATCTTTCTATAAAAACTGATTTATTTACAACATTTTAACACCTTAAACACAAAAAATTAAGCAGATAAAATGATACCAGTAACAAAACTTTAGAGTTTTTATAAAAGGTCAACTACATCCACCCTGAGGCCAGACCAGAGAGACATTGGTTGCCATTGACAACAGGACACAGCGGAGGAGGAGTGATGCTCTGGGCCTGGTTTGCTGCGTTCACATCAACCAGGAACTGATCTGGTTACCAAAGTGATGAAGAATGAAATGTGAGGTCATCTCAGCTCAAACATTTAAACATTTAGTAAATCCAGATCTAGTTAAATTATTCATCTCCTTCATTAAAGTTTTCCTTCTCAGTTTTTCTCCTCCTTCTCTGACTTTATTAGCCTGTGAAAGCAGAGCGATGTTTCTGAGTTTAGCTTTATTATCTGGTTTCCATGCCGACCTCTGGGTCTGAAGGACTGTGAGGTTCAGCCTCTGCTGGTCTGAGAGCGTCTGCAGCATCAGGACCATCAGAGAAACTCCTGATCTGAAGGCTTCAGGATGCTGAGCTGATCAGAGATCAGCAGCTGAGCTTCAGGATGTTTCAGGAGGCTGAGAGCAGCAGCTGCTGCTTCCTGACCACAGGATCCAGAAACCAATGAGGAGACGACGGAGTCATGATGAGACATTAGAGAGAAACAAGCAACCAGAGAGATTCATTCAGGGAGAACAAGATGGAGACACAGCTGGTGGAAAAACAAACAGGTTTTAAGAAAAGTTCAGTTTCTGATCATTGATAAAAATACAAAACTACAGAGAAATCATGTCATCATAAATTAAACTCATAAGAAGATTTGAGTTGAAACACTGAGAAAACTTTGGACATGCTGAAGAATTAAAGGTTCTGAAATGAAACCTCAACATTTACATTCATAAACTTGATGGTGAAAATATATGTTAAAAAACACCTTTAATGTTTCATGTTCATCTTTAAAATGTATTAAAAGTATAAAAATCATCACTTGAAAAATAGTGAAATATTGACCTTTGTAACTTTATAACAACTAAAGGCTTCATGGTGTTTTGTTGTGTTTTTTTCTTCATCCATCCATTTTCTAACACCTTTGTCCCTCATGGGGTCAGGAGGTGCTGCTGCCTCTCCAGCTAATGATTCAGGCGAGAGGCAGAGTCACCTGGACAGGTCACCAGCCTGTCTGTGACAGCCGACCCTACTGCCACACAGACCTGAATGGTAACTGTTTGTTTTGTTCATCCTTAATATTAATTTAGACATTAATTAGTGAATAGTTTAGATTTTTATTTTTGAACATTTTCATTAGTTTGACTTTTTAGTTAACTATTTGAAGTGCACACATTTAGTTAACTTTATTTGTCAGTTCTTTATATTTTTGTTAAAAGCAACAAATTAATTTATTTGTTTTGAGTTACCAGTTTCCTTTTTTAGCTGCTGCTGGAGGGTCACAGAAGAGCTCCAGCTAATTGACATCCATATATGGCTGGCAAACCTCCTCAGTGGGCCGTTCCATTTGTTTGCCAGGGGACGGGGAAATTTGGTTTTCTTTAATTTAATTTGACCAGTTCTTTAATGTCTCTTCTATTTGGTAGTTTCAGTCCAATGTTTGTTTAATTTAAAGATTTGGTGTTGTATTGATTAGTATTTGTTTAAGTTTTTGTATGTTTAATTACCCCTTGTGTGTCAGCTGTGGTCTGATCAGCCACTATTTAAGCTCCCCTCATGTCTTGTTTGTTAGGTCAGTTTTGTGCTTGAGTTCTTTGGGTTACTACCAGAGTTGGTATTTGTTATGTTGACCTCAGTTTTTGGGTCCAGTTCTTCATTGTTTAATTATTTTTGAACTTTTTTGTAATAAATTAAGATTATTTTTGGATTCCATTCAGCGTCTCTCTGGCTGGTTTATGCAAGAACCATCACACTGTCGCAGGGCTTTTTTCTTCATAACATGTTTATACAAATGTTTATCTAAATGTGACGATAATAAATTAAGACACTTTATCAGTAACAATCAGCTGATTCATTATTTAGACACAATAACTGATCAATGATTCTGACTGAGTTCAGAAAGTTTTTAGAAATTATTTAAAAAAGGAAACTGAAAGAATAACAATAAACTGATCATTATTATTATTATTATTATTATTATTATTATTATTATTATTATTATTATTATTATTATATATTAATTAATTAGAATCTAACATTTTACTCATCAGAACATTAAATCTAACCAGATGTTTCTGTGGCGGCAAAATTATCATCAACCAAACTTAAGTGAACAAAACTTTTATCTGCATTATATTTTGCACCTACACTTGTTGAATGATTCCTTTTGTTTTTCTTTCTTTTCTTCCCGAACCACAAAATAAATTTTATAGTTAGAGCCACAAAAGCTGCTGCTGCTGCTGCTACTGCTGCTGTGACTGTCAGAGCGATGATGATGATGATCATTGCTCCTCTCTCTGGTTCTGGAGTAAAAGTTGGTCTCCGAGTTTTGATCTGATCAGCAGCTAATGGAGAGAAACCAGAAATATGTATTAATGTTTATTGGAAACTGAGATCCAGGAGGATTCATGATGAAGATGAAGATGTTGGTTCATCAACACAGATCTTAAGAATTTAACTATTAAACAAAAATGTATTAATAATATTTCTTCTCACCAGTAACGTTGAGTCGACATCTTCCAGAGTTGAATCCATAATCTGTCATCACGTCACACAGATACAGACCAGAGTCTTCAGTCCTCAGTCTGGACACATGGAGTCTGATTCGTCCTTCTCTGAGGACGTCTTTGTCAATCTGGACTCGTCCTGAAAACTGATCATCCTGAGATGCTGGAATCTCAACACCTTTATGCATGTGATAGATAACAAAGACTCCATGATCCGTGTTCGCTTCACAGTAGATGAACAGTTCCCTGTAGGATCCCTGAGTCCTGGAGGTGAAGGTCCACTCCAGAGTGATGTTCTGGTTCTCCTCGGCCTCATAGCTGCTCTGGGTCACATTCACTACAAATGTTGCTGCTGAGGAGACAGAGAGGGAAAGAGAGGAGCAGACACACTGAGAACTGGAACATGGGAGTCTTTCAGCTCCATCTAGAGAGCTTTCTGTCACAAAGACAAGATGGAGACTGACCACAGAGACATGAGCTGAGGATGAGGAGCAGCAGGGAGATCATCTTCATCCTGAGAGAGAGAGGAAGAGGAGGAGGAGAGGCAGCAGGACATCAGGAACAACATCACTAACAGTATGAGGAACAACTGGACTCCTGTTGTACATAAGGTAAATGCATTCTTATATAAGTACAACCTTATTTACAGCATAAGGTTGTAAATTAAGTAAAAAAAAACATCAGTCAGTAAAATCTGGAAATAGTTGGAGTTTATTCTAAGATTCATTTAAATTTCTCACATATTTTTCACTTTTCAAATAAAACGCAACATCAGTTTGTTCAAAAGGTTTAATAAATTATTTACAAATAAACAATAATTCATCTTTTAAATAGTAGTAATGCAGATGAACCACAAGGGAAATAAAGTAGAAATCATCTTTCTGATCCTGCATAAATCTCCTCAGTCGACCAGCTGGAGTCTTTAGGAGGCAGAAATGTTTCTACTTTTACACGTCGCATCATTTCACATGATTCTTTTAGAACCTATAAAGTCTTAATCTCACTCTCACTGGTTAATGGCTGCTTTTCATATAAAGGAGAGTTTAAGCCAGTTTCCAGTATTTCTGATCTCTTCATAATCTGATCAAATTTCTCCATAACTTCTATTAATCTCTGACTTTTAAAACTGGTTCTAATGTCTGATTTATTCAGGTACCAGTTCCTGCCTGGTCTCTCAGTTGTGACTCTAGTTAAATTAACAAAATGTGATGATGAGACTTTGAGCAACTTTTGTCTGATAAAAAATATTTATTCAAGTCACACAAGCTCAACAACAGACTATAAGAACAATGTGGAACTTTACTTTAACTCATCAGTTGTAAAAGCTGTTATTAAGAAGAAGGATTCAAATGACAGAAAACATCCCATAATAGACAGCAGAATGAGCAAATGGACGAAATGGTTGATGAGAAAAATGGTCACAATGTCCACAAGAAAGTGTCACATTGAGACTTATTGATAATATTCGAATATTAATACTTTATGCTAAGTTGTTCTAAATTCAATAAATATATTTCTGGATGATAAACATTTTTTTTTTTTACCGTTGTAACAGGGTTGACGTA
Source organism: Poecilia reticulata (assembly GCF_904066995.2). Lineage (NCBI taxonomy): Eukaryota > Metazoa > Chordata > Actinopteri > Cyprinodontiformes > Poeciliidae > Poecilia > Poecilia reticulata. The sequence continues at coordinate 23,974,522 of NC_088847.1, read as the reverse complement.
ATCAGACAAAATTATAACTTTTATCGTCTCAAAAACCGAAAGTCACTAATGTTGGTTTTAACGGCACAAACGGAGCAACAACCTCAGGATATTTGTTGGATTTGTTGGGTGTCAGTTATTCACTTCACTCTCTGAGACACAAACGGTGAAATCGCACAACAAACTACAACAAACTGACTCACCTCATCTGATGGATTAGTGGATAAAACGCTTGTTAAGCCATGAGTTCTGTTGGTTAATAAGCAGCACAGGATAAAAGACCGATATAAATACTGGGAGGTGACGGAATAATCACTTCTGCGTCTGAGGCCGAGAAAAACAAGCTTGGACAAACTGGGCGCCTTCTCTTCATCTCCATTGGCTCCTCTTCCTCTCTATCAGCTCCTCTTCCTCTCCATTGGCTCCTCTTCCTCTCCACTGGCTCCTCTTCCTCTCCATTGGCTCCTCTTCCTCTCCACTGGCTCCTCTTCCTCTCCACTGGCTCCTCTTCCTCTCCATTGGCTCGTCTTCCTCTCCATTGGCTCGTCTTCCTCTCCATTGGCTCCTCTTCCTCTCCATTGGCTCGTCTTCCTCTCCACTGGCTCCTCTTCCTCTCCACTGGCTCCTCTTCCTCTCCACTGGCTCCTCTTCCTCTCCATTGGCTCGTCTTCCTCTCCATTGGCTCGTCTTCCTCTCCATTGGCTCCTCTTCCTCTCCATTGGCTCCTCTTCCTCTCCATTGGCTCCTCTTCCTCTCCATTGGCTCCTCTTCCTCTCCATTGGCTCGTCTTCCTCTCCATTGGCTCGTCTTCCTCTCCACTGGCTCCTCTTCCTCTCCACTGGCTCCTCTTCCTCTCCATCAGCTCCTCTTCCTCTCCACTGGCTCCTCTTCCTCTCCATCAGCTCCTCTTCCTCTCCATTGGCTCCTCTTCCTCTCCATCAGCTCCGGTTTTATGGGCGGGCATATTTTGTTAGACGCAGTTGTTCACATTGTTTTCCTTACGGACATTACAATTTTGTAAAGCACATGACTCACCGAAAATAGAAAAGTAATGATGCACAAGGGAAATATTTGATTCTCTTGGGATTAATAGAAATTAGTTTTTATTCAAGAGCGTTAATTACTTATTAATTTCCATTTCTTAACTTATAGGGATCGACTGAGATTCAGGATTCACACAGTCCCATTAGCAACTGATTTTCTCATAATCATGTGAATTTTGAAATCTGTAATATGATATTATATGTTATCTGTGCCATTGTGGCTCTTGTCTGTTCATAATACATAAAAATGTTCCTACAATGAGAAATTTATTCCTCATATCAGCAACGTTCATGCAGCTGTAGTGACTGTGTGTGACCACATGGTGGCGCTCTAAGCTCATTGACCTGCTGGTCAGTCAGACTGTAACCGACCTTTGACCTCCATCACTGCTCTCAGATCAGTTGCTGCTTCACTTCTCCTTTTCAGGATTTTTAACATTTCAGATGATCTTCGGATGAAACATTTGATTGATTTTCTTTATTTAACAAGCTGGATTTATTTTATATGATTACGTGTAAAAGTGTTTTACAAAGCAATTTTACCCTCGTGCCATAAGGCAAAAAAAAAAAAAACTTTAACGAAAAAGACTTAGACTATATTCTTATTCAGTAAACCTCAACAGCAACAAGACACCAGCATTATACTATTACAGATTTTAGGTCTTTAAACTGGAGATAATCTGCAGTGAAGGCTAGAAAAAGGTCAGACAAGCAGATCCTGTTCAGACATTTCACTTTGTGTTCATATGAAGAATCTTGCTGATGTCCAGAATAAGAACATATAAGACATGCAGGAGTCTTCAACATTGTTTTAAAACCCAGAGCGTGTATATATTAAGAGGAATATGAAATCAGAGAAAGGAAAAGGAAAAACAGTCGAGTCCAGAAAGGACCATCGGTGGTTCCCTGATGAGCTGAGCATCAGAGATTTTGGGGAGTTTCAGGTTTCATTACTGTTTAAACTTTACCTTTAATAATATAAAGTTACCTAATTTTCAAAGTGCAATCAGTAATACTTTTATAACAAATTTATATCTGTAATGATTTATTGGTTAATGCCAAGTTGTTATAACAAAGACATTTTGAATAATGTCAACTCTGTATTAAAAGTGTCATAATTTACCAAATGATTGTGCACTGGCTGTTTGTGCATGAAGGCGGTTAACAGCAAGAGGCTGTTTGAAGTGATTGATTTTGATTGTTAATTTGATTCCTATCAAGTTAACAAGTTAACATCCCTCTTGCACAAAGAAAGCCCATGACAGGAACTACTGCAGTGTACGCAGAGCATTACAAGAACAAATGACAGTGTTCTGTCAGGTCAGCATACGCTGTCAGATCGTCATACGCTTAGCACGAACTCACGGCTATATCTATCAGACACGTCATTACCACGTGATTTTATTTAATCAGCAACATAGAATCATGACGTAGATCGTCATTCACTTTGTTATTAACAGTTGTATGGCATCCTGACTTAGCGGTTTAGCAGGTTAATGAGTTTTGCAGTGTTGTAGTTGACGGCAGCTGCAGCCAGACCCTGTTTTAAATACACTTTGAAACCATGACAACGCATGTATAAAAAATAGTATTAAAAAAATATCTGCGAAGCAGCGAGACTGTGAAAGGTGAACCGCGTTATAGCAAGGGATCACTGTATATAGATATTTTAACCAGCTACGTGGAGCCAGACTTGTGTCATCAGCACCTTTATTCAGATGGTAATTTGCAAAGCAAAATATTATGCTTAGTGACTTTTTGCAATGGGCAATTTTAAGTGTCAATGCAGTACTTAATTAATTAAGAATTATTTTTATATTTCTGAATGTAAATTCTGTACAGTATTGGCTTTATTCATCTGTAGAGTATTTTGTAGTTCAGTACAAAATTGTGTATATGTGCAAAATATTTGGATCAATAATGGATTAGTCTGATCCTGGTCCTTGGCCTTATTAATTACTCTTGTTGCTCTGTTTTGAAGTTTGATAAGTAACTGTCGTGTTGTTTTGTAATTAATTTCCCAAACCTCTGGAGTCACTTAAATAAGGTAAAACTAAAGAACAGTACCTGTCAGGGTCAGGTCAGGCTGTTAATCTGTGAATAAAAAGGTGTTTTGTATTGAAACGATGACAGACTCACTTCATGAACTGTGAACTGAAACAGTAAAGCTCTGACTGATCATCTCCACCTTTCCATAGATAAACAAACATTCTTGTTAAAAAGAAAAAAGGCCAACAGCCGTTCAGATAAAAATAAGGGTAATGCAAATTCTAAGTATGATTTTCAAATAAAGTTCAGGTTAATGACTCATTTTCACTAGTCTTTTGTCTCATTAATGTCAGCAGATGTTGGCATGATGTGGTCTTGAGATTCTGTTTCAAACTGAGCTTATACACCTCTAGAAAAACGTACGTTTCTCTGATTTTACTCATTATAAGTGTATGTTTGAGGACAATGAACATTGTTCTTTCATTCTATGAATTACTGACAACATGTCTCTTAATTTCGTTTGTGAATGTATGTAAATAAGCAGTTAGATTTAAAAAAAACTGGACAGACAAATATCTTCTCAAGGGTCTTAGCCCTGCTGGGGCCTCAGCACCCCTAAAGATCAGATCCTAGAATCGCCCCTGGCTGTGATATTTCTGATATGCGTTTCCAGTTACAGACGGTCAATGAATCCAACCAAAGGCTGTTGGCTGCTTTCAGTACACAGGAGAATTCAGCTCCTCCTGCTCGCTTTGCTTTGTCAGCTCCTCCTATTGCAACTCATTCCACAGATTCTCACGGAGGAGAGGGGAAACTCCCAGCTTCAGGCCGAGTCCAGCTTTAAGCCCTGCAACAGGGGAGGGAGAATGTAATGAATGTTCGGCAACAGGAAGAGGAGGAGCTGGTAAAATGAGCAGAAGTTTGATCACTTGACCGCCTCAAACTGGAAGGGTGTAAAAGAAATAGCATAGAAGAAATAAGTTGTCAGTCTGTTGGTTTAGAGTTTAGTAGCAACGTTATGCAGAGACCTGGACACATCAGTTGACAAAGCAACAAAATGCTGAGGCTGATAAAGAAGAAAACTAACAGAGTAAGTTTATTATATGTGGATCTGTTTGTCGATAACTTAGAGTTAGTGGGAAAAAACACTTTACTTATTGTGAATTTGTGAATAAGTATAAAACGCAACAGTTAAATCCTAAAATTTTATTTTCCAGGTCATATATCTGTAATAATAACTTTTAATCTTCTGTAACTTGTTTTCTTTCTTAATCGTTCTAGTAGTTGAATGTTTTGTGTTTCCTGTTAGACACTTTTGTCCATCATGTCTCATAGCTCTAGATTTGTCACCATTCTGTTCCACATGGTTTCACAAGGATGAAGGAGTGAAGTGATGCTGGATTCAGAGCAGACTCAGTTCACTCCTTCACCCAGGATTCACCAGAGACAATCCTAGAGAGAAGCGTCTTACCTGAAGAGAAGAACTGGATCGTTGCTCAGTGGGTCAAAGTTCTGCTTTCAGATGAAAGTAAAGTTTATATTTCATTCAGAAATGAAGGATCCAGAGTTTGGAGGAAGAAAGAAGAGAATCAGAAACCATGTTGATTAAAGTCCAGAGTGAAATAAAATTAACAGACATTTCAGAAACCTGATATATCTGTTTAGGACATTTATGTTTTTATTGATCTTATACAATTTTCTAATTTTCTGTAAACACTAATCATCAAAATTAGAAGAAGGCTCAAAGAATACCATCTAAATATTGTATTTAGATCTAACAGATCCAAAAATATTTCAAAATAAAAGGTTCAGAAGCTGCAGAGAATGAAAACATGTCCTGTTGTCTTACTGCTGCACAGTTTTATTGCCACAAGGTGGCAGTAATGATCTGTTTCTAAATAAACTTAATTTTGTAGCAGAAGTCAAGATGCTCCTCATATTGTTCCTGATGTCCTGCTGCCTCTCCTCCTCCTCTCTCTCAGGATGAAGATGATCTCCCTGCTGCTCCTCATCCTCAGCTCATGTCTCTGTGGTCAGTCTCCATCTTGTCTTTGTGACAGAAAGCTCTCTAGATGGAGCTGAAAGACTCCCATGTTCCAGTTCTCAGTGTGTCTGCTCCTCTCTTTCCCTCTCTGTCTCCTCAGCAGCAACATTTGTAGTGAATGTGACCCAGAGCAGCTATGAGGCCGAGGAGAACCACAGCATCACTCTGGAGTGGACCTTCACCTCCAGGACTCAGGGAAACTGGAAGAATCTGTTCATCTACTGTGAAGCGAACACGGATCATGGAGTCTTTGTTCTCTACCACCTGCATAAAGGTGTTGAGATTCCAGAGTCTCAGGATGAACAGTTTTCAGGACGAGTCCAGATTGACAAAGACGTCCTCAGAGAAGGACGAATCAGACTCCATGTGTCCAGACTGAGGACTGAAGACTCTGGTCTGTATGTCTGTGACGTGATGACTGATTATGGATTCAAATCCGGAAGATGTCGACTCAAAGTTTCTGGTGAGAAGAAATAATTTTATCTTCTTGTTCAAATCCTGATTCCTGTGTTGAAGAACCAACATCTTCATCTTCATCATGAATCCTGCTGGATCTCAGTTATCAATAAATATTAATAAATATTTCTGGTTTCTCTCCAGCAGCTGCTGATCAGATCCAAACTCAGAGAACAGAGAGACGAGGAAGGAACATCATCATCATCTTCATCAGTGTGGGGTTGACAGCAGCAGCTCTGATTGCTCTTTTTTGTAGTTTTGTAGTCTACCAGTTTAGTTTAGTGATGATGAAGAGACGAGAAATTTCAGACGCCTCTTTAGTAGAAACCCTTTGATCGAAAGATACAGAATGTTGATCTGTAGCATCAACACAACAAACTCTGACTTATTTGGTCGATTATCTTCACCAGCTGAAGGATTATAAAACTGATACGTTACATAAATGCTCCGTATTATATGTCATATAATTTAAGATTCTAATTCATTTCAAGTTCAGTGTTTCAGGTTTTATCTGATTTTCATCCCTCTGGTCATGAACCAACAGCTGATCTCAGCTACTTTCCATCTCTGCTTCTGATTCTGACCCGTCCAGCTGCAGCTGGTTCTGACCTGCTTGCTGCTGGAAACAGACGTTCTGGACTCAACCAGAACCTGGAACCAGAACCCTGATCTGAGCTGCTTTCAGCTGCAGCAGCTGATGAACCAGTGAAGCTCTGAATCTGCTCCACTGGTTCTGGTTCTGATGGTTCTGCTGAAATAAATCCAGATTTCTTCCCTCATGTTGTCAGAACCCGATTCACTGCAGAAGCTTTTAGCATCAACATGAGCTGCAGCTGTTTGGACTCAGCAGAACCAGTCCAGCTGCTGGATCTGACCTCAGACCAGTTCTACCATCAAGGTGGAGCCACCTGGTGGTGGAGTTAGGAACTGTGAGCTGATAGAGCTGAAGGTCTGAGAGACGAACTGACTGGATCAGTTCAGATTCATTTGTTCTGGTTTTATTCTTTGTCCATCATTAAGACTCACTGTTAAGTTAATTAAATTTATTTAATACCCTAAATTGGTTTGTTTTGTTGTTTATATAACATGTTGGACAAAAACAAAAAGGTAAAACCCACATTAAGGCTAAATGAGTTTATTTATGGAAAGTGATGAAGAGGAGCTGCTGCTTCAGAAATGTTAAATATCTGATGACCGATCAGCTGATCAGTTATTTTATGGAATTTTTGCTGCTTTATAAAACTTCTGTTAATTAAAATCATTAATTCTGCTGTTTGTTTCATATATTAGCATCAACACACAAACTTTATAAATATCAGTTTTTATAATCCAACAGACTATCAGCTCACATCATGACCACCTGTATTTCAAGATTAAAACACTAATTACTCATTTATTAATATTTCTGTCATTTTCTCCTATGTGAGAAAAATATCAGCAAATATTAAAATATTTTTTACTTCTTAATCTCTTTTAAAAAGTCTTTTCAACATTAGAAACTAAAATATTTTTCAGCTGCTCTGAGATTTCTACAACCTGTATGTAGAAATTTACCTTTAAAACTCCACAAGTTCACACAGACAGATGTTTACAATCAGTTTATTGATTTATAGACATTAAAGTTACAAAAAAACATGAAGGAAATATTTTCAGTTTGGGAATGTTTCTTTGAATTTACCATAAAGATCAGAAATCTAAATGTTAGAGATTTTTTGTATTATCATTTTTATTATTACTTTAGGTTATTATTCAGTCCAATGTTAATCAGTAGTGAATTGCTGAGCTAAAACATTTTGATTGCTGTTTTGAAAAACAGTCCTGCAGGTGAAGGTCCACTCCAGAGTGATGCTGTGGTTCTCCTCGGCCTCATAGCTGCTCTGGGTCACATTCACTACAAATGTTGCTGCTGAGGAGACAGAGAGGGAAAGAGAGGAGCAGACACACTGAGAACTGGAACATGGGAGTCTTTCAGCTCCATCTAGAGAGCTTTCTGTCACAAAGACAAGATGGAGACTGACCACAGAGACATGAGCTGAGGATGAGGAGCAGCAGGGAGATCATCTTCATCCTGAGAGAGGAAGAGGAGGAGGAGAGGCAGCAGAGCATCAGGAACATCTGGACTCAAAAATTCAGACCGACTTCATTTAGATCATTCCCGTCTCATGGCATTCAATTCAATTAGACTCATTGAGTTAAAGAATAAAAATCAGTAGCTGTTCTAATTTTACATACATTACAGGATTTTATCAATCACAGCATAAATCATCTCACTCCTCATAAAACACTAAAAATGAAACATTTTTCTTTTTCACCAATGTTGAGATGATGTCAATCTCTTTGCTTCAGGTCTTTTGTAATGAGAGGGAGAACAAACTGTTATCTCCGTTGGGACTCAGCCGTAAGGGAACTAAATATGCCAAGAAAATAAAATTTTATTTGAATAGCACATGTCAGCAACAAGGCATTCCAAAGTGCTTCACATCATAAAAACACAACGTGATGCAACATAGTGAACTGAAACATTAAGTCAAGTGTCATCGTTAATCTACTATGATCAGATCCAAAAGCAGCTCTAATCAGATGGGCTTTTAGTCTAGATTTAGAGGCTCTGTGTTTCAGCAGTTTTTCAGTTTTCTGGAAGTTTGTTCCAGATTTGTGGTGCATTTAATAGAAGCTGAATGCTGAATCAGTACATTTCCAACTTCTGTCATGTTAGCCTCACTGTTCATCAGTCAGCCACCAAACACCGTCTTCCTACACATAGTTTGCATTTATAATTTCTTTATTGCTGATATAAAAGGACATGAAAAATTAGACTTCCTAAAACATGACATTGCTCAGGTATTTATCCATTTATCCGCTTATGATGCCTGACATGAGCTTCCATGTTGTAGAGAGACAGGTTATTGGCCGATAGTTGGATGTTCCGGGAGGTTGCTGTGGTCCTCTCGTAGAGAGGTTAGCCACTGTGCATTGTTGTTGTGGGATGCCTCCCTTTCCCATATGCCTTTCCAGTATTGCCTTTCTCTCTCTCAGGTCAGTTGCTGCCTCGTTCAGCTCAGATGGTTCGTTCATTACTGGGGCTACATACCAAGTCTCTGGGCGGGGAGTTGTAGTTGACTCCCTTCTGACCTGGCATCCTGGCTCCTTCCCTTTGCCGTAGCACTTGTGTCGTACCTCGTCAATCTCAAGTTGTGACAGCAGTTGCCGTTTGCGGATGTTGGAACACTGAGCTACTAGTTGCTTGGCAGTTAGTGTTGACTGGGGATGTCTGAGCCGGCATGTCATGCTTATTTGTGTCTCTCATGGTATGAGGTAGACTATGTAGTTCCAAGAACCCACACTGACAGCTCAATGTCACCGTTGTAGCTTTTTGCCCCAGCCCCCAGCCTGGCCTCCCGGGTTCGAGGTCTATTTAATATATATATATATATATATATATATATATATTATTATTATTATTATTTTTTTTTTTTAACTTAAAAATCTTGGAGAAAAAGCAAAAATATTAACACCTTATAATTTAACTTTATCTTTCACAAACACATTTAACTCCAAAATCTGAAACTTGCAAGAGTTCTTTGATTTAAAGAGTAAAAGTTAGTTGACTCAACTAAATGCAGCTCAAATGTTTTACAGTCTAAAAAGCCCCTGTTCTACCTGTTGATTTTAGTTTTTTGATTGGTATATTTCTGGCTTCTTACTGGTCTCAAACCAGCCTCTTTGTCAGGATTGGTTGTAGCTGTTCCTCAGATGTTGTAGGAAGGATCTCCTGCTGATAGACTGAGAACAAAAAGAAGTGGACCAGTTCACTTTGACCTCTGACCTTTCTGCTCCGTTTCTCTGTAGGTCATAAAAACATCTCAGCTGTTCCTGGACAGACCGTCTCTCTGCCATGCCGACTCCCCAACAACAAACCTGCTGTGGTTGTGAAGTGGACCCGACCGGACCTGGAACCAGAATATGTCCTCCTGTTCAGAGACCAGCAGCCGGACCCAGAGAACCAGCATCCATCTTTTAGGAAGCGGGTGGAGCTGCAGGACAGACGGATGGAGGACGGAGACGTGTCTTTGCTTCTGAGCAACGTGACGACCAACGACACGGGAACATACGAGTGTCGAGGTTTCCAGAGAGAAGCAACCGGCAGGAAGAGACGCACGTTGACCTCTGACCCCATCGGGGTCGTCTTCCTGGATGTGGCGCCTCCTACTGGTGAGTTTTCATGGTTTCTATGTTCCAGTGAAAGAAGGAAGCTGCATAAAGTGGTTTAATGTTCAATCAGTGAATCTTCTTAAAGGTAAAATGTCTCCAGAGTCTCTGTGGCTAATCTAGGGGGAATATCCCTTTAAGGCCAGATGTGGTTCTGGTTCTGCAGTGAACCTGTCAGCCCAGATGTTTGTGTTTGTAAAGCTGCTGCAGAAAGCAGCTGGTCTGAGAGCAGCAGGTGAAGAGAAATGGATTCTGACCTTCAGCTCTGATTCTGTTTGACAGAAAACAAGGAGGGAAGAAAAGAAGATGGAGGCAGAAACAAACATGTTGGACTGATTGTTGGAGCCGCCATGATGGTTTTAGTGGTTACTGGTTTGGTTCTTTATCTTTATTTAAGGAAGCAGATCCAGATCAGATCAGATCCAAACTCTCAGCTTAGAACTTTCTAGAACCTCCAGTGGATCCAACATGGATCTGCAGCCGTTATGAAACGTTGATGCTTCAGATTATTGATTATTGTTACAGAAACATTTCATCTGTTTTCCTTCAGTTATTTCTATGCTTTTATTTTGTTGCTGCAACTTTTCTGCTTGTTTTATTTATTTTATTTTTTTTACACAGACTAGCTTTGATCTGATCTGTAATTTATATCCTAATTAATGAGATAAATTAAAACCTAATTTAAACCAAAAGTTTCTCTCCAGCACCAAGAATTGATTCTATATTTTTATCTTTCTGAAAATGAGCAAAATGACAAATAAAAATCAATTGTTGATCTTTATGTTTTCAGTGTTATGAGATTTATTTCTAACTTTGATTTTCATCTAAAGTTACATCAGTAAACAGTAACAGATTCATAAATTTGAATTCAAATTTATAAATCTGTTACATTATGATCAGTTAATGCAGAAATAATTTATTTACAAATTATGTGCTGAGTGTTGAGTCGACTGAATGACATCATCAACAACCTGTTAGTAAATAATTAACTCAACCTGAAGATCACTGAGTGAAGCATCAGGATGAAGCTGCTGATCAACTGATCAGATCAATATTTAATAATCAGAAATAAACACATTTCATTAAAGGAAACTTTTCTAAATCTGTGTTTTCACATCAGAACTGAATAAAGACAGAAATGAGGAGAAAAACTAACTTTGACTGCTGAGCAGCTTTTAGTCAGAGCTTAGAGCGCCACCATGTGGACAAAACGATCTTCTAAGTTGTGATTTTCACATTTCAGGTTCAGATGCAGAGTTTAAAAACTGACTTTGTTCCTTTGAGCAAATTAAATTTGAAACAATTAAACTGAACTGGAAAAGGTCAGATTCTGTTTACTGGTTCTGACATGTTCTACCATTTATTTCTGATTAAACAATAAAAGTGTTTATGTGCAGATTATTGTTGTCCAAACTGTGGCTCAGGTTCAGTTTATGGCCTTGAAATGATTTTGTTTGGCTCTTTTTTAAAGGATGGTTTAAATCTGCTGCAGTAACTTGAATATTAGATTATTTTACAGATTTTCACTGAAAACTAGAATAACATAAAATTATCTGACAAAAGGTGAAACTCTGAACTGGATTAATTAACTTCAGAGTTTTGATCAATTTTTCTTAAAATAACAACCTAAAAATTGAAATAAATTTATAAGTGAAGTTTCTTCTTTTAATGATTACATTTTAAAAAAAGGTCAGAAAATATCGGAACCAAAAAACATAAAACGTTTCAGTTTGTTGTTTTATTTACAGTGTTAAGGCATTTATTAAAATTATCTATACATCTATTGCAACATCTATTATGATACAAAATGAGAATAAAAAACTAAAAAAAAACAAGCAGCAGATTTCAGTGGAAGTTTTAAACATAACTTAAATCATCTTTAAAATTAAACCTGACAGAAATATTTATACATTATTCCTTTAACCAACAATAAACTTTTAATAAATAAAGTTTCATGTTTTTATTCCATTTTTAGCCTTTTATATCAGTTTTCAGAGTCCAGCTCTTGTTTCTCTCAGAAACTCAACATCTGATTGTAAACAGATTTCCTTTTAAGTTTGGATTTTAAAATATATAACACTAATATAAAAAAGAAATAATTTTAATGAGAACAAAAAGTCCCAGTGAAACATAAACTCCGATTCTTCCTCGACTGTCTGGTTGTAGATTCTCAGTTGGAGGTTGAAGCTGATCAGCAGCTGCTGGAGAGAAAAGGAGAAACTTCAGTTTAGACCTGGAATCAGATGAACGTCAGCAGAGAAACAGAAGCAGGACAACAGAGTTTACCAGAAACGTTGAGTCGACATGTTGCAGAGTTGAATCCATCTTCAGTTTTCACGTCACACAGATACAGACCAGAGTCTTCAGTCCTCAGTCTGGACACATGGAGTCTGATTCGTCCTTCTCTGAGGACGTCTTTGTCACTCTGGACTCGTCCTGAAAACTGTTGATGCTGAAACTCTGGAATCTCAACACCTTCATGGACCTGATAGAGGAATAATTCTTTACGAGGAGCCAACAAGCAGCAGTAGATGAACAGTTCCCTGTAGGATCCCTGAGTCCTGGAGGTGAAGGTCCACTCCAGAGTGATGCTGTGGTTCTCCTCTGCCTCATAGCTGCTCTGGGTCACATTCACTACAAATGTTGCTGCTGAGGAGACAGAGAGGGAAAGAGAGGAGCAGACACACTGAGAACTGGAACATGGGAGTCTTTCAGCTCCATCTAGAGAGCTTTCTGTCACAAAGACAAGATGGAGACTGACCACAGAGACATGAGCTGAGGATGAGGAGCAGCAGGGAGATCATCTTCCTCCTGTGAGAGGAAGAGGAGGAGGAGAGGCAGCAGGACATCAGGAACATCTGGACTCATGTTTAGTTTATTCAGAAACAGATCATTACTGCCACCTTCTGGTATTAAACCAGAATAGCAGCAGTAAAACTCCAGGTTATGTTTTTATTCTCTGCAGCTTCAGATTTTTATAAAAACAGCATCAGAATAAAATCAGTGTGTTTTCATTCATGAACAGGTTCAGTGTTCACAGGTTTTCCTTCCTACTAGAAGCTGAACTTTAGATTCTGAATCAGAACAAGAACTTTATTTATGTAAAGTTGTTTTAACTTCATCAGTTTTTAACCTGCAGGTTCTTTTTCTCTCTCATGGTTCAGAATCCATCCAGAATATTTCTGTCTTGTTTTTAATATCTGCTATAAAATAATTGTTTCTGGTTCTGAATCAGGTTCTCTAGACGTGTTGGAAAAACTTTACTGGACCTAAATTCAGTCAATATGTCTCTAAACACTGGAGTCCAGATTTTCAACAGGTTAAAATGTGTTAACATCACCAGACTGTTAAATGTTTTCACAGAGTTTCTCCACATTTTAAACAGTAGAAAGTGTCAGATTAGAAAGTAAACACCAATAAAACACAGCAGATTAACTCACCTGACCTGAACCATCAGATCTGCTGCTCATGTATCAGGTTGAGCTTCACATTGTTCAGGTTTCTTTAAACAACTTTGTGTTAAATCAGATCAAATTAGTGAATTTGGTTTCATTGGTTTCATCCTCATGTTTTCCACCAGCCTGTTGTCTCACAACTGTCCAGCTAACAAGGTGAGTTTCCCCTGATGGTCTTCAGACGGAGCGCCGCCTCTCTGACCGTCAGAGTCCAGATCTTATCAGGAGAACAGCTCAGCTTATCTCTGCAGATATGAGCTTCTAAAGAGCCGCTTCATTGTAAACACAGGCGGCTCTATAGAAGCTCAGATGTAGAGATGGAGGCGGATTAAATCTAAAGAGATCAGAAGAGATTTAATCTGGATAAGTGAAGAAAACCAACAGTTTCCTTCAGACTGAACTTTTCCATCAACAGAGTTGATCTGTTGATCCTCTGATCTCATGAACTTTGTTACAACTAAACAGTTTGATCTCAATTCTCCATTTAAATGAAATGATTCACTTTATATTGATTAACTCTCATCTATAAATCAGCCATATATGTGATGGGCTTTGACTCTCTGGTGTCACAACCAGGAGATCCACATGGACAGAAATGACACTGTCAGAAATTCTCGCTTCTTCTTTTGTAGTAACAGTAAAACCAAACTGTAATGTCAGCAATTCTGACCCTCTGTCACTTCCCTCAGATCTTCGACAAGCTGAGTTTTGTCCATAAATTTCCCAGCATGCTTCTGACTTTCTGCATTTTAACAATGAAAACATTTTGACCTTCTCAGAGTTTCTCTGAATAGATTCAGTGCAGAAATAAATAAAAAATCATTCAGTTGATAGAAAATAAGAGCAGAATAATCATCAGATTCACATCATTTTCATTCTGAGCTGTTTTTTTCTCTTCACTACAAAAACATTTAGATCCTAAAACCTAGAAACTGTTGATCTGTTTGTTGTATTTCTATGATGAAAACTGTCCAGATCCTTTCAGAGTAAATCTTTTATTTTCTTCACATTCAGAACATCCCAGTTTAACACAGAGGAACTGAACTGGTGGAACTGGGAGGATTAATTAAACTAAAATGAACAAACAGAGTTTAAAGAACAAAGTGAGGAAAAAATCTGACTGGATGTTATAATGAACTTTATTCCTGCTTCAACATAAAGAAATAAAAGTATTAACCTCTCTGGTTGTGATGACAGAGATCAAGTTACTCACATATATGGATGATTTAACTCTGGTTGTCACTGATAATAGATCTATAGATCTATAGATCTATTATCTTGTGAACGGTTCACTTTTGATTCAGAGATGAGAATTAATCAACATAAAAGTTAATCATTTATTTTAACTGGAAAAATCAGAGGAAACTGATTTGCTGTTTCAATCAAACAATAAAGATCTTTGAACATCAAACATGTGAAGATAAATAATCTGAACTGAAAGTGAAACTTCCTGGTTGGAGACTAAAAGCTGATATCCTGAACTTTGAACTCCTTCAGTTCAATGAAGCAGAAAAACTTTTATTTCTCTGAAGATCAACAGAAAAAAAACTGTTAAATGAAACAACAACTAGATCAAACATCTGGTTTATAGCAGCTGATCTACTGATTCTAGTTCTATAAACCTCTGGAATAGATTTTATTAAACTGAAGTGAATCAAACTGATTCTAATCAGAATCAGATTCAGTTTTCAATGATCAGAGAATTTATAATAATGAGATAAAATTCAGGTTTCACATCAAAATGTTAAAAACTGATAAACACAACATGTTTGGAGACAAGAGGAAGCTGGTGGTGAGTTTAGGTCACGTTGGTTATTTATGAAACTGAGAGCAAAAACAGGAACATGAACATGTTGTTGGTTATTCCTTCACTTTGCTCCATATATCAGACGCTAACAGAACGGCTCTACAAACTCTGAGAAACAATGAAAACAACCAGACATGTAAGTTTGAATTAGTTTGGTTTATATTTGTTGTAAATTTGACAGCTAAATAAGACAATAATGTAAATAGAAAATGTTAGTGTATCTGATCAATACATCAGTGATTATTTTTCTTCCTGTTTCATTCTTGCATTGTAAAACTTTTGAAGAGCTGGAATGAAAAATTATGTCAGATTTGATTTAATCCAGAAATCTCTTAATTTTTAAGATGTTTGGACTTAAAGTCTCAACAGATCAAATAAATATGTTTTATTTTATTGTTTTTAAAATAAGGATGATGTGTTTAAAGATACTTTATTAAACACATCGATGTCTAATTGTCCAAAATTTAAAAAACACATTTCATTTGATTTTAAATTAAACTAAAGTCAAACTTGGATTTTATTATTTTAATGTTGTATCTTTTAATAGATTTTATATATTTCAGTGTCTTTGAATGTCAACAAAGGCGTCTAAAAATAAAATGTTTTACAATCATTACTTTTATTAAACACTGATTTTAGACAAAATAATTTTTCTTCTTAATCCAACTGGATAATAAAACACATGAAGGTTTTTTATTCTGTGTTTATGTCACAGTTTTACTAGAAGTGATGAGTGGCTGATCTGACTTCTGCTTTCTGTAATCAGATGTTTTCAGATCCTCATGGATAAAAACTAATTTTTCTCAGATTGTCGTCCAACAACAGTTTCATGTAAAAGTTTTGTTGTTCTGATAGAATAAAAGTCATAAACCTGTTTTTCCCACAGGGTTCAAATGTCAGATTTACATCTGAAAGTAAAGATTAATCAGCTCTAATCATGTTCTGCCTCATTTTGTTATAAAGGTAGAAACACTAAGAGTCCACACATATATGAGTATTTTAGATGTTAATTAAATTTTTAATGCTGAATCTAAACTGCTTGTTATAAATTGACAGACATGCTGCAGATCAAATGTAAATTCTTGACATGAGCTGTAGTTCCTCTAGATGTCCAGAAGGAGGAGCCATTTCTGTGCTTTAGTATTTTTTTCTATTCTCATCCAGTTTCTATCAGCAGGAAATGTTGGTGACAAGCAGCTGATATTCAGACTGAAATCATTCAGTAAATTGGATCCCAGAAAGAAACACTTTAAGTGTTTTTTCAATGCAAGAAAGATGTTGAATTGTTAGTGATGTTGTTCCTGATGTCCTGCTGCCTCTCCTCCTCCTCTTCCTCTCTCTCTCAGGATGAAGATGATCTCCCTGCTGCTCCTCATCCTCAGCTCATGTCTCTGTGGTCAGTCTCCATCTTGTCTTTGTGACAGAAAGCTCTCTAGATGGAGCTGAAAGACTCCCATGTTCCAGTTCTCAGTGTGTCTGCTCCTCTCTTTCCCTCTCTGTCTCCTCAGCAGCAACATTTGTAGTGAATGTGACCCAGAGCAGCTATGAGGCCGAGGAGAACCAGAACATCACTCTGGAGTGGACCTTCACCTCCAGGACTCAGGGATCCTGGAAGAATCTGTTCATCTACTGTGAAGCGAACACGGATCATGGAGTCTTTGTTCTCTATCAGGTCCATGAAGGTGTTGAGATTCCAGATTCTCAGGATAAACAGTTTTCAGGACGAGTCCAGAGTGACAAAGACGTCCTCAGAGAAGGACGAATCAGACTCCATGTGTCCAGACTGAGGACTGAAGACTCTGGTCTGTATCTGTGTGACGTGATGACAGATTATGGATTCAACTCTGGAAGATCTAAACTCAACGTTACTGGTGAGTTTGAACTTCAAAGAAAGTTTCAGGTTTTTCTATTAATCAGCTAAGAATTTGTTGCTCTCATGTCTTTTACCTCTGAAATATTTTGTCTTTTCATGTCTGTTAATATTTTGATCGTTTGCTCCAACAGTGGTTTATTGTGTCCTTTCTATTGTTTCCTCTAAAATTCAAAGCTAAAGACGTCATGAAATAAACTAAAACAACATTTTACATGAACATCAGTTTCTCTATTGATACATTAAACACTTTTATTTCAATCCATTTTCCAGCTTCTTCTGGAATTTTCCATCATCATAAAGAAGATTCAGCATCAGACAGTCGAGGACGGATTGGCCTCCATGTTTTACTGGGACTGACAGCAGCTACACTCACAGTTTTACTGATCAAACATGGATCCAGAACTCTACTGGTGAAATGGCTGATGAAAAACTTTAATTCAGTTATTTAACTTAACACTGAATCTTCAGGAAGCAGCTGATGGATCCTGAACTCATTCTGGACTCTGCCGAGATCATGGACTCCAGTCCTGACAGGAAAATAATCCCACATCACCACTCCTCCACCACTGTGCTTTACAGCAGCTGTTGGTCTGTAAACAAGCTGCTGTGGTTTATAACCAAAACTTCCCTACTTTGTGTTATTTGTCACCTGGTAAGTTGTTGTTGTTTTGCAGTTCTCTGTTCTTTTACGTTTCAATGCACTGATTCTCCTGGCCATCATCATCTGCTCTTCCTACAGTATTTTCTCATTAATATTTATTTATTTTTTTGTAAAATTGTTTGACTTTACTTGAAGTTTTCCTGATAACTTTTATAAACTAAACGAGGTGAGTCAGGAAGTTTTCCAGATGTTCAAAGATTTCTTCAGGTTTATGTACGATAATGTAAAATTATTGAATAAAAAAGAGTCGGCATCTTCAGTCTGAACACAAGGAGTCTGGATGGATGGATGGATGGATGGATGGATGGATGGATGGACGGACGGACGGACGGACGGACGGACGGACGGACGGACGGACGGACGGACGGACGGACGGACGGACGGACGGACGGACGGATGGATGGATGGATGGATGGATGGATGGATGGATGGATGGATGGATGGATGGATGGATGGATGGATGGATGGATGGATGGATGGCTCAATCTCTCTGGTAGATTCACTGGAATATTTTGTCATTTTTAATAATTTATATTTAAAGTTTCTATTCCTGAAGCGTTTTGCTTTATTCTGATATAAAATCATAAAAATAATCATGAGGATCAACAGAGCATTACTTACAGCTTCCATTAACGAGGGAAATATTTAGTATTTGCATAAATCCTTGTTCTGTTCTGCCTGGCTGCTGACCCGTCCAGCTGGAGCTGGTTCTGACCCGCTGGCTGCTGGAAACAGACGTTCTGAACCTGGAACCAGAACCTGGAACCAGAACCAGAACCTCAGCAGAACCCTGATCTGAGCTGCTTTCAGCTGCAGCAGCTGATGAACCAGTGAAGCTCTGGATCTGCTCCACTGGTTCTGGTTCTGATGGTTCTGCTGAAATAAATCCAGATTTCTTCCCTCATGTTGTCAGAACCTGATTCACTGCAGAAGCTTTTAACATCAACATGAGCTGCAGCTGTTTGGACTCAGCAGAACCAGTCCAGCTGCTGGATCTGACCTCAGACCAGTTCTACCATCAAGGTGGAGCCACCTGGTGGTGGAGTTAGGAACTGTGAGCTGATAGAGCTGAAGGTCTGAGAGACGAACTGACTGGATCAGTTCAGATTCATTTGTTCTGGTTTTATGTTTTTACCACCAGAATCTTTTCAATTCTTCAAGTTTTATCATCAATGTTAGTCTTAGACATAATTAATCAGTTTGTTTTATTGACATGTTGATCATGTTACAACATGATGGACAAAAACAAAATTAAACCCCATATTAGTTTAGATGACATTAAATAGCGACTAAATTTATTTATTTATAGAAAACGATGAAGAGGAGCTGCTTCTCTAAAACCAGCTGAAATGTTGGATCAATTAAATATCTGGTGATCAATCAGCTGATCGTTTTTACTGGGAAATGTTGATGCTTTATTCTTTTTCTGTTAATAAAAATAATCAAATTATTAATTCTGTTTTTCTTTTTTTCAAATAAGCATCAACATACAAGCAGTGAGAATCTTTACATCTCCACCATTATCTTGACAGAACCACCTGTTTCAAGAATTAAACCGTTGAAATTAATTTATTTCTATAATTTTATAGTAAACACAAAAAAATCTGAGCAAATATTTAAGTAAATATTTACATCTTAATGTCTTAACATTTTTTTTCAAAACTGATAAAAGAAACTAAAATATTTTCCAGCTGTTCTGAGATTTCTACAGACTTTATGTAGAAATGTACCTTTAAAACTATACAAGTTCACACAGACACATGTTTGAAATCAGTTTATTGATTTACTGACATCAAAGTTACAGAAAAATATGAAGGAAATATTTTCAGTTTGGGATTTTTTCTTTTAATTTATCATAAAGATCAGAAATCTAAGCTGCAGTTTGTGTGTTTGCAAAAACATGAATAGAATGAAGAATTTAGAAACATTCAAAACTTTTTGCTTTTACCCAGAAAGTTTTCTGCTAATATATATGAATTGTAACATGAGCGTAAATTACAGAAAGAGAAAATGTTTTATTCATTATGAGAGTACAGTTAATGGTTTGATGCTCAGACCGTCTGTCACATCAGTGATCAATAAAGTTTATTGAGAGAATCTGTAGAATTAAAGTCGATGTATTGAACCACCAACAGATTATACAGAATAATGAAACCAATAAGGTCAAAATTTGATCCTAATGAATATTTTTTATGTTTTAACAGCCAGAAATGATCATTTGTTTGTTTTTGTTAATTTTTATGATCAAATATAGATCCAGTTGTGAAGCCAGTTGTGCATCAAGCCAGCAGGCTGACATCATGTTGAAAACTCACTTTATAAAGCTAAAGATCAGATTCTTTGATTTAGAAACATTCATCATCTCAAGTTCATTCAGCATTTTTATCTGTTCTGCAGCTTTGAACTGAAACTGAACATCATCGCAGCTGAGTCGTCGATTCAGTGACTTGAAACATCATCTATGATTATTGTCTCAATATTACTGAATATAACATGCAAACAAACTGTAACATCTGAAGTTCAGTACTTCAAACTAAGGCTGAACTAAACCTCTTATTTAAAGCTGTGTGTTTCCAGTTCGGTTCATTTCCCAGTGTCTGACCACCAGAGGGCAGCAGTCTTCCTGACTAAAGTGATCAGCAGAAAATGCATCTTTGCATTACTGATATTTTGAGTTTTCTTTCTCAAAACACCATTTCCCACAATGCACTTCTCCTCTGCGATCAATCTAACAGCTTTAAGCATATTAGACATGATCTAGTTTTCCGTCTCCGGCCAAAGAGACTTTGACTCGTTCAGCGTCTCTGCCTCAAACCGCTGAACTGAAGGATGAGCCATGCATGGTCCGCCATGCACGTCGGTCATGGAAACCGGTTTAACCGGTTTATACCATTTCCTCCATGGAGGTAGCTTATTCAAGGATTCAGTTTGTTGCTTACAGACACTTGTTGAGTGAAGCCTCACGGTTAAACATCAGCAACAACTGACCTTGTTCAGTGCATTGCAATACTGTAAACAAGCTTATTTTTGGCTAAAATAAGACTTCTACATTCCTCGGTATCAGCCGAGCCGCCGACGTAGAACTTTGTAGCTAATTTCTATAATAATAATTAAAATCTGTTATAACATGCAGAAGATAAAAAATGCATCACTGCCTCCTAGCGGCCATAAATAAATACGGAAGCAGATCTCATGTGTCTAAACAAAGTACATGAGCTGAGAACATAATTCATGTTTAATTATGACGATGATGATGATGATGATGATGATGATGATGATGATGATGATGATGATGATGCCTTTAAAGACTCTTCAGTCAAACTGATTTAATGAGAAACAGACTGAACTTCTTACTGCAGGTTTTGACAATATTGATGAGTTAAATCTGATATTAGCTTTATATTTTTACTTTATTTTTATATAATTGATCCAGTTTGTCTCTGATAATATAAACGTCTGACAACCTGAACATATCCTGGTTTACTTTGTTTCTCCTTCCTGTCGCTCTCTCTCTACTTCCTGCTCTGTTTCCTGCTGTAGTAAAACAAGTCAGGGAAATATTTCACTGCTTTTAATGAATCAATGATCCTTCATGTGTTCATAGAAGCTGTTTGATAAAATCATGTTTTATAAAAACAGACCCAAAGTCCTGGACAGAATATTTCTGACTTCTTCTTTTCTCTGGTTTTAACTTCAGCTGCATCCCAAGTGTCAAAAGAATCAAAGTGTCTCTAATAAAAGAGAAATTAATATTGATGGATCATTGATACCATCAGTTCCTCCATATTCTTCTTCTTCTTCTTCTCCTCTTCTGAGTTTTTCTTGTTTCCAGGCAGATTGTGTCTCTTCACATGTTTCAGGTTTAAATCACTAAAACTGACTTTGTTCCTTTGACAAATTAAACTTTAATGCAACTAAGAAAAGATTAAACTAAACTGGATGAATCTATTTTACACTTTTGATCAACTGCTGAGAAAATATGAAAACTTAGAACTCTAAAGGAAACATTGATAAGTGAAAATATTTATTTCCACAATTTAATAAAATATTAGAAAACCAACGCATGTCAGAAAACATTTACTTTATGTTTAAAATGTGTTGACATTTATTTACCACTATGTACAACATTTACACTTCAATAAACAGTAAAGAGTTTAGAAAACATAAAAACTATCAGCTGTTTTCAGAGGAAAGTTTTAACAGCTACATTAAATCTTAACCTTTAAAATCAAACCAGATAAATTTAACTTCATTATTCTTTTAACAATAATAAGCTTTTAATAAATAAGGTCTTATGTTTTTCTTCTGCCCTGTGATGGACTGACAACCTGTCCAGGGTGACCCGTCTCTCCCCAGTTGACCTCTGGAGACATTTACCAGCCGCCATTTTTGACCCATCAGGGAAAAACGTTAAGAAAATGGATGGATGTTTTTCTTCATTACATATTTACATCAGTGTTTTTAGAGTCCAGGCGTCATTTCTCAGAGAAACTAAACATCTGTTTGATTAGAAAGACATTTTCTTCCTAGTTTGCTTTTCAAAATTGGAAACGAACATAAAAACAACAAGAACAAAAAGTCCCAGTAAAACAAGAACTCCGATTCTTCCTCGTCTGTCTGGTTGTAGATTCTGAGTTGGAGGTTGAAGCTGATCAGCAGCAGCTGGAGAGAAAAGGAGAAACTTCATTTTAGACCTGGAATCAGATGAATGTCAGCAGAGAAACAGAAGCAGGACGACAGATTTTACCAGAAACGTTGAGTCGACATGTTGCAGAGTTGATTCCATCTTCAGTTTTCATGTCACACAGATACAGACCAGAATCTTCAGTCCTCAGTCTAGACACATGGAGTCTGATTCGTCCTTCTCTGAGGACGTCTTTGTCAATCTGGACTCGTCCTGAAAAATGTTCGTCCTGAGAATCTGGAAGCTCAACTCCATCATGGACCTGATAGAGAACGGATTCTTTATGAGGACTCAACAAGCTGCAGTAGATGGACAGTTCCCTGAAGGATCCCTGAGTCCTGGAGGTGAAGGTCCACTCCAGAGTGATGCTGTGGTTCTCCTCGGCCTCATAGCTGCTCTGGGTCACATTCACTACAAATGTTGCTGCTGAGGAGACAGAGAGGGAAAGAGAGGAGCAGACACACTGAGAACTGGAACATGGGAGTCTTTCAGCTCCATCTAGAGAGCTTTCTGTCACAAAGACAAGATGGAGACTGACCACAGAGACATGAGCTGAGGATGAGGAGCAGCAGGGAGATCATCTTCATCCTGAGAGAGGAAGAGGAGGAGAGACAGCAGGACATCAGGAACAACATCAGTCAGTATGAGGAACAACTGGACTCCTGGAGCAGAATTAAGGTTGTTTAGAAAGATCTCTACTGCCACCTTGTGGTTATAAACTCACACCAAAGCCTTAAGCCAACAGGACGTTTTCATTCTCTGCAGCTGCTGAATATTTTATTATAAAACTTTTTCTGAGTTAAATCGGTTTGTTGTAATCAATGAAGAAAAGGGTTTCTTGTCATCACTTAAATATATTTTGTCACTAATTTCGCAGTTAGTGACAAAAAAACTGTCACTCATGACAAACTAGAAATAGAGAATATGCAGCTTTTCAGAAACCTGAAATAGAGATTTCAGGTTTCTGAAAAGTCTGTTAATTTCTATACAGTCAGTTTCACTTTGGACTTTAATCAACATAGTTTCTGATTCTCTTCTTTCTTCCTCCAAACTCTGGATCCTTCATTTCTGAATGAAATATAAACTTTACTATCAGCTGAAAAGAAGATTTCTGCTTAACCAATTTAAGGCTCTTTGCCTGAGTGAATCCAACACAGAGAGAACAGAATCTGCTCTGAATCAGCCTCAGTTTCTCCTTCCTCCTTCTGAAGCTCCTTGAAAATTGTGAGTGACTTTTTGACAAGGCTGCAGTTTTCCCTGTTGCAATGTAATTTAGCAGTTTTTCCTTCCACTCAACTTTTGATAAACACTCTGAACAACCAGGTTCTTAAGCAATAACTTTTCTTTCTTCCTTGCATGGAGACAAATGTTCATAACCCAACATCTCATTATGAAGAGAGTCGACATGTTTTCTGTCCAATCGTCAGTCCAATCATTTCAGAGAGAGAGAGAGACCATTAGAGGCCTCTAGTGCAGCTGTTTAGAGTTAATTCACTGATTAGTGTTATAACATGATTTTCTGATATTTTACAGTATTTTATACAATATAACATTTTCCAGAGACACTGGAGGTTGGGTTTATTATCTGCAAACCATAATAAATGTTTTAAAACTAAAGGATTAGAATATTTGACTCTGTTTGAATCTATATAATGTATTTTAGTTTCACTTTCTGGAATTGTGACAAAAACTATTTAAGAAAATTAAAATGTTTTGTTCTCTTTTTTTTACATTTCACCTTATTGTTAAATGTAAAGACAATTACAATAGCTGCCATAATGTTTTTTATAATAAACACAGAAAATGACTGACTTATTTATTTCTCTCTTTTGTTGAACCACCACATGCTTGTCTGAGGTTAGGGCTTGTCTAACCCTAAGTGGAGAAAAATTGGATAAACAAATTTAATGCTGACTAGAAACATAAAACTTACAGCTACCAGAACACTTATTCACAAGAAACATGTACTGAAGTAAAAATGTTATACCCCACTATCTAAATAAGACAACAGACCTTTATAAAATATAAACTTACTCTGTTAGTTTTTCTCCTTCATCAGCTTCAACACTTTGTTGCTTCAATGACTGATGTTTGTTCCAGGTTTTCTTCCATAACGTTGCTGCTGATCTCTAAAGCTACAGGCCAGATCTAAACTAACAGACTGACAAATTATTTTTGTTACTGTCTTGATGCTTCTGGTCTGACACAGTCGAGGTATCAAACTCGAAAGTAAAATGAAGGAAACACTTTAGCTCCTCCTCCTCACAGCACAGATTCCCTTCCCCCCCTCTGAGAGAATGACACCATGTGACTCGTGACTCGTCAACATGGAGAGTAAAACAGAAATGAGGAAGTGATGAAGGTCCTGCTGTTTTCTGCTGCTCTGCAGACACGGATCATGAAAACATTTGGTGAAGAAACTCAACAAGAAAATCATCTGAGATTCTCTGTGGTGCCTTCAGGAACATTCAGAGAACCAGAACATCAAGTGATTTTACTGAAACATGTTCACATTTATTTCAAAAGATTTGTTTAGAATCATTTTATGTTCCAGCAGAGAGCTGCTGAACCAGACTGGACTCCTTTAATTAATTGTTTACAGACAGTTGAACTAACCGGAGTAGATAAACCTGGACAAACCAGTTAGAGGTGACAGAGGGGTGGTTTCTGCTCTGAGCAGGAAGGAGGAGTTTAGCCAACATGATCAGTCATGTTGACGAGAGGAGAGAGAACTGGAAGGTATAACATGACTGCAGGTTGGTGACAACGTTCTGACCGTCTGGTGTTCTGAAACACCATCAGTGTGAGAGAGAAAGTAGACAGAGCTCTGCTTTCTTTAAATGTAGAGAAAGATCAATGTGTTGATCTGCAACCAGCTGGACTTTAATCTGAAGTCCAATATTTCTCCTATTTTTATTCATATTTTCTTTATTTTATTTTATATCATCCTTTTCAATCATCATCTTATCTTATAAATATCAATAAATGTTTTATCTCTGTTTATTTTTGATCTCTTATAATATAGGGGGATTATATGTTCGCATCCACCTGAATAATATGTAGTTAGACTCTGACTCTGCCTCTCGCTGGAGAGGCACCAGCAACCCTCCCGACTGCACTTGGGAGAAGGGTGTAAGAAAATGGGTGGATTAATGCCACTGTGAGGAAAAACCAGGAAGAGGAAATTAGGAGAAGTAAGCAAAAGTAAGCAGAATGTCAAACTGAAAGGAGAATGTGGAATTAACGGGATAAAACCTGAAAATATGAACACTAATAAGAACAAAAGAAATAATAAGAGGAATTGGTTGCTTATTCAACAGACAGGTGACACAATGGCACCATAGAGTTTTGTTTTTTGTTTTTCAAAAAAAATAATAATAGAGCAGAAATAATGCAGTCAGAATTTCTCACTTTGTTTTTCCACATCTTCAACGTAAATAACCTCCTCCAAAAAAGAAAGAGTTGCAGTCACTCAAATTGGATTCATGTCTTGATTAAAATGCGTCTGTCCCTCAAACCGTAACCTTCTGAAAGACTGACTGCAGGTTGGTGACGACGTTCTGATCGTCTGGTGTTCTGAAACACCATCAGTGTGAGAGAGAAAGTAGACAGAGCTCTGGAAAAAAGTGTATGAAATATTGGTGGGGACACATTGTCCCCACCAATATTTCATACACTTTTTTCCTTTATGTGCCTCCATCTATCCTCAGACAGTAACTCTGAAACAGCTGCATATTCTGTTCAAAGCCCTAACGGCCAGTGCATGATCTTTTTTTTATTATTATGCCTTTGTATAACATGAATGGCAAATCCTCTCAGTGATCTATATTAGTGGATTTAACACCACGTTACTTACTGTGCACCATTGCTCATTGCTTTGGGTCGGGAGTATCAGTGGACGGGAAAAATGACACAATCAAAGAAATAATCTGAATAAAGGGACACAATTTTTTAAAATTAATTATCAATGCTCCAACAGCAAGATAACAAGGTCCAAAGGGATCACATTTCAAAAGTCAGTATAAGTTTTAATAAAAAAAAAAAAGTAAGAGTACGGTTAGGGCCAGCTATGCTGTAGCTTAACTTTGACAACCTTAGCTTGTACATGTTCTGCATGTGTGTTTCAATTCATGACATAAAAATATAGCAAAATATGGCAACCCAATAAAGTCAGAGAAGGAGGAGAAAAACTGAGAAGGAAACTTTCAGGAAGGAGATGAATAATTTAACTAGATCTGGATTTACTAAATGCTTAAATGTTTTTAAAATGTATGTAAATAGTGATCTAATGGGTTAAACAAAGTCTGTGACATGTGGGTTGGAGATAGAGATGCTGCCCAGGCTTCCTGTTATTTGTCAGAAAAAAAACAAACAAAAAAAGAAAGGGAACTTTGTCTCAATTTCTGATTGGTTCAGAAGTACAGAGTCAGATGACTTAAAGGTCAAAGGTCAAGGTAACTTGTTCATTTCCAGGTTTAGACATGACTGTCTGGAATGTCAGACAGTCATGTCTGACATTCCAGACATGACTGTCTGGAATGTCAGTCATGTCATTCCAGACATGACTGACATTCCAGTCAGTCGCCCCCTGGTCGCCCCCTGGTGGCAGCAGGGGCCATAGGAACGTTCATCATGTTGGAACAAGTAAAAATCAGTGATAATAAATAACGAGCAGGGCCGGCCCAAGCCTCCTTGGGGTCCTAAGCGAAATGGGATTTTGGGGCCCTCTAGTTCTGCCAACAATGTGGACCGACTGCAATCAGCAGTCCGATCATTAAATCATTCACACACCTGCATCTCTGACAGTGCTGTTTACGTTATATGCATGTATAATATAAGATACATTTATTGGCCAAGTGATTTACCAGTTCATTTCTGGTAATTTCCTTAATTTTGGGGGATTGTGATCTGCTGATACTTACACGTGATCTTTTCCCCTCATCTTATCTTCATCAGTAAAGGTTTATAAATCAGCCTCTGTCCTCTTCTCCTCATCCTGAGAGAGGAAGTCCTAACTCGGTCTCGATCTCTCTCAGCCTTGGTCTCGGGTCCTAAAAGTCTTGGTCTTACATTACCAAGACACATTAAAACACATTAAATATCAGCCATCAGATGGAATCACTAATTAATATTAATTCACCTTTTGGGACCAAAATGACTCAGAAACTCTATCAGGTTAATGAGGAAGTTTTTATCATCATCTGTGAACAAAGGACTGATCTGAATGTTTGTTTATTTTAAATAAATGTTTGGATGATGCATCAGATTGTTAGAGGGAATATTTTAGCAGATTTTAGATAGAAATATTTAACAGAAAGCTATTTAATTTAAACACCAGTTCTATGAAAAACATTAAAGTCTTGAATGTTGGACTGCAGCAAATTCCTCTTAAAACAATAAAACTTCATAAGAAAGAGGAAAAGTTTCCATCTGGTTGATGGTGTTGTAGTCAAGACCACCGAACCCAACACCAAGTCAAGACCAAGACTTTTAGGGTCCCAGACCAAAACCGAGAGATCAGGACTTCCTCTCTCTGGATGAGGAGAAGAGGCAGCAGAACATCAGAAACTACATCCCAATAGGAACAAACTCATTGATTTAAATCTGAACAAAACCGGAGCTGCTCATTCACAGCTAAAATGTGTTGTTTTGTCCACATGATGGCGCTCTAAGCTGTCTGACTAAAAGATGCTCAGCAGTGAAAGTTAATATTTCTCCTCCTTTCTCGGGTTTTCAACAGTCCAATTAGGACTGAAAATATAAACTGAACTGTGATTTGACAGAAATAATTTCTCACTAAACCTGAGTAAACAAAGTGTATCCTGTTTGGAAGGAATAAATTACAATTTAATGTGGAACTTATAACTAAAACTTATATAGAAAGAGTGAATGAAATAAAATTTGCTGGAAATCTCATTTAATTAGAGGAAAGCTGGTCACATTTATTGCTGTTCTTGGAAGAATAAACAATATTTTCAATCTGAAATTAAAAATATCCTGGCTGAGGTCTAAAGACCCAAGAGAATCAAAACCAAAAACTTCGACTCTCAAAAAAAGTTTCTGACATGCGGAAATAAAAGTTTATGTTTTGCAAGTAAATTTTTCACTTCATGAGTTAAAAATGAGTGATTCTAATTAAAATAGGTTTTTAAACAACACTTTTTTAGTTTAAAAAAAATCACTACAATTCCATAAGCTTTGACCACAATTTTATTTTTATTAATTGAGATTAGTTTTTTGAATAATTATTCAAATTTGCAACAAATCCAACGTCTTCTTCTTCCTTGGTCTTCAGTTAATAAGATAAAGAACCAAACCAGTAACCACTAAAACCATCATGGCGGCTCCAACAATCAGTCCAACATGTTTGTTTCTGCCTCCATCTTCTTTTCTTCCCTCCTTGTTTTCTGTCAAACAGAATCAGAGCTGAAGGTCAGAATCCATTTCTCTTCACCTGCTGCTCTCAGACCAGCTGCTTTCTGCAGCATCTTTAGAAACACAAACATCTGGGCTGACAGGTTCACTGCAGAACCAGAACCACATCTGGCCTTAAAGGGATATTCCCCCTTATTTTAGCCACAGAGACTCTGGAGACATTTTACCTTTAAGAAGATTCACTGATTGTACATTAAACCACTTTATGCAGCTTCCTTCTTTCACTGGAACACAGAAACCATGAAAACTCACCAGTAGGAGGCGCCACATCCAGAAAGACGACCCCGATGGGGTCAGAGGTCAAAGTGCGTTTCTTCCTGCCGGTTGCTTCTCTCTGGAAACCTCGACACTCGTATGTTCCCGTGTCGTTGGTCGTCACGTTGCTCAGAAGCAAAGACACGTCTCCGTCCTCCATCCGTCTGTCCTGCAGCTCCACCCGCTTCCTAAAAGATGGATGCTGGTTCTCTGGGTCCGGCTGCTGGTCTCTGAACAGGAGGACATATTCTGGTTCCAGGTCCGGTCGGGTCCACTTCACAACCACAGCAGGTTTGTTGTTGGGGAGTCGGCATGGCAGAGAGACGGTCTGTCCAGGAACAGCTGAGATCTGAACTACAGGACAGAGAAACAGAGCAGAAAGGTCAGAGGTCAGAGTGAACCGGTCCACTTCCAGCAGCAGCAGAGACCAAGGAGAGACACTGGACTCTGACCTGGACTGGATCAATGGATCTAACAAGGATTATTGGTTATTTATTGATTTAACATCCACAAATGATGTAGAGTTTTAACCCCTGTGAGCTTCATAGATCTATAAAACCGTCTGCAGCCAAGTTACTATGGAGGTTAAACATTCAGATATTATTAGAGATTATTTAGTAAATATCAGGAAATGTTCTTATTTGATAACTTCATAACGAGCCACTTTCTCTCCTCTGCTCTGTTTACAGCTACAGACTCAGATCATCTCAGATCATCTCAGCCCTTCAGCTCCGTCAGCATCTGCTTTTCATTGAGCCCACATGATGACGAGGATCCAGTCTGATCTGGTTGAATATTAGTTAATATTAGTTAATATGGGTTGTTACTATGTTGTTGTACGGTGTTTTAAGATCTTGTTCAATGTGCCCCTTTTTAGCTTTGAGCAGCCCCACACACACACACAGCCCTGGTTTATTACAGCTATTAATAAGTGACTGTACTAAATGGTGATGTCACCACAAGCTGCCAGGTGTAAACTCTGCACTTTGTCATATAAATAAAAGGCAAGTAGCACCAAAATATGATGTAGCAGAGAAAAACAGAGAAACCTTCAGAACCAGTGATACCAACTTGTACACAACCTGTCCTGCTGTTTCCTCTGTAGGTAAAAACTAATGTGGGCCATAAAGACACTGACAGCTTAATGAACAGAGATGTCTTCTTCATTGAAATGAGTTAATTCTGTTAAAGTCGGATGTGATTTGAAATATTACACAAATATTCCTATTAATATTGAGGTCTTCCTAATTCACATGTAGAGGTTATTTCCATCAATAGTGGAAAAATGTTAGCGTTTATACTTAAACCACAGTTAGTCTTGGTTACTGTACTTGCAACGCAGTCTGGAGAAAATTATTAAACATTTTGAAAAGACATTATTAATTGAAAATTGCTACTTATTTTTTAGTAACATGCTATCCTTTCTACAGGACTTCTATGCAATCATTTAATTTATAAAACTTGATTATTTTTTTTTTGCCCAATTTTGATAAATGTTCTAAATGAAAGGACAAAAATGACCAAACGCTAATAGCAGTTTACACCGTCTTCATCATAAAAATCTTGATAAGAATCAAAGCAAATAGAAACTATTAACCCCTTCATGTGTCCTGCAGACTAAGAAGAGAGCAAATACTCACCTGTACCTGTCAGTGAACAACATCCAGGGAGAGAGAAATGCTGAGCAACCAGAGAGCCATGAGGAGAGAGATGAATTCCTGCAGAGAGCTGACTGTGAGGGAGAAAACTGGCTTTATTACAGTCAGTAGGATGTGACGTGATTGGTTTCTCTTTCAACATATAGACGAAACTTCCCACAATGACTCCGAGGTTTACATCACACAACAAAGAAGTTTTACAACAGCCAAGAAAACTGTGAGACAAATGAAACTGTTTATGTGGCATTTTGGGTTGACATGACAGGTCCCACTGCTGAGCTCAGGTTCCTACTTTGGCCATGGGAGGAATTCCTGTTATGGGGTTTCTTTGTGCATGAGGGCTGTTAAGTTGGATTTGTTAACAGCCCTCATGCAACCAAGAAATCTTTACTGATATAAATTTGTTATAAAAGTATTATTGACTGCACTTTAAAAATTTCTATTCCCATGGCTCATGTCAAAGTCCAAACCTGCTGCAGAATCTCTCAGCTCTGTGACGGAGAGGCTATATTCAGAGGCTATTATTAGGTATGCAGACAAAATACAGCGTACTGACATTTTGACTTGAATGTTTTCTAAAACGGGCTGCACAGTGGCGCAGTTGCCTTGCAGCAAGAAGGTTCTGGGTTCAATACCCGGCCCCGGTCTTTCTACATGGAGTTTGCATGTTCTCCCTGTGCATGCGTGGGGTTGCTCTGGTTTCCTCCCACAGTCCAAAAACATGACTGGCCTGGGTCTGGAGGTGCCAGGAATGGAGGAATGGTTTCAAGTTGCTAAAATGTCTAATTATAGATTGAGAAAGTGTGCCCTCGCCTGTTGAGAAGTGTATTTAATGTTAAAAATACTTTCCCCAATGGAACATATACTAGTCAGTCCCAATGGCTGTTTCACTCACGTTTTAGCCGAAATGCTTCCTGGGTAAAAATCAAAAGACAAACGCGCCCCCACCCCGCTCAACAGTTTCAGTTTACTTGTTCTCATGTGAAACAGTGAGTTTATTTTTTTAATTAATTTTACATGTAGGAATATTTTAGAGTTGAAAGTATGAAATCTGTCCTCTTCCTCTCTCAGGATGAAGATGATCTCCAGGATCCTTCAGCTCATTATCCTCAGCTCATCTCTCTGTGGTTGTGGTGTGTTCACTGACCTCAAAACGTTGTAGTTCAACAGGAAGAGCTTGTCTGACCTAATAAGTCTATGCAGTGTTGTGTGGATCAATCTGGTTACAAAGAAATAAACATGACATTATGAAAAATATGGATGTGTTTCTTTTAGAAATAACTGATCTGACAGATTTGACATTTTTGAACTGTCTGGGTTTATGAACAACATTTGGTCTAGATATTTGAATCTAATTAGAGATATCTCGAATATGTATTTTGTCTTGTGTTGTCAAAATATAATTGAAGATTATATTCAAACTAGACTAGGCGTTTTAGTGATATATATCTGGAAAGCAAGGGCGGTAAAACCGAATTTATGTTAAAAATTCAGATTGTCAGTAATTCGTTGTAGATATTCATTGTAGATATTATGAATTGAAGTCTCCATACAAGTCAATGGTAAATCTGACGTCATTTAAACTAGTCAGAATGTAATTAGAGATATCTTAAATCGCTAAAACGTCTAGTCACAAAACAATTTGAGATATCTGGTATGAAAGGGCGGTAAAATCGCTAAAACTGTTTGCCATTTGCTTGTCACTTCATACGGACTGCTCAGCTCTTCCTGATCAACCTGCCCGACAAGTATTCACACAGTACAGTGAAGAATGACAGTTTGTCCCCTGTTTCGTCAGTTCAACAGAGGAAACAGACTATGGACGGAAATTTATTGAAGCTTTAACACAACTTGGAGGACTTTTTTTGGTTCTGTCACAAAGACTTGGAGGACCCACTTTCAAGGTGCGGCAGAGAGGTAAGGTTGCCCCTTTTCAAAAATTAAAATAAGGAAGTCCGGTCAGCCCCGGTTCCAGACAGTTTAGCCTGGGGTTGTTGGCTTATGGGGGCAGACTAAACGAGCTTTTACTTTAATTTAAATACATGAACAAACCTTTCTGTAAGTTTTCTAATAAAATAACCACCTTTATTAGCACAAAATAAACAATAACGATAAAAACAGTGACGTATAAAATGTTGAGTAAATGCTCAAATTTGCATAAATATTAGCACATACTTTGCAGAAATGCAAGAATCTGTTTCCAATTCGTTTAAGTCTATTTCTTTAAATGCAAAGTCAATCTACTCAAGAGTAGCAATAATAATGTTACTCAATTAAAAGAAAAAAAAATACAGAAAATACAGTCTAGTACGTAGTGACAGCTCCTTGAGATAGCGGGTGACGTAACTTTTGCAGTCCACTCCTCGGCTTCTTCTCTCGGCTGTCGGATCGTGATCGTCTCTGACTGGAAGCGCAAAATCAGTAACATCAATAATTTGTCAATCTGTTAGAGATCAGCAGCAATGTTATGGAGAGGCCTCTGGACACGGTTAACAAATTAACTAAGTGTTGACGTTGATAAAGAATATAGTTTATTTTTTTAGAATTAGAGTTTTTAAATTAGAGTTGCATAATAGCTTTTACTTAAGTGTATGTTTCTTGTGAATAAGTGTAAAACAAAACCTAAACCTGTATGTTTCCCAGGTCAGTAGGTATACAATAACATTCTATATTTGTTGTGAACAGTTCAGTGATGTGTCAGTATTTGACGCGTTTGTCAATTCTGCTTCACATGTCGAAATTTCAGACAAGCAACTAGTCCACTATGACTAGTCTCTTTCAAGTAGTCCGTTCTCACATTTACACACATAAGGTGTGTCTTGTGAGAAACTCTGTTCCCGTGTAAAAATCTGTCCCCCTGTGTCGGGAGCGCGCATTGCAGCCAGAGAAGTGGATCCGGCGGATCTGACCACATTTACCTGGCGCTTCTGATCGATTTTTAGGTA
This sequence comes from Poecilia reticulata, assembly GCF_904066995.2. Lineage (NCBI taxonomy): Eukaryota > Metazoa > Chordata > Actinopteri > Cyprinodontiformes > Poeciliidae > Poecilia > Poecilia reticulata. Next base: position 23,941,029 of record NC_088847.1, on the reverse strand, counting down.
AAAACTACTCATATAATCATGTCAATGTTGTAACTTTCAGTTTAATCGGCAGCTATCAAAATAAAAATACATCCATAAATAAACGAGGTCTTGTGTGGAGGTCTTTTTACGCTGTTTTGTGTTATTTTAAACGCGAAGTGAATCGATCTTTTTTTCAGCTTTTGTCTCGTAAACCTGACAAATAAAAGTCAGTCAACAAACACAGGTTTCCAACACGTTGTGTGCATTTATAATTTTTTATTTCTGATAAATAAGGAGGGAAGCTGGCCGATAGCAGGGCAAAAAAATAAAGACTTCCTGAAAAGATCAGAGTGTAAACTTTTTGGTAAATCCCGTTCTAATGTAAAATATGACATTACTGGATTAAGGAAATGTCTAGTATGCTATCACACATAATAATTTTTTAGAATTTGGAAACAGTTGCTTTTTATTTCCCAAAGTTATGGGGGGAGAAGAGGAGAGAATGGATATTTCAGCCGCCTGATAAAATATTTTCCCAAAATGGAAACAAATTAATTTACCTTAAAGTCTTTTGCTGTGTTCATTCCCCTTATGATCAACAAGAAATCATGCAAGTTTGAAAACATTTGCTTTTTATTTCCCAAAGTTAGTGTGAGGGAACAAAATATTTTAACCGCCTGATAAATTCTGTTCCCCCTCTATAAATTGGAAACAAATTAATTTACCTTCAAGTCTTTTACTGTGTTAATTCCCCTCATCTTCAACAAGAAATCCTGCAAGTTTGAAAACATTTGCTCTTTATTTCCGAAAGTTAGGATGGGGGAACAAAATATTTTAGCTCTTTCAGCCACCTGAAATATGTTCCCCCTACATAAAATGGACATGTATAGTGAATTAATTTCTTTGTTACCTAAAATTTGAATCATTAAATCAAGCTGTATATTTCAGTTTCCAGAAAAATTCCTAGCAAAAGAGTTTGTGGATTTTCCTGTTTCCACTGCGGCGTCTACAGCATGAGGTTGGACATTGCTGTGAGACTTATTCTTAACGGTGATTATAACATTAATATTCTGATTTTGAGTGTTAATGAACATTTTTATCATTACTATAATTTTTATATTTTGATTTAAAAAAAATGTACTTAGCCAAAACTTAATACATCAACATGTGAAAAGTTATTTAACAAAATTGTTTGTCTATAACTTAATAAGATTTCATTTCCTGTAGTTATGAAAAGTAGGTGCAGTTGAGGGTCAAGAAAACCCCCAACACTCTGCATATGTACAATATTAAATAAAATGATCAATGCGACACTTCAAATCTGGACTAGATTATTCTCCTCTTCAAGAAGACTCTTTATTAACATGTTTGCGATTTGTGAAACCTTTTTCTGATTTGTGAAACTTCACTTAACAGACCACTGCAGAAGATCTTTCCTTCCTTTGCAATAACTGTTTGAAGAATTAATGAGTTACACCAACATTTAATTTCCCATTGGGATTAATAAAGTGGTTTTGAATTAGAATGTAATTTGAAAAAGACTGCATGGAACAAGTGTGAATGGTAATCTCATCTTTATTGAAGTCTGACAAATCACATAAAGGTTTCACAAATCCCAAACATGGATTAAAATATTCTGCTATTATCCATCCATCCATCCATTTTCTTCCGCTTATCCGGGGTCGGGTCGCGGGGGCAGCAGCTTCAGAAGGGAGGCCCAGACCCCGAGGGACACGGTCGAACGCCTTCTCCAAGTCCACAAAACACATGTAGACTGGTTGGGCGAACTTCCATGCACCCTCCAGGACCCCGCTGAGGGTGTAGAGCTAGTTTCCTAAACCTCTAATGGTATTTATTGAACTGCTGACTGGACAGAAAACATGTTGACTATCTACATAATGAGATGTTGGTTATAATGAACATTTGTCTCCATGCAAGGAAGAAAGAAAAGTTGTTGCTTAAGAAGCTGGTTGTTCAGAGTTTATCAAAAGTTGAGTGGAAGGAAAAGTTGTGCTAAATTACGGCACAACCTTAACTGCAGCCTTATCAAAAAGTCACTCACAATTTTCAAGGAGTTTCAGGAGGAGGAAGGAGAAACTGAGGCTGATTCAGAGCAGATTCTGTTCTCTCAGTGTTGAATTCACTCAGATGAATCCTAGTTACAAACATCTTACATGGACTAAGGAGAAATCCTTTTTCAGATTAAAGTAAAGTTTGTATTTAATTCATATATCAAGGCCCCTGAGTCTCCAAAGTGAAACTATTTAGAAATTAACAGATTTTTCAGAAGCCTGACATCTCTAAGGCTTACAGAATATAACCCTGTGTTCTGTATAAAATGTGCTTAGCTTTGTGAAATGAGTGACAAAAATAAACCTTTAAATTGGATTTTATTTTTTCAAGATGTACTCATAAATTACTTGTCATTGACTTAACATGATTTTCATTATTCAGCAATAAAATCAGGAAACCTGACTCACTGATGATTTTGCTTCATGAATAATGATGGTGTGATTTTACTGTTTTATAAAAGGTTCAGCAGCTGCAGAGAATGAGAGCATGTTCTTTTGACTTGGAGTTGCTGTATGAGTTAATCACCAAAAAGTGCTTATCTGTTTTTAAACACCCTTAACACTGTACAAGTACAGATGTTTCTTGTATTGAGTGATGTTCCTGATGTTCTGCTGCCTCTCCTCCTCCTCTTCCTCTCTCAGGATGAAGATGATCTCCCTGCTGCTCCTCATCCTCAGCTCATGTCTCTGTGGTCAGTCTCCATCTTGTCTTTGTGACAGAAAGCTCTCTAGATGGAGCTGAAAGACTCCCATGTTCCAGTTCTCAGTGTGTCTGCTCCTCTCTTTCCCTCTCTGTCTCCTCAGCAGCAACATTTGTAGTGAATGTGACCCAGAGCAGCTATGAGGCCGAGGAGAACCAGAACATCACTCTGGAGTGGACCTTCACCTGCAGGACTCAGGGATCCTACAGGGAACTGTTCATCTACTGCAGCTTGTTGGCTCCTGGAAAAGAATCAGTTCTCTATCAGGTCCATGATGGAGTTGAGCTTCCAGATTGTCAGGATGAACATTTTTCAGGACGAGTCCAGAGTGACAAAGACGTCCTCAGAGAAGGACGAATCAGACTCCATGTGTCCAGACTGAGGACTGAAGACTCTGGTCTGTATCTGTGTGACGTGAAAACTGAAGATGGATTCAACTCTGGAAGATGTCGACTCAACGTTACTGGTGAGAAGAAATAATTTTCTCTGCTTGTTCAAATCCTGATTCCTGTGTTGATGAACCAACATCTTCATCTTCATCATGAATCCTCCTGGATCTCAGTTTTCATCAAATATTAATAAATATTTCTGGTTTCTCTCCAGCAGCTGCTGATCAGATCCAAACTCAGAGACCAACTTTGACTCCAGAACCAGAGGAACAAAGATGGATCATCATGATAATCTTCATCACTGTGGGAGTGACAGTAGCAGCAGCAGCAGCTCTGATCAGACTTTTATATTGTCTTTTAGTGAAATGTTGTCTGCCGGGAGAAAGAGACTTTTATGTTACTGATGAAGAGACAGAAAGTTTAGATGCCTTTTCAATATAAACACTTTGATCAAAAGTTACAGAAAGAGGGGAATGTAGATCAGCATCAGTATAAAAAACTCCATGATATTTATCTTGACTAAGTGAAGGATTTTAAAATGAAACGTTACATAGCTGTATATGTATCATATAATTCAAGATTGTAATTTACTCCCTAAATTCAGTGTTTCAGGTTTTATCTGATTTTCTTTCTTCTGTTCATGAACCAGCAGCTGATATCGGATACTTTACATCTCTACTGGATTGTGATCTGGTTCTGAACCGCTGGCTGCTGGAAACAGACGTTCTGGACTCAACCAGAACCTGGAATCAGAACCTGGACCTCAGCAGAACCCTGATCTGAGCTGCTTTCAGCTGCAGCAGCTGATGAACCAGTGAAGCTCTGGATCTGCTCCACTGGTTCTGGTTCTGATGGTTCTGCTGAAATAAATCCAGGTTTCTTCCCTCATGTTGTCAGAACCTGATTCACTGCAGAAGCTTTTAACATCAACATGAGCTGCAGCTGTTTGGACTCAGCAGAACCAGTCCAGCTGCTGGATCTGACCTCAGACCAGTTCTACCATCAAGGTAGAGCCACCTGGTGGTGGAGTTAGGAACTGTGAGCTGATAGAGCTGAAGGTCTGAGAGACGAACTGACTGGATCAGTTCAGATTCATTTGTTCTGGTTTTATGTTTTTACCGTCAATGTCAATCCCAATTGTAATTTTAATTTGTATTATTAAAAATGATCAAATAAAAAAAATTATGCTGTTTTTCTTTTCTATTCTATATTAACATTAAAACATACGCTTTTATAATTATAACATCAGTAATTGGATGCAATGATTACAAGTCAACTTGGATAATTTCTGTCTGTTCTCATGAATTTATCCTAAATGAGTAAAAAATCGTGGCAAATAACTCAATAAATATTTACATCTTAATCTCTCGGTTTGGAGCAAATGTCAAAGTTTCTCTGGATTCAGTTTCTCTGATTCTTTAGTTGTTTATTCTGAACATCTTTACTGAACGTCTCTGAGGATTCAGTCACATTTAATCACAGGCTGACCTGAACATCCAGCATTTATTAACTCTTTATTTCCTCATCCTGGATCCAGATGTTGAACCTGAAGCTGATTTGAATCATCAGAAGAAGACGGAGGAACTGATGGTATCAATAATTCACCAATATTAACTTTCTCATTTATTAGAGCCACTTCACTTATGAACGCTTTTACATTTAAGAGGAACCTGAAATGAAAACTTTAAAAAGGAGGGTCAAAGCACTCAGGATGCGTTCAGGTACCCTCGGACGTTTAAATAATTACAGATAAATGGAACAGATTACAAAAAAATAACAGAGCAAAAATTAAGCGGTTCAGCATCAACATGAGATGTGTCTCAATAACTATTTTATTAAAACCTGCAGTAAGAAGATCAGTCTATTCGTTTCTCATGGAATCAGTTTGACCAAGGCGTCCTTAAAGGCATCACCGGTCAGGCGGTTCATGTTAAACATCTTGTCTCTCACAGCTGGGCTGCAGCAGATGGATGGATTCATGTCTCAGAGCTTCTGGGTAAGTCTGATATATTTATTTTTTTGTTCTCTGGTTTTTCTGTGTGAAGTTTGTTGTTGAGAAGCAGCGATAACTCAGCAGAAAAACACTCTGAAAAAGACACTCTGTCAGCTTATTGTGGTTGTTGTGTTACTCCCCTTTTCCTCAAAAGGGCTGGGGGGTGCTATATATATATATATATATATATATATATATATATATATATATATATATATATATATATATATATATATATATATATATATATAAAAATTATAAAAATTCCCTCACCCTCCGCGGGTGGTCTTATTCATCCTCTGAGCTCGGGTCCTCTACCAGAGGACTGGGAGCTTGAGGGTTCTGCGCAGTATCTTGGCTGTGCCTAGAACTGCACATTTCTGGACTGAGATGTCTGATGTTGTTCCTAGGATCTGTTTTAGCCACTGGTCCAGTTTGGGGGTTTCTGCCCCGAGGGCCCCGATGACCAGAGGCACCACTGTGGTCGTCACCTTCCAGATCTTCCAGGTAAATGCTTTTGACAGATTGGCGCTTATCGGTCACCATAGTCATAATATAAGAGTAGACCCCGCATTGGCTGCTCCTGCGCAGGAAATACGGCGGCCATCTTGGAGCGGTCGTCCCTCCTACTTTGCTCAATCAAAACAGCAGAAGATGCCTCAGCACTGAGGGATATTGTTGTTCTGATCGATGGACTATTGATGTGAGGACAGACAACATTTCACAAGTAAGATGGACATATTATTGTGTATATATTGTGATTAGAATATTACTTTACTGTATTTATGTCCACCGGCGAGATACCAGCTAATATTAGCTACAGTGCTTGGTGTAATACGGGGGCCAACTGAGATAATGTAAATCTTAAAAAATTTATTATTCCTTAACATTGACTTAGATTATCTGACACAAGATGCTCTATTAGAAATGAAACAATGTAACACATATTATAAAACTTATATTATGTGTTATAACATTCACCAGCAAAGTTTACACAGGTGGTAAAGACTATGTAATTCTTTCACTACACTCTAAAAAGTGTATTTGGGCTGTAGTTAATGTTATGGTCTTTTTTACATTAACCTGACTTAATTGTTCTGCTTTAGTTGTGTCAACTTACTTTCATGAGTTCAATTAACTTAAGAGTCACACATTTCATCTAAAACAAACGTTTAACTTTGAGTTGAAGTGAACCAATTAAGTTGAATGCAGTTTTACGTCTGACGTCATTACGTAAGCTTTGCCAGAGACAGATCCACTTGTGCCGACCGTGTGTGCAGCCGCCATTTCTTCTGACCGTTGACTGTTCACCGGATTGTAATAAAACAGTAAGTATTCTACACACCATGACAAAATATTATTTAAATGGTGTAAAAATATTCATGACTTTTTCTACCTTTAATTTGAAACAGTTAACTGTGTTTAACGTCGAAGTATTATCAGTTATTTGCTTTGAACACATTTGCTAGTTGTAATTAGCCGCGCTATTCGGCGGAGCATTTTTGAACTTAACTGCTCTGTTAGTTAGTGAACGTTTATTTTGTGTGCATACTTTTAATTTGACCCTAAAGAACTTAAATAGCTAGAAGCCTTGTATGTAGTGAAAAATATTAAATGTGGCCCGGGGACTGCTGGCGTGTTCCGGTCGGAAGCTAGACTGGGTCAAAGTGTGGGAGCAGCTAATGCACTGCAGTGGCGGCCAGACTTTATAACAGGAACTACTGGACAGGTCGTTTTTAATGGGTAAGCTTAACGTACAGTTACAGAGGTGTTAGTGTTAATACGCAAAACTTATTTAATGTGACGCAACTGCGCTCTGCTCGTCACCGTGAGCTGCAGTCAGGGTAGCCATTTGTTCCAAATGTCAGGCTGCTTACTGACGACATGATATAAAACGCATAATATCCTAACTTCGCTAATAATCCATAAGATGTCATTTCTCTTAAAAAGGGAAAAGCAAAAAATAAAATAAGGAATTCATGTTTGTAGAAACTTTGAGTTAATTTCTCTTTCCTCCTCTCCAGGCCTGGAACAAAGCATCATCAAACCATAGAAGGTAAGCCATATTTGCTTCACTAAGCTTCTAATTTAACAAAAAAAAATTAAGTTATTAGTTAATATGCTGTATTGTATTGATAATATGAAAAACACATACTCTAAACTTATTCAAAAATAGGTTTGATAAATAACATCATTTAGGGAGTTTAAAGTTAAAGGAATAATAGGTGGTCAAAGAATGAGATGAAATTTATTTCCTACAAACGGTTGATGAGCTCTCCCTCAACATGGGGTCAGAAGCTCAGTCATCTCGGAGAGGCTGAAATTAGAGCTGTTGCTCCTCTACATCCAGTAGAGCCAGTTGAGGCGGCTCGTGCATCTAATTAAGATGCCTCCTGGAAGCCAGGGCAAAATTACAACCTAAAAATACTTTGGTAGACTTAAAAGTTTAATCCCATCCTAAGGAATATGCAATTGAGAAGGACAATTTAAGAGATGTGCAATTTTGTCAAAAATATTTGCAATACTAACAATATGACATTTATTAATATAGAGAATGTTTTTCTAGGGTATTAAAAACATACTGAAATAGTTATGGTCAAAAATGCATTTAGAATCTATATTTTACCAAACAATGAAACAAAGATATCAAGTATTGCATGGGGGTAAGGTTGTAACAGTACTCAAAATTGACTCTGCATCCATTTTTGTTTCATCTTCCTTGCCTTCAGATTTGGCAACATACATGTAACTCAGTTCCTGTCTTATCCTTCTAGCGTTGCACTTCATGTGGAGATGCAAAGACTGCGAGAGCGTGTTTTCCAGAAGATCTGAATTGCTCAAGCACTACAAACTAAACCACAGGCATTATGGACGGGGCTATTCATATCCATGCACATATTTAAGTTGTGCATGTAGATTCAAGACCTGGAATGCTTTAGTGAACCATTTATCAAGACATCATCCAGTCCACCAAACAGTTACCAATGACTTAACCACATTCAAATGCCCCATTTGTGATTCTAATCAACTTTCCACGGAGAGAGATTATTTTCAGCATATATTTCAACATCTCAAGAACAAGGAAACAGTCACATGTGTGTTTCAGGACTGTGTTTATCAAACAAATAATTACGAGAACTACAAAAGTCATAAATACAGAAAACATTCTGATGCTAACAGTACATTTAAGACTGGGATTACTGAAAAAAAACAATTAGACTGTGGTGAAGAATTGTGTGCTAGTTTTGACACTGACATTTTTGATCAGGACAGTACTGTACAAGCTTATCCAAATCACACATTTAACAGGAATGATTCTGAAAACTTGGAGAGAGATATTGAACTTAAACTTGCATCAGTTCTTCTAAAGTTAGAAAGCAGTTATCTTGTTTCAAATGCAGCTATTGATGATCTATTGCAGGAGTTAAACTATTTAATTGGTTCTTTGTCCCTGCCTGTTACATGTAGAACTATAACCCAAATACTACACAGTCATCTTTGCCAGTTTGACCCATCAGTTGTTGAAAACCTTGCCAAGGCCCTCTGTGAAACAAACCCTGTAAAAAAAGCAATAGGAGAGAAAGGCTTCCTTTCTAGTGCTTGGAGACGAAAAAAATTCTATAAAAAACATTTTAAAGTGGTAGAACCTGAAGAATATATTCTTGATAAAAAAAATAGAAAGTCATTCCAGTATGTATCAATCCTGAAGTCTTTGCAGCAAGTTCTTGATTGTGAGGTTATCTTGGATCAGACTGATAACTTAAATAGTCTTAATAAAGTACCACAAAGGAGTGTTCATGCATATAGGTCTTTCTACGATGGGTCATTTTTCAGTGAAAATGAGCTTTTGAGTAAGGAGGAGAGCATTTCATTAGTGTTGTATATAGACGATTTCGAAATATGCAACCCTCTCGGGACATCTAAACGGAAACATAAAATTTGTGGTTTATACTGGATTCTTGGAAATTTACCACAGGGGTATAATTCTAACTTGTCTTCCATTTACCTGGCTGCTTTAATCAAAACAAATGATTTGAAGTGCTATGGTTACGAGAAAGTTTTAGAACCTTTACTTAATGAGCTCGCGATTTTGGAACAAAAAGGGGTCTTTGTCTCAAAGTTGGGGAGAGCTGTAAAAGGTACAGTTCAGTGCGTGGTTGCAGATAATCTTGCTGCCCACAGTATTGGTGGCTTTGTAGAAAACTTCACAGGGTCATACGTATGTAGGTTTTGTCTTGCAGTTAAAACAGACATTCAAACTACAGAGGTTAAAACTGGTGCATTTACCTTGAGAACCCAAAGCATTCATGCGGATTGCTTAAAAAATATCGAGGAACATGAATTGTCAAGTTATCGGGGTGTGAAATCAGCTTCCATTTTATCACATTTGTTGTATTTTGACATTACCACAGGTCTTCCTCCAGACATTGTACATGACCTGTTTGAAGGAGTTGTTCCTTTTGAACTAGCTTTGTGTCTGGGTGTTTTGATTAAGAAAAAGTATTTCACTTTGGCATCACTGAATGACGCAATAGCATCTTTCAACTTTAAGGGTACTGATAGAACTAATCGACCTCAACAAATTTCCCTGCATTTTGAAGCCAAAAAAAGTGTTGGGGGTAATGCACATGAGAATTGGAGTTTGCTCAGATTCTTACCTTTGTTGATTGGACACAGAGTGCAATATGAGGAGCCAGCTTGGCATATCTTAACAGACTTAAGGGACATTGTTGATCTTGTGGTCTGTCCCATGCACACAGAGGACTCTATTGCCTACCTTGACTTTAAGATCTCAGAACACAGAGCACAATTCCAGGAGGTTTTTCCTAATTGTGACCTTAAACCAAAACACCATTTCTTGGAACATTACCCACAGTTGATTCGCCAGTTTGGTCCTTTAGTAGCCTTATGGTCCATGCGCTTTGAAGCTAAGCACAGTTTTTTTAAAAGAGTTGCAAGAAATATCAAGTGCTTTAAAAATGTCCTCCGTACTCTTGCAGACAAACACCAGTATCAAATGGCACATCATTTGCATTTATGCGGTTTTACAAAACCTCATTTGGAAGTTACAAATGTTTTCACAGTAAGAATTGATGTTCTTGATAAGGGAATCGTAAATGCTCTCAAACAGAAGTTTTCAAATCTGGCCACAGTATGCATGACTAAAAGTGCAACATTTAATGGACTGAAGTATAAATGCGGGATGATCTTGATCCATGGCTCATTGGGAGGATTACCAGAGTTCATTGAAATCATCCAAATGGTGATCCTGGCAAACCAGCTATTCTTTCTGGTCAGAAAACTTGAGGGGTGGTATCTTGAGCATTACAGATCTTACAATCTCAAAACATCGTCAGACAAAGAAGTGAAACTGGTTGAGCTACAAGACCTAACGGATGTGTACCCGCTGGTAGACTACAAAATTCGAGGAATGCGTCTTGTGACAGTGAAAAGATATGTCCACGTTTTATGGTAATATAAGATTGTACAAAAAATGTAATGCATGTTACAAAAGATTTTATTTTTTCTTTATGGCTGAAACTACCTTTTATTTTGTCTTCCCCTCTATAAGCAAATGTCCTAACATTCTACTAATGTATATAACATATATTGTGAAGAATTTAAATAGCACCCTTCATTATTTTACTGTCTTTATGCCCTTTTTTCAGATTGCCATGGCAAGTTCAAAACCTGCAAGACTGAAGGTGATTCTAGGAGAGAGCAACACTGAAAAATTGACTCTTCCAAATGGCATACCAGATTCTCTGGATGATCTTCTCAACAAGGTGAAGGATACCTTTGGTTTAAAGACCAACATCAGACTGCAATATATGGACAAAGACTTTGGTAATGACTTCTTCAACCTCAGCTCAACTTCTGACCTTCAGGACTTGGGAACAGTCAAAGTGATTCAAGAAGAAGCAGTTCAACCTTTTGTTGATGTCATTGAAACAGCTCCATTTTCTTCTGCAGTTCACTCAGATGACAGCAGTTCTTTAGCTTCAAATGACACTATACTGCTCTCCTCCCCTGAATCCTTCTCATCGCGAACCCAACAATGGCCAGCCAACTTTCCCATTCCCATGTTTTCGTATGACACTGAACGTCAGTTACAGAAGGGGAATTCTGAGTATCAGGCAAACAACAAAATATTGACAGTCACCCCACGAATGAAGACTGACATCCTAAATAGATTAGTAGAAGAGATCTACAGATACAGAGCCTATCCAGAGGACGCACAGTTCTGTGTAGTTGCAGAGGCCTTGATTAAAAAATATCCATGTTTAAAAGAGCCTGGTTCATTTAATGGTTGCTACGGTTGGAAACAAAGGCTGAAGTACAAAATGGGAAACTACAGGACTCTACTCAAGTTTCAGGGATGTCCAGAATTGGCTGTTAACTCGCTTAAATCAAAAGCCAGTACTTCTGGGTTTCCCGCTACAAAAATAAAGAAGCCAAGACGAGCTGAAGCCAACTTCTATCCCTCTTTTCCAGTGGGAGAAACACAAGAAAGTATGGAAAAAGAGAGAATTGAACTCTTGACAGCAATCAAAAGGAGGAACAATGACAAGGTCATTGCAGACAAAATGGCTCATACCTTTGCCTACAGGCGTCAGGAGGTGGTGAATGAAGAACCTGGCATAGAGAATTTCAAGGACAGATGGCCTGCCCTGTTCCAACAGAAAGAGGTAGTAATGCAGATTGAGGATTTTTACTTAGATTTTGGAATGATTGGTCAGTATTTACTTTGTCATTTTGTAACATACTAAATAAGTTTTATTTTGTTTTTCAGATTAATGCGGAGTTCCTGAGACTCATGGCTCTTCCCCTTGAGCAGACTTTCTTTGCCCAGTTGGACAGGCTCTCAAGTCAGCTGATTGAAGTCATTAAAGCCAAGGGAGGAGCAACACGTGCAAAAATAGCTGGAATCATGAGAACCTATGATGAGGTATGGATATCATCGATATCTGGGGGACATTTACCATTTTTAATTTAAAACAAGGAAGTTAAAGTCTCTAGTTACTTTCAGACTTTTTGTTTTAATTATTAATACTTGATACACTGTGCAAAGCTGATATCACTCAAAGAAAAGCAAGTTTAACGGTCTTATGTATTTTTGGTGGATTTAGTCAGTCAGTCTGTATTGTGGTTCATTCATAAATTTCATAAAATACACCTTTCAGTCCAACTTGCCAGAAACTAGTGCTATTTAGTACATTTTTTTTGAGCTTATTTTAAAATTAAAATTTTTTAAATGTTAGACTTATATCAATTTTATGCTGCAAGATATCTCTTTAACAACAAATTATATTCATTAGTCCTAGTAGATTGCTCTAAGAAAAAGCCTTAACCTCAACAATATAGTCTAGTTTCACAAATTGAGACCTGAAGCATAAATATGGCAGAGGTTGAATTTGTGTAATTTTGAAGAGAACTGTTAAAGACCGGTGGACATGTGGGCTTCACATTATGGTATTTGTTAGTCTTTTGCTGTTGTGAACAGCCTGAATATATTACTGTTACATCAGAAATCTTGTCAGAGATATGGAATATTGATAGCAATAAATTTTCTCCAGGTGGAGGACATTGGGATTCGAAGGGAATGTGTTCTGAAAGGGCTCATCACCTTTCTTGGAGAGGATCCAGAAGACCTTATTAAGGAATACTGTGTAAGTTTCTTTTAAAGGTTTGAAGCCGCATCTTAACCCATTGAGAAAAATTGAAAAATTCAATGTCAGTTGCTTGTACCTTTTTAAATTATTTCTGGCCTGGCTTTTCTATATGTAAACATCTGTTTTAATACAACAGGCAGATTTGGTGTCAGAATTGTAAATTTAACATGGCTAAGTCATGCTTAAATCCAGAAGTGGTGTGCTTTGCTATTCAGCAGAGACCATTATCTAACTTCACTATCAATTTCATTTACTGTTCACTAACATAATAAAAACAAGTTAATAAGACTGTTTTAGTCATGCTATTTTCATACCAGCTCCAAAATATCTGATAAGCAACAGAAATATGCATTTTGTGTTGATTTTCAACCTAAGATGACCATTGGCTTGGATTACTATTCTGCTTCGATGTATAATCTACGAATTTGTTTAAGCTAAAGCCTGCAATATGACAAAACACATATAAAGTTACATGCTTGCATTATCTTTTAAAAAAACATTAAATATCACCCTTTGACTAATTCAAATTGTAATGCAACTGTGAACTTTGAAAATTTATCAAGGATATTTCAGATGCCATAAACGATTCTCTTCAATTCACAAGCTGTACACGTATACACTTATACTTAATGCTTGTATTTATAAGGCTTTTATTTTTAAATTGACAGATTAGTTACAGTCTTCAAGTTTAACATATTGTTTATCTCACTACAGGGCAGCAGTGGAGATGATGCCCAGATGGAACTCAAACAGCTCACCCTGGCAGTGTTTGTGATTCGGGAGGAGGGAGAGGGATTGAAAGAATCCCCAGAAGACATTGGCATTGTCATTGAGGGAGTGGAGGTGTTGCATGACCTGACTTCAGTTGCCTCAGCATGTGCCCTGCTTCTGGGTTTGATATATGCCCTTAACCTGGCTTATCCAAAGCCTCTGCGCTTCACATTTGAAGTGTTTCAAAAAATCTTCATGCAACTTGACCAACACAAGATGTCTAATAAAGTTCAGAATTTGTTTGGAAGACTTCAGACCTCACAGTAAAGACAATTGCATCCTGTGCAAAAGGACAGATTATTTTCTGTCTTTGTGTTTGAACATGAGGGGTCCGTGTTTTGGAAGCTTAACCTCAAGAGACTGAACTTTTTGAATTTCTTTTGGGACATTGTGTATATTAAAGCCACAGCATTAGTAGGCTGCTGTAGTATTGTTCACAGACACTTTCACAGCGTTTTTTCTTTTTCAATTTGGATTAAGCAGTGCTTAATGTTTACTATTCTGTTCTGATGTCAGTTAACTTAAGTATCGGACATGGTTTAAATGCTGCAGCCATGACCCACGCCCTTGTTTGAAAGGATGTAGATGTCATTGCTCGTTTTCAGTTTGTTCTTGAAGATGTTAAAAACAGTCACACATGTTGTTACATTTTATGTAAAAACAGTTTAGGGATTAAGAATGTTGATTTCCTTTATTTTAGGAGGACTTGTGGTATGGATTCTACAAGCTCACACAGGGATGTCCAAGGTTTGTCCTGGAGAGCCATCAATGTGCAACTTTCAGATGGACTATTTCAATACCACCTTGCTGAATTCACACACCAGCAGACGCTCAGCTGAGCAGAGACATAGTAATGAGCAGTTCATTTGTTTGGAGATTGGATTTATCTTAAAGTTGGAGGATGGTAGCTCTCCAGAACTGGACTTAGGATACCCCATGTTGAGTTTACTAAAAAGCTAACCCAATTAAGCAGAAAAGCAAAAGATCTGTGTAGTATGTTCAGTGTATACGTTGTGAAAAATCTGTAAGTTTGTGATTTCACAATAAAATTAAACATTTTCTAATTGTGCAATGTAAATTTGTTATAATCAAGTTGAGTTTTTGAGTAGTGTAAAGGAATTTTACTCCTATAAAAGCTAAAACATACTTCAAAAGTGATTTATATTTAAGCAATATTATAAGTACAAAATATGTACTAAACGACTTTGGGGTAGTTTCATTTTTTAAGTTAGAACAACTTACATTTTTGAGTTGACTTTCTATAAATTTAAGTCAGAGGGATTAAAAATTTGTATATGAAATAAAGTAAATAAATTGAGTTAGACTGACCTACATTTATCAAGTTAAACAAACTAAAAAAATTATGTTGATTAAACTTAATTGAATTACTTGTTACCTACAGAAGTAATTCAATTAAGTTGGATCAACTTTTTTCTTTTCACTGTGGTCTTCACCTTCCAGATCTTCCAGGTAAATGCTTTTGACAGATTGGTGCTTATCGGTCACCATAGTCATAATATAAGAGTAGACCCCGCATTGGCTGCTCCTGCGCAGGAAATACGGCGGCCATCTTGGAGCGGTCGTCCCTCCTACTTTGCTCAATCAAAACAGCGGAAGATGCCTCAGCACTGAGGGATATTGTTGTTCTGATCGATGGACTATTGATGTGAGGACAGACAACATTTCACAAGTAAGATGGACATATTATTGTGTATATATTGTGATTAGAATATTACTTTACTGTATTTATGTCCACCGGCGAGATACCAGCTATTAGCTACAGTGCTTGGTGTAATACGGGGGCCAACTGAGATAATGTAAATCTTAAAAAATTTATTATTCCTTAACATTGACTTAGATTATCTGACACAAGATGCTCTATTAGAAATGAAACAATGTAACACATATTATAAAACTTATATTATGTGTTATAACATTCACCAGCAAAGTTTACACAGGTGGTAAAGACTATTATTATGTAATTCTTTCACTAGTAAGATACATCCCAAATCTTCCGTTTTTGTTTTGAAAGTTTCATAAAGACACGATGTGAGGAAGAAGAGGGAGAAATCTATAAAGAGACGGATTCACTGCAGCTCACGAATCTCGCATCAGATTTTGGACTCATACAAAAACATACATACGTGTGTGGGTGTGGGTGCATGTGTGTGTGTATGCATAAACATGGTAAACATGTATATATTATTCAGTATTAATCTTCATTTATTTGTGTTTGTATACTTATATAAATATGTATTGATATTACTAAATAATTTATTAAATAAATTATGAACGGCTGTGTGCTTTGTAATATGCTCATCATATCAGAATATTCCATTCCTATTCTATTGTTATAGCCACTAATCATATTTAAATATACTTAACTATGAATTAAAACATACGTAAATAATGCAATTGTTTATAAATGTAGCTTTGATAGATGTTTGAAGTTGGTTTCCACTAACAAAAAAGCGTGTTATGATGGATTAAATGCGCTGATACGTCATTGTGCCTGCTAAACACATAATACTGAGTGGAGTGGAATACCGCTCCAAGATGGCCGCCCTAAATCTCGTCAGCAACAATAGGCGAGAGCGGTACATGAGGCGTCTATCTTTATCTTACGTCTATGACGCGCACCGACACGGGGGTTTGGTCTATGTGCACATGCACCGACCCATCACTAAATAAAAAGTTCCTGTCTCACACGGACTGCAGCAGATGGATGGATTCATGTCTCAGAGCTTCTCGGTAAGTCTGATTTATTTATTTTTTTTTTGTTCTCTGGTTTTTCTGTGTGAAGTTTGTTGTTGAGAAGCAGCGATAACTCAGCAGAAAAACAGACGAGTTTCTTCAGCAAAAAGTTATTCCAGCTCTGATAAAACCAGCAAACACTTTGCTTTTAAATGCAGCATAGAGGTCAGAATATTAGTTACAGCAACCTGATCTGAGATCTACTTGTTTTCTTTTCTTCCTCAAACTGATCAGCGGACTGAGGTGATGAAGACTTCTGATGAAGATCCAACCTCTCCTTTCTGCAGTTTTCCTTTTAGTTTCAGAGTCTGACGTTTTAATTCATAGCGATGATGAAAAAATACCGTTTTTATCATTCACTGGTAGAGCTTTTGATGCAGGTGTAGAGTTTTAGTTTATACATATCCCGCCTTTAAACGGAGCGGAACCAATGACGGTTAAATGGTTGGTTCTCCAGGTGGAAGCAGCTACAAAGTGATTGGTTGGTTTTCTTTAGTAGGCGGGACATGTTGCTCCGCCCTCCTAGTTCACAAGGTTTCAGATTAACTGGTGATATTATATGGAGGATGTTTATTGAAATAACAAGAGATGAGTACAAATGTGAAAATGAAAATATTAATGAATTAAAATATTTCATCAGAAAAAGCAGAGAAACTTGATGAAGCAGATCTATATCAACAGATCTGCCTTTACCTTCACCAAGTTAAACTCATGTAGCAACAGTCTGATCAGAGCTGATATAATAATATTATTTTCTATCATTTAATGACATAAACTCCATATAATCCAGAATGAAGCATTAAGACAAAGATAAACAGTTAAAGGTTTATGTTAATAAGACTGAATAAATCTGTTTAAAGAACAGATTCGTCCATTTAATTCAGGTTTTATTGAATAAACCATTAGTCTCCTCTATGATCAATATTCAGTTATGGCTCTGAATAGACAGAAATGAATAATGAATAAGTTTTAGATAAACTAGATGATCAATATCTGCGTTTTATCTGAAATTGGTTTAACTTTTGAAAATGTTTAATCTCTTTTATGTAACGAATAATAAATAAACACACTAAGGCTAATGCACAAATTAACATAATTTATGCTGCAATAATAATGGAATAACTAAACACAGAACTTTTCTTCTGCCTTCTGAGTATTTTAATTAATCAGATTTTTCCATTTGACTCAAAACCTGAAATATGAGACATTTTAATTAATTTACAGATTTATTTTATTTTATTGCTAAATCTTTTTTGATGATTTTAAATAAATAATTTAGTATTAAATAAATGTTTTTCAATTAATGACCACTTCACAGATCACAGAAGCAGTGAATTATGGGATTATTCAGCTTTAGTCTTTAACTTTGTCATTAACAGAGAAAGAATAAAATCACAAACTCCTGCAGGTTTTCAGGTTCATAATTAATGATAATTAATCTCCTGAATCCTGACAGATTAAATTAATCTCCATAAAAATAAAGAAGTTTCTGCTCTGAAATCAGAGGAAGTTGAAGCGGCTGCAGTATTTATTTATGGCCACAAGGTGGCAGTAATGCACTTTTTATTTTTACATGTTTTGCCGCCTTTTCTCCACTATATTATAAGCTGGTGGGTCACCAGACTTTACTTCCCCTCAACCATCAGGCTGATGTATAAATATGATTTTATACACCAGTAACTGTGGCAGTAAATGGATTAAGTTAGATTTATATTGACCCATTGAGGTGGACGAGGTGCAAACCAGTTGGGTCGTCCTTGAACCTGTTAGTTTCATGTTATTATTTCCATATCATGATGTGTATTTTTGCATGTCAGAATTTTTGTAACTTTTAAAAAAATTTAAAACATGGTGGACTGACCTTCTGCCCCTGACACTGGGCTTAACGGCTTTCAGAGGGAAAAATGTTTTACCATAACAGATTCAAAGAAATTTTAATCATTATCACAAAAATAGAAAGTTGAGGAGTTTCTACCTGATGAATCAGACTGTGGTTGTTTCTTGTAATGTTTGTTGTTCCTGATGTCCTGCTGCCTCTCCTCCTCCTCTTCCTCTCTCAGGATGAAGATGATCTCCCTGCTGCTCCTCATCCTCAGCTCATGTCTCTGTGGTCAGTCTCCATCTTGTCTTTGTGACAGAAAGCTCTCTAGATGGAGCTGAAAGACTCCCATGTTCCAGTTCTCAGTGTGTCTGCTCCTCTCTTTCCCTCTCTGTCTCCTCAGCAGCAACATTTGTAGTGAATGTGACCCAGAGCAGCTATGAGGCCGAGGAGAACCAGAACATCACTCTGGAGTGGACCTTCACCTCCAGGACTCAGGGAAACTGGAAGAATCTGTTCATCATCTGTGAATTTAGAACCTCAGTAAAGAGCGGGATAATATATGTTCATCGTGATGGAGTTGAGATTCCCGATTCTCAGCATGATCAGTTTTCAGGACGAGTCCAGAGTGACAAAGACGTCCTCAGAGAAGGACGAATCAGACTCCATGTGTCCAGACTGAGGACTGAAGACTCTGGTCTGTATCTGTGTGACGTGAAAACTGAAGATGGATTCAACTCTGGAAGATGTCGACTCAACGTTACTGGTGAGAAGAAAGTAATGGAAATGTATTCCAACGAACAGTTAGAAACTGACATTTATATCCATGATAAACATAATTATCTTAAAGTTAAAACTTCTTGAGTAATTAAATAATTTCTTTTTTTTCCAGCAGCTGCTGATCATCTCCAAACTCAGAGACCAAATTTGACTCCAGAACCAGAGAGACGGACACATATCATCTGGATTAAAGTAGCAGCTGTAATATTTGTGATTATTCTAGTTATAGTTCTAATTTATACTCATAGGAGAAGCAAAACGTCTTTTAACTCAACAGACTTACACTCAGGCGCGGAGCTATAGGAAATGTTGGGGGGCCCGGGTCTGGAGGTGCGGGGAGGGAGGAATGGTTTCAAGTCGGTTAAATGTTTGATAATAGACGGAGAAAGTGCGCCCTCACCTGTTGAGAAAGGTGTAGTTAATGTTAAAGTTATCTTCCCCAATGGAATATATACTAGTCCAGTGTTTCCCCACCCTGGTCCTTGAGGCACACTGCCCTGCATGTTTTAGGTGTTTCCTTGCTTCATCACAGGTGATTTCAATTAGGAGGTATTTGCTGAACTGCAATCAGCTGAATGAGGTGCATTAAACTGGGAAATTTCTAAAACATGCTGGGCAGTGTGCCTTGAGGACCAGGGTGGGGAAACACTGTACTAGTCAGTCCCAATGGCTGTTTCTTACGGAGCCCCTAAGGGGACATGGAGAAAAAAAAAAAGGAAAGAAATCCCGACTTATTATCTCGAGATCCCGACTTATTATCTTAAGATCCCGAGTTATTATCTCGAGATTCCAACTTTTTTTTCTCAATATCCCGAAAAACTAAGTCGAGATCTCAAGATTCCGAGTTATTATCTCGAGATTCCGAGTTATTATCTCGAAAGTCGGGATCTCGAGATAATAAGTTGGGATTTCTTTCCTTTTTTTTTCTCTCCATGTCCCCTTAGGGGCTCCGTAGTTTCTCTCACGGTTTAGCCGAAATGCTTCCTGGGTAAAAATCAAAAGACAAACACGTGAACTATGAAAGGACTTTTAGGGAAAAGTCTTGATTTTCTGTTTTAAAGAAATAAAAGACTTTAAAACCTTTTAAATCTGTTTTCATTGTAAGAAAAGGTTTCTAAATGTATAAAAACTCGTACATTTGTCGCTCCTGTTGAGTTTACATCTAATGAGAAAATCCACAGTGATTTCATTGTAAATAAATCTACTGTCCCATCAGATGTTCATGTTTAATTCCAGTTTTATTAAATTTAGTTTTTCCTCCTGATCTCCCATCAGCTGCTGTTGCTCCATTAAATCTTCATCCAGCTGTTTCACCTCAGTGAGGATCAAACCTCATGAACATCCAGATGTTAACTAATAAACTCAACTTTAGCAGAAATCATTTCATCCAGATGGAAAACATCAAAGTCAAAGAGGAGAGTTAAGTTATAAATATCACATTTTATTACTGCTGAATATTATTGATACATTTTCTTATATTTCTTCATCAGTTCATATTATGAATAAAATTATCTGAAAGCTAAAATGTTTCTATTTGTTCATAGCAAACATTTTGCATAATTAACTACCAGCCACCAATGTTCATTATTTGTCCAGTTTTCCTCTAACAATCCATAAATAACAATTTCTTGTGATAATAAATAATTTAACTAACAGGACAATAATTTTCTCTCTCTGGGTAAATTAACGTCTCCAAAACAAACTGTTCAGTTTCATCTCATTAATATATTCTTAGACATTGTGGATCCTCATATAATTTATCTTTTTAATTCTGACTCCAAGGTAATTTATTCATGTATATTCTGCCATCTTTGTTTATTAAAAACATTATTTTCATTACGCCAAACCCTCTTAGATAAAACTTTACAGAATCAACCAGATGGAAACTTTTCCTCTTTCTGATGTTTTATTGTTTTAAGTCCAGCATTAAAGGCTTTAATGACTTTAATGTTTTTCAGAGAACTGGTGTTTAAATGAACTATGTTCCTGTTAAATATTTCTATCTACTATCTGGTAAAATATTCTCTCTATTATTATAAAGTTTGTTTGATAGGGACAGACACACATTGACATAGACAAACTGAATAAAACAGCAGTCCCATGTTTGCATCATGGTGCAATAGCAACAGCTAATTTGCAGCACTTGTCCCTAGTTGGGCTTTGAAAAAAACAATCTGATAAATCATCAAAACAACCATTTAAAATGAATTATCAACATAAAGATCAGACCTTTTTCTACAGATGATAAAATCTTCCTCATTAACCTGATAGAGTCTCTGAGTCATTTTGGTCCCAAAAGGTGAATTAATATTAATTAGTGATTCCATCTGATGGCTGATATTTAACATGTCTGATGTTATTACAATAATCATCAAGTCTCTCCAGTTAATCTCCATCTATTGGTTCTAGTTTTCTGACTGAGCCTGAAAATCCTTCAGTGTGACGACGTTTTATTCTGAGCTGCTCTCATCTTCACTCATCGTGTAAAATCCTGGTAACAGGAAAAACTGAAGAGTTTTCTACAACTTTTTGGTCCATTGATCAGAATCAGAATCACAAGAATTTTGTCATCATCAGAAAGACAACAAAATTGCAGTTCTATCATAAGCATTCATTACACAACAGCACACTGGGGGGGGGAAGTGGGAGAGAAGAGGTAGTTGGCTGATCTTTACTTGTTGCAACATGAGGAACGTTTCTATGGCCCCTGCTGCCGCCAGGGGGCGACATTCCAGACAGTCATGTCTGAACCTGGGAATGAACTAAAGTGACCTTTACCTTCGACATTACGTCATCTGACTCTGTACTTCTGAACCAATCAGAAACCGAGGCAGTTTCCTTGTTTAAGGAAGTCAGGGCAGCATTTCTATCTCCAACCCAAATGTCACAGACTTTGTTTAACCCATTACATCATTGTTTACATACTTTTAAGCTTTTAGTAAATCCAGATCTACCAAGCATTTTGTCTCCTTCCTTAAAGTTTTCCTTAAAGTTTTACCGTTCTTTTAAAAAACGGTAAACTACTGGCAGCTACAGACGCCAGTATTTTACCGTTCTTTTAAAAAACGGTAAACTACTGGCAGCTACAGACGCCAGTATTTTACCGTTCTTTTAAAAAACGGTAAACTACTGGCAGCTATAGACGCCAGAAGTTTACCGTTCTTTCCCAGTATCCATACCGTACTTGCATTGACGGTAATCTGTTGTCAGGATTAATTACGGTACAGCTACTGTGCATTTACAGTAAACTTCTGCCGTCTGTAGCTGCCAGTATGTTACTGTAAATTTACAGGATTATTTCTTAGAGTGTGTATATATATATAAAAAAATTCCCTTCTCACCCTCCTCGGGTGGTCTGTTTCATCCTCTGAGCTCGGGTCCTCTACCAGAGGCCTGGGAGCTTGAGGGTTCTGCGCAGTATCTTGGCTGTGCCTAGAACTGCACATTTCTGGACTGAGATGTCTGATGTTGTTCCTGGGATCTGTTGTAGCCACTGCTCCAGTTTGGGGGTGACTGCCCCGAGGGCCCCGATGACCACAGGCACCACTGTGGTCTTCACTTTCCAGGTCTTTTTCAGTTCCTCCCTGAGGCCCTGGTACTTCTCCAATTTCTCATGCTCCTTTTTCCTGATGTTGTAATCACTTGGTATTGCTACATCCACCACAACGGCTTTCCTCTGTTCTTTATCCACCACCACAATGTCCGGTTGGTTCGCCATTACCATCTTGTCTGTCTGGATCTGGAAGTCCCACAGGATCTTAGCTCGGTCATTCTCCACCACTTTTGGGGGTGTTCCCCACTTTGATCTCGGGGCTTCCAGTCCATATTCTGCACAGATGTTCCTGTACACTATGCCTGCCACTTGGTTATGTCGTTCCATGTACGCTTTCCCTGCCAGCATCTTGCACCCTGCTATTATGTGCTGGACTGTCTCAGGGGCCTCCTTGCACAACCTACACCTTGGGTCTTCTCTGGTGTGGTAGATCTGAGCCTCTATTGCTCTGGTGTTTAGGGCCTGTTCCTGGGCGGCCAGGATGAGAGCCTCTGTGCTGTCCTTGAGTCCAGCTTTCTCCAGCCATTGGTAGGTTTTCCTGACATCAGCCACTTCAGTTATTTGTCGGTGGTACATCCCATGTAGGGGCTTGTCCTCCCATGATGGTACTTCCAGCACCTTGTCTTCTGTTCCCCATTGCCTGAGACATTCGCTGAGCACATCGTCCGTTGAGGCTTTGTCCTTGATGTATTTATGGATCTTGGATGTTTCATCCTGGACAGTGGCTCTCACACTCACTAGTCCTCTGCCTCCTTCCTTACGGCTCGTGTACAGTCTCAGGGTGCTGGATTTGGGGTGGAATCCTCCATGCATGGTTAGTAGCTTCCTAGTCTTAACATCCGTGGCCTTCATCTCTTCCATTGGCCAGCTAATTATTCCGGCAGGGTATCTGATTACTGGTAAGGCATAGCTGTTTATTGCACGGATCTTGTTCTTGCCATTGAGCTGGCTTCTCAGGACTTGCCTTATTCGTTGGAGGTATTTGGCTGTGGCTCCTTTCCTTGTGACCTCATTGAGGTTGCCATTTCCTTGTGGTATTCCCAGGTACTTGTAGCTGTGCTCTATGTCTGCTATTGTTCCTTCTGGGAGTGAGACCCCTTCTGTGTGGGCGACCTTCCCTCTCTTTGTAACCATCCGACCACACTTCTCTAGTCCGAATGACATCCCAATGTCAGTGCTGTAGATCCTGGTGGTGAGGATCAGTGAGTCGATGTCTCGCTCGCTCTTGGCGTACAGCTTGATGTCATCCATGTAGAGGAGGTGACTGATCGTGGCCCCATTCTTGAGTCGGTATCCGTAGCCAGTCTTGTTGATGATTTGGCTGAGAGGGTTCAGGCCTATGCAGAACAGCAGTGGGGACAGAGCATCTCCTTGGTATATGCCACATTTGATGGACACTTGTGCAAGTGGTTTGCAGTTGGCTTCAAGGGTGGTTTTCCACAGCCCCATCGAGTTTGCAATGAAGGCTCTTAGAGTCCTATTGATGTTGTACATCTCTAAGCATTCAATGATCCAAGTGTGTGGCATTGAGTCATAGGCTTTCTTGTAATCAATCCAAGCGGTACACAGGTTGGTGTGTCGGGTTTTGCAGTCTCGGGCGACTGTGTGGTCTACAAGGAGTTGGTGTTTGGCTCCTCTGCTATTTATGCCTATGCCCTTCTGTGCCTTGCTCAGGTATTTATCCATGTGCCCGCTTATCTTAGCCGCTATGATGCCTGACATGAGCTTCCATGTTGTAGAGAGACAGGTTATTGGCCGATAGTTGGATGGGACTGAACCCTTCGAGGGATCCTTCTGTATCAGGATTGTGCGCCCTTCAGTTAACCATTCAGGGTGAGTCCCATTTTGTAGCAGCTGGTTCAGTTGAGCTGCCAGTCGCTCATGGAGGGCAGTGAGTTTCTTAAGCCAGTAGGCATGGATCATGTCAGGTCCTGGTGCTGTCCAGTTTTTCATACCCGAGACTCTGTCTTGGACATCTGCCACAGTGATGGTTACTGGGGCTTGTTCCGG
This sequence comes from Poecilia reticulata, assembly GCF_904066995.2. NCBI lineage: Eukaryota > Metazoa > Chordata > Actinopteri > Cyprinodontiformes > Poeciliidae > Poecilia > Poecilia reticulata. The sequence continues at coordinate 23,916,553 of NC_088847.1, read as the reverse complement.
GAGGTTGCTGTGGTCCTCTCGTAGAGAGGTTAGCCACTGTGCATTGCTGTTGTGGGACGCCTCCCTTACCCATATGCCTTTCCAGTATTGTTCAGTCTCCAGCCTGGGTGGGTCTGCTCTGTTGTTATTACCCTGCCATTGAGAGTACACTTTAGCTGGTTGGGTGGCGAAGAGCCGGTTAATCCTCCTGGCTTCATTCTCTCTCGTGTATCTCTTTAGGCGGCTGGCCAAGGCTTGGAGCCTTTGTTTGGCAGTTTCGAGTGCTTCAGGTATGGGCATCTGGCTGTACTTCTTGGGTACTGATCTTTCCATTGCACCCCTTTGGAGCTCTGACAGTTGACTCACTTCCCTCCTTGTGATCTTGATCTTAGCCTCTAACCGTCTTTTCCATGGTGGGTATTGGGTCTCATGGTTGCTCTTATAACCAAGCATCTCAAGGATCACTGATGCTGAGTTGTATATCAGCTCATTGGTTTCTGTTATGGTGTTGGTAGGGATCGTTCTCAATGCTGCATTCACATCTTCAATGAGACTTTCTGATGGTACTTCACTCAGCCGTTGTAATTGGCGTTGGGGTCGTCTGGTGTTCATTCGGGCCATGATTCTCTCTCAGGTCAGTTGCTGCCTCATTCAGCTCAGATGGTTCGTTCATTACTGGGGCTACATACCCAGTCTCTGGGCGGGGAGTTGTAGTTGACTCCCTTCTGACCTGGCATCCTGGCTCCTTCCCGTAGCACTTACGGCTTGTGTCGTACCTCGTCAATCTCAAGTTGTGACAGCAGTTGCCGTTTGCGGATGTTGGAACACTGAGCTACTAGTTGTTTGGCAGTTAGTGTTGACTGGGGATGTCGAGCTAACCATTCCTCCCACAGTCTTTGCATGTAGCCCCTCTGACTAGGATTACTTGAGTAGTAGCATTCCAACAGATCCATGTTTTCACCTCTCGCCCATTTCCGTCTTGTTCCAGTAGCCCACTTTTCATCAGGGTGCTCTGGTTCCCCAGCACCTGACGCAGACCTTGTTTGACCGGGCGACGTCTGAGCCGGCATGTCGTGCTTATTTGTGTCTCTCATGGTATGAGGTAGGCTATATAGCTCCAAGGGTCTTGCCTAAGGACCCACACTGAAATGTCATATATATATATATATATATATATATATATATATATATATATATATATATATATATATATATATATATATATGAACAGGGCAATGTATTTTAATGCTCAATATTACCCATCAGATACTGATCCCCCACTTTAAAACAAGGGGAACGGTATTTGATGGGTAATATCGAGCATTAAAATACATTGCCCTGTTTTTATTTCATAAATATATATATGTATATATAACTAAACATATATATACATTTATAATAATTATAATATATGTGACATTTATGTATTTATCATCACTATTATTTATTATTATTATTACTAGTATTATTATTATTGTTGTTATTATTATTATTAGTTTGTCAAAGAAACGGAATGATGCTATTGATGCTGGGAACATGAGAGCCTTGAGGGGCTGAAATATCTATGATTAGCCTTTTTTTTACCTGAATATTTGCGAGTGGCGATGCCAATGGGGCTGACGCGGAAAGTAGGGAAAGGTGACCTAGAAAAGGGGCCTATAACGAACCCTTTTTGAACTTCTTCGGCGAGGAGAGAGTCGACTGTGTCGGGACCTGAGAGAGCGGATTGAAGATTGTGACATTGGTAGGTGGAATCTGGAATAATTTCTATGCCCGGGTGGAAACCGTGAGTGAAGCCGTTAATGAGAAATTTAACGAAATCCCTGTCTGGGTGATGCTTGAGAGGGCTTTCACCTGTACTGGAGTGGAGAGATGGCGGCCTAGTCAGTCTGCTGTGGAAGTGGGGTTATGGGGGCAGGTGTGCCTTGCGTGGGCTCCGCCACAGAAGGAGCAGGCGCGCAGCAACCTGCAACTGGAGCTTGAGCAGCCGAGGTCGTTGAAGTTGTTGCAGATCGTCCTGCCTCCTTGGTACAGGATGGGGCGACCTCTTTTCTCGGTTCCCCTGTGCGTGAGGGTTTTGGCGGAGGGAGATGGTTCGCTGGACTTCGGAATGAGGGGAGGAAGAGGGGCGGCGGTGGTCAGACGGTTGGCGGTAGAAAAAGCGAGAGCGGAGAGGGATGATAGATGTACAGGCTGTGGCTGGGTGAGAAATGGTGTCTCTGTAAAGAGAAAAAGCGAGAGCAAATTCGACGGGTGTGAGGTCTTTGGAATGGGAGCTTAAAGAATTGCTAAGTTGCATGGGACCTTGGTTTGTATTGATTTCTCTTGGTTAACTAAAACAGATGAGAGAAGGTTGAAGGAGAAGTGCTAGATCGACATAATTACCATTCAGGACTTGCTGGCTAAGAGAAGGAGAAATGGGGGAGGGCCGTGGTACTTATTGGATGACTGAGCTGGTTGAGGTTGAGGCAGCTGGGGACGGGTCAAAGAGGTCATCCGAGTCGGAGCGGTCGGGCTGGACAGAAAGAGCGTCTTCCGTTGTGAGAAGAACTTTTTTGTTGACAAGCAACGTAGTCGGTTGACAAACGATGTAACAGGCGTGGAACGGCTCTGGAGCGGGGTAAATATGGGCCGTTTAGGAAATTGGAGGTGTGGTTTGAGGCGTGGTTCTGCTCCTGAACCTAAATTAACAAGTTAACTCCAGGTTGTTTTACCTTTGTTTACCTTTAATGTGGCTCATCACAGCCGCTGTAGTTTCTGAACGTTCAATAAACGACAAACTTGGACTAATTTCCTCGATCTTTGTGAGTTTACGTTATTTACAACAAACACGGTAAATATTTTTCATTAAGTATTTAACAAACAAATGGCTTCTACCGCGATAATTATGTGACATTAAATTAATTATCTAATATAAAAATAGTTTGGTTCTTTGAGCTCAGACTCTGAAAAACTTTTCCTTTATCGTTTTCTCTTCATGCCAGGAAAGAAGGTCCAAAAGACCCAGTAGACGACGTGGCTTCCAGACAGAAAGTCCCAAGGACCCAGGTAAGGCCCCCACTCTGAGGATCTGTTTAGTCTTTTCTTCCATCGTGTTTGTATTCATTTGGTCAGATGAGTAGTAACCGTTCTCCTCCAGCGAGGCGTACCCAGGATTTCAGTTTCCACCGAAGAAACAATGTGATCCCCAGGCAAGTGAATCAATTTCAGGGAATTAAACAGAGAAAACAACTAACTGCTGAATAAAACTTGACTAACTTTTAACTATTAACATAATTATATTCCTCAACACCTCAGGCACCACCCAGATTTCGAAGGGGACGGGACGGTTTAGGTCAGGAGTTTGAACACGATCAGAGCGACGCCTGCAGCCGCTCCAAAGCCCAGGCCAAAACTCAAGCCGCTCACAAAAGACTCTCCACAGTTGGTCAAAAAGCCCCACACACTCCAGCTCGGACGCTGCCGCTCTCCATTCAAATGGCCAAGAATGGCTTCCACCATTTCATCTTCTTCAGATGCATTTAAGTTATAAGACCTTTTGATCTTCTTCATTAGTCCTGCAATTTCAAGTAGTAACTCCTCCGTATTTAAATATCTTAGCCTCCTCCTTTCAACCCTGATATAAAAATCTTTAATATCGTCAACGAGGTTATTATCCATGTTGAACGTTTTCTCTAGTCTTTCTTCAGAACTCGAATGAAAGATCTTGGGAAAGTTCAAGTACTTAAAACTGTTTTATGATGTCATAACAAAGGAGAATGGTATTATGACATCACAGGGAGAGTGATGTCATAACTGACACATATTTGCATTTGCATATATTTATGCATTTTATAAAATATATTTATATGGTTTTCTTTTTTACATATGTTGAGAATGAAAATCTAAACGGATGAATCATAATTTGTATCGACACACGGAGCATAAAATGAGCCAAAAGCATTTTATTCTCTTTCAGCGCTGAAAGGAGACGTTTTAACCTTCACATCCGAGACGTTTCTAAAAAAGTTTGAGCAGCGTCTGAGGAGCAGCTGATCATATGGACTGAAGACTCTCCCTGAATCTCACCACGTCTCTGTGGCCTGATAAGTTTCTGTTTCTCTGAGGAATGAGCCTCAGAGTCTGACAGAATCAAACATCCATCCATCCATTTTCCTGCACCCTTGTCCCTCAGTGGGGTCAGGAGGTGCTGGTGCCTCTCCAGCTGGCGTGCCGGGCGAGAGGCGGGGTCACCTGGACAGGTCACCTGGACAGGTCACCAGTCTGTCGCAGGGCAACACAGAGACACACAGGACACACAACCATACACACACTCACACCTAGGGGCAATTTGGAGAGACCAATTAACCTGACAGTCATGTTTTTGGACTGTGGGAGGAAACCGGAGTACCTGGAGAAAACCCACCATGCACAGGGAGAACATGGAGACTCCATGCAGAAAGACCGGGAATCGAACCCAGAACCTTCTTGCTGCAAGGCAACAGCTCCACCAACTGCTCCACTGTGCAGCCCGGAATCAAACATGTAACTCTTTACTATGAGCCCTTTGTCTAACAGCGTGTGACTCTTTCTCCACCTGGTAAAACGTCTCAACGTCCCTTATAAAGATGAGATAAATTATATACATTTATTCCAACATAACACTAATATAAAAAAGAAATAATTTTAATGAGAACAAAAAGTCCCAGTGAAACATAAACTCCGATTCTTCCTCGACTGTCTGGTTGTAGATTCTCAGTCGGAGGTTGAAGCTGATCAGCAGCAGCTGGAGAGAAAAGGAGAAACTTCAGTTTAGACCTGGAATCAGATGAATGTCAGCAGAGAAACAGAAGCAGGACGACAGATTTTACCAGAAACGTTGAGTCGACATCTTCCAGAGTTGAATCCATCTTCAGTTTTCACGTCACACAGATACAGACCAGAGTCTTCAGTCCTCAGTCTGGACACATGGAGTCTGATTCGTCCTTCTCTGAGGACGTCTTTGTCACTCTGGACTCATCCTGAAAACTGATCATGCTGAGAATCTGGAAACTCAACACCATCATGGACCTGATAGAGAACCAGTTCTCTATCAGGAGCCAACAAGCTGCAGTAGATGAAGAGATTCTTCCAGTTTCCCTGAGTCCTGGAGGTGAAGGTTTTTATAAAAATCTGAAGCTGCAGAGAATAAAAACATGACCTGGAGTTTTACTGCTGCTGTTCTGGTTTAATACCAGAAGGTGCAGTAATGATCTGTTTCTGAATAAACTAAACATGAGTCCAGATGTTCCTGATGTCCTGCTGCCTCTCCTCCTCCTCTTCCTCTCTCTCTCAGGATGAAGATGATCTCCCTGCTGCTCCTCATCCTCAGCTCATGTCTCTGTGGTCAGTCTCCATCTTGTCTTTGTGACAGAAAGCTCTCTAGATGGAGCTGAAAGACTCCCATGTTCCAGTTCTCAGTGTGTCTGCTCCTCTCTTTCCCTCTCTGTCTCCTCAGCAGCAACATTTGTAGTGAATGTGACCCAGAGCAGCTATGAGGCCGAGGAGAACCAGAACATCACTCTGGAGTGGACCTTCACCTCCAGGACTCAGGGATCCTGGAAGAATCTGTTCATCTACTGTGAAGCGAACACGGATCAGGGAGTCTTTGTTCTCTATCATGTATATAAAGGTGTTGAGTTTCCAGAGTCTCAGCATGAACAATTTTCAGGACGAGTCCAGAGTGACAAAGATGTCCTCAGAGAAGGACGAATCAGACTCCATGTCTCCAGACTGAGGACTGAAGACTCTGGTCTGTATCTGTGTGACGTGATGACAGAATATGGATTCAACTCTGGAAGATGTCGACTCAAAGTTACTGGTGAGTTTGAACTTCAAAGAAAGTTTCAGGTTTTTCTGTAATTCAGCTAAGAATTTGTTGCTCTCATGTCGTTTAGCTCTGAAATATTTTCTCTTTTCATTTCTGTTAATATTTTGACCGTTTGCTTTAACAGTGGTTTATTGTGTCCTTTCTATTGTTTCCTCTAAAATTCAAAGCTAAAGACGTCATAAAATAAACTAAAACAACATTTTATATGAACATCAGTTTCTCTAATGATACATAAAACACTTTTATTTCAATCCATTTTCCAGCTTCTTCTGGAATCTTCCATCATCATAAAGAAGATTCAGCATCAGACAGAAAAGATTCAGCATCAGACAGTCGAGGACGGATTGGCCTCCATGTTTTACTGGGAGTGACACCAGCAGCTACACTCACAGTTTTACTGATCAAACATGGATCCAGAACTCTACTGGTGAATTGGCTGATGAAAAACTTTAATTCAGTTATTTAACTTAACACTGAATCTTCAGGAAGCAGCTGATGGATCCTGAACTCATTCTGGACTCTGAGGAGATCATGGACTCCAGTCCTGACAGGAAAACAATCCCACATCATTACTCCTCCACCACTGTGCTTTGCAGCAGCTGTTGGTCTGTAAACAAGCTGCTGTGGTTTATAACCAAAACTTCCCTACTTTGTATTATTTTTTCCCATGGAAAGTTGTTGTAGTTTTGCAGTTCTCTTTGAAGTAACTTTATAAATAAAAGTCATGCAGCTATTCTAATAATTAGTTGATGGATAATGAATGATTGAACTTTAAGCCTGAATAATAATTTTGGACATAATGGTAGAAGTCATAAAGGTAATTGTCACAACATTTAATGAAGAACAAACCAGATTTTTTATTCATTATTGTATATAAAGAGTATTAAATTATTGTTTCCTGGTGTTTTAAAATATTAATGAAGTCAAAAAGATTCAATTATCTGTTCTTTTACGTTTCAATGCACTGATTCTCCTGGCCATCATCATCTGCTCTTCATACAATATTTTCTCATTAATATTTTTTATTTTTTTTGTAAAATTGTTTGACTTTGCATGAAGTTTTCTTGATAACTTTTATAAACTAAACGAGGTGAGTCAGGAAGTTTTCCAGATGTTCAAAGATTTCTTCAGGTTTATGTACGATAATGTAAAATTATTGAATTAAAAAGTGTCGGCATCTTCAGTCTGAATACAAGGAGGGAGTCAGTCAGTCAGTCAGTCAGTCAGTCAGTCAGTCAGTCAGTCAGTCAGTCAGTCAGTCAGTCATAGATAGATAGATAGATGTGTTGCTCCAGATGGCTCAATCTCTCTGGTAGATTCACTGGAATATTTGTCATTTTTAATCATTTAAAGTTTCTATTCCTGAAGCGTTTTGCTTTATTCTGATATAAAATAATTTTAAAAAATCATGAGGATCAATAGAGCATTACTTACAGCTTCCATTAACGAGGAAAATATTTAGTATTTGCATAAATCCTTGTTCTGCCCGGCTGATGACCCGTCCAGCTGGAGCTGGTTCTGACCCGCTGGCTGCTGGAAACAGACATTCTGGACACAAGAAGAACCTTGAACCAGAACCCTGATCTGAGCTGCTTTCAGCTGCAGCAGCTGATGAACCAGTGAAGCTCTGGATCTGCTCCACTGGTTCTGGTTCTGATGGTTCTGCTGAAATAAATCCAGATTTCTTCCCTCATGTTGTCAGAACCTGATTCACTGCAGAAGCTTTTAACATCAACATGAGCTGCAGCTGTTTGGACTCAGCAGAACCAGTCCAGCTGCTGGATCTGACCTCAGACCAGTTCTACCATCAAGGTGGAGCCACCTGGTGGTGGAGTTAGGAACTGTGAGCTGATAGAGCTGAAGGTCTGAGAGACGAACTGACTGGATCAGTTCAGATTCATTTGTTCTGGTTTTATGTTTTTACCACCAGAATCTTTTCAATTCTTCAAGTTTTATCATTAATGTTAGTCTTAGATATAATTAATCAGTTTGTTTTATTGACATGTTGATCATGTCACAATATGATGGAAAAAAAACAAAATTAAACCCCATATTAGTTTAGATGACATTAAATATCGACTAAATTTATTTATTTATAGAAAACGATGAAGAGGAGCTGCTTCTCTAAAACTAGCAGAAATGTTGGATCAATTAAATATCTGGTGATCAATCAGCTGGTCGTTTTTACTGGGAAATGTTGATGCTTTATTCTTTTTCTGTTAATAAAAATAATCAAATTATTAATTCTGTTTTTCTTTTTTTCAAATAAGCATCAACATACAAGCAGTGAGAATCTTTACATCTCCACCATTATCTTGACAGAACCACCTGTTTCAAGAATTAAACCGTTGAAATTAATTTCTATAATTTTATAGTAAACACAAAAAAATCTGAGCAAATATTGAAGTAAATATTTATATCTTAATGTCTTAACATTTTTTCAAAACTGATAAAAGAAACTAATTTTTTTTCCAGCTGTTCTGAGATTTCTACAGACTTTATGTAGAAATGTACCTTTAAAACTATACAAGTTCACACAGACACATGTTTGAAATCAGTTTATTGATTTACTGACATCAAAGTTACAGAAAAACATGAAGGAAATATTTTCAGTTTGGGATTTTTTCTTTGAATTTATCATAAAGATCAGAAATCTAAGCTGCAGTTTGTGTGTTTGCAAAAACATGATTAGAATGAAGAATTTAGAAACATTCAAAGCTTTTTGATTTTACCCAGAAAGTTTTCTGCTAATATATATGAATTGTAACATGAGAGTAAATTACAGAAAGAGAAAATGTTTCATTCAATATGAGAGTACAGCTGCTGGTTTGATGCTCAGACTGTCTCTCACATCAGTGATCAATAAAGTTTATTGAGAGAATTTGGAGAATTAAAGTCGATGTATTGAACCAACAACAGATTATACAGAATAATGAAACCAATAAGGTCAAAATTTGATCCTAATGAATATTTTTTATGTTGTAAAAGCAAGAAATGATCATTTGTTTGTTTTTGTTAATTTTTATGATCAAATATAGATCCAGTTGTGAAGCCAGTTGTGCATCAAGCCAGCAGGTCATCATCATGTTGAAAACTCACTTTATAAAGCTAAAGATCAGATTCTTTGATTTAGAAACATTCATCATCTCAAGTTCATTCAGCATTTTTATCTGTTCTGCTGCTTTGAACTGAAACTGAACATCATGGCAGCTGAGTCGTCGATTCACTATATTAACAGTACATAGTCACAGAAGTGTGTGTTCACTATATTAACAGTACATAGTCACAGACGTGTGTGTTCACTATATTAACAGTACATAGTCACAGACGTGTGTGTTCACTACAGTTACAGTACATAGTCACAGAAGTGTGTGTTCACTATATTAACAGTACATAGTCACAGACGTGTGTGTTCACTATATTAACAGCACATAGTCACAGACGTGTGTGTTCACTATATTAACAGCACATAGTCACAGACGTGTGTGTTCACTATATTAACAGCACATAGTCACAGACGTGTGTGTTCACTATATTAACAGCACATAGTCACAGACGTGTGTGTTCACTATATTAACAGCACATAGTCACAGACGTGTGTGTTCACTATATTAACAGCACATAGTCACAGACGTGTGTGTTCACTATATTAACAGCACATAGTCACAGACGTGTGTGTTCACTATATTAACAGTACATAGTCACAGACGTGTGTGTTCACTACAGTTACAGTACATAGTCACAGAAGTGTGTGTTCACTATATTAACAGTACATAGTCACAGACGTGTGTGTTCACTATATTAACAGTACATAGTCACAGACGTGTGTGTTCACTATATTAACAGTACATAGTCACAGACGTGTGTGTTCACTACAGTTACAGTACATAGTCACAGAAGTGTGTGTTCACTATATTAACAGTACATAGTCACAGACGTGTGTGTTCACTATATTAACAGCACATAGTCACAGACGTGTGTGTTCACTATATTAACAGCACATAGTCACAGACGTGTGTGTTCACTATATTAACAGCACATAGTCACAGACGTGTGTGTTCACTATATTAACAGCACATAGTCACAGACGTGTGTGTTCACTATATTAACAGCACATAGTCACAGACGTGTGTGTTCACTATATTAACAGCACATAGTCACAGACGTGTGTGTTCACTATATTAACAGCACATAGTCACAGAAGTGTGTGTTCACTATATTAACAGCACATAGTCACAGACGTGTGTGTTCCCTCCTGCTGCTGGAGGAGAGAGTTCAGTCTCTTCTCTAGCAGCACATCCTCCTCGGTCAGCTGTGTCAGGCCAGTAGGGTCACATCCAGCTCCACCTCTCATATCCACTGCTCTGCTAGGCCCAGCCCAACCTCGCTGAACACTCTGGTTAAAAAGTTCATGCTTCCAAGATTGAAAAACACTTGTGCTTATTTTACTGTAGGAACAGTAAAATAGTATAGAAGGAACAACGTTGTCTTTTTGGAACAGGTTTTGTCTTTTTGAAAACATACAAGACAAAACCTGTAAACTATGTTTTCCTCCTCAATCTTCCCCCAGCTGACTACCTAGCAGCCGACCTCTTTGAACAAACATTCCTGTGTGAGAGACGGACAGGATTCACATCTACCTGTCAGTGTTTCAGCTCCAACACTTTGGCTGCTGTTCATGTTCACGTCCTCTTGTCTTCTGGTCTGATACTGTTTCTATTAATTGATTAAGATAAATCTGATTGCTGAGAAAAACAAAGGCTGAATGTCAACTTGATGAAGTTAAATACACAAAAAATATATATTTAGATTTTCTGATATTTTGATTGTTGATCTTGAACAGAAATAAACTCTGCTTGGGACTTGTTTTATCAAGCTGATCACATGATCTGTAATTGATTAATCACATTTAATCGCATTTTAATCAAAAATTATAAATTGCCAAAATAAAAAACATTTTCTATTCAAAATCACTTTCTGCCATTAAATTGTTGAATAAAGGACATTTGAGAGCAACAACAAATATATTTATTATTTAATCTGTTAGGATTTCCAAAGTGTTCAGGATGATTTAGCTCCCTCCAGGATAATCAGAGCTTGTTTATCTAAGGCTTATTATATTTGCTGTGTTTTGTTATTCTGATTATTTAAGTGACTCTTTTGGAGACCTTAACATATTCAAAGATTCACCAAGCTTCACCGAACGTTATCCCCAGCGATAATTTTTGGGATTTTGATAGAGTAAAGACTGGGTGGCCAAACTGCTCCACACAGATCTGAAAGTTGGCTCATAAGTTGATCCCCACAAATCAGGATTAAAAGTCTTTTGGAGCTATGTTGTAAAATTTCATTTTGGGTCTAAGGGCAAATTATGGCAATTTTTCACATTTACACACCTCAAACTTAAACAAGATCCTGGGAATTTAGAGCTTCATGTTTGATCAGTAGATCAGAGGCAGAGGATTCAAAGTTATCAAAACCTTGAGTTATTTTTTAGCATATTTAGTTTTCTCTCAATCATCTCATCATCTGATTGATACCAAGCTGGATATGAAGGACTTGTGTTAATGTCTAAAGACACAAATAGGAATTGGAATTTGACTCCAGGGCGCCCCCTATGTTATTCCAGCAGCTATCTTTCCCTTACGCATCATCGGATCTCCACTAGATGTTTTGTTCATCATCAGGGAGCGCTGCTAGTCAGGCTGGTCTCGTTCAGTCATGAAACCTGATCTCCGTCTGACAAACCAAAGTCCAAACTTCAGGTCTTCACTAAACTAATTACTGAAACAAATATTGAAGAAACTGATATAAAAGAGAGACAAAGAGATCCTGTTATGTTATTGTTTTAGTAATAGCTTAAAGTTGTTTATGTTCTTCTGCCTCTCCTCCTCCTCTTCCTCTCTCAGGATGAAGATGATCTCCCTGCTGCTCCTCATCCTCAGCTCATGTCTCTGTGGTCAGTCTCCATCTTGTCTTTGTGACAGAAAGCTCTCTAGATGGAGCTGAAAGACTCCCATGTTCCAGTTCTCAGTGTGTCTGCTCCTCTCTTTCCCTCTCTGTCTCCTCAGCAGCAACATTTGTAGTGAATGTGACCCAGAGCAGCTATGAGGCCGAGGAGAACCACAGCATCACTCTGGAGTGGACCTTCACCACCAGGACTCAGGGATCCTACAAATACACAAAGATCTTCTGTGACCTGACACGTAAGAGAGAATTAGTCCTGATCAAAGTAAATAATGGAGTCGAGGTGTCAGATTCTCAGCATGAACAGTTTTCAGGACGAGTTCAAATGGACAAAGACGTCCTCAGAGAAGGACGAATCAGACTCCATGTGTCCAGACTGAGGACACATGGTCTGATCTGGTCTGACTCTGATCTGTATCGATGTGATGTGAAAACTAATGATAGTTTTGGATCTGCAGAATGTAAACTCAGTGTCTTTGGTGAGTAAATTTTTCAGAGCTTTAAATATTTTAGACAGTTTTCTTCAGCATTATAGTTTTTTTTGTTTGGTTTTTTTTTAGCATAAATGAAAACTATGTTTATTAGTAAAATCCTTTAACCTGTTACTATTAAAGGTTATATTCTAAGCGCTAAAAATGATGGAGCCGCAATTCTAGACAAAATTTACCTGTGAGGTCAGGATGGGACCCTTGTTTTTTGGGGCAAAGAACAAAAGAATAATTCAAAGATCAAAATGAGTTAAGATCCTTCTGCATTTAAGAACATCACCACCACTAGTTTCAATATCCATGGCAGGTTCTGGGACATGAGGACAAGTTTAATTGCCCAGGTTAAAAACCAAACAGTGATCACTGGTGACTATGATGCTCAAACCAAAATTATATTATAAAACTAACAGCATCAGATTGTAGCTGTGATAATGTGACATGTGTCTGAGACTTAAATTGTGTAATGCTATGACCAACAACGCCACCTAGAGTCAAAGACCCAGAACTGTTCAGCTTCTCAAGCTTCACAAAAAGACTTCACAAAGTCGGGACAACAACGAGAGGTGGATCATTAATTTTAAAAATATGTATTTTTACAAAAATGAGCCAACAACATAACAAAATCTGTACATGAAATAAAAGTTACAGACATCAAAAACTACAAAGCATTTTGCACATTTCCCATTTAATGATGTCTTCAAACCCAATTATTACCAAAACAGAAAAAAGAAAAAGTTCTGCACAACAAACTGTAACAAGCAAAGATAAAATACATCTGCATGCAAATAAAAATAGCAGACAACAAATAAGCAAGCAGCAAAATTACAAAAAGACTCAGAAAGCAAGAGCTAGGTGGGTAAATGAAATAAATGGAAGACATTTATATACAATACAAAATACAGTCGATGTAGAAAGGATCAGAGGAATAAACAGGAGGGAGGAGATAATTGTAAATAGAATAAGAACCGGGTATAGTTTCCTAAATGGAACTCTTTTTAAGATGAGGAAACACCTTACTGGTTTAAGGTGTGATGATGTAGAAACAGTGGAACATGTTTTGATTAAATGTAGAAAGTATGAAAGCCAAAGACGATTATTAAAAACGGAACTAGGTGTTAGTAGGGAATTAAAATTTGAGAAGGTGATCGATCAGCTGAACAGTATTGAGGGGAAAAAGAAGATTTTTCGTTTTTTTAAAAAAACACTGGGATCTTTAAGAGAATTTGAGGTGTAGCTGGTAGGAGCCAATAGAGGGCAGTAGAGCGACGTAAATGGATGCAAGCTGCCGTTAAAACCTAAAGAAGAAGAAGAAGAAACCTGGAAAACATCAGCCAACAAAGCAACAACTGTTGACGGTGATAAAAAAAAAAAAAGAAAAACTAACCGAGTAAGTTTATTATATTTCATGTGGATCCGTTTATGTATAATTTAGAGTTAGTTGGATAAAACAGTTCAGATTCGGGAAATGACTAAAGGGCAATTACATCTAAATTTTCACTACCTTCAGCATCTTTAATCGACTCTAGTTTAAAAACTACAACACTCAGAAAATATTGAATATGTTTAGTTTATAATGAAATTGTTTCCGGAAATGTGAGCTTTCAACACTGGAGAATGACGAAGGTTCGGAGGCAGAAAAAGTTTCGACGAACCAGAACCGGGACGGTTAGCAGAGGTGACTCCGCCCACAGCTAGGAGACATCTTGATACGAACCGTTTTACTGAACTAAAACTGAAATGAAAATAATTTATTAAACCCATTCAACACAGTGATAGTTCACTGAATAGTGATGAATGTATGTCGAAACATTAAATGAATGTTTTCTCAGCAACAGCTGTGTTCATAGTTTATTTTTATTACACTGTACAAATAAACAAGAGCACAAAAATGAGAATAGTATCAAAACGTTCAATAGCTTTGGTCAATAATTCCAGAATGTGAAAGTAATAAGTTATATAGATTCAAGTAGTTACATATTCTAAGCCTTTATTTCTTGTAACTTTGATTATGGCTTGTAGATAATAAACCTGAACTCCAGTATCTCTGAAAAGTTAAAATCTTGTAGAATAGCAAAATAGTGGAACATCAGTTAACAGTTAATTTGCTAAACAGCTGCAAAGGTTTCCTGAGCCTTTAAGTCTCACTGCTGGTTGGACAGAAGACATGTTGACACCCAAAGCAAGGAGATGTTTGCTTATATTGTCTCCATGCAAAGAAAAGTTATTGCTAAGGAAGCTGGTGTTTTAGTGTGTTGTATCAAAGTGCATTTATCAAAAGTTGAGTGGAAGGAAAAGCTGTGCTAATAAAGGTGCAACAGGCATAACTGCAACATTGAGAGTATGGTCAAAAGACATACGCTCAGATTTTAAGTCACTTCACAAGGATGAAGGAGTGAAGTGATGCCGGATTCAGAGCAGACTCAGTTCACTCCTTCACTCAGGATTCACCAGAGACAATCCTAGATACAAGCGTCTTACCTGAAGAGAAGAACTGGATCGTTGCTCAGTGGGTCAAAGTTCTGCTTTCAGATGAAAGTAAAGTTTGTATTTCATTCAGAAATGAAGAATCCAGAGTTTGGAGGAAGAAAGAAGAGAATCAGAAACCATGTTGATTAAAGTCCAGAGTGAAATAAAATTAACAGACATTTCAGAAACCTGATATCTGTTTAGGATATTTATGTTTTTATTGATCTTATACAATTTTCTAATTGTCTGTAAACCATCAAAATTACAAGAAGCCTAAAAGAATATCACTGTGTGCAGTGAATCTATGTAAGCTGTTTTATAATAAAAGCTTCACCAGCTGCAGAGAATGAAAATGCCCTGTTTTGTTTTCCTCACCACAAGGGGGCAGTATTGATCATTTTCTGAACAACCTTAATGATGAACCAGGAGTCCAGTTGCTCCTCATATTGTTAGTGATGCTGTTTATTAATGCTCTGCTGCCTCTCCTCCTCCTCTTCCTCTGTCAGGATGAAGATGATCTCCCTGCTGCTCCTCATCCTCAGCTCATGTCTCTGTGGTCAGTCTCCATCTTGTCTTTGTGACAGAAAGCTCTCTAGATGGAGCTGAAAGACTCCCATGTTCCAGTTCTCAGTGTGTCTGCTCCTCTCTTTCCCTCTCTGTCTCCTCAGCAGCAACATTTGTAGTGAATGTGACCCAGAGCAGCTATGAGGCCGAGGAGAACCAGAGCATCACTCTGGAGTGGACCTTCACCACCAGGACTCAGGGATCCTACAGGGAACTGTCCATCTATTGTGACTTAAGAAATTCAGTATTGCCTATAATACTGTATGCTCATCATGATGGTGTTGAGTTTCCAGATTCTCAGGATGATCGGTTTTCAGGACGAGTCCAATGTGACAAAGACGTCCTCAGGGAAGGACGAATCAGACTCCATATGTCCAGACTGAGGACTGAAGACTCTGGAGAGTATGGGTGTGACGTGATGACAGAAGATGGATTCAACTCTGGAGGATGTCTACTCAAGGTTACTGGTGAGAAGAAAGTTGGAGTTTTTTATAGTTTGATCACATGAATTGTGAAAATGAAAAAACAAACTATTTTAATAAATGATTTTTTTTTCCAGCACCTGCTGATCAGCTTCTACCTCAGAGACCAACTTTGACTCCAAAACCAGAGACATGGATAATAATGACTATTTTGATTATGGTAATTATGTTTAGCATTATATGTTTATCCTTAATAGTTAAGATAAGAAAATACTATGTAAATAGTGTTTCAGACAAACACATGAAGGAAGAATGCACTTTCATGCAAAATTCTTGAACTTCTGTTTTAAAGAAACGAAAAACTTTAAAACCTTTACATTCTGTTCTCAGTGCAAGAAGAGATTTTTAAATGTATAAAATCTCTTCAATATTTGTCACTACTTTTTAGTTTACCTCTAATAGGAAAATCCACAGTGAATAAATCAACTGTCTCATCAGATGTTTTATGTTCAATTCCAGTTTTATTAAATGTAGTTTTTTCCTCCTGATCTTTCACCTCAGTGAGGATCAAACCCTCTCTCTCTCTCTCTCTCTCTCTCTCTCTCTCTCTCTCTCTCTCTCTCTCTCTCTAATAAAATGTATCTTGATAGAGGCACAAGGTATGTTTATTTTGTAAATATGTCTTTTATTGATTGGTTGAAATTGTGAATTTGTTTTATTGTATAAGAATACTGGTATAATTTTTGAATAAGAGTCAAAGTAGCAAACGTAATTTTTTGGGTCAAATGTTACAGTATTTGTAGCTAACACTGTCTTTTTGATTTAGTGCATACATACATAAACCTGGCTGTTCATCAATAAAGCCAAAATGCTTCATTTGGTGTGGGGCGTCTGTTACATATTGATTTATAAAAAAGTACACTATCTGATCACATGGTAAAAAAACAATTCTTTTTATTGCTAGTGGATGCTTTTATTATTTTTGCACACTCAAAATAATAACTGTGTTGTTTTTATACCAAATGAATTAAAGTGACATCAGTCACAGCTGTGACAGAAAGCTCTGATTTGAGTTACACATCATCATCATCATGGTGAAGAAGGTGATACGCATGGGTTATGTTAACAGACGCAAACTCAACTTCAGTAAAAATCATTAATACAACTGGAAAACCTCAGTCATTAATTTTTACATGGTTCACTGAATGAAACAACCGAGGAGAACTAAGTTATACATATTAACTTTTATTGCCGTTTATACATTGTGACACATTTTCTTATTTCATCAGAAGTATTGCTTCTAAATAAAAGGTATCTGAAAGCTCAAATGTTTCTATTTGTCCATATCATAGATTTTGCATAAGTAACTATCACCAACCACCAATGTTCATTCTTTGTCCAGTTTCCCTCTACCAATCTAAATATCATTTGATAAATAATAATTTAACTAACAGGACAATAATCTCCACTTTCTTTAAATAAATGAACATCTCCAAAACAAAGGTCCATCATCCCCACAATACGTTATTCAACATCATGGATCCTTGTACAATTTCTCTTTTTAATAACAGCTGCAAGATAATCATTCATGTATAATCTGCCATCTTTTATGTTTAAGAACATTATTATTTTTATTACACCAAACCCTTTTTAACCCGTTAAAACTTTTCAGAATCAACCAGATGGAAACTTTTCCTTATGTTTTATTGTTTTGAGATTAATTTGATGCAGTTCAGTGTTCAAGACTTTATATGTTTTTCAGAGAACTGGTGTTTACATTACCTAACTTCCTGCTAAATGTTAGGTAAAATATTCTCTCTTACAATCTGATGAATCATCCAGACAATTGAGAGTGCAGGTGTGAGTACATCTGTACGCACTGTGAGGCGGAGACTCTTGGAGCAAGGCCTGATCTCAAGGAGGGCAGCAAAGAAGCCACTTCTCTCCAGGAAAAGCATCAGGAACAGACTGATATTCTGCAGAAGGTACAGGGAGTGGACTGCTGAGGACTGGGGTAAAGTCATTGTCTCTGATGAATCCCCTTTCCGATTGTTTGGGACATCTGCAAAAACAGCTTGTTGGGAGAAGACGAGGTGAGCGCCACCACCAGTCTTGTCTCATGCCAACTGTAAAGCATCCTGAAACCATTCATGTGTGGGGTTGCTTCTCAGCCAAGGGAGTCGGCTCTCTCACAGTCTGGCCTAAAACCACAGCCATGAATAAAGAACGGTACCAGAATGTCCTCCGAGAGCAACTTCTCCCAACCGTCCAAGAGCAGTTTGGTGATGAACAATGCCTTTTCCAGCATGATGGAGCATCTTGCCACAAAGCAAAGGTGATAACTAACTGGCTCAGGGAAGAACATGACATGCAAACTCCATGCAAAAAGACACCGGGCTGGGAATCGAACCCAGAACCTTCTTGCTGCAAGGCAACAGCTCTACCAACTGTACCACTGTGCAGCCTGATTTATAGAACCTGAATACTTTTAAATGTTTAGAAACTGGTTTCAATATGAATTTAAAATATAATGGCATGTTGAGTATAAAGTACTAATCACTACTAATCTGCAGTGATTCCATTTTAAATAACTGTCTATTCAAATGTGTTATATTCAATTCATTATTTAAAATTTTGCTTTATATATATTTATAACATTTTGTGTTTGATCCAGCTGCTCCATCTTATTGTTCAGAAATGCACCTTTGGTGATGCTCCTCATGTCGGCTCTACAAGAAGAAAAGATTGAAGAAAATCTTGACCAAAAAAGAGCCAGTTAAATGACTGAAGCAGTAAACATGGCCGACCTTTGCTGATCCTTTAAGCATAAAGAACATTGTGTGAAAATGTTCCACAGATCAAACTGAAGCTCCAAGACCGTTTATGTTCAGAGCGTCTCCTGGTCGACACACGGCTGAAAATAAGATGCTCAGTTTGAAGAACTGAACTGCAGATGTTACAGTTTCTTTGATTATTATCTGTAATATTGAGTCAATAATCATAGATGATGTTTCAAGTCACTGAATCGACGACTCAGCTGCCATGATGTTCAGTTTCAGTTCAAAGCAGCAGAACAGATAAAAATTCTGAATGAACTTGAGATGTTTCTAAATCAAAGAATCTGATCTTTAGATCTTTAAACTGTTTATTAGGATCAAATTTTGACCTGATTGGTTTCATTATTCTGTATAATCTGTTGGTGGTTCAATACATCGACTTTAATTCTCCAGATTCTCTCAATAAACTTTATTGATCACTGATGTGACAGACGGTCTGAGCATCAAACCAGCAGCTGTACTCTCATAATGAATGAAACATTTTCTCTTTCTGTAATTTACTATCATGTCACAATTCATATATATTAGCAGAAAACTGTTTGGATAAAAATAAAAAACCTTTGAATGTGTCCAAATTTGTCATTATATTCATGTTTTTCCAAACACACAAACTACAGTTGAGATTTCTGATCTTTATGACATGTTTTATACAGACTCATTGTCTGTATAAAACATGTTGACTTGTAATTAAAACATCCACAAACTAATATTATATTCATAAAAGCTTTTGTGTTAATGCTAATGTAGAAAAGGAAAAACAGCAGAATTAATAATATCTTTTTTAATAATACAAATAAAAATTACAATTGGGATTAACATTGACTTTAAAAACATAAAACCAGAACAAATGAATCTGAACTGATCCAGTCAGTTCGTCTCTCAGACCTTCAGCTCTATCAGCTCACAGTTCCTAACTCCACCACCAGGTGGCTCCACCTTGATGGTAGAACTGGTCTGAGGTCAGATCCAGCAGCTGGACTGGTTCTGCTGAGTCCAAACAGCTGCAGCTCATGTTGATGTTAAAAGCTTCTGCAGTGAATCAGGTTCTGACAACATGAGGGAAGAAACCTGGATTTATTTCAGCAGAACCATCAGAACCAGAACCAGTGGAGCAGATCCAGAGCTTCACTGGTTCATCAGCTGCTGCAGCTGAAAGCAGCTCAGATCAGGGTTCTGCTGAGGTTCTGGTTCCAGGTTCTGGTTGAGTCCAGAACGTCTGTTTCCAGCAG
Source organism: Poecilia reticulata (assembly GCF_904066995.2). NCBI lineage: Eukaryota > Metazoa > Chordata > Actinopteri > Cyprinodontiformes > Poeciliidae > Poecilia > Poecilia reticulata. The sequence continues at coordinate 23,896,753 of NC_088847.1, read as the reverse complement.
ACGGGTCAGAACCAGAACATCTCTATGCAGCAGGGATGAAAAGTAGCTGAGATCAGCTGCTGGTTTATGAACAGAGGGAAGAAAATCAGATAAAACCTGAAACACTGAACTTTAAAAAATAAATTATAATCTTAGATTATATAATATAAGACTCATTTACTGTATGTAATGATTCAGTCTTGAAATCCTTCACTTGGTGAAGATAATTGACCAGAAGGAGCGTTTCCTGTGTTGATGCTGCAGATCTGCATTCCTCTGTCTGTATTTTTACTAGAGAGGAGGCTGAACTCTGTTTACTCTTTATCATCACTAGAATCAAAGTCTTTTTCTCCTGACAGACAACATTTCACTGAAAAACAACAGAAAAATGTGATCAGAGCAGCTGCTGTCAGTACTAAAGTGATGATGATGATGATCCTTCCTCCTCTCTCTGGTTCTGGAGTCAAAGTTGGTCTCTGAGTTTGGATCTGATCAGCAGCTGCTGGAGAGAAACCAGAAATATTTATTAATATTTATTGATAACTGAGATCCAGGAGGATTCATGATGAAGATGAAGGTTCATCAACACAGAAATCAGGATTTTCTCAAAGGAAAATGTATTATATTATTATCATTTCTTCTCACCAGAAACGTTGAGTCGACATGTTGCAGAGTTGAGTCCATCTTCTGTTCTCACGTCACACAGATACAGACCAGAGTCTTCAGTCCTCAGTCTGGACACATGGAGTCTGATTCGTCCTTCTCTGAGGACGTCTTTGTCAATCTGGACTCGTCCTGAAAACTGATCATCCTGAGACTCTGGAAACTCAACTCCATCATGAATGTAATAGAGAACTAAAACTCCATGATCCGTGTTCGCTTCACAGTAGATTAACAGATCCCTGAGTCCTGGAGGTGAAGGTCCACTCCAGAGTGATGCTGTGGTTCTCCTCGGCCTCATAGCTGCTCTGGGTCACATTCACTACAAATGTTGCTGCTGAGGAGAGTCATCATACCTGGCTTGGTGACTGATGTCTGAGTGCTTGATGACCAAACTCAGTGACTGATCTGATGAACTGACACAGTTCATAAGTGGTTTCTCTAACTTCATCCTGTCCTAGATTCTCTCTGCTCATAGCAGCTTCTCTCACTTGCTACTTATCTCTGAGGTAACAGCATTTTACTTCCTGTTGGATCTTCTTGTGATTGTTTTTATTATTATTTGGTTTTATAGATTAAATTTCTTCTAGAAGCTCCAACAACTTCTGGGTCCAGATGTTCTGGTTCCATCAGTTCCTGATCAAAGCTCCAGTTTAACCAGCTGATCTGAACCAGTTGATCTGGAGCTAAATGTTGATCATCTGACTGTTAAGTCAGAAGCTGCAGATAAAATAAATGTGATTAAATAATGAACTTTATTCTATTGAACATGGAATTAGAGTCCTGACAGCATCTTTCTATAAAAACTGATTTATTTACATCATTTTAACACCAGAAACAGAAAATGAATCAGAAACTGATCACAGTACCAAAAACTCTGAGCTGTTAAAGCTTTAATATCTGGTTGGTTCTGATCCACAGAACCTTTGGAGCTGAAAACTGAGAAAACGACTCACTGGCAGCTTTTCAGTTATATTCATATTTATCAATTTGAAATGACTGAATCTCAATGTTTTCTCATTCAGAGCACCAAGAAAAATGACTTCAATAAATTTGCTTCAGCAAAACATTTTAAAGTTGATTCAAAACAACAGAGGGAATGAATCTGTTGCTTTTTTTAGTAAGATTCAGTCATTCAAAAATATTTTACATATCAAAACATTAAAACTCATTCAGTTGTTTAAAAAATAAGTTATTGTAAACATTTCACCAGCTGGTTTTTACTTAAATTTATTAAACTTGTGTAAAACGTCCATTAATCTGGACTGAACTGGACAAAGTCATTAGAACTGAACCGAATGAATCCTGGACCAGAATCCTCTGGACCGATGAGACCAAAGTCCAGAAGTTTGATCTCAGTAAACAGAGAAAACATGGAGGAACCATGTAATAGAAAATGTTGTAATGTTGCTCCTGACCCTCTTCTACTTTAGTTTTTCTGCAGTCGGACCATGAGATTAGAGAAGCTGCTCTCACATCGACGTCTGCAGTGAAATATAACAGCAGGAGCTGCTTGATCCTGGAGACCATCTAGTGTTGATTCAGCAACGTAAAACTTATCTGCCCTCTTTAGCATCAGACAACAACCTCCTTTCCTATTTCTCTATTTCCAACAGACAAATGACCAGACCATCTGAGTCCCTGACCCATCACAATCAGGGATTCACACCTATTGTCCAATCAAGTCTCTCTTCTCTGACCAGAGCCTATAACAGGAAGCCAGATCCACTGTTGGTCAGACAGACTGACAGACTCCTTGACTCTGTGTTTCTGTTCTCACCTTGCAAGGTTTTAATACATTTCTTTTTTCTTCTCATCCAGACTCTTGTTAAAGTCATTTCTTCCATGACAGCCATGTTGGAGCAGCTCAGCTACATCAGCTCTGATTGGTTCTGGTTTTGGTTTCCCTCTGGGTTTGTCATTGGAGGATCTTTCTTCTTACATTTTTTACTTTAGCACAGTTGTAGTGTTGCGTAACCATGACAACAATTTTTAGAACTGGGACATTTTAAACGACGTTTACTTGTAAAGTTCTGCTCAAAGACAATCTAACAGAAACAGAAAATTAAATTTAATTAAATATTTGTTGTTTTTTATCAGCAGCTTCCTGAGATGTTTTGGGTTTTCTGGGATCTTAGTTCTGATTCTCATCAGATCAGCCTGGTTTAATTTAGTTCAGTCATTTTCTAGTTTATGTTCATTCTTTGTGTTCAGTAGTTCATTATTAGATTGAGTTTCCTTGTTTGTGTTCTCTCCTCTTTCTCGCTACAGAGGAGAAGCAAAAGCTGATGAGGTGGAGTAGCAGAACCTGATGATGTCATCCAGTGTTTCAGTGAACTATTTTCTGATATTTGAGCTGTTTGCTTGTCATGCAGCCATGATTTGGTCAAACAGCAACAGTCTTCAGTCAGGGGCCTCTTCAGGTTCAGTCCAACACAGACTGCTACTGGAGATCCTTCCTGCCCTCAGGATCATCATCCATATCAGAGCTGCTGCTGTCAGGCCCAGAGAAACATGGAGGCCGATTCTTCCTCGACCTTCTGCTTCTGGATCCAAGGTCGTTCTCTGGGTTGGAGAGACATCAGCAGCTGCTGGAAAGACAAGAGAGGTTTGAATATTATAGAAACCATCAGAAGAATAAAGTCTAATGGGAAACAATTAAACATGAAACCATATAAACAACACAGAGACGTTTGCAGATCTGTGATCTGCAAAGTGTTCATTAACTGGTGTTTCAACCTGGATGAACCGGGTCGGTTCTGATCACAAACCCACAGAAACATGAAGACTTTTCCTCTTTCTCTGACTCTCTGGATGAAACCAGTTAGGACTTTTACCTCAGTCTGAGTTTCCTCAAACTAAATCAGAGGAAAAAATAATCTAAGTAAATAAAAACGAAGAGCAACAGGAAGAAATAATTTCACAGAAAAACACAAAAGTTTAAATATTTGTTGCTTTTTATCAGAAAAACTTTGCTGCATCTTTTCAGTTTCATTTCACTTTTACAGCATTTAGACTTTATAAAGTTCAGATGTTACAACATGAACTCACCAGTAACGTTGAGTCGACATCTTCCAGAGTTGAATCCATCTTCAGTTTTCACGTCACACAGATACAGACCAGAGTCTTCAGTCCTCAGTCTGGACACATGGAGTCTGATTCGTCCTTCTCTGAGGACGTCTTTGTCAATCTGGACTCGTCCTGAAAAATGTTCATCCTGAGATTTTGAAATCTCAACACCTTCATGGACCTGATAGAGAACTAAAACTCCATGATCCGTGTTCGCTTCACAGTAGATGAACAGATTCTTCCAGTTTCCCTGAGTCCTGGAGGTGAAGGTCCACTCCAGAGTGATGTTCTGGTTCTCCTTGGCCTCATAGCTGCTCTGGGTCACATTCACTACAAATGTTGCTGCTGAGGAGACAGAGAGGGAAAGAGAGGAGCAGACACACTGAGAACTGGAACATGGGAGTCTTTCAGCTCCATCTAGAGAGCTTTCTGTCACAAAGACAAGATGGAGACTGACCACAGAGACATGAGCTGAGGATGAGGAGCAGCAGGGAGATCATCTTCATCCTGAGAGAGAGAGGAAGAGGAGGAGGAGAGGCAGCAGGACATCAGGAACAATGTCACTAATTTCTTTATTTTTATGGAGATTAATTTAATCTGTCAGGATTCAGAAGATTAATTATCATTAATCATCAACCTGAAAACCTGCAGGAGTTTTTGATTTTATCATTTCTCAATGACAAAATTACAAACTAAAGCTGAACAATGCCATAATTCACTGCTTCTGTGATCTGCAAAGTGTTCATTAATTGAAAAACGTTTGTTTAGTATTAAATTATATACTTCAATTCATCAAAAAAGAGACTAAATGACTTATTAAATAAAACCTGAATTAGGTTAATGAATATAATCATTAAACATATTCATTCAGTCTCATTAACATAAACCTTTTACTGTTTATCTTGGTTTTAATGCTTCAGTCTGTATTTTATGGAGTTTATGTTTCACTGAATGCCAGAAAATATTTATTAAATCAGCTCAGATCAGACTACATGAGTTTAACTTGGTGAATATAGATCTGTTCATATAGATCTGCTTCATCAAGTTTCTCTCAGTTTGCTTTTGTTTCTGATGAAATATTTTATCAAGATTTTTATTCATTAATATTTTCATTGTCACGTTTGTACTCATGTCTTACTTCGTATGAAACAACTTCAACGCTTAAATATCACTAGTTAATCTGAAACAAGTGAACAAAAAAGGGGGCGTAGCAACAGATCCTGCCTACTAAAGAAAAACTAAACATTGGGATCTTTTTACTCCCGCCAGGCGGTTCCTTGGTTTTATAAAGGAAAACTGCAGAAAGTTTCATCTTCATCTGAGTCCGCTGATCAGTTTGAGGAAGAAAACAAGTAGCAGGTCTAAGATCACGTTGTTCTAACTAATATTCTAACCTCTCTGCTGCATTTAGAAACAGAGAGGCTGCAGGTTTTATCGGTTTCATCTGAGCTGCAATAACTTTCTGTTGTAGAAACTCGTCTGTTTTTCTGCAGAGGATCTGCTGTTATCGCTGCTTCTCAACAAAAAACGTCACACAGAGAAAAACTGGAGGACAAAAAATAAATGAATCAGACTTACCCAGAAGCTCTGGGACATGAGCCTCATCCATCTGCTGCAGTTCATGTGAGAGAATGAAAATGTGCGGGCAAATTTCACATCGCGGGCAAATTTCAAATCGCTGATCACGTGATACCACTGGATGACGAAGGACGAATGACGCCTCGGTCAGACTGATTTAATGAGAAACACACAGATTGAACTTCTTACTGCTGGTTTAGGAAAATGCTTGATTAGATACATCTGATGTTAATGTTGAACCCTTTTATTTTTGTTTTGTTATTTTCACTATAATCTGTCCCATTTGTCTCTTAAAAAGTCAACGTCCGAGGTTACCTGAACGCATCCTGGCTAACTTTGTTCCTCCTTGCTGCCGCTCTCTCTACTTCCTGGTCTTATTGAGAAACGAGAGAAGTGAGGGAAATATTTTACCGCTTTTAATGAATCAGTGAACCTTCATGTGTTCATAGAAGCTGTTTGATAAAATCATGTTTTTATACAAGAGACTCGGAGAGAAAAACAGACCCAGAGTCCTGGAGGAAGACAGAATATTTCTGAATGTTTTCTCCAGTTTTAACTTCAGGTTCCTCTAAAACCGTTCAAAACTGACGTGGCTCTAATAAATGAGAAAGTTAATATTGGTGAATTATTAATACCATCAGCTCCTCCATCTTCTTCTTCTTCTGATTTCTCCTCCAATCAGCTTCAGGTTCAACATCTGGATCCAGGATGAGGAAATAAAGAGTTAATAAATGTTGGATGTTCAGGTCAGCCTGTGACTAAATGTGACTGAATCCTCAGAGACGTTCAGTAAAGATGTTCAGGATAAACAACTAAAGAATCAGAAAATCTGACATTTGCTCCAAACTGATGGCATAAAGACATTTTTTTCCATCCAGACTCTTTTCCACTCAGTGATTCTCCTGATTTCAGAGTTTTCCTCGTTTCCAGGCAGATTGTGTCTCTTCACATGTTTCAGGTTCAGCTGCAGTTTAAATCACTAAAACTGACTTTGTTCTTTTGAGCAAATTAAACTTTAGAACAACTGAACTGAAATAGATGAATCTATTGTACAGTTTTGATCAACTGCTGAGAAAATGTGAAAAATGAAAACTAAACAAGACAGATTTAGAAGTGAAAATATTTATTTCCAATTTAACAAAAATAGCAACAAAAAAAGCAAAACAGAACAAATTTTACTTTATTCTATCTTGTTTACAATGTGTTGACATTTATTCACAACTATGTACAACATTTAAACTTTAATAAATAGTTAAGAGTTTAGAAAACATAAAAAACTATCAGCAGTTTTCAGAGGAAAGCTTTAACAGCTATGCTAAAACTTAACCTTTAAAATCAAACCAGATATTTGCTCAAATATTTATTTACTCCCTTAACAATAATAAACTATTAATGAATAACATCTTGTGTTGATTTTTTTGTTCATTAGGCCTTAATATTGTATTATACTTTCAGAGTCCAGGTGTAATTTCTTAGAGAAACTCATCCGTTTTATTATAATTATAATTATATTTTCTTTCTAGTTTGCATTTTAAAAACACAACATTGATAAAAAACAAAGATAATAATAAGAGTTAAAAGTCCCAGTGAAACATAAACTCCGATTCTTCCTCGACTGTCTGGTTGTAGATTCTCAGTTGGAGGTTGAAGCTGATCAGCAGCAGCTGGAGAGAAAAGGAGAAACTTCATTTCAGACCTGGAATCAGATGAATCTGCTTCAGCTTTAATATAAATATATAAATATATTTAATGATTCAGCAACACTTACAAATGACAACATGAAGAACAGTTTTCTGGACGTTTTCTCTGAATTTCATCTCACAGACATCCGACCTGAAATGATCAGGAGAATAAACATCAGTGAAGTGATGAAGAACATCAGGACAGATGTTGGATCAGCTGGTTCATAAACATTCAGTTGCATTTCATCAACATGGTGGAAAAGTTGAGTTTAATACTGAAGGACAAAAAAGAGAGAAAAAATTCATGTTGAAACAGATCATTACTGCCACCTTGTGGTGATAAACAAACACAGCAGCAGTAAAACACCAGAACATGTTTCAGATCTTTGACGCTTAAAATCACTTACAAAATGTCATAAAATGTTATAATTCTTGATTTTTATATAAACAAGCTTGTGAAATCTGGAAATTCACTTAACAGTTTTTCAGTTTTCTTTTTCTTTTGTTAAATAATCACATGTCTATTATTTGATGTCTAAACTGTACAGAGTTTGTAAACAAAAAATATGCAAGAAATTGTTGCTGAGAAAACATTTGTAAAATATCTCTGAATACATTTATCTGAATACAAATATCTCCCCCGTCTGTCTCTCCTCCCCTGTGTGCGTGTAGGTGTGTGTGTGTGTGTGTGTGTGTGTGTGTGTGTGGGGGGGGGGTGCGTGTGTGTGTGTGTGTGTGTGTGTGTGTGTGTGTGTGTGTGTGTGAGAGGCCTCCCATTTTCATCATCAAACCACAAAACCTCCCCAGAGCTCATCTACCTTGATGTTTGGTTCTTCTTTCTGACAGTGTGATCAGAAACGCCTCCTAACCATCATATATGAACAACTGCAGCATTATTATCTGATCTGCTGTTCCAACCTTCTGCTAAACCAGGAGATCCATATCACAAGGTGAGTTACTTAGACTGGTCCCTTTGTGGCAGATCATCTTCTCAACCTTGATTTTAAACATTCATAGGCTAGATGTTTGCATGTTGTCCAGAATCCTCTGTCTTATTAGTCATAATAGTTGTTTTTTTTTTTACTTTATCAGGCTAGTAACTCCAAGTTTAAACTTAATAATAATGAATGTGACCCAGAGGACATATTTATACATACTTTTCCTCATAGAAACATTTAAACAGGAAACTGGCTCTGCTGTTTTCCAGAAACTTGTCTCATCATGTTTCAGAGTTTTACCATCCAATAGTTTTATTTAACTTAAGACATTTTTCCCATGTTATTAAGTCAAATAATCTGCCTGTAGAACTGATACTTTTTCATCAATATCAAGAGATTATTGACTTCAAACAGGCTCCTGTTTTGTGCTGAAAAGTTACTTATAGTTTTTGTCATATTTCAAGTGTACTAAGATATTTGCACTAAAGACTAGAGTAAATACTTTGTAAGGATTTAGGTTTTTGCAATGTAAAAGCAGCATTTGTTAGTTTTGTTTTGACTTCCCATCCTTCTTTAAACCATCCCATCCAGCTTCAGTCAAACAGCTGATATGTTTGGTGGCAAACAGCTGATATCTTGAATGAAACTCACTGAGTTCACTGAATCAGATCAACTGATTTCTGTCAGTGGATGAAAGCTGGAAGGAATTAGTCTGAGAAAAGCTGTTAAAACATGAAAATGTATCAGAAATATTTGGTTTTCTAGCAGAAAGATGATATTTTGTTCCATTTCTGACCATCAAAGATCTTCTAGTGGATCTGAATGAAGCCAGAATCCTCTGATCTCTGCAGCTTCAGCTTTATAATGGTTTCAGTTTTACTGGTCATCATTCAGCAGATGAATTACCCAAAAACGCTGCTTACGTTTATGAACAAAAGATAAATAAATAAACCCACTGAAGAGTAAACAGATGTGTTCCCAGCAACACATCATGAGGTTGTGACCGGCACAAATGTGATGTTTGCTCTAGTTAGAAACCAAATATTTCTAACTAGAGCAAACCACAAGTTTAACACATCATACTTAAACACATCATAACCTGACCATTTGTTGCAGATTCTCTGTTAACGTGTGAAATACATTGAGTGTTTCTCTGATTTTTATCATGTTATTAGTTCAACCATCTTCAAAAATCTGCTCTGCTTTTTTCTAGCTTTGTTTTTAAAACAACATATTTCTGAGCAACAATAATCCTGGTCACTTTTTTGTGAACATTTTTCAAAATTTTGAAAAAGAAATGAATGTTGTTTTAAATATAGATTCATGTTTAAAGGTTAACTTTGTCCTTTTTCTATATGCTCTCAATAAAATTCTGCAGAATTTGCACAACATAATTATTGATCAGGCAGTAGATTGTTTTTTGTGATTAGGCCTCAAACCTTCCATCCATCCATTTTCTTGACACCCTTGTCCCTCAGTGGGGTCAGGAGGTGCTGGTGCCTCTCCAGCTAACGTTCCGGGCGAGAGGTGGGGTCACCTGGACAGGTCACCAGTCTGTCACAGGGCAAGGCCTCAAACCTTTAATATAAATTTAATTTTCTATAAGTTTGATGTTTTACTCGTGTTTCTAAAACATGTGAATAGAAATTAAACTGATTATTTTTCTGCACAACAGAGAACATTTTATACAATATGATCTAGATCATTTGAAAAGCGTTTTTAATTGAAGGGTCATTAGCGCCTTCATGACTGTTGATTGATATAAAAACATCTTGTTGCTGATCTGCTCTGAACATTTTACTGTTTCAGATTCAAACCTGCAGTTCAGGAGTTTCCATCTAAAGATACTGAGGTCAAAGGTCAGACTAAGTTGCTATGACTATAGTTGTTTCTTGTATACTGACTGATGTTGTTCCTGATGTTCTGCTGCCTCTCCTCCTCCTCCTCCTCCTCTTCCTCTCTCTCTCAGGATGAAGATGATCTCCCTGCTGCTCCTCATCCTCAGCTCATGTCTCTGTGGTCAGTCTCCATCTTGTCTTTGTGACAGAAAGCTCTCTAGATGGAGCTGAAAGACTCCCATGTTCCAGTTCTCAGTGTGTGTCCCATAAATCCTCTTCATTGTTCTGTCCTTCCAGAAGCTGCTTACACCTCCAAACCTCAGGAACCGTTTGCAGATCCAGAAGCTAAACGTTCATCAAACATTGGCCTTGAGATTTCTCTTGCAGTGTTTTCAGCAGTAGGATCTGTAGCATTATTTCAGCTGACCAAATGTCTCTTACGTCGCTGTTTTGGAAACAATCAGAGATGTTCAGAAATTATTTCAACCATGTAGCTGGAGAGCAACTGATGGAGCTCTTGGATTGGACATTATTTTCTTGAATAATTAGAAAAACTGAAATATGTTTGTTTTTAGAAATTGTATATTTATTCATGTAAAGTTTATTTCACATGACAGAAGTGTCATGTTTTAATCCTTGAAGGTAAAACTTTTAAATTGAAGAAGGTGTTCTTACTTTCCTCCATTATTGAATGGAGAAAAACAATATTCAGATTCAAATCATCAGCATCAGAATAAAACAGAGCTCTGCTGCGTTCCAGTTGTTTTACTTTAGTCTGTTTGCTTAAATTGCTGGATTAATAAAATAATTATAAGTTACAATATCCATCTTGTTTTACATTGCGTGTTCATAGTTTGGATGGGTTTGAGGTCGAGGTTGCATATTCATTAGCTGTATCTGACAAATTAACTTAACAAATCAGATGGTTTCTACTAAACTTCACTGTAAGCAGCACATTACTGGGATTAATGATAAACGCTGACAGGAAATCAGTTTCATGTTGAATTGTTCTTCATCCCTCTGCCTCAATTTGAAACATAAATTAAAAAAATGTTTTTTAAAAAGTGGCGGGTTGCCCCCTTGTCTCACAATAGTGGAATTTCTTTTAATGAGGATTAATTAGCTTGCCTGATAGTTCAGATTGAGAACCGGAGCATTTTATATGTGTGTTGGTTCATACTGACTACATTTACAGCATATTTCCAGGCTTGTCCTCTCATTTCTGATGCTTACTGAGCCTGAGGAGGATCAAATGAAGAAAATTAATCTGATATTTATCTGAACGTCACAGGGAATTTGCTGGACCAATCAGGTCTTAAATATTTTCAGAGGTGAATCTATTTAGTGATGACTTTGAACTCATTTGAAGATGGTTTTTCAACACTTTCCAGACTAAAGTTCAATATATTAATGATTTCATTTGCTGCTTTGCATTTCTGACAGTTTTTTATTTTAAACCTGTGAAATGAGGCATTTATTTTCCAAGGTAAAATCCTACAACTTTAAGAACTGTGACGTAATTTTGCAGGATTGTTTCGTCTTTTTCTGTTATTTCCTGATTGTTAAAGTCATACCTATTGTTACAAAGCACTTTATCATTTTTCATGTGCTGTAAATAATATTTCAAAGTTTTCAATAAATCCATATTTACAACCATGTTGTCCTGTGTAAAATAAAGTGATTTCAATTTTAATCCAATCAGATTGGATCTTAGAAACAGTTCGTGTTTGTACATGATGCCATACAAATCCAACAATTTTAGAAATTTTAATATTAATTTCTCTATCATTCAGTGGGAAACAAAACGACGAATGTTTCTCTAAAATATTAAAACTAAAATGTTTCGTCAGTCAGTGTGGTTGTCAACAGCTCCTCCCTTCAATGGGGTTTTGATCTTCCTCTTTTTCAGGCTCTGCAGCTTTTACTTTCGATTCCGTTGTTGTTTTTCTTTATGAAACATTCTGATCATTTCGTCCTGATCATCAATACATGAACAGGTGAGCAGCTGAAATATAATCATATCTTCTTGGTTTAATGTTTTCTACAACTTTTGTTACGTTACATACTGATGATGAAGCAGCGTCATGACGGCAGATTAAAAAGCTGCTTTGTGTTATTTGGACAGATGAATATTCTCAATCCTCAAATATAACATTGTCAATGAAACATTGACACTGAAAAGTAAAACTGTGATATATAAATGTCTGGTTTAGTTTTGTAGCTAACATGAATCTTTCTTTTCAGAATAAAACATTGATTGTAAAATTCAACACAAAAATCTAAATGGGAATGGAAAAAATCAATGGTTTAAGACAAGAACAAGGTAATTTATGATGTTTATTTTACTCATAAAAGCAGTTTAAGTTTAATGTAGTGACTGATGTTTTAATGTCCTCTCCTCCTCCTCCTCCTCCTCCTCTTCCTCTCTCTCTCAGGATGAAGATGATCTCCCTGCTGCTCCTCATCCTCAGCTCATGTCTCTGTGGTCAGTCTCCATCTTGTCTTTGTGACAGAAAGCTCTCTAGATGGAGCTGAAAGACTCCCATGTTCCAGTTCTCAGTGTGTCTGCTCCTCTCTTTCCCTCTCTGTCTCCTCAGCAGCAACATTTGTAGTGAATGTGACCCAGAGCAGCTATGAGGCAGAGGAGAACCACAGCATCACTCTGGAGTGGACCTTCACCTCCAGGACTCAGGGATCCTACAGGGAACTGTTCATCTACTGTGAACTTCTAGCTCCCCCTAGAGGACTAGTTCTGTATCACGTCCATAATGGTGTTGAGTTTCAAGATTCTCAGGATGATCAGTTTTCAGGACGAGTCCAGAGTGACAAAGACGTCCTCAGAGAAGGACGAATCAGACTCCATGTGTCCAGACTGAGGACTGAAGACTCTGGTCTGTATCTGTGTGACGTGATGACAGAAGATGGATTCAACTCTGGAAGATGTCGACTCAATGTTACTGGTGAGAAGAAATAGTATAAAAACATTTTCTCTGATAGTTAAATGAACCAACATCATCATCATCATTTTATAGATCAGGGGTTTTCAAAGTGTGGGAGAGTTAATCCTTATTAGAGACCAAATCAACAACTATTTCATTACAAAATTTTTTTCTGTAAACTTTTTTTGTTCTTATGTTTGATCTTCAATTCATTCATGTTTATCTCATATTCTATTTATATTGATTTACAATGAGATCTGGTCTGAAAGAACAGACAAAACAATGAATTTGATTTTAATTGATAAAATTTACATAAAGCGAAAATGTGCCAAAAACAAAAACAATCTGAGTTTTTTCAGCAGAGGTTTTGGGGTAAATAAAAAAAAACAACTGACCTCTAAATAAGGTCAGTAAAATGAATTTATTAATCATATGTTGCTCAACAAACATCCAATACATTATTGGCATAAACCAACAATAAACACAGGAATTACAGGTATTTTATTTTACGCCATAAATACATAAACACCCAAAAATTAATTAAATGGCTCAATGGCATTTTAGCTGAATTGTTCTGGACCCTTAAAAGACAAAAGCAAAAATAATCAGTAGTTCTATGTCAATATTTTAAATAGTTTCGAAATAGTTTTATAAATAAAATTATTAAAAAATAACCAAATTCCACTATGGATTTCTGATCTGCAAATGCAGAAATAGGATAAAAGACAAAACCAAACCCAGAAACAAATCCTGGTTAATTAATTAACAATCCACTTCAAAAGAATCCAAACAACCTGAATGTCAATCAATTCACCGCTGACTTTATGAACTTCATCAAGTTTTCATTAAGTTTTGGAAAAAGCTCTGAGACACTTTGAAAATCCCACATGAATCCTCCTGGATCTCAGTTTTCATCAAATATTAATAAATATTTCTGGTTTCTCTCCCAGCAGCTGCTGATCAGATCCAAACTCAGAGACCAACTTTGACTCCAGAACCAGAGGAACTAACCTGGATCTTCATATTCATCATTCTGGGACCAACAGCATTAGCAGCTCTGATGGTTCTTGTTTGTTGTCCTCCAGAAAAATGTTGTCTGTCAAGAGGAAAATATTTATTTTACTCAAAATGAAGAGACAACAGAAAGAGAATGGATGCTTTATAAGAAGAAACACTTTGATCAGAAATACAGAATGTAGAAAAAACTCATTTATCTCATTTATTCATCTTCATGATTTTAAAACTGATACTTTTCATAATAAAATCTAAGATTATTTTTTAAGTTCAGTGTTTCAGGTTTGATCTGATTTTCTTCCCTTTGTTCATGAACCAGCAGCTGATCTCAGCTACTTTACATCTCTGCTGCATAGAGATGTTCTGATTCTGACCCGTCTGCTGGAAACAGACGTTCTGGACTCAACCAGAACCTGGAACCAGAACCTCAGCAGAACCCTGATCTGAGCTGCTTTCAGCTGCAGCAGCTGATGAACCAGTGAAGCTCTGGATCTGCTCCACTGGTTCTGATGGTTCTGCTGAAATAAATCCAGATTTCTTCCCTCATGTTGTCAGAACCTGATTCACTGCAGAAGCTTTTAACATCAACATGAGCTGCAGCTGTTTGGACTCAGCAGAACCAATCCAACAAATTTTTAAAACATTTAAACATTTAGTAAATCCAGATTTAGTTAAATTATTCATCTTCTTCTTTAACGTTTTCCTTCTCAGTTTTTCTCCTCCTTCTCTGACTTTATTAGCCTGTGAAAGCAGAGCGATGTTTCTGAGTTTAGCTTTATTATCTGGTTTCCATGCCGACCTCTGGGTCTGAAGGACTGTGAGGTTCAGCCTCTGCTGCTCTGAGAGCGTCTGCAGCATCAGGACCATCAGAGAAACTCCTGATCTGAAGGCTTCAGGATGCTGAGCTGATCAGAGATCAGCAGCTGAGCTTCAGGATGTTTCAGGAGGCTGAGAGCAGCAGCTGCTGCTTCCTGACCACAGGATCCAGAAACCAATGAGGAGACGACGGAGTCATGATGAGACATTAGAGAGAAACAAGCAACCAGAGAGATTCATTCAGGGAGAACAAGATGGAGACACAGCTGGTGGAAAAACAAACAGGTTTTAAGAAAAGATTCGGTTTCTGATCATTGATGAAAACTACAGAAAAATCAAGTGATCAGAAATTAAAAGAAGATTTGAGTTGAAACACTGAGAAAACTTTGGACATGTTGAAGAATTAACGGTTCTGGGGTGCTGTAATGGAGTAGACGTGTTTTGTAGAGCTCCATGTCACTGCCTTCATTTAACATTTAATTACTCCAAGCTGAATTTTAATAGCAGGTGATGTGAATATTTGTAATGAGAGGCTGTAAAGAGGCCATTAATTGTGAAAATATAGATATTCCTCAAAATACGTCTCTTAAACATTCAATTGTGAACATTTATGTTTGAGGTTTAGTAATATTTAAGATTAAATGAGAATCTGTAGTTTCTAATTAATAACACAATGCTCAAAAATAAAACTTACCCAATAGCACAGAGTATTTCTGTCACTGATAATCAAAATAATAGACGACATCAGAATGTGGATGATCTGCTTCTAACTGCATCTCAGTGATGCTTCACCCAATGTGAACTCAACTTCTTCCTTTTACATTAATATTTGTATCAGCTTTTATTTGGACAGATGAATATTCTCAATCCTCAAATATAACATTGTCAATGAAACATTGACCCTGAAAAGTACAACTGTGATATATAAATGTCTGGTTTAGTTTTGTAGCTGTCTAACATGAATCTTTCTTTTCACAATAAAACTGCAGCATTGATTGTAAAATTCAACACAACAATCTAAACTGGGAAAGAAAAAATGAATGAAGGTTTAAGACAAGAACAAGGTAATTACGATGCTTATTTTACTCATAAAAACAGTTTAAGTTTAATGTAGTGACTGATGTTTTAATGTCCTCTCCTCCTCTTCCTCTCTCTCTCAGGATGAAGATGGTCTCCCTGCTGCTCCTCATCCTCAGCTCATGTCTCTGTGGTCAGTCTCCATCTTGTCTTTGTGACAGAAAGCTCTCTAGATGGAGCTGAAAGACTCCCATGTTCCAGTTCTCAGTGTGTCTGCTCCTCTCTTTCCCTCTCTGTCTCCTCAGCAGCAACATTTGTAGTGAATGTGACCCAGAGCAGCTATGAGGCCGAGGAGAACCACAGCATCACTCTGGAGTGGACCTTCACCTGCAGGACTGACTCGTCTCTGTCCTCCATGTTTACCTACTGTACATTAAGGCAGAATCAGACGGATTTTGTCCTCTATCATGTATTTATGGGTGTGGAAGTTTTTTTATACCTGGACAAAAGATTTTCAGGACGAGTCCAGAGTTATAAAGACGTCCTCAGAGAAGGACGAATCAGACTCAATGTGTCCAGACTGAGGACTGAAGACTCTAGTCTGTATCAATGCCAAGTCAACACAGATTATGGATGGGGATTAACTCAAAGTTCAATACTCTGTGTTTTTAAAAGATTTATCACTGTAACACTCAAAGAGCTGCAGACGTCCAACCATTATGAATTTAAACTACAGAGATGATCTTGTTTGTTCAAACTTTAATTTATCAAACCTGAAACGAGGACAAGACCAAAATTATGCCAAGAGTTTGACTAATTTAGAAATATAGCAACTGGATAACAGAAACATTGTTTCAAAAAAACAGAATTTAAATCACAACATGGTGGTTTATCTCCTTTTCTGTCGAGCTGTTTTGCTCTTATTAAAGGGACATTTTGGTCAAAACCTTGACTGCTCTGTTAGCCATGCAGAAGAGTCATGGATTAGAGAAACATTTAGTTTGTCCTTATTTATTATTTGTGGTTTATATTTAGTTTAAGGTAACTTTTAAAATCTTTAAGGTATATTTCAATAAAACTGTTAAAAAGCATTTGAAGCATATGGAGAAATCATGACTTCATAAGATTGTCTTAAGTGTTTGTTTCAACTGGGTGATAAAATCATTTTGATTATTGATTTTCTTTTTCTGAAAATTTTATTTGTCAAAAAAACCTTTCTTTTTTTCCCACCAGTGCTCTGATGATGTTAGCATGTATCGGGTCGTTGATTTCAGATCAACAAAAGACACTTTAAAAAAAAATCTTTTCTGTCATTTTCTATTTCTGTTTTAGAAAAAATTAAAATTGGATTTGGAAAGAGGCATGTTGTATTTCTATGCTAAATGTGCCACCAAATGAGTCTCTCCTGAACGTTTTCCTGACTTCTTTCAGAAGCTCCTGCTGTCGGACCCACAGTGAGAACCGGACCAGAGAGGAAACAAACCTCCGCCAACCTTGGACTGATGTCTATTCCTGTCATATCTGTTCTGATCTTTGGTTTTATTGTATTTATCAGAAAGAAGAGACGAAAAAATATGTTGGGGATACAAAACTTAAAATCCACAAACCTTGAGGACTTTAATTAAGTTTTAATTTGACTTAACCAACAAAACTTTAGGTCCAAGATTCGTCAGGATTTGGCTCAAACAGACGTCTGTCATTCCTCTTCTTTTCTACATCAGGTTTAATAAATGAAACCTGATGATCAAAATACAAGCCCAGGACAATATAATACATACATACTGTATCTGATATTATTTAACAGAGTCTACAGCTACATTGGACAATCTTTGTTTTAAACTTATAACTCTGCTGCTTTAAAATGAATTATAATAATATGTTCCAGTTCTAAACCTAACAGCATTTTGACTCACGTGTGTGACGTCTGTTTGTTTCTAGTATTTTTCCCACTAGTAAAAAAAAAAGATACATTTCCTGTTGGGTTGTGTGGATAGAGATGTGAAACCGGTTTATTTTGTTGTGCTGTTGAAAGAAAAGTAATTTTGAGTCGCTGTTGTTCACATCTGCATTAGAGTGAAACATTATGGTCACACAAGACTGGTCATAGGATTAGATTTATCAGCCAGTCATACAGCTGAATTATCTTGTTTTATTAAAATGAAACATTTTATTAAACTAATCATCTCGTTTCTTTCTTGGGTTTTTAAAAATAAGAAGTTTATTCTTCCTCAAAGGCTGAAATAACTCCAAATGTTAAAAAATATACTAAACATTTGACAAACAGTTTGAGCATGAGTTGAAATAAAATGCAGTGGCCTTCAGTTTCATTCATAAAAACATCACAGTTGCAGTTTTTACTATCTGATTAATCTGCGTTTCACAGCAAACTTCTTTGCTTCTACATTTGTACCAAAACTATCTTGTCAAATGTACAAAAATGTTTTTACAATGTTACAAATATTTATCTCAGATGTAGCAACATGTTTAGAACAACCATGTAGTGTTACGATATGTTAATTTGATGTTTTAATAAATTTTTGTGAAATGGTCTTTGTTTAATTTAACTTGTGCAGTGTTAAGAAAATAAATTTAAAATATGCTAGATTTAAAACTTAACATGTTTTGATTGAAATAGCCTAATTATAGTTTTAGAATTAATAACTTAATCTGGCATATTGACCTTTATTTTACCTGTAGTTAAAGCAGATTGTTTGCCAAGATCTTTGATCTGCCCTTTGTTTGTGTGGGAAAATACATCAGGAAAAGTTCCAGCTTTTCACGCTGATCTGTGAAAGCCACGAAGCAGCAGGAGTTCAGGAGAGTCAGCTTTCGCCTTATTTAGATAATGGAGAAACTGGTGTTTGATCTTGTGAACAAATTGCAGGGAGTTTCTAACTTTAAAAAGGGTCAGAGACAGATTCTGGTTGGATGAGCAAAGATACGTCTTATTTGAATAAATTAAATACAAGAATATAAAACTTTCTACACAAAGTAAAAAATTAGATTTGCTCTTGCAATTCTCCAAAGACGTCTTTGCCTTTTGTCTGTCTGTCGTTTCCATCTTTTTTCCTTTCTCAGGTAAATTTTCATGTTGTTTGTGCTCTGAGGTTTCTGATGTCATCTGATGTGTTTTTCTGGTGATAGTATGCATCTGTCTTGAATAAATGCTGATTATTGTGACGCTGTCATCTCTGTGTGGCTTTTGTTTCCAAGCATGGAATCATTGAATCCGGGAGCAAAAGAGAATATAACGAGCCAGAAGTTGATGATTTTATTCTCTTAACAGCAGAAACACCAGTTTGTAACCTGAGGCTTAAACCTTCATGTTGTTGACAGAAACTCAGCTCCTTCCTGGTCACGAGTGAATCTGATGCAACAAATGCAGATAATCGCCTCATTACGGGACTTTCCTCATTCACTGCCTGTTCGTCTCTCCTGCTGAAAACATTAATAACAACCACAGTGAGAAGGATCAGCTCAACACTCGACTACAAAGTAAGAATCTGAAACTTTTTTACTTTAAAATAGATTTAAAGTTAATAAAGTTGCTTTTCAGATGCTTCCTTATTATATTTTTCTGGATAGAATTTTTAACAGACAGGTTTGTTTGACATAACTACTGAAAAATGTTTCTACATCTTAACAGAAATTACTTCTGTATGTTCTAAAAAAGAAAATTAGGAAGGAAGTTTGTAAATAACATTGAGCTTACAAAGAATAGAAGCTTTTAGTTTTCTTTAAGAGCTCTATGAAAATGTTATTTGTTTACACAGGCATTCAATTTAATCCATCGAAGCTGATTTTTGACTTTTAAAAATTAATTCTGTTTACACTGTTTTCACTTCTTTAAATTACAGAAATTAAGCAAAAGACTTTCTTTTTATTGAGCAACATGTTATTGAGCTTATCGTTTATGCTAAAATGAACTTTATGTGGGAAGGGCCTGTGAAATATTACATAATTTCTGGTTAATAATACAGAAATTCATAACCATGCAGTCAAATCATTAACATGTTAATGTGACTCCTATAACTCATTCTTCCATAGTTTTTATTGAACTAGTTTCATTTTTGTCTCTCTTGTTATTCTTTCACAATAACCGAATTAGCAGTTAAACGGTTTCACAGAGTAAACAGCTGAAAGAAGGTCCTTCTTACGGTGATTAAAAACAAGTTAAACAGGTTTAAAGTTGGTAAATGTTGTGATGTCATTTCAGAGCAATGAACCCTGAGAAAGAGCCGCAGTCAAACCTGTTTTTCCGACTCGGATCACGTTACGACGAGCTCTTGGATTCCGGCTAAAGAAAACAGAAACAAACCAACAGGTTCCTGGAAAAACTGCAGGTGGAGGATTCAAAACATCTGACAACATTTCACTGACATCTTCCGACTCAGAGTAGAAAGTTTTTCATTGGAGCCGCTATAAGAACGAACGTTCTGGGTTTGTTCCTGCTTTATGAGATGCTGACAGAAACTTCTCTGGTTTTTATTTGTTGCTGCATTTTGTGTGAGGTTGTTTTCATAATATCCAAACAAAACAGTAATTTTTTTAAATTTAATCTCCCTCTAATCTACTTTAATGAAGCGAATGATATCCTGCAAGGTGTAATAATTTGAGCTGCCATGTTGTGTTTTCTTTAATCCATCGATAAACATTCCCTTCCTCACTGGACTCAACAGATCCAATGATAAAATAAGTTCCTGTTTTCATCAGTTTATTGGAAATAAAGATTCTCCTTTCAAAACACAAGGTGTGAGAATAAGAACTAGTAATACGGTACAGACTGTAATAAATTAAAATATTCAGAAACTAAGCCGATTTTTGACCTTTAAAAACTTAATTCTGTTTAGACTGTTTTCACTTCTTTAATTTACTGAAATTAGGTAAAAGACTTTCTTTTTATTGAGCAATATGTTATTGAGCTTATTGTTAATGCTAAACTGAACTTTATGTGGGAAAGGCCTGTGAAATATTATATTATTTCTGGTTAATTTCATGACTTTAACATGATGAAATGTTAATTATCTAATGATTTTCACTTTTGAGCTTCTGCTTTTATTGGCCAACAATTGACAACTTTCTAACAGTTACCCAGCTTAATTAAACTTTGAAATTTGAAAAAAAAAACAAAAAAAAAATCATGAAATGTTCCTCTTTGTTTTGCAGAAACGTCTCTTTGGTTTTAGTTCTTCTGACCCTGAGAAAATGAGTTTTTTCCTCCTCCTTTTTCCCCTGACCTGCACTGTACAGGGTGAGTTTTCATGCAAACTCTGGGTTTGCTGTTGCTGCTGCAGGTGCCACACCTTCCTTGTGGCGACACGGTTAAGATGGCTGACGTTTCTCTGCAGGTGAAACGCCTCCACCTGTTCACGAAACAGAGGAAGACGACAACTTCACCCTTGGCTGGGACAGCCTGACCCAGCCCAACACGACCCTCACCAAACTGATCTGTTTTCTCCTGCTGAGTCCTCCTAAAGTCCTGTATCGAAGGATAAACGGAGCTGAGGTCCCAGAGTCTCAGGATGGACAATTTTCAGGACGGGTCCAGAGTGACGGGAGAGGAGGACGACTCAGACTCCACCTGTCCAGACTGAGGACTGAAGACTCTGGAAGTTACCGCTGTGACCTGGCTGCTTACAACCAGGTGTTGAGGAAATGGGAGCTGCAGACTTCAGGTAATCCAGCAGATCTCACTCTCTGCTTGCAGCTCATTAAACCTGATCTCTGTTGTTTCATCATGGATGAAACCGTTTTCTCCCACAGTAACGTTCGTCCTGAACGTGACCAAAACCTCTCTCGGAGACACGTCTGCGTCTCTGAACACACCGAAGCCTCGACTCAGAGCTACTCCAGGTGGGTTGGCCGTTACCATGGCAACCACGATTATCCCCGTATAGGCTACAGCCTGATCAATCATTTGAAGAAATTTCCTATTTATGCAAAAGCGTTTTTTGCAAAAACAATAACTTCAAGAAACTTTATTAATCTCATTAAAATTTGATCATCTGCATCAATGTTCATCTTGTTAGCAATATTTCATATGCAGCAGATGTTACATAAAAAAATACTTTGTGTTTCATTTCAGATAAGAAACAGCTTAAAATAGTTGGTGTAGTTCTACCACTTGTTTGCCTTGCCCTTGTAATTCCGGCTTGTATACGTTTTGGAAGACAATTCCCAGGTGAGTGTCATTTACTGTCTTTATTGGATCTGTTCTGCGTTTTGTTGTTGGTCCATGTTGACTTCCGTGCGTTTCCAATCCTACAGGTCTAATCGGAAATATGGATGAATTAGAGGACATAGAAATAAACGGGAATGATTTTGAAGAGATGAACCTTATGATCAACCACTGAGCTGATCGTCATCCATCCACATCCACATGTTCATCTTTTCATTTCCTTGATTTTTGGCTTCAGAGACTCTTCTAACAAATTACCATCAGTTTATAGAGTAGGAACTGTCCAAGTGTATTTATTTACCCCCAAATTGTACATCCTGAAAATGTTCTTCTTCTACTTATAAAAAATAAAAAAAATCTATATATACATATATATCTGTGACATGCAGTCAGAGTAGGCAAGTGAGGCAGAGCCTCACCTGCCATCATTGCAAAATGTTATATAATAATAAAATCATTTATATTGCCATTTTCACCCTGTGGTTTGTACTATAAAGTACCTATGTTTTGCTTAGCTTAATCAATTCTGATTAGTTTTTCTTCAAAGTCGCTGGATTTTTGTATTTTCCCATTCAAATGCTTGGAAGCGAAGCCGGTGAGGCAGTAGCGAGCCGAGCCTCACCTGGGATTGCTCAACCGCTCGCTAACTGCATTGGCTGCCATTATATGAGAGCATGTTCGTCCTGTCTGTACGCCGGCAATAAAATGGCTAAAACACATTTAATATATCGACTGATTTTCCATAATTTAGCTTATGAATATAATGTACAGCGTTTTTTTTGTCACCAACAGTGTGTGTATCGTGTTTTGTGTGCGGAGGACTAGTCAGAATGACATTACTGATATCTTGAATTAGTATTCCGTCCAGTCAAAACGTTCTTGACTTACATAGCAATTTGAAAGTTTAATTAAACAATAAAAAATAGAGAAAACAAAAAAAGATGTTTCAAAATGCACTACTTTCATGTTGAAAATGGGTTGATAGCAATTTTAGCTTTTCAAAGCTGTTTTTAAGTGCATTCGGTTCGTCGGAAATGAATAAACAGGAAATTCTTTGCAGATATCAGAAGCAGTCTTATAGTTTAGCATTTCCAACATTGTCGAGCTCTTTCTAATTTGTGGGATTTACTGACAGTTTTGTGCAGGAAGCATAAAATTCTGCAGGCAACTGTTTGGACACCACAAAGGGGCTTCCATGTCATTCCTAAATCAGATATTTAAAATTTTAATTTTAGAATTATATCTTAAATCATAATTACATATATGTGTCCTGTCAAATGACAGATCCAGAGACGTCATTTGAGATATCTTGAAAGGAACTTTGACTAGTCAAAATGTAATTGAAGATATCTTGAATTATTATTCTTACTAGTCAGAATGTAAACACAGATATCTCAAATTACCATTCCGGATAGTCAAAATGTATTTTTAGATAACTGGAATGTAATTACGGATAGTCAGACAAAACCGAATTTATGTTAAGAAGGCTTGCCATAAAGGTAATGCCAATGAATCCAGTTTGTTTCGTAAAACGGTTGAAACAAGTCCAAACAGCCCAGGACTTAAGGAGCTCCCATCGCCCTGCTGTCCGATGGCGGTGACTTAACGTACGACTCGGCGCTCCATGAGACGACTATGTATTCATGCGAGTCAGAACCTGGTTCTTCAGTTTACTTCTGGATCAAAATATATGGCAGCAAAACGGTGTTTCACCCCAAATCACATTTACTTGTTCTATAATTTTCCTGCTTGTGTTTGCAATTTATTTTATCATAATTGATCGTCAATAATGACAAAACACCAACAAAGAATATGGTGTTATAATTTCTAATATTATAATTTCAGGTTCGAACTTAACTTTTCTGAAAACTGCTACGCAATGGCTTTCTATCGCAAACGTTTCAATTTAAACTAACCTTCGATTCATATTCTTTCTTATTGACATTTGTTTAGAACACCAACCATAAAATACAAACTTTAAACAACCACGGGTGAATCACATGCCTGAATATAATTGCAATCCAGAAACATTCAAAATGTAACGTAGAAACAATAAAAGATTAAACACAATCAGACTTCATACGTGTCTTTATTTAGATTCAATTTTAGAATAAAACCTTGAATCTAAATATACCTACCCAAGTTCATATAGTAACAGCTAACATGCATCCTCTGACCAAAATTAATGATGGAAAACAAAGTACAAAGATAAAATAACAGCTTTACAAATCTAAATCTGAAAACATTCAAATCCATTGTTACTTCATGAGTTAATATCTCACTAGACAAAAAAAAACATAAAAAATGCATGCATAACTTTGTAAGCTTTTAATATCTCACTTAATATTTTAAATGAAAAACTGACAAAATACAGTGAAAGTTTGTTTTAGATAAACATCCTATTTTATATGCTTTTCTTCTCCAAGTTGCTATAATGTAGAAATGTTACCCAGCTGTAATTACTCTGCTTCCAAACATTAAGTTACTGAGTGTCTTGGTGCCTGAGGGTCAGATAATGTTGTTCATCCTGTATGAGTCCTCATGTGATCAGTTAATCTGCTCCGATAACTGAAGCCTTTTCCACAAGTCCCACATAAGAAAGGCTTCTTCCCAGTATGAGTCCTCATGTGATGAGTTAAACTGCTTTGCCAACGGAAACTTTTTCCACAAGTCTTGCATGAGAAAGGTTTTTCACCTGTATGAGTCCCCTTATGATCATTTAAATATCTTCTTTGTTGAAAACTTTTTCCACAAAACTCACAAGAAAATGGTTTCTCACTTCTATGAGTCCACATGTGGGAAGTTAAATGTCTTTTTTGGCTGAACCGTTTTCCGCAAGTCTCACAAGAAAATGACTTTTCACTTGTATGAGTCCACATGTGGGAAGCTAAATGCCATTTTTGGCTGAACTTTTTTCCGCAAGTCTCACAAGAAAATGGCTTCTCATCTGTATGAGTTCTCATGTGAGACGTTAAAATGGCTTTTTGATGGAAACATTTTCCACAAGTTCCACAAGAGAAAGGCCTTTCCGCTGTATGAGTACTCTTGTGATCATTTAAAAACCTTTTTTCATGGAAACCTTTTCCACAGATCCCACAAGAGAAAGGCCACTCACTTGTATGAGTCCTCATGTGAAGAGTTAAACTGATTTGAGAGCGGAAACTTTTGCTACAAGTCTCACATGAGAAAGGCTTCTGACCTGTGTGAGTCCTCATGTGAACAACTAAATTAGATGTGGTTGTGAATCTTTTGCCACAAGTCTCACATGAGAAAGGCTTCTGACCTGTGTGAGTCCTCATGTGAACAAGTAAATTAGATTTGGTTGTGAAATTTTTTCCACAGGTCACACAAGAGAAAGGTTTCTCACCTGTGTGAATCTTCATATGAAGAAGTAAATCAGAATTGGATCGAAAGCCTTTTCCACAAGACTCACATGAGAAAGGCTTCTGACCTGTGTGACTACTCATGTGACGAGTTAAACAAAATTTACTGCTATACCTTTTTTCACAGCTTGTACATGAGAAAAGATTCTCATCTGTGTGAATCCTCATGTGACGAACTAAATTAGATTTGGTTGTCATACCTTTTCCACAGGTCACACAAGAGAAAGGTTTCTCAGCTGAGTGAACTTTCATATGATAAATTAATGCAGTCTTGTGGTCATAACTTTTTCCACAAGTTGAACATGTGAAGGGCTTTTTGCCCATGTGAGTTCTCATGTGTGTTGTCAAACGTGCCTGATTAAAGGATTTATCACAAATTTTACAAGAATATAATTTTTGCTCTGGATGAGCTTTCTTGTGTGTTTTTTGTTTTGAACTCTCAGTTTTACCTTTTTGTTGTTTGGTTTTCTGACATATTTCATTTCGTTTCTGCTTCTCATCTCTGTTTCTTGGGTCTTCAGATTTGCTTTTCTCCTGATCCTGGTTCTCATCCTCAGCAGAGTCATGAGAGATGAGTTGGTTCCTCTGTTGTTCTATTTCATTGTGGATTATTTGCACATTAGAAGGATTCACCAAAATGTCATCAGTCTCCTGTTTCAGCACAAGCTGCTCTTCATCCTGACAGATGCAGAGTTGCTTCTCTTCCTCTTTGAACAGTTGATGTTCTGGTTCTTCTTGCTCCCGTTTTATCTGTAGAGCCTCTGGTTCCTGTTTTATCTGCAGAGGTTCTGGTTCCTCTCGTTTTAAAGTGGAGTTCCCCTCCTGGTTGCTGAACTCATTGTGAACCCCGTCCTCTTTACACACGCGGCATTGACAGAGATCTGGACCAAAACACAAACCAAAAACTTTTAGTTTGGAGTCAAACTATGAATACTTCACTTTAATTCATTGATACATTTGAAAAACCTTTTCTTAGATTAATCTAAAATTACACATTTTTATGTATGAAAATCAGACAAAATGTATTATGGACATTCACCATGTTTTCTGGTCAAATGAATGATTTTAGTAATTCTAAGCACAGGTTTAATTTATCTTCAGACCATGAGTAAAAAAATTTGCTTGTGCTTTTTTTAATCCCACATTTAACTCTTAATTAAAAAAAATATATATATTTTATTTTTTCCATTGTTAATAAACAGCACTGCAAACGTCTCTGTTGTCATGAGCGTTTCACTGGTGGAGCAGAATTATTCCTAAAAGATGAGTTTATAGTTGATGCATGTAAACTTCCACCAATCACAGCCCTTCTACCTCCTGCTCTGTTGCTCTACGTTTACCTCAGTGCGAATCGCACAGAGTTAACTACTAACGTTGTGGAGCTTTGCACTCTCTTCATAGTCATTTTATGTTATTATTTTTCCAGTTACACCATGGATCAAATCATATCAAATGCTTGGTCAACTTGCTTAGAAAACTGTAAAACAACTGAAACACTGGGTGCCTTTAAATCTCAACTTAAAACCCAACTGTTTTGGCTAAATTACAGGTTTTGATGTCTTTGATGTTTTTAATGTTTTTATCTTTTTTAACCTTTTTCTTTTTCTTTAAAAAAATATTTGTCTAACTGTTTATTCACAGTCACATGCTGTTTTTATTTTAATTATGTGAAGCACTTTGAAATGCCTTGGTGCTGAAATGTGCTATACAAATAAAATTTGATTGATTGATTGATTGAACCATAGTTTGTGCGCACGGCCGAGTGGAGATCGGATTCTGAAAAACTCATCCCATGAAGCTCGGGCAACCAAAACAGTTTCTATTAAAAAAACTCGACAGACACCAAATGGAAGAGCTGCTAAAACCACATTAGGAGAATTTAATTAAATCTCTCATTTGTTGCGCATTTCTGCACAATGCAGCAGATTTATGTCATCATGCAGGGCTGGTCCAAGGCTGTATGAGGCCTGTTATGTAAAAACTTTGTTTTATTTCAATCAAAGCTATAAAGCACCCTTCATGCTGGAGGCAGTTTGCTGGAAACGCATAATAAAGGGTATTTCTGAACTGGGTTTGAACCATCAGGATCACAGTAAACTGAAACTGGTGGGATTCTCCCTTTTTCTCCCATCTCTGTAAGAGAGCTGGTGGATATTGAAAGCGATGCCCTTTTCCTCACTTCCCTGGACTACCCCATTGCTATATTCTTTGCCTAATTTATAATAAAATAATAATCAAAATGCATTTTGATGTGTTCTTCATTGACTCAGTGTTTCACCTTAGGTAAGACTTATTCATTTCCTTAACAGGTCTTAAACAGAATCTGATTTAGGGGCCGCTCTTGCTGCTAAAACAGATTCTGTATTACATTTAATCTGAGACAGGGGAGCAGTTTAACTGGACAACCTAAAATCCAAACTCAAAGATTAAACTCACAGCATCAGATTGTAGCTATGGTAACAATCCAACTATAAATAATATTCTTTGTTTTATATTTGTTTACAATAATATTTGTTAACAACAGCCCTAGTTTATGACTAGATTTATCTCTACGCTGACTATACAAAATATGTATTTAAAATATCTTCAAAGAAATTCTGAAGAGAAAAAATGACATCAAATTTACTATGTTTTATTTCAAGAAATATACAGTGAATTACTGTCTGAAACATTAATAGAATATTTAAAAAAATAGCATATTTTATTTATAGGCATCCTTCTTGATGCTCAAGGACACAGAACAAAATACATAAAATCTATTTGTCTATTTTGACCAGACAAAATAGACATATTTTGTCTGGTCCATTTAAAAATTGACTTTTTAAAGTCCATTTAATAATATAAATGCCTGCCCCAGCAAACGCTGATGGACTTTATGGAATAATAAAAGTATTTAACAATATATTTTTTTAATCGACCTGCCCTCTCGTAGTCCAACCAGTGCTCCGTTTCTGTCGTGTTTATCAGTTAATTTAATTCTGTAAAACATTCATCCTAATTCGTGTCTCACACATTGTTTCCTTTAATTTTTCTCGTGTTTTTCCTCCAACTTTTCTCCGCTTTCGTGCCTCATATCGTCAGTAAAACGTGAAGGCGTTTCGTACCTATCCGGTGTAAGATGATCTTCGGTATCCTGGTAAAATCCAGCGGTCTGCGATGATCCTCCATCTTTTCCTCGGACTTCACGTTGATTTCTTTAAACTCTGAATTATATTTCAGCAGGAGTTAACAGCTCGTTGATAAACTGAAGACATTTTACTGCAAATACTCACATATTTACCTAAAACTAGCGATGTGTTTTCTGTGCCGAGGCTTCGGGGCGAGTGTCGAGTAAACCAGGAGGATTTTTGTGGATTTGAAGCTTCTGTTGCTGGAGCAGGATGTGACGTTTGAAACCGCGCGAGTGGGCCGTACCACGTGACTAAGTATACAATTTAAAAAATTATACAAACTACTAAAAGAAGCAATTTTCTAAAACTCCACTAACAACCAAACTTTCAATAAAATTCAAATTTATTTTATTACAATATTCAATATCACTGAATATTGAAAGTGAAGGAACGAAGCGGAAAAATCAAAGCGGAACCAAAAATCCGAGCAACAGTGACACACACGGAAGATAAAGACAAATGACAGTTTGTAGCGTTAGCTTTTCTGCTGTAGGACGGTAGTTTGAAGAACGGTTTGGTGTTATACGTAAATATTTGAGAGATTTTAGTGGGTGAAACCCGTTCAGCTTCTTTTACCAACGGGCAGGTAACTCCTGCTGAAGAAACATTCACAGAGGTGAAAGAATGTAACGTCAAGTCCGACGAAGAGATGGATGATAAATGCGTTCTGCTGGATTCCGCCAGGACACCAGTGATCATTTTACGCCGAATAGGTACGAAAAACCTTAACTTTTTACTGATATGAAGTACCAAAGCGGACAAAACCTGGACGAAATACGCGAGACAACTAAAAGCAAACAACGCGGGAGGCGGTTTTAAATTAGCAATGAAATGTGGATAGCCACGTGGGCCATATATAGCCAATTTGACTAAAGAGACACACAAAAATGCCGGTTTATAAATGCATATAAAAACTGCTTATGAAGCTTATAAATTCATTGAAAACGCTGTTGTAAGACTACCTCCTGAAAGCCGAAAATTACAGCGTTTATTCTGGTCATCCTATGCTTTTTATGCGTGATGACGTTCAAAATTACATTCAATGACCAAAATAAGCGCGGTAATTTTTGCCGTCTCAGTAATAGATGGTGTTTTTCGTAAAATTAGCAAGGTCCCCTCTGTACTTGTCTTATCGACTTAATTTAAACTCGAATCACCCAAAAGGAGAATTGCCATAACAGACAACACTAATTCACCAGAGACCAACTAGGGTTTTTTTTTTTGTTAGTTTTTTTGCTGATTTTATGTATTCTGTTATCACTGTTGGTCTGTCCTGTGTATTTAATTAATTCTTGTGAGATATGAGGAAAATATGGATAAGCACAAAGGATTAACTAGAGTAGATATGATCCATCGATTAGTAGGGCTGTGTAATATCAATTCTGCGATATATATATCGATATTTTCTTAACTAGAAAAAAATCGATATTCATCCGCAAGTATCGTAACTTCCAACTGTCACCTTGCTCACTCACTGCTTGCTTCGCCGGGAGAGTGATTAGGTCATCAGGCTTAGAGTGATTCCTTCAGATGTTAAATGTCAAGGTTAAAAAGGTATTTACTTTACAAATGCATGTAAGCTACAGTTTGTACTGTTTCAATTAAAAGAAACACGTTTTCTCACCACTTCTTTAATTCATTTTGTCCAGCTGTCAACTTTAAGTTTGTGTCTATGTCCAACCAGAGCCAGGTATTGTGTAGTTGGTGCTTTTAATCAGTTTTCAGTTAAATTAATTTAATCCAACTCTATAACAGTCACAAAATGTCACCAAAATCACTCTGTCCCTCTAAAATATTTCAGAAAATCGCAAAAGTGTATTGAATTGTATCGTTGGCAGAATATGGAAATATATATCGTATCATGAGCAGAATATTGTGTATTGTATCGTATTGTGAGATTATTGTATCACTACAACCCCATCGATTAGTGGGTGAAATTCAGGAGCAGAAATACTTGGAGGTTAATAGTGGGAACAACAAATCTGGACTAATGAGGGAACTGACAGCAGGTGTGAGTAGTTGGGCAGGAACCAGGCTGAGGACTGGGGAAGAGAAAGTGACACAGGAGAACAAGGGAGAGAATACAGGGGAACAGAAAATAATTCTGATACAGCAGAATAACTAGACCTAATGACATAAAACCTAATTAAACTAGAGTAGTTAAAATAACTGAGAAATAAACATAACTAGAAACACTGATGAATTGCATTAAAGGAAAACGGAAATAAGACTCATTTAGCCAAAATAGTAAAATAACATAAATTAATGAAACTAGGATGACTAAGAAGGGCTGAAATAAAATGAACTGATAAAACTGAAGAGGAACAGAATAGCACAGAAACCAAACCCAACCCAAGAACCCAGAGTTCTTTACATGAAGCAAGTAAAGACCAACATCCATCCATCCATTTTCTATACACCCTTGTCCCTTAGTGGGGTCGGGAGGTGCTGGTGCCGATCTCCAGCTAACGTTCCAGGCGAGAGGCGTGGTACACCCTGGACAGGTCGCCAGTCTGTCGCAGTAAAGACCAACATGTCTTTTTGAAATTCAAGTGTGTCTGTAGTACATGTTTCCAACACCAGAGGGCCCTCACACCAGAGTTACTTTACTGAAAACTAATATTTTATGTAGCAGATGAGTTTGATGTCATTAAATACAGGAAAACAATTATTGTGTGGAACTTGTCTATTTTTCTTTGAGCAATTGTTAAAAATATCCCTATGCTGACATGCATAAATAAGAATCCTATTAGATAGAGTGGTATATCACTTAGAATTAATCAACTACTCATAGGTGGAAGTGAGAATGTTGCTAAAAGTGTGCCGATCAATCGGTCACCAATCATAATCGGGCCGATTTTCGTGAAAAAAGTGCATGATCGGTGATCGGCGATCATTGGTTCTTAAAGCTGCAGCATCTAACCTAAAAAAATAAATTTTACATACGTATTAAAACTTTCGCTGTCCTAACATAAGACAGATAATCTCTAAAAAAAATAATCGATCTCCTCCCTGCTCTGCATAATTACTCCGCTCAGTCAGAAACAGCCACTCAGAACTAGCAGTAATCAGCTAGCCGCCATGCTGTCAGGAAGTTTTCATTCAGTAACTCAGGATTGTTTATTGTAATGGAACCTGTATTTGCCTTTGAATGTTAAGTTTTATACTTGAATTTTTTTGGCATTGTTGAGAGGTTTTATTTTGGCTCTTTGCATTATTTAGCCTCTTCAGAGCCTCCATATGTTATCAGTCTGTTAAAGACAGTATTACCGATAGCAGTATAATTTGCAGAATGCCTGTTTTGTTTAGTTTTCTTCTTGGAAAACGTTATTAAAAACAAGTTTGTGTCTAAATTAAGGTGAATTCATGGTTCCTTTTTCCACATAATGTAACCGGTGGTGTTTATGATAAAAATAATAATAATAATTATGTGATCGGTATCGACGATCAGCCCTCAGGGGTTGATCGGTATCGGCAGAAAAAAACCTGATCGGCACATCTCTAAATGTTGCACAACACAATTATCTGGCCTGAACAGACTGCACTAAATAATAAAATATAGCCTGCAGAAAAATTCCTGAAGAATTCCTGCAGAAAATTGGCAACGCCTAGGACAGTTAACCAACAGCCCACAATGCCCCTAAACCGAAATGAGTTTGACACCCCTGTTTTAACCCATCCTTATTGTCACCGTTACCGATTTACAAAAACCTTGAATAAATAAGTAAATGCGTCCGCTCTTGAAGAAGGTGGACGCTTTTTTCCTCTGCTCCCTTCCTGCCCATGCCTGCCCTGTTTGCTCTGTTTTTGTCCTGACTTTTTCCATATTTTTGGAGCCTTTCTTTGCACATCATCCAAATCTACAAATTATGGATCTGGTCAACCAATCTCTCAATGCAATCGATAAAAATTTTGACAAGAAGTCTGGGCACAGGAGAGCCCTCTTGTCCTGGCGGGATTCACCCTGCATTTATTCATAACAGAATTTCTGCTGTTTGGAGCTTGTGGATTCCTGGATGTAGACGCCAGTTCAACCTGCACTGGCTTAAGCGTTGACCCGTTGCTGCTTTATGACGCGCTTCGCGGCTAACATTGTACCTGTTGATCGCGTGTAAAATCAATCCCCGATCTTGTAATGGTCCAAACTCCACACTTGGTCCAGACAGATAAACGTTGGTGAAACATATCCATTTATTTGATAGTACATGGCAACAATGATAACAATGACTCCGCCATAGCGGTCAAAAACTTTTATGCCCTTCCGGGTTCAACACCTGACAGCTACCTGTCACCCCTTGATTTATATATTGGAGCTGACAGCGCCATCTAGTGACCGAAAACAAAAGTACACATAATTGGCTCCAATACACCGGCCCCTAATTGGCATAATAAATAAATATGCCAATTCCAAAACAATAATAATACAAGAGACAATATGTGACACAAATGTGACATTAACTCGTTAATTTAAATACCATACACCATGCAAAGTTTTGAAATTGGTCTCTCAATAATATTGGACTTAGTTTTTAACTTCACTGATCTCACAAAACCATGACTGTCTGGAAACACTTCCAAAACCTTTCCAAGAAGCCAGGATCCTCGAGGTGTGGAAGGATCCATGATGACCACAATTTCTCCAACAGCGAGACCTTTCCTCTTCTCATTCCATTTCTGCCCTTTTTGAAGCAAAGGTAAATATTCTCGAACCCATCTCTTCCAAAACAGGTCAGCCAGGTATTGCACCTGTTTCCATCGTCTCCTTGCATACTGATCCTCTGGCTTGAATATTCCAGGGGGAAACGAAGGCTTTCCGGAGTAAGAGCAGATGATCGGGGGTAAGTGGCTCCAGATCATTTGGATCATCTGAAAGGGTTGTAATAGGGCGACTGTTCAAGATGGCTTCTGCTTCACACATTACTGTATTTAGCCCTTCATCATCAAGAGTTTGCTGTCGCAGCACTGAGTTGAGTACTCTTCTCACCAGACGAATCATTCGCTCCCAAACACCACCAAAATGGGAAGCAGCAGGTGGATTAAAAATCCAGTTAATTTCCACCTGTGCCAAAAATAACTTTATTGCGTGCTGGTCTAAATCAGCAAGTGCTTCTTTCAGTTCTCTCTCAGCACCGACAAAGTTTGTTCCATTATCAGACCATAGCTGTTTAACTTGACCTCTTCTGCTGATAAATCTCCTCAAGGCATTGATGCAAGAATCTGCGTCAAGTGTGGCTGCAATCTCCAAATGAATGGCTCGGCTTGCCAGGCAGGTAAACAAAACACCATATCTCTTGCAGCGTGTTCTTCCCCTTTTAACTTCGAAAGGCCCAAAATAATCAACCCCAGTATTAAAAAAGGGGGGATGGTCTGGGAGAATCCTTGCAACAGGTAAGTCAGCCATTTTTTGCGTTAAGGGTTGGCTGTTGTATCGCCTGCAGATGCTGCACTCACCAATGACTTTTCTCACAGCAGAATTTCCTTTCGTAATCCAGAACCTTTTTCTTACAGCTGACAGTGTGTGTGTCCGTCCTGCATGTCCAAGAGCTTGATGAAAATGCCTGAGGATTAACTTGGAGATGTGTTGCTCTTTGGCCAGAATTATCGGATGTTTCACTTCCTCTGGCATTGCACTTCTATGAAGTCGGCCTCCAACTCTTAAAATGTTACTTTCCAAAACTGGATCCAACATGTAGATAGAGCTTGTACGGCTTACTTTAGAGTTATGTGACAGAGCTTCAATCTCATGCTGGAATTTTTGCTGCTGACAGTACAAAATAATAAAGAACTCTGCACTTTGGAGCTCTGTCAATGACAAATTTCCACTTTTTGAGTCATCAGTAGTCCTTTGGCACCCTCTTGTGTTCATCTGATGCACAACTTGGTTCTTGTCCATTAAAGGTTTCAGCCGTTTTCTTTCTTTACAATTTTCCTTTAAGACACACTTCAGCCTTAGGTACCAAGCCACTGCTCTTTTAAGTCTTCTCCAATCTGAGAAATGTGCAATAAGCTGGTCAGTAGGTGCAGGAGTATCAAGGCCAATGATGTGAACTGCAGTCTCCTTCTTAACTTCTTTGTCACCGACGTCCAATTCTACATCAATCACCCCTTTAGGCCACCTTTCTTCTTCTTTCCACAAGAATTCTGGTCCATCAAGCCACTTTCTGGTTTTCAGAAAGTCTGAAATTTTCAGTCCACGAGATACATAATCAGCTGAATTTTCTTTTGTGCTGACATGATTCCACTGAATAGGTTCAGACAAATTTCTAATAGTTGCAATTCTATTTGCCACAAACGTGTGAAATCGTCTGTCTTCATTGTTGATATATTTTAACACAGATGTGCTATCAGTCCAGAACATCGATTTTTCCAGATGTATATTCATATACTCCACATACTCCTGATGAAAGTTCTGATTAAACTTGAATCTTTTCCTGAGACTTTGTAATCTCTGTTTGGCTACTGCCAAGTTATTTGGTAAACAGACATCCGTTCTTTTAAATGGCAGGTTCAAACAATACTTTCCATCCTGTATTGCTGCAGATGTTTCCATAATATTGAGAAACTTTTGGTCGTCTCTGGACATTTCTTGCTTATCAGTTGTTCCTTCACAGAAATCATGGTCATACTGGCGTTTGAGAAGTTCTTCCAGCTTACTCACTGAGATTCTGTTCGCTGTTACAGATGAAACATCTTGAGCACCGTTGCTATCCAAGGGCCCATTTACCACCCAGCCAAGTACAGTTCTGACAGCATATGGACCATCGTTCTGACTGTTGATGACTTCCCATGGTTCCAATAACTTTGGAGCATTGGTACCAATTAACAGATCAACCTCAGCATTTATGGATGGCATGTGAACCCTGGACAAATATGGCCACTTTATTAGATCCTCAGATGTTATCATGTCGTCTTTGGTCACAGGCATTTGTCTCTGTGTGATAATTTCTGGCAGAGGATAAAATGTATTACTCTCCAAACCAGCCACCTCAAGATTACACAGAGAAAATGCTGGACTTATTTTAGATTGGCCCATTGTTCGAAGAAGGACTTGTGTTTGCTTTCCAGTGAGCTTTAGTTGGTGCATCAGCCTTTCAGAGCAAAATGTTCCAGTGCTTCCTGGATCCAAGAAGGCATATGTTTGGATGGCACATTGTCCTTTCATTGCTTTAACCTTTACAGGGAGCACAGATAGGCTTCCACGGTCCTTACCGGCCCCTGTATGGCCACATGTTGCATTCACAATTGATGGGAGCTCTGATATTCCAGACTCAGCAGAAGTTGTCCCTCTTCTTATATGTAGCACAGTTGGATGACTTTCATTACAAATTTCACAAGTTGATCGCGCTTCACAATTCCTGCTGATGTGACCCCACTGCAGACAGCCAAAACACAATCCTTTTCTTCTTAACAGAAATACTTTGTCCTTGTGAAGTTTTCTTTTAAATTGATTGCAGTCTTCTAGTAGGTGAGCTTCTGAACAACAAGCACAACAGCCATCACTTCCTATAGCTGCAGCATGTTGCTGATCAACTTCTCCTGAAGCACTCACAGTTGTTACAGTGCTGGCCACTACATTTCCCTTGGTCTTAATCCCAAATTGTTGCCGTTGACGACTGATGGATGATGTGCTGAAGCTGTAATCTTGTAATTCTCCAAAAAAAGGATCTGACAAAATCTTAACATGTCGCTCAATGAATGCAACCAAATCACTAAATCCTGCCCGGTATCCAGTTGTCTCCATTATATCATAAGCTTTATTTCTCCAACACTCTCGTAACTTATATGGCAGTTTAGCAAGGATTGCCCTCATATTTACGGGCATATTCAGCTCCTGAACATACTCGAGCTCTTCCATTACATTACAGCAGCCACGCAAAAATAAAGAGTAACTCTGTAATGCCCTAATGTCCTCAGTTCTTATTGTTGGCCAAGACAAAGCCTTGTTAATATATGCAGTTGCAGCTTTGTAAGGGTTTCCAAAATGTTCCTGCAGTAAAGTTCTTGCTACAGTGTAGCCATAATCTGGATTCATATGCTGACAACTGCGCACCAGCTCACGAGGTTGACCTTTAGTAAATTGTTCCAGGTAGTACAGACAGTCCGCATTGGTTGCTTTGGTTTCAACTCCTTGTTCGAAGGCTTTAATAAAGGCTCTATACTGCAGAGGATCTCCATCAAAAATAGGAATGTCCCGTGGTGGGAGAGTCATGCTCTGTTGCTGCTTTACCAAGGCTGCTGTGATTTCAGTTTGTCTGCTCATGATGGTGAGAAGCTCTCCAGGCAATTGTAAACTGTTTGATGGTTGGGTTATATTCTCGTGTTTAAAATGCTCTTTTGATTGTACTTGGGTTCCACTGGCCTTCTGTTGACCCCCACAGGGTGCTGGGTTGTTGCTACGGTTCTCTTCGGTCTCACATCCATAGGTTTATTTTCCTTTGGTGCCATTTTTAATTCATTTCTTTGTGTAGTCTGGTTTACATCGTCCTGTTGAGTTGTTGGATTTTCCATATCAAATTTAGGAAGAAACTCTTTCACAGAGGGGTCCAAACTTTGCTTTAATCCCTTTGCCTTTGGTTTCCTTTTATAAAATGAGCTCATTGAGTTTGAATCCAGATTTAAATTATACATTTCCATTTGCAAATCAGATTCAGCCAACTCAGTTTCCAGTGCGAGCATTTCTTTTCTTTTCCTCAGTTTCTCCTCCTCTTCTTCAATAGCATGTCTTTCTTTAACAGCTTTCACACGAGCCAAAACGGAGGCCCTTTTAGCTGCTGCCTTTAACTTTACAGATGAAGTGATGCTGGATTTAACACTCATTTGTGAATGTTCACTGCCAACATTTGACACACTGTCTGTGGGATTTACACCATCATCTTTACCATCATCACCATCATCAATTTTGCTAATTGCAGTTTGAGAGAGCCACTTATTTACACTAGAAATACATTCATTATTAGGAATCATTTTTGCTTTAAACCATACCTCATGATTTTCTTTTTCATCATGCGGCAAAAACCCCAGAAAAGACTCATGCAAACATTTGGCATCATCACACAACTTAATCAACATATCAAGCGCACTTAAAACCTTTGTTTTTTCACCTTTAGACATTGAATTATGAATTTCATGTCTTATACTACCCATTTTGTTTAATTTTGATTTTCGTTCTTTTTGTAATGTTTCAAGTTTTTCAGCCAAGGCCTTTTCTGTTAATTTAACAGTACGTTTTTGAGTTTCCCCACCGACAGCCATTTGCTCGGTCTCTGTTTTTTCGTCCATTTCCATAGTGTCAAAATCCACTTGAAAGACGAACGCGCAAAAGCTATTAAATGAGCCTCAAACGCAAAGAGGCAATGCCCAATATTATAATTTAAACGCCTCAATTACCAATGCATTGGTTTTAATGTGTGCACACAATAAAGAGTAATGGCCATGAAAAGGTGTAGCGCTACACATACCTCGTTGGGCGCCAGTTGACATTCCATGTTCAAATCCACAACGACCTTCAAACACCAGCGATCTGATCCTCCTCAATCAGCGCCCATCTGCCACGGCGTCCTTCCGATCCATCGCTGCCGCAGTCTGGTCCGATGCGTTACGTCCTTTCAATCACAAATTGTCTGCCACCGCGTCCATCCGATCCTTCTTCTGCCGACTTCGCAGCTTGATGGGTTTTTTTTTTTTTTGTTAATTCCGTAGCGTCCATTTACCAAACGACATCTCCTCACAGTCCAAACGGTCTCAGCTGCTCCACATAGTTTCCATCACTTTGCTCAAAGACATCCGAGTTTATTAGAGTCCAAAAAGGGACAAGTTTTTGACAGTGTAGACGCCAGTTCAACCTGCACTGGCTTAAGCGTTGACCCGTTGCTGCTTTATGACGCGCTTCGCGGCTAACATTGTACCTGTTGATCGCGTGTAAAATCAATCCCCGATCTTGTAATGGTCCAAACTCCACACTTGGTCCAGACAGATAAACGTTGGTGAAACATATCCATTTATTTGATAGTACATGGCAACAATGATAACAATGACTCCGCCATAGCGGTCAAAAACTTTTATGCCCTTCCGGGTTCAACACCTGACAGCTACCTGTCACCCCTTGATTTATATATTGGAGCTGACAGCGCCATCTAGTGACCGAAAACAAAAGTACACATAATTGGCTCCAATACTGGATTATCGACAAATTTGTGATGGACTTGACCGAACTGGCAAACACTTAGACTGTTAGTGACGTGGAAAGAGACGAGGACTCCAAAACTCACTAAGGAGTTGGAATCGATCTAGGAGAAGTTGCTAGTTTCGGCTCAGTGGAACGACCAAACTAATTTGGATGATTGGGAACTGAGATGTATCAGAGAGAATTTAGGGAAGATTGAAATTCATAATCTTCCCGACCTAAGACATTCTGTTTCTGAATTGGCTTTCCCCGTGTCGCCTTGGAAGGACTGCATATCTCTAATCTCCTTGAAGATATGTAAACATAACGCGCTTTCCCTCCTCATCCCCTCCGGTATTCTATCGGACTTTGCCGGGAGGCTGAGCCACCTGGTTTTATGGCCCCTTGATGTCGCCGCCTTCACTCATGTCTTTGTTTTGCCCCTATTTAACCCAGAAAAGAATTATTTTAGTTTATTAGTAATATTAGAAATTGTGCACTATTTAGATCAATATTATACAGTCCAGAA
This sequence comes from Poecilia reticulata, assembly GCF_904066995.2. Lineage (NCBI taxonomy): Eukaryota > Metazoa > Chordata > Actinopteri > Cyprinodontiformes > Poeciliidae > Poecilia > Poecilia reticulata. The sequence goes on along the minus strand of NC_088847.1, from coordinate 23,857,801 downwards.
ATGGAATCAGAATCAACTTAGTTTATTACTTTTAAGTTAGAAAAGGATTTAGAATTGTGAAGTACTCACTTTTAACCCAGAAAAGGAATTAGTCTCTCTTTAGCTTAGCTTATCAGAAAGTGTTGAGTACTCACTATTTAGATGCAGAGACCAGAAGCCCAGAGGAAACTTCTGGATCAACATTGTTAGACTATTTTTCAGACTCTTGTTCTCTCAACCCAGAAATGGAATTAGACCAGAGGAAATTTAGCAATCCTGAACAGGAGCTCCTAGCTTACATACTTTAGATCAGTATTGGATTTCTTTCTTTCTTTCTTTCTTTCTTTCTTTCTTTCTTTCTTTCTTTCTTTCTTTCTTTCTTTCTTTCTTTCTTTCTTTCTTTCTTTCTTTCTTTCTTTCTTTCTTTCTTTCTTTCTTTCTTTCTTTCTTTCTTTCTTTCTTTCTTTCTTTCTTTCTTTCTTTCTTTCTTTCTTTTTTCTTTCTTTCTTTCTTTCTTTCTTTCTTCTTTCTTTCTTTCTTTCTTTCTTTCTTTCTTTCTTTCTTTCTTTCTTTCTTTCTTTCTTTCTTTCTTTCTTTCTTTCTTTCTTTCTCTCTTTCTTTCTTTCTTTCTTTCTTTCTTTCTTTCTTTCTTTCTTTCTTTCTTTCTTTCTTTCTTTCTTTCTTTCTTTCTTTCTTTCTTTCTTTCTTTCTTTCTTTCTTTCTTTCTTTCTTTCTTTCTTTTTCTTTCTTTCTTTCTTTCTTTCTTTCTTTCTTTCTTTCTTTCTTTCTTTCTTTCTTTCTTTCTTTCTTTCTTTCTTTCTTTCTTTCTTTCTTTCTTTCTTTCTTTCTTTCTTTCTTTCTTTCTTTCTTTCTTTCTTTCTTTCTTTCTTTCTTTCTTTCTTTCTTTCTTTCTTTCTTTCTTTCTTTTCCTTTCCTTCCTTTTCATGTAAAGCACTTTGTTCATGTAAAGCCTTGTTGCTGAAAATGTGCTATATAAATAAAATGACCTTACCTTACTTTAGCTTGGTGGATGTGTAAGAAAAGTCTGGTGGCCTGTCAGGCTTATCATACAGTGGAGGAAACCCTGAGTTTTTTTTCTCAGTCTGTTGTTAAATCCATCCTTAGCTTTGAATTACTAAAATTATTTCTATTTGCTAGATGCCAGAATGACATTTACTTTTCTGGTCAGAAGAACCACATTGGTTAATTTTCATACAGTTTTTAGATGCATTAATGGTTAAAGAAAATGATTCATTGTTTGATCATTAAAAGCTTTTCTTATGTCTTTTTGTACAGATCTCCCACAATGCTGTGTGCGTAAAGAGGACGGGGTTGTCGATGAGCTCAGCAACCAAAAGGGGAACTGCACTTTAGATCAAGAGGAAAAAGAACAAAAAAAGTTCAAAGTGAAGAAGCAGCGCCTCTGCATCAGTAAAGATGAAGAGCAGCTTGTGCTGAAACTGGAGACTGATGACATTTTGGTGAATCCCTCTAATGTGCAAACAATCCACAATGAGACGGAACCACAGAGGAACCAGCTCATCTCTCATGACTCTCCTGAGAGCCAGGATCAGGAAGGAAGAAATTCTGAAGACCCAAGAAAAAGAAATGACAAGCAGAAAATAAATGAAATATGTCAGAAAACCAAACGGGTGAAAAGCACAATTGAGAGTTCAAAACACAAAATACACAAGAAAGTTCACCCAGACCAAACATTATATTCATGTAAAATTTGTGATGAATCCTTTAATCAAGCAAGTTTATTGACAACACACATGAGAACTCACATGGGCAAAAAAACTTTCACATGTTCAACTTGTGGAAAAGGTTATGGCCACAAGACTGGATTAATTTATCATATGAAAGTTCACTCTGGTGAGAAGCCTTTCTCATGTGTGACATGTGGAAAAAGTTTCATAACCAAATCTATTTTAGTTGTTCACATGAGGATTCACGCAGGTTGGAAGCCTTTCCCATGTGTGACATGTGGAAAAAGTTTCCAATGTAAACGTTCTTTACTTGATCACATGACGATTCACACAGGTGAGAAGCCATTCTTGTGTGTGACTTGTGGAAAAGGTTTTGTACGCAAATCTAATTTACTGGGTCACATGAGGATTCACACAGATGAGAGACCTTTCTCCTGTGTGACTTGTGGAAGAAGTTTCAAAGACAAATCTCTATTACAAAAGCATGCAAGGATTCACACATGTGAGAAGCCTTCCTCATGTATGAACTGTGGAAAACATTTCACACACAAATATCTGCTACTTATTCACATGAGAACTCATTCGGGTAAGAAGCCTTTCTCATGTGGGACCTGTGGAAAAGGTTTCTCTCAAAGAGGTCAATTAACTATTCACTTAAGGACTCATACAGGTGAGAAGCCTTACTCATGTGGGACCTGTGGAAAAGGTTTCTCTCAAAGAGGACTATTAACTTTTCACTTAAGGACTCATACAGGTGAGAAGCCTTATTCATGTGGGACCTGTGGAAAAGGTTTCTCTCGATGTAGTATATTAACTACTCACATAAGGACCCATACAGGTGAGAAACCTTTCTCATGTAGGACTTGTGGAAAACGTTTCTTTCAAAAAAGCAATTTAACTTGTCACATGAGGACTCATACAGATGAGAAGCCTTACTCATGCAAGTCTTGTGGAAAGAATTACAAGACCAGAGATGGTTTGTCTTGTCACATGAGGACACATACAGGTGAAAAGCCTTTCTCATGTGAGACCTGTGGAAAAGGTTTCCATAATAACAGCCAATTAACTCTTCACTCGAGGACTCATACAGCAGAGAAGCCTTTCTCATGTGGGATCTGTGGAAAAGGTTTCTCTCAAAAAGGGCATTTAACTCGTCACATAAGGACTCATACAGGTGAGAAGCCTTTCTCATGTGAGACTTGTGGACAAAGCTTCATTAGTAAATCAGGTTTATGTTCTCACATGAGAGCTCATACAGGTGAGAGGCCTTTCTCATGTGGGACCTGTGGAAAAAGTTTTGCTCAAAAATACTGTTTAACTTCTCACATACCAACTCATAGAGATGAGAAGCCTTTCTCATGTGGGACCTGTGGAAAAAGTTTTGCTCAAAAATACTGTTTAACTTCTCACATACTAACTCATAGAGATGAGAAGCCTTTCTCATGTGGGACCTGTTTGAAAAGTTTCTACACATATAGCAGTTTAACTTCTCACATGAAAACTCATACAGATGAGAAGCCTTTCTCATGTGGGACCTGTGGGAAAAGTTTCTACACAAAAAGCAATTTAACTTCTCACATGAAAACTCATACAGATGAAAAGCGTTTCTCATGTGGTACTTGCGGAAAATGTTTCCTATATAAATCATCTTTAGATTCTCACATGATGGTTCATACAGGTGTGAAACCTTTCTTATGTGGAACCTGTGGAAAAGGTTTCCGTCTAAAATACATGTTAACTGTTCACATGAGGACTCATACAGATGAGAAGCCTTACTCATGTAAGTCCTGTAGAAAGAATTACAAGACCAGAAAAGGTTTATCTTATCACATGAGGAAACATAACATGTGAAAAGCCTTTCTCATGCGGTACTTGCGAAAAAGCCATAATAAAGCAGCTTTAGATTATCACAAGACGGCTCATACAAGTGTGAAGCCTTTCTCGTGTGAAACATGGAAAAAGTTTCCTTCAACAGTGCATGTTAAATGTTCATATGAAAATCCATACAAGTGTGACATGATTCTCAGAAACTAGCCGTTTGAAAGCAGAGTAATTACGGCTGGATAACATTCTTACAATGTAGCAGCTTGGAGAAAATAGCATTTCAAATAGCCATAATACTTTGGCCTGTTATTTTTGTCTTTCCATTTGAAAGGGTCTTACGTGAGATGAGAAGTGTTTTAAGAAGTTACGCATGCATTTTTAAAATGTTTTTTTCCCAAGTGAAGTTAATTGTATTAGTTTCACCTTAGTGGAACAGTGGATTTGATTGCTTTCAGGTTTAGACTTATCAAGGTTTGATTTTATTGTCTGTCTTCTATTTTAGGGTTATTTGTTCTACTTAAATACTTTTGCTTAGAAGATGAATGTTTGGTGTTACAAATTAAATGCCCGTTGAGATTTTTTTTTTTTAAATTATGTAATATATTTTGTTTATTTTCTCTTGAGTTTCTGATTTAGGTGGGAAAAACAGTTGATTTTATGATGGGAACAATGCAGCTCTGTTTTTCTACGTTATGATGAAACCTGAGATGTTTCCCTCTTTTGTTAAAACATCTGCATTGCCTTTATTCTTGTTGAATTTACTCTAAGCTGAAAAGTTATTTTTTTATCCATTTGTCTTTTTTCATGTGGGTATTTGTTTGAGAAGGTTTTTATTATTTAGAATATTAGAAAACGTTTTGTTGATGTAGCTTAAATTTCACGTTGAAATGTTTGTAGCAAAAAGCTGTTTCTATATAATTCTTGGATAATAAAGTTTGTTTACCTTAATGATGGTCTTTTTCTTTTTTCAGTTTAGTAGAGGATGGGATCCATGTAAAAGGTCGACCAGTACCTACTTCTTGTCTCTTCCATTTTCTTTATAAATTATAATTTCTCTCTAACATCTGTTTAAACTAGTTTTACTTCTCTTTTGCTCTTGCTCTTAAAATTCCTCAGAATATGATTAAATATTCAAATATTTCAAGGGAATCTTTCAGGCGGTTTTCCCTTTTCAGAGAGCCGTCTCTTTACTTATGATCATCTGCAGCCCCGTAAATTAATATAGTTGGATAAATAGGACCGTCTTGTATGATATTTTTTTAATTCTTTGCTCCCTATGTGAAAAGCCTTATACTTCCTTAATTTTATGTATTCTGTTAAAAAAGCAAACGTCCTTCCTTTTGTACAATATTTTATTCAAACTTTTACATTTTTAACAAAAACAAAGCACTGCAAGCACATCTACCAAGCATACCCATAAATGATACATCATCATATATATTCAATATTCAGCTAGATGCTGCTTTTATTCCAGGTGTTGGATATATTCATGGATTTTTGTAACACACTGCTCCTCACCAGTGTCTATTGATGAGGGGATGGACTAACCTTACTGTTGTGTTTTTTCCCTCTGTATGTTTTCACATAATGGTACGGTCCCATATTCTCACATTTGATTGGTCACAAGGCTGTCATAGACATAATATAAGAGTAGACCCCGCATTGGCTGCTCCGGCACAGGATATACAGCGGCCATCTTGGAGCAGTAGTCCCTCCTACTTTGCTCAATCAAAACAGCAGAAGATGCCTCAGCACTGAGGGATATTGTTGTTCTGATCGATGGACTATTGATGTGAGGGCTCCACATACAACATTTCACACATAAGATGGACATATTATTGTATATTATCATTATATTACTTATGTCCACTGGCGAGATACAAGGTAACATTAGCTACAGTGCTTGGTGTAATACAGGTTCAGCACCGCTATGAAGGCTAACTGAGATTCCGTAAATCTAAAAAAAATAAATTATTCTCCAACATTGACTTAGATTATCTGACACAAGAACCTATATTAGAAATGAAACAATGTAACAGATATTATAAAACTTATGTGCTATTATATTCACCAGCAAAGTTTACACAGGTGGTAAAGACTATTATTATGTAATTCTTTCACTAGTAAGATACATCCCAAATCTTCCGTTATTGTTTTGAAAGTTTCATAAAGACGATGTGAGGAAGAAGAGGGAGATATCTTTAAAGAGAGACGGATTCACTGCAGCATGGATGAATCTCACATCGGATTTTGGACTCAATCTCTGAAGCTAGAACTCGTCGGCTGAAAAAAACACATATATATATATATATATATATATACATATATACATACACACATATATATATATACATACATATAAACATGTATCCAATATATATTATTCAGTATTAATCATTATTTATTTGTGTTTGTATAGTTATATAAATATGTATTATTATAATAAATTATAAATAAATAAATAAAATAATGAACGGCTCTGTGCTTTGTAATATGCTCATCATACATCGATATCAGAATATTCCATTCCTATTCCATTGTTATAGCCACTAAGCATATTTAAATATGCTGAACTACGTATTAAAAACATACTTAAAAAATACAATTGTTTATAAATGTAGCTTTGATAGATGTTTGAATATGGTTTCCAGTAACAAAAAAGCGTGTTATGAACGATTAAATGCGCTGATACGTCATTTTGCCTGCTAAACACATAAGCTGAGTGGAGTGGTGGACCGCTCCAAGATGGCCGCCCTAAATCTCGTCAGCGACAATAGGCGAGAGCGGTCCATGAGGCCTCTATCCTTATATTATGTCTATGGTTTCCAATTCCAGCTTCCAATAGCTAAAGGGCGATTCCACTTAATTTTTCACTACCTTCCGCATCTTTAATCAACTCTAGTTTAAAAACTACTACACCTAGAGACTTGAAACTTGGACCAGATTATTCTCTTCTTCAAGCTGAATATTTAAAATCTTGTTTGTGATTTGAAAAACATTTTTCTGATTTGTGAAAACTCAATAAAGTTGGATAATCACTATTTTTTGGCATCTGGATCACATTAGAACTGCTGTAATTAAAAAACTAATACACCTAGACTCTTCAAACCTGAGCTAGATTATTCTGCTCTAATAGCAGAATATTTATAACTGTTTGTGATTTGTGAAACATTTTCCTGATTTGTGAAAACTCAATAAAGTTCGATAATCACCGGGAACGGTCCGGTCAGTACCACGTGACTGATTCAGTTACTCTGTCCTCAGTTTGCTTCCGGAGAAGGACCACAGATCCGTCCCCGGCCCTTTCTCTCTGCTACAGCTAGTTGTACTTGCCTCATTAAGTAGCAAGGAGCATAAGAGATAGAGACGGAGTGAGAAAGCAAGAGAGAAAGAAAGACATCGATATCTCCCTATTTTTTTTCCTCTGGCTGCTGTTAAGAAAATAAATTAAAAATATGCTAGTTTTAAAATTTAACATGACTTGATTGAAATAGCGTAATTATAGTTTTAAAATGTATAACTTATTCTGGCCTATTGAACTTTATTTTACCTGTAGTTAAGGCAGATTGTTTGCCAAGATCTTTGATCTGCCCTCAGTAGCAATCAGTAGGAAGTTCCAGCTTTTCACACTGATCTGTGAAAGTGGTAAAGCAGCAGGAGATCAGGAGAGTCTCTGCTTTCACCTTATTTAGACAATGGTGACAACTGGTGTTTGATCTTGTGAATAAATTGCAAGGAGTATATAACTTTAAAAAGGATCAGAGACAGGTTCTGGTTGGATGAGCAAAGATAAACCTTATTTGAAGAATATAAAACTTTCTACAGAGTAACAAATTAGATTTTGCCCTTTTGCAATTTCTCCAAAGACATCTTTCTTTCTTTCTTTCTTTCTTTCTTTCTTTCTTTCTTTCTTTCTTTCTTTCTTTCTTTCTTTCTTTCTTTCTTTCTTTCTTTCTTTCTTTCTTTCTTTCTACTTTTCCATTTGTCTCAGGTAAATGAATGTTTTTAGTATGTTTGAAGTGTCTGTGTTGTCAATGTGAATTTATACTTTTTCTGATGTTATCCGATGTGCTTTTCTGATGATTGTGTGCATCTGTCTTGAATACATGCTGATTATTGTGACGCTGTTATCTCTGCGTGATCTCAGTCTGTGCGCACAGCAATAAGCAATAAGTGTGAGCAATAAGAGCTGAGCAGCCAGAGGGGGAAAAAAAAGGGGGAGATATCGATGTCTTTCTTTCTCTCTTGCTTTCTCACTCCGTCTCTATCTCTTATGCTCCTTGCTACTTAATGAGGCAAGTACAACTAGCTGTAGCAGAGAGAAAGGGCCGGGGACGGATCTGTGGTCCTTCTCTGGAAGCAAACTGAGGACAGAGTAACTGAATCAGTCACGTGGTACGCGCGGCTTCAAACGTCATATCCTGCTCCAAGCAACACAAACCTCGACACACGCTTATCAACAAACTGTTAGCTTGTGTTGAAGAAACATTCACAGAATTGAAAGAAATCAATGTCTAGATGGAGGAAAAGATGGAGGATCATCGCAGACCGCTGGATTTTACCCGGATACCGAAGATCATCTTACACCGGATAGGTACGAAACACCTTCACGTTTTACTGATGACATGAAGCGCGAAACTGGAGAAAAGCTGGAGGAAAAACACGAGACAAACAGGAGGAAATGTGCGAAACTAGAATGAATGTTTGACGAAATTAAATCAACTGATAGATACGACAGATGCAGAGCACTGGTTGGACATCAGGAGGTTCGGGAGGGCAGGTCGATTATAAATGTTATTATTCCAATAAAGTGCATTGATCAGCGTTTGCTGCTGCAGGCAGGCAGTTCTATCATTAAACGGGCTTTATCGCTCCTTCATTCAATGCATCTGAAATTAGTTCCTCACTAGATGTGTTTAAACAATATAATTATGTTTTTGACCAGACAAAGTATGTCTTTGATTTATCTTTAATTACATCCTGACCAATATAAATGACATCAGATTTACCATTAAGATGTTTGGTGGTTTCAGTTCAGTTTTGTCTTGGTGATTTTTTTTTTTAATGAGGAGGTTTTCTAACATATCTTTTAATTGATTTTATGTATTTTGTACAGTGTCCTCCAGCAGCAAGAATTATGCCTATAAATAAGATATTCTATTATTAATTATCTGAAATATGTTTCAGGCAGTGATTCACTGTAGATATCTTTAATTGAAACCTCCATGAAACAACATGGTAAATCTGACGTCATTTATAGTTCTCAGAATTTCATGGGAGATATTTCAAATGCATGTTTTGATTTATTATCATAGCTTTATTACATATATCTAAAAATATATATAGTCAAACTAATTTCAAATATTGGCTACATACAAGGATTAAGAAGATAGAGAAACTGTTCAATGAACTGGAGAAGGATTGATTCTTGTTTTTATATCTTTATTGAAAGTCCAGCAGCGTTTGAAGACTCTCCAACTGAAACTAGTCAGAGGCAGAGAACTGATAGGAGATGCACACAGTTATCTTTATACGTCATATTTCATCACTTCCTGCCTTCACTGCACACAAGTGTGATAAAGATGAACAAAGGAAAACCGTTCAGTAACAGGAAAAACGGCTGTGGAGATGCAATCATACCAAACATTTGCTGAGCATTTCATGTTCACATTAAACACATTTTAATTTTTCTATAACATTGGCAGAAGATGTGGCTGTGTGGAGACACACGGTCTCCAGAGATTTATTTTTTCTTGATCTGTGGCTTTTCTTGTGCTGTCAGAATCTCAATAGATCTGAGTTTCCCTAGAACAACAAAACATCTTATTAAAATGGGGATTATTGTGGACAATTCACATTTTGGATATTTTTTTGCTTGTTTTTGAGTTTCTATTGCCTCCCAAAGCAGCCCAAATGCTTAGAAACCAGCCAGCCATTTTTTGGTGTCTGAAAAATAAGAGAGCATCAATAAATTGGCCCTGATTTCCTTAATTTTGGGAATTGGAGAGATTTACTTAAATGTGAAGCTGATTCTATCCACCAATGTTCTCTACCTTTGCAAAGCTCCAAAGATTTGCCACTGTCTACTATTGATCTGCTGTGAGAGAAGTTTGGCTGACAGACAAACCCATCAGGTCATGTCTGCAGTAAATACGTCACCCCAAAATAAAAGCCACAATCATATTTGGCAGGTCAGGCTTTTTCAAAATCATGAAGATTTTAAGGAGCTGGCAGGTTTTATTTATAAAAGTTCAAGGAATAATATTCATAGTTAGATTCTTTTGTTACCATATCAACAGTCTGATGCTGTGAGTTTAATCTTTGAGTTCGAGCTCTTTGTTCACAAATACAAATTGGTAAACGGCAATTATCAATGACTACTGTTAAGAAAAATAAAATTTAAAATAAGCTAGTTTTAAAACTAAACATATTTTGATTGAAATAGCCTGATTATAGTTTTAAAATGTATAACTTATTCTGGCATATTGACCTTTATTTTACCTGGCAGATTGTTTGCCAAGATCTTTGATCTGCCCTCAGTAGCAATCAGTAGGAAGTTCCAGCTTTTCACACTGATCTGTGAAAGCCATAAAGCAGCAGGAGATCAGGAGAGTCTCTGCTTCCATTTTATTTAGACAATGGGGACAAATGGCTTTAGAGAGAGGGTCAGAGACGGGTCCTGTTTGGATCAGCAAAGATACGCCTTATTTGAATAAATTAAAGAAAAGAAGATAAAACTTTTCACACAGAGTAGCAAATCAGATCTTGCCCTTGCAATTTCTCCAAAGATGTTTTTGCTGTCCCTATATCTTGCCTCAGGTAATGAATGTATGTCTCTATTATTTTGTAATTTCCTGTTATATCTTATACTTTGTTCCGATTTGGATTAAATTCTGAAATTCTGTGACGTCATCACGCATTGTTGTGTTATAGAAGGAGAGCCAGATTCTTTCCTAAATTTAATCACACAAATAATTCTTCCTCAACGCTGCTTTTTAAGTTGATCAAGCTAGGCTTCTTCTCCCAGATTTCACTAAATCTAACACAGAAGCTGTTAGAGTTGCTGATGATTGTAGCAGCAAGAGGGGCCTCCAAGTCAAAGTCTGATCAAGGCCTTAAAGTAGTTTTACTAAAAATTAAAAGTTTTTGGTTTGTGTTTTTGTTCAGATCTCCGACGTTGTTGCATTTGTAAAGAGGAGGACGGGATTCTCAATGAGCTCAGCCACCAGGAGGGGAACTCCACTTTAAAACAAGAGGAACCAGAACCTCTGCACATAAAACAGGAACCAGAGGCTCTACAGATAAAACGTGAGCAAGAAGAACCAGAACATCAACAGTTCAAAGAGGAAGAGAAGCAATTCTGCATCAGTCAGGATGAAGAGCAGCTTGTGGTGAAACAGGAGACTGATGGCATTTTGGTGAATCCTCCTAAAGTGCAAATAATCCACAATGAAATAGAACCACAGAGGAACCAACTCATCTCTCATGACTCTGCTGAGGATGAGAACCAGGATCAGGAGAGAAGCAAATCTGAAGACCCAAGAAACGGAGATGAGAAGCAGAAACAAAATGAAATATGTCAGAAAACCAAACAACAAGAAGGTAAAACTGAGAGTTCAAAACAAAAAACGCACAAGAAAGCTCATCCAGAGCAAAAATTATATTCTTGTAAAATTTGTGATGAATCCTTTAATCAGGCAAGTTTATTGACAACACACATGAGAACTCACATGGGCAAACAGCCCTTCACATGTTCAACTTGTGGAAAAAGTTATGACTACAAAGCTGGATTAATTTATCATATGAAAGTTCACTCGGGTGAGAAACCTTTCTCTTGTGTGACCTGTGGAAAAGGTTTCAGAAACAAATCTTATTTAGTTGTTCACATGAGGATTCACACAGGTGAGAGACCTTTCTCATGTGTGACCTGTGGAAAAGGTTTCATAACCAAATCTAATTTAGTTGATCACATGAGGATTCACATAGTTGAGAAGCCTTTCTTATGCGGGACCTGCGGCAAAGGTTTCCGCAGTCAAATCAGTTTAACTCATCACATGAGGACTCATACAGGTGAGATGCCTTTTTCATGTGGGATCTGTGGAAAAAGTTTCAGAAACAGAGGTAGTTTATCTTGGCACATGACGATGCATACTAATGAGGAGCGTTACTCTTGTGAGACATGTGGTAAAAGGTTTAGGCATAAATACACTTTAACTCGCCACATGTATATCCACACAGGAGAGAGACCTTTCTCATGTGGGACCTGTGGAAAAAGCTACACAATCAAAACTGATTTAATTGGCCATATAAAGACACATACTAGTGAGAAGCCTTTCTCTTGTGGGACCTGTGGAAAAAGGTTCAGCCAAAAAAAGTATTTAACTTCTCACATGATGACTCACACAAGAGAGAAACTATTTTCTTGTGGGACTTGTGGAAAAAGTTTCCGTCAAAATGGCAATTTAACTGTTCACATGAGGAGTCACGCAGGCAAGAAGCTTTTCTTATGTGGGACTTGTCAAAAAGGTTTCAGTTATAAGAGCAATTTAACTCGTCACATGAGGACTCATACAGGATGAGCAGCATAATCTGACCCTCAAGTATCAAAACACAATAACTCCCAGTTTGGAATCAGAGTAATTACAGCTGAGTAACATTTCTATTATGTAGCAGTTTAGAGAAGAAAAACATTTAAAACAGGACATTTATCTAAAACACTAAACTTTCACTTTATTTTGTCAGTTTTATGTTTTCATTTAAAATGGTTTTTGAGATATTAAGTCTTACGAAGATAAGCATGCATTTTAAATGTTTTTTTTTTGTTTAGTGAGATATTATAGTCTGTTTATCTCTTGAAGTAACGATGGATTTGGATTCTTTCAGATTTAGACTTGTAAAACTGTCATTGTATGTCTATTCTTTGTACTCATTGTTTGTTTTATTGTATTAATTTTGGTCAGAGAATGCATAGTAACTGTTACTGTATGCACTGTTGGTGTAAGTATATTCAGATTCAGGTTTTTATTCTGGAGTTGAATCTAAATATACTTTTTCATTTCTTTCTCTTGAGTTTCTGATTCAGGGACAAAAAATTGTTGATTGTATGATGGAAACATTTCAGATGTTGCTGAATTTTGCTAAGTTATGATGAAACCCGAGATGTTTTCCTTTCTTTGTTAAAACGTCTGCATTGATTTTATTCTTGTTAAGTTGACTCTGAACTGAAAAGTCATTTTTACCCATGTTAGGTTTTTTCTTTCTTTTTATCTGTAACGCAGTATTTGTTCGAGAAAGTTTGTATTTTTCTGTGTTGATGTAGAATCAATTTCAGATAGAAATGTGACTAGGAAAAACTGTTTCTATATCATTCTTATATATAAAAAAGTTTTTTTAACCATAATTAATGGTCTTAGTCTTTTTTTGGTTCAGTAGTGGATTTTGACCCATGTATAAGTTTCTGCTTCTTGAGCCTTTTCTTTCATCATTTCTGCCAAACATCTGTCTTTTTAAACCAGTATTTTTCTTAACTTTTCACTCACAGTTGCTTATTTCTAGGGAATCGTTCATAAATCTAGGTCCTATCTTAAGAACTGACCACTTTTATGGAGGCCCAAATATCAAGTTGCAAAAAGTAATGGAGTCAAAACATGGCAGCGCTACAAAACTGCAACCAGAGAGCAGGGGCTTCTAGAAAGACGAGAGCAGGAGAGGACCACCTGCCTACACCTGCAGTTCTGACACTATTAAGTTATTTCCAACGCCCTGACTAACATTAGCGCATATTCGGCACTGTATTACAAGTTTTATAACAGTTTAATAGAAAGCTCACCTGCTCCGTCTGTCCACTGCCTCGGCCAATCAGTGAACAGAAGCGAAGCTTGCGTCATCCAGCAAACCAGGGTCGGCTCCGAAGCAGGACCCAAAAAAGAAAAATAGCCGGTGGAAAAGCTCCGAAAGCGGGTCGAGCCGAGCTGAGCCGAAACGAGCCGGTGGAAAAGGGTGCACAGGTTCTGGACTCAGTCACGTGGTACGGCTTGCTCATGCGGCTTCAAACGTCACATCCTGCTCCATGAACAAAAGCCTCGATAGACACGTCATAAATATCCTCCTGGTTTCCTCGACACTCACCCCGAAGCTTTGGCACAGAAACCACATCGCTAGTTTTAGGCAAATATGTGAGTATTTGCAATAAAAATGTCTTCAGTTCCGCCTCAGAGAGAGTTTATCAACCAGCTGTTAACTCCTGCTGAAGAAACATTCACAGAGTTGGAAGAAATCCACGTCAAGTCCGAGGAAAAGATGGAGGATCAGCGCAGACCGCTGGATTTCACACGGATACCGAAGATCATCTTACACCGGATAGGTACGAAACGCCTTCACGATTTACTGGTGACATGAAACGCAAAAAAAGGGGAGAAAAGCTGGGCGACAGATTAAATATGGCTGCCACCTTTCAGAAATCAAAATAAGGGACGCTGCCCACGGCGCGTCGCTCTGCTCTCATGTTGTGGGACGTCCGCTGCAGTGATGGACATTATTTTATGGCGGTGGTTTTTGTTTTTAAAATGTAGTCCATAGGGCAGCCGTTCACGCAAAGTTGGTTAAAGTACCTCATAATTGTACTCCAATCAGAGTAATATACCTTAAAAACACGGTTAATTAAGCAAGTGTAAAAAGTATTTGGTAATCTACTCAAGTACTGAGTAACTGATCATAACACCTGATTTAATAGTCAAATGTGTCCTCAGACAGCCAAAAGTATAAAAGTTAAGTGAACATTCTGGTACTGTAAAGAGTATTACAAAAATATTTATAGAAATAAGGAGTTAGGTTTGGAGGCTGGTTCTAGACCAGATTTACCACAGCGGTCAGGGTAGTCGGTGTATTTCCATGGCAACACTTGAAAAAGAATTAAACAACAAAAACCAGAGCAATATTTCATCATTTGATATTATAAGTGAGCAAAAGAGTCACTTTTGTTTCCAGAAATCCAGGTTGCAGATCCCTGGCAGATGGAAAGTATGATCCTGTACAGCAGCTAAAAGTGCAGCACTGTAACTTTTAATTTGTTGTTAAAGTAAAATTGTGAAGGTTAAAAGGCAAGGTAAGGTAATTTTATTCACATAGCACATTTTCAGCAACAAGGCTTTACATGAACAAAGTGCTTTACATGAAAAGGAAATAAAAGAAAGATAGAAAGAAAGAAAGAAAGAAAGAAAGAAAGAAAGAAAGAGAATCTAATATTGATCTAAAGTATGTAAGCTAGGAGCTATGAGCTCCTGTTCAGGGTTGCTAAGTTTCCTCTGGTCTACTTCCATTTCTGGGTTGAGAGAACAAGAGTCTGAAAAATAGTCTAACAATGTTGATCCAGAAGTTTCCTCTGGGCTTCTGGTCTCTGCATCTAAATACTGAGTACTCTACAGTTTCTGATAAGCTAAGCTGAAGAGTGACTAATTGATTCCTTTTCTGGGTTAAAAGTGAGTACTTCACAGTTTCTAAATAAGGTTGATGTAGTATTGGTCTAAATTCTAAGTTTGTTCTAAATCTTTTTCTAGGTTCAAAGTAATATAAAACTAAGCAGTTACTGTTCCTGTCAAGTGTTTCTGGATTCTAAGGGTGCGTTCACACTGCAGCCTGAAGTGACCCAATTCCGATTTTTTTGACGTAATGCGACTTGTATCCGATCTTTTCATGGAAGTGTGAACAGCACAGGTCGGATTCTATTTAGAATGCGACCCATATCCGATACGTATCCGATTCAAATGCGACCTAACTTCCAGGACAAATGCCACTATTCTGAGTGCAGGAAGAAACAAAACAACCATGGCAACCCTGGTATCCATGACAACCATGGCGGACGATAATGCGGAAAGCAGTCAGTGGAGAGAAAGCGAGGTATCTGACCTAATAAATATATGGGGGGATAGGTCTATCCAGTCCAAACTGGAGGGATCTTATCGGAACCGGGCGGTTTTCACTAGCATTTCACAAGAAATGACCGTGCGTGGGTATAGACGTTCCTGGCTCCAATGCCAAAGAAAAATGAAGAGCCTCCGTAAAAAATATAAGGAGGCTAAAGACTCAAACAAAAGAAGCGGCAGTGGACGTGTTACTTGTCCATTTTACAACGAGTTGGACCGCATTTTAGGAGACAAGCCCAGCGTTCAACCTTCGGACCTGCTGGATAGCTGCTGTGCCGAAGAGGAGCAGGAGGAGATGAGCCCAAGTCCTGCAGCTAATACTGCTGGTCCAGCTAGCAGCGCTAGCGCCGATTCAGGTGAGATATTTACACATAGGACTATATTGCACTCATGAAAAAACAGGAATGCTGCTTCAGTTTTGGCTATTTTATTTACCCCGGGCTTTATCCTTTGGAATGTTTCTGTCTGAAGCAGCCGGGTATTAACTCACAGAAAAAAATTGTTACAAACTTTCTTCTTCTGGTTACAACTTTACAACTTACGCTATTTATCTTAAAGTGATGCAACACGCAGCTCAGATTCTGTAAAACTTCTGTGCCTGAATAAAGACTAGGCAGAATGTCTTAAACAATCACATTAATAAGACAAATAAGATATATTAAATAAATGAATAAAAGATTGTTTTATCCATAACCTATAATAATTTAAATACTTCTAGGGTGTAACATATATTAATTTTTTACATGTCATGATCTCATGTGTATTTACATATTATGTTTATAAAGGTGATGGGACACTTGCCTCTACCTCAGAGGAAAGTTCTTCAACAAGTGAAGATACAGCCTTTAATAGCGGTACATCTTCCACATCCACTGGCTGTAAGATACCATTTATTTTGTCCAATTATAAACAAACCTTCTACTAACTAAACTGAGGAAATATTTTGTTAAGGGTGCTTAAAATATATTTGGTATTATCATAAATATCATAGTTTGAATTGATTGCAGTTTTAAAGTTTTTCTAACTGTAGTACAAAAAGATAACATGTAATGGTTTATCTGATCTTTCTCTTAATACAGCTACTTCTGCCACGAATAGAAAAAGAAAATCAAAGCTGGAGGCTACTCTTGAGGTTTTTGCTGACAAGATCAGTACTGCCCTCAAAAGTGAAGATGCCGATCTTTTGTTGAAGATGCAAGCAGCTCAGCATGAGCATGAATTGAAAATGTTCACGATGTTATCACAGTTCTTGGAGAGATCAAACCACCCTCCACAGCAACCATTTTACCATACTCCAATGCCGCCCTCACAGCCTTACACCCCAGGACAGCATCCTGCTCACCATTCCTCACCGTTTCCTATGACTTCTGCTCCATCTCCCACCATTGCTGTGTCCTATCTTCAAGACTTAAGTTCACCACTGCCCTTCAACAATGCTCATCCACATGCTCAAAATCTCCCTCAGCCCTTTTTCCAGACACCAGCTGATATGCGAGCTTATTCTCCACCCTTTCAGTTTCAAGATGAGGATGAAATTTAAACCAACTTGAAGTATTTTTGAACAGTACTAACATTTGTTTACTTTCACTGAATGTTACTCAGTTGCAATGCAATTTTGAGATGAACAATATTTTTAAAATATTTTGTTCTGTTTTCAAAAACAAATTTTAAAAATATTTATGATTTTTTTTTTTTTTAAAAAAGGTGGTTCAGAATTTATACTCAGAGGCACAGGTTTTTCTTCTATGAAAAAGAAATAAGATTATTGAAAATGTAATTTTGTTATTTAACAACGATGTGGTTACATGTAAAACACTATAAATAAAAATGTGATAACATGCTAAACAGTTGAACTTTGTGAATAAAAATGTGATAACATGTTAAAACACTTGAACAACAAATACAGCTATTAATTCAACGCTGCCTACTAAAACATTCAGTGAGGGCTTCTCTGACTCTTGCAGGTTGTACATCAGGTAAAGAACCTCCTTCTGCTAATCTTTCGAAGGGAAGGACAGGTGCAGATTCTAAGTAGGTCTCACTGTGCAATTCACAAATATTATGAAGTGTGCAACATGCACTGATGACAGTGTTGACGGCAGAGATCTCCACATCAAGCCGTTTGCTTAGACATCTCCATCGACTCTTGAGTTTGCCAAATGCACATTCTACAACCATCCTTGCTCTGCTGTGGCGCTCATTGAAGTAGCGTTGATCTGTTGTTAAAGTTCCGGTATCTGCATGTCCTTTCAACAACCATCTTCGAAGGGGGTAGGCTGGGTCACCTAGCAGCATTATTGGCACTCGAACACCCATTATCTCTTCAGTATTCTAAAATTTTACAGTAAACAAAAATAAAATTTGTTTTGAAAAAAATCAAAATTTTCTATCACTATAACTAACTTCTATTACTAACACAGTACCAAATACTTACTGGTGGAAAAAGATCCCCTTTCTCTGCCAGTGCATAAACGTGTGAATTTTTAAGGACCCTGGCATCATGAACGCTTCCTGGCCATCCACTATAAATGTTGGTAAAGCTGTTGGAAGACATTTTTTAGTTTAGAAACTAAATATTTTTAAAATTAGCAAATATCAATATTTATTACCAAAGACGATGATCCACTATTCCCTGTAGAATGACTGAGTGCCATCCCTTGCGGTTGAAATAATCACCGGGATTCTTCTCGGGAGCAACTATGGGGATATGGGTGCCATCGATCGCTCCTCCGCACTGCGGGAATCCCCATCTCTCTCTGAAACCTGCGATCACCTCCTGCAGAGCAGCTCCGTGGGGCATTTTAATGTACTCCGGCATGAGTACATGACGAACTGCTTTGCAGAATTCGTGGACTATGGAACAGACGGTGGACCTCGCAATACCGAAGAGGTTGCTTATAGTGCGATAGCACGCACCTGTTGCAAGCCAATACAGTCCCACGGCAACCCTTTTTCCCACTGGTATGGGTTGCCGAAGATGTGTGGCTGCATGTGTGAGTGTCAAAGAGAGACGCTCACATATGTACATAAATGTTTCTCTTGACACTCTAAAATTTTGGATGAAATTGATGTCATCAAAGCCAATTACTTCTGTTTCCCACCACTCCTGACTTCGAGTCCGAGCCCACACATTGCGCTGAACCGATGTAGCTGCCACTGCCCCACAAAATGCCATGGCCAAAATTCTGGCTCTCTTTCTTTTCGATCTTCTTAAGAGGAGAATGTTATTAAGATGCCTGCGGTTGGACAATAATTGGAAGATCGCTAAATATGTTCCATTTCCATCCATGTTTCCATCCATTTCCATGTTTTATGTTCGTCTCAGGTCGACCAAGACAGATGCACTCAGGTTCAACGTATTTATTCTAACAAGAGAGGAAATTAAGTTGGTCACTTCACCAGCTTCTGCCCCTTCACATTAAATAAAATACATGGTTCCCGAGGAGCAGTTAAAATTTGTAAAATTCAAAATACACATTATAGGTTAAATACAAAACATTGCAATATTTGTCCATTTCACCCGGTATATAAATACATTTGCTTAAAATACATTTTATAACTACAATACGTATAAATACATCACAGATCTGACCATAATACATACCGCAGTAAAAGACGGCAACAGAAAAAGGGGACGAGGCGTCACTTGGTTGCTATGGTTACGACAAACGGTCAACAGCAGTATAACATAATTAATGACCGGAGAAACAACTTTTTGACTAAACAGTGAATTTGAAGAGTGAATAAATTTTTTTTTGATTCACTTCACATCACAGATATAGTCATTGCGCCCTCTACTGCGCATGCGGCACACTTTCAGGTCATTTGCCCGTTCACACTGCAGAACGCATACAGGTCGCATTTACTGGCAGTGTGAACGGTCCCCGCAAAAAAATCGGAATTGGCAAAAAATCGGAATTGGGTCACTTCAGGCTGCAGTGTGAACGCACCCTTAGTTTGTAGTTATTCTAATTCTGATTCCATTTCTGGGCTGTATAATATTGATCTAAATAGTGCAGACTCCACAATTTCTGATATTACTAACAACTAAAATAATAATAATCCTTTTCTGGGTTAAATAGGCAGTACTCCACAGTTTCTAACAGGGTGGCACAGACACGGTGACGTAAAGGAGTGTATCTTGATGTATGAGGAGTGCGTGCAACATTTGTCCATGACTTCGAACAGCTTGCTCAGTTTGTGCTTGATAAGATGTTCTGGTCAAAACAAGTCCTTGAGTCCAGCCATGTGATTCCATGGATGTCAGTTGGGAGAGGAGCTTGTTTACATATCCTCAAGGAGATTTGGCCTGCCAGAGGCAGGCACAGGGGAGCCAGTTGAGATTAGAATCATTTTTCATTCGGGCAGGTATAATATTTTTTCAAACTGCCCTAAAGTCTCCCGGTGCATCTCAGAATCCAATTATCCAGATTAGTATGGCCTTTCCCAAAGTCTCAACACCGGATCATGGGAAAAAAGTGATCTACCACTGAGTATTAATTAACACAAGACATTTATTTAGTATAACTTCTTTGGTGCCATGTTGGCCCCCAATTAGAGCCGCTGCAGGTCTGGATCTGGTGCATTAACAAGACACTAAATGACCACTGAACAATTATTCATAAAATATATCAACATTTCAAAATAAAACCTACAGAAAACCCTAACAAACCTTTTAAAGAAGGAAATATTTATGTATCTAGTGTTAATCCATTTGTATTATTTTGGCTGACATTGTTATACATTAAATAAGTAAATAATCAAACCAGTAAAAGCAGAATAAGAAACTTACTCATAGCAAAATGTTCTGAACCATATCAGCCTGAGGAGATGATTGAGGGATGAAGAGACGCTGATGTCAAGTATATATGGTTCTGATGGGTGTGCTGTGTTCCTCTCCTGATCCATTTTTACAGTTCACACTGCGCCACATTTGGATGGACACATTTTTTATTGTCTTTATTCATCCTCACTAACATTATTCAGCCTAGGTTTTGGGTCTTCCCTTGGACGTCTGTATTTTTACGAGAAGTTTTGCTTCCAAGGACAGTGGAGAATAGGGTAAAGGTTGTTTTAAAAAGACTCAGGTTGACAGCAGCTCACCACGGCTGCGTAGTGTCCGTCTCTAGGCAACCGTGACAACAGCATCGGTCCGTAGCGTTCTGGGGTCCTTTAACTCCCACCACGACACTTTAGCTGATCCAGCATTAAAATGTCCTTCACTGTTGCTCCAACCGTTCAAATAGAGAGAAAGATGATCGTTATTTTTGTGTTTCTAAGGTAGTTGGTCACAAGGGAGTTCATTTTAAAACGGAGGAGAAAAGTGGACCTCCTCTTCCGCACCTCCAGCTAAAACCAGGAGCTGCTGAAACTACCAATGCCAGAATTTGCAGCACCACTTTCTAACAGGAAACAATTGCACCGTTTAAATTGTATTTTGGAATCTTAATTACCTTTGCAAATCTAAAAAAATTAGGGTTATGAACAAACCCTTCGAGTCATGTCTGCAGTAAGTAAGTCACCAAAAAAATAATAGCCATGGGTCAGGCTTTTTTGAGTTAGCATAAATAATGCATTTTAATCAGGTTTTTGAGAAAAATTATGAAAACTATAGGAAAATTTAAAGTGTTTTATTTGCTTTAACATACGCAAAATGGGTACCATTGTAAAGGAAAATTATTCAACTTTAACAGAGTGGTGTTGCTTTTGTAAAAAAAATATTCTGAAAAGAATATTTTCCATGATCAGCATCCGTTCTCTCCTTTTCCTAAGTGGGAATGGCGTCATTGTCTGTACCTGAATGGAGTTGGAGTTGAGGAGCGCTGTTAAGATTAATCAAGGGATTAAACTAAAGGGTTCATAGTTTGACTCAAAATTAAAAGTGTTTGTTTTTGTTTTGACCCAGATCTCCAACATTGCTGTGTGTGTAAAGAGGACGGGGATCTCAATGAGCTCAGCAACCAGGAGGGGAACTCAACTTTAAAAGAAGAGGAACCAGAACCTCTGCAGATAAAACAGGAGCAAGAAGAACCAGAACATCAACAGCTCAAAGAGGAAGAGAAGCAACTCTGCATCAGTCAGGATGAAGAGCAGCTTGTGCTGAAACAGGAGACTGATGAAATTTTGGTGAATCCTCCTAAAGGGCAAAGAATCCACAAGAAAACAGAACCAGAGAAGAACCAACTCATCTCTCATTGCTCTACTGAAGCTAAAAACCAGGATCAGGAAAGAAGCAATTCTGAAGATCCAAGAAAAAAGAGAAATGAAGAACAAAAACAGAGATTTCAGAAAAACAGACAGCAGAAAGATAAAACGGAAAGTTCAAAACAAAACACATACAAGAAAGCTCACCCGGAACAAAATCTATATTCTTGTAAAATCTGTGATGAAGCCTTTTCTCAAAGCACTTTCTTGACCACACACATGAGAACTCATACTGGCAAGAAGCCTTCCACATGTTCAACTTGTGGAAAAACTTTCACACGCAAATCTCACTTACTTTGTCACATGATGACTCACACAGGAGAGAAACGTTTCTCATGTGTGACTTGTGGAAAAGGTTTCACGAGCAAATTTCAGTTAGTTGATCACATGAGAAGTCACACAGGTGAGAAGCCTTTCTCATGTGTGACCTGCGGAATAAGTTTCGAACGCAAATCAAACTTAATTCGACACATGTTGATTCACACAGGTGAAAAGCCTTTCTCATGTGTGACTTGTGGAAAAAGCTTCCAATGGAAATCTGAGTTGCTTCCTCACATTTATATTCACACAGGAGAGAAGCCTTTCCCATGTGTGACCTGTGGAAAAAGTTTCCAATATAAAAGCAGTTTAACTGGTCACATGAGGACTCATACAAATGAGAAGCCTTTCTCATGTAGGACTTGTGGAAAAAGTTTCTATCAAAAAATCTATTTAATGAGTCACATGAGATCTCATACAGGTGAGAAACCTTTTTCATGTCGGACTTGTGGAAAACGTTTCTATCTAAAAATCTATTTAACTAATCACAAAAGGATTCATACACATGAGAAGCCTTTCTCATGTGGGAATTGTGGGAAAAGTTTTAGTCATAAAGGTAGTTTAATTAATCATATTAGGATTCATACAAATGAGAAGCCTTTCTCGTGTAGCACTTGTGGAAAAAGTTTCCGTCAACAAAGCAATTTAATTGGTCACATGAGGACTCATACAGGTGAGAAACCATTCTCATGTGGGACTTGTGGAAAAGGTTTTTGTCAAAAAAGCAATTTAACTACTCACATGAGGACTCATACAGGTGAGAAAACATTCTCATGTGGGACCTGTGGAAAAAGTTTTCATCAAAGAAGCAGTTTAGTTAGTCACACCTGGATTCATACAGATGAGAAGAATTTCTCATGTGGGAGTTGTGGAAAACAATTCCGTCATCAAAGGAGTTTAACTCGTCACATGAGGATTCATACAAATGAAAAACCTTTCTCATGTAGAACTTGTGGAAAAAGTTTCCATCATAAAAGCAGTTTAACTGCTCACATGAGGACTCATACAGGTGAGAAGCCCTTCTCATGTGGGACTTGTGGAAAAAGTTTCAGTCAACAAAGCAATTTAATTAGTCACATGAGGACTCATACAGGTGAAAAACCTTTCTCATGTAGAACTTGTGGAAAAAGTTTCCATCGTCAAAGCAATTTAACTAGTCACATGAGAACTCATACAGGTGAGAAACCTTTCTCGTGTAGAACTTGTGGAAAAGGTTTTAGTCGAAAAGACAATTTATCTGTCCACATGAGGACTCATACACTTGGTGTTTCTTATGTGCAGCCTGTGGAAAAGGCTTCCTTTTAAATTGCCAGTTAACTGTTAACATGGGAGCTCATACAGGTGGACCGGCATCATCGGAACCTCAAGTTCCAAGATTTTCAGTAACTCGCTGTTTGGAAGCAGAGTATTTACAGCTGGATCACATTTTTATAGCATAGCAGCTTAAAGAAGAAAGCATCTAAAATGGGACGCTTATCTAAAATGCTTAACTCACTTTATTCTGTCAGTTTTATCTTTTTATGTAAAAGGGTTTTTAAGTGACATTTTCAATGTTTTTGTCTAGTGAGTAAAAGGATCCACCATTAGTTGAATACGGCCTAAATATGTGATAATTTTCCTGTGAACTAAAAAATTGCTGTTTGCTGTACACCAAACCTCTTAATTACTTCAACAATGTTCATCTTTTGTTATATTTTTCATCCATGGAGGTCGACATTTTTTCGCTTGATGGGTTGATGATGCATAATGGTCCATTCTATACTGGAACCTGCAGTACAGAATGGCAGTCTGACAGAGTATGCTCATCTGACAGAAACCGGATCTGAACAAAACTTCTGAAGGATCTACATTTGTGCTCTCAACATTTCTCTCCATATGACTTTGAGTCTTTTGTACAAGCAAAACTGACAAAGGCCCTAACAGGTGATTGTTACTGTGTCAAATGGACTGTCTCTCTCTGACCTAGAAGTCAGGACTAAGCTATTGTAAGCATGTATCCAACCAAATGTTGAAAGGTCCCAGCTGTGAACAATTTAGGAAACTGACAACATGTCAGCAAAATGCAACCCAAAAGATATGGGTCAACCAAAGAAGGAACTGGACTGGTGGAGAACGCCTCATACGTGGACAGATTTGAGTAAAAATATGCCGTGCTCTGCGAGAATCTGGAGTTTCTGTGACAATGTTGAGAATAATATTTGTGTAAAGTCCGGAACCCTCCAATGTTGGCCCAAATAAAGCAGACATAAACAGAGTCCGGTGTCGTGATTTGTTTTAATAACCACCTTTAACTTTCCAATAGTGTAAATTCATAATTACACTCAACTATAGTGGTTGTAGCTGTGGGGATTAGAACACCAAGGTACCAGTCCTTCAGGAACTTACGCCTATGTGCATAACACAACAACAAAGAAGAAAGGATTAGTGTCTCGACAAACATTTAAGTTCCATTTCAGTAATTGATATCTCTCAGAAAAGTCCTCATGGGATCACATGAAAGGTAGGCGCATCGATCCAACATCTTCTATTAAGAAAAAGAAACATACAGACAGATGGGACTGACACAGCATTTATAACCCATATATCGCAATTATGTCCGGGCCTGTGTTTGTGTTAAAGTTGGTAGTCAGTGAATGACAGAGACGAACCATTACTTCAGCTCTGCAAGGATCAAGCAGATGTAGAAAACAATTAATCATATGCAATGCACTATTTTATGACGTCTTTAATAACTGCTTGCCTCCTTCATCGCTGTTATCAAATGCAATGTTACAGAGTGACCAGCAGATGTCGCCCTATTCAAATTTACCAAATGCATCAAAATGCTGGAATCAATTCAACATAAAGCTACATAGAGAATTTGTTTCAGAACCAGAAACAATGATAATCAAAGATGCTCAGTTATAGAGAAAGTCTGCTAAAAGCATGATGGACATTTATTTTTAGGACAGATTCTGAACTGAGAATGAGAACCAGGAGGTCAAAGAAAGCTGTAAAGTAGTGCTGTCTTTTGCATGTTGTTTTCACATTTAACTAGACATTTTTAACATGCTGAGTGTCTGAAAAACATCTGAGGTGAAACTGTAACTTTAGTTTTGCTGTAGTTCATCTGGACAACAGACTGGACTGGAGTCGCAACAGTGAAGTTGACTACAAGAAGGGTCAGAACAGACTGAGGAAGCTAAGGTTCTTTAAGGTTTGCAGCAAGATGCTGAAGGTCTTCTAATAAGTCTGTTGTTGAGAGCGTCATCTCTTCTGCCATCTTCTGCTGGGGCAGCAGCATCAGAACCAGGGACCTAAAACGGCTGAACAACTTGGTAAAGAAGGCTTGTTCTGGGGAAGACTCTGGAGATGATAATGCAAAGAAGGATTCTTCATAAAATTAAGAAAATTATGGACAACACTGACCACCCACTTCATGAGACTTGGGAAAACAGTAACTTCAGTATCTTTGAAGAATTTGAATTGATATGAGTTACAACAACATTTAATTTCCCTTTAGAATCTAATTAGTTGTTGGTATTGCCCAGGTGGCACTAACAATTATTGAGCTCTGCTTTTCAGAGCTCAATTTACTCACTGCAGCAGCAGCATATATATGTTAAAGTTCATTTGGTCAAGACACTTAACCTTTAAAAACATTATAAATTAGACCACGGGATATGCAATGTTTTATCATTACTGTATGAAAGTATTAGGATAGATCAAAAGCGTTGCCAGAAAAAGAACTGGGTCTATCGCAAGAAAGGCGCTCAAATAAACTGCAAACAAACGCAATAAAATCCTCCAACAAGAAAATGTGACGGGGCTGAAACCACATGGCTGAAACAGCAGCGTCTTTTGCTGCCATGAACTTTGATCCGGAAGCAAACTGAGTCTGACTCAGTCACGTGGTACGACCCGTTCGCGCGGCTTCAAACGTCACATCCTGCTCCACAACAAAAGCCTCGACACACGCTTCATAAAACTCTTCCTGGTTTACTCGACACTCGCCCGAAGCCTCGGCACAGAAATAACATCAATAGTTTTATATAAATATGTGAGTATTTGCTTTAAAAATGTCTTCAGTTCCGCCTCAGAGAGAGTTTATCAACGAGCTGTTAACTCCTGCTGGAATATCATTCACAGAGTTGGAAGAAATAACCGTGAAGTCCGAGGAAAAGATGGAGGATCATCGCAGACTGCTGGATTTTACCCGGATACCGAAGATCATCTTACACCGGATAGGTACGAAATACCTTCACGTTTTACTGATGATATGAGGCACGAAACGGAGAAAAGCTGGAGGAAAAACAAGAGACAGCTCCTTTTCGAACAGAAAATATAACATTTGCATGTCACATGGGCAAAATAATTAGTTTTACATTTTATTTATTAAGTTTGATTCTATTTTATTTTGTTTTTCTTGATTGTTTTTTCTGTCTGTTCGAAATAAAGAAAGAAAGAAGACAATACGTGAGAACAAATTAGGATGAATGTTTTACAAAATGAAATTAACCGATAAGACAGAAACGGAGCACTGGTTGGAAAAAGCGAGGTTCGGGAGAGCAGGTCGATTACAAAAATATTATTATTATTATCATTATTATTATTCCATAAAGTGCATCAGCGTTTGCTGTGGCAGGCCGTTCTACTATTAAATGGGCTATAGTAAGTAAGTAAGTGAACTTTATTTATATAGCACCTTTCACAGACATAAAAATCACAAAGTGCTTTACAAAAAAGGAAACACATCAATGTTATTTTCCCAAACTTAGAGTTAAAGTGAGATATCTACATGATAAAAAAAAATACAAGCACATTTTTCCTCATAGTCGGAAGATAAAATGTACCTGAACTTAGAATTACCAAAATCTTTAATTTGCTTTATGCCAGAAAACAGAGAGAGAATGTCAATAATATGTTTTGACCGATTTTCATAATTCCTAATTTTAGAATAATCCAAGAAAAAACCACAGAGATGTATCAAGGGATTAACGTTAAAGGTTGATTATTTGAAACAACATTAAAAGTTTTTGTTTTGTGTTTTGGTCCAGATCTCTGTCAATGCTGCGTGTGTAAAGAGGACGGGGTTCTCAATGAGCTCAGCTACCAGGAGGGGAACTGCACTTTAAAACAAGAGGAACCAGAACCTCTGCAGATAAAACAGGAACCAGAACCTCTGCAGATAAAACGGGAGCAAGAAGAACCAGAACATCAACAGCTAAAAGAGGAAGAGAAGCAACTCTGCATCAGTCAGGATGAAGAGCAGCTTGTGCTGAAACAGGAGACTGATGACATTTTGGTGAATCCTTCTAATGTGCAGAGAATTTGCAAAGAAACAGAACCACAGAGGAACCAACTTGTCTATCATGGCTCTGCTGAAGTTAAAAACCAGGATCAGGAAGGAAGCAAATCTGAGGACTCAGGAAAAAACAGAGATGAAAAACAGAAAAGTCAGAGAAATCCGAAAACCAAACAACAGAAACGTAAAACTGAGAGTTCAAAACAGAAAACGCACAAGAAAGCTCATCCAGAGCAAAATCACTATTCTTGTAACAACTGTGGTGAAGCCTTTTCTCAAAGCAGTTCCTTGACAACACACATGAGAACTCATTCAGACAAGAAACTGTTCACATGTTCAACTTGTGGAAAAAGTTTGCGATGCAAACCTGAGTTACTTCGTCACATGAGATGTCACACAGGAGAGAAGCCTTTATCATGTGAGACTTGTGGAAGAAGCTTCCGATTCAAATCAAACTTACTTCGTCACATAAAGTTTCACTCAGGTGAGAAGCCTTTCTCATGTGAGACTTGTGGAAAAAGTTTCAGAGTCAAATATTTTTTTCTTCGTCACATGAGAATTCATACAGGTGAGATGCCTTTCAAATGTGCAAGCTGTGGAAAGAGTTTCAGAGACAGTAGTTGTTTATACGGTCACATGAGGTCTCATACAGATGAGAGGCCTTTCCTATGTGGGACCTGTGGAAAAAGTTACAAATACAAAAGAAGTTTAATTGGCCATATACATACACATTCTAATATGAATCATTTCTTATGTGCGACTTGTGGAAAAAGCTTCTGTCAACAATCCCTTCTAACTGGTCACATGAGAATTCACATAGGTGAGAGGCCTTTCAAATGTACAAGCTGTGGAAAAGGTTTTAGCAATAGAAGTACTTTATATAGTCACATGAGGATCCATACAGATGAGAAGCCTTACTCTTGTCCAACCTGTGGAAAAATGTTCTGTCAAAAAGTTAATTTAACTGTTCACATGAAGATCCATACAGATGAGAAGCCTTACTCTTGTCCAACCTGTGGAAGAAGGTTCCGTCAAAAAGTTAATTTAACTGTTCACATGAAGATTCATACAGATGAAAGGCCTTTCTCATGTGGGACCTGTGGAAAAAGTTACAAACACAAAAAGTGTTTATTTGGCCACATACATACACATTCAAATGTGAAGCCTTTCTTATGTGGGACCTGTGAAAAAGGTTTCAGTTATAAGAGCAGTTTAACTCGTCACCTGAGGACTCATACAGGATGAACGCAGGATGAACAGCTTAATGTGACCCTCAAGTACCAAAACACAATAACTCCCAGTTTGGAAGCAGATTAGTTACAGCTGAGTAACATTTCTATAATGTAGCAGCTTGGAGAAGCAAAGCATTTAAAATGGGACGTTTATCTAAAATAATAAACTTTCACTTTATTCAATCAATTTTGTCTTTTCATTTAAAAGGATTTTTAAGTGAGATATTGAGTCTTATGAAGCTATGCATGCATTTTAATGTTTTTTTTTGTCCAGTGAGATATTAATAGTCTGTCTCATGAAGTAACAATGGATTTGAATGTTTTCAGATTTAGACTTGTAAAGCTGTCATTGTATGTGTATTCTTTGTACTTATACTTTGTTTTATTTCATTAATTTTGGTTAGAGCACGTTAGCTGTTACTATTTGAACTGCTGAGGGACAAATATTTAGATCAGGGGTTGCGGTAATGGAATATTTTCCATATCTGACTGTTCTTTTTGTTTTTACCTTTTAACCCTCACCCACTAAATCACCAAAAACGCCTGAATAGGCATACCCAAATGAAATCAGCTGCTGTTATAGAACCATTTGAAGTACATGGAAAAGCTTGGTGTCTTTATGAAGATGACAAGCAAAATTTTCTATTTTTGCAGCCAAAAATACTTTAGAAGTTAGTAGTTTGTAGCTATTATGTTTATAACACAAACAAATAGAACATAATGGACTTTTTAAATGCTGTCAGTCAAAATGACAAAAAAAGTCTAGTGTGATCTCTGATTTACGTTAAAATGGAAAATAACTTAAAAGCATCAACCAAAATGCATAATGAGGAAAAGAAACTTTTCTCTTAACAGAGTTGATTTTAAGAGGCTGGGCCAACACCATGTGATTATGAGCGAATTTATCCCGATAAATACCGACGGTCTCGTTATGCTCCTCCAAAATCTAAAAGAAAATACTTAAGATCTTGTTCCAGTTCCCTGAAAGTCCATCATACAAAAGTCTTAGTGGTGCTTTGTGTGGATCTTGTCTGATAAAAACCAATGTAGAGACCTCTAAGCTCTTTGGGACAAATGACTGGGGAACCAACACTGTACAGGAATGTGAAGAGTCCCACTCAGGTAAAACCTGTTGCACAGGTAGAGTAAACTTTAGCCATGGAGCGAAACCAAAGACCCAGAGGAGATGTTCTACTCAGTTTCCACTGGTCAAAGCAGAACGGAGCTCAGCTTTTAATGACCAGTGAAACTCAACCTGTTGGCCTGTGGATGGTCTGCAGAAGTGCTGTAGATTTTCACTCCCAGACTATCAGCCACGGTGGAGCAGAGCTCTTAAATTATTAGTGACAGAGACCTGCAATGTCTGAAGGGGTTCAAAACACCTGGGCTACCTCTGCAGATGTTGATGCCTAGGAGATTTTCTTCAATGATCTTAGAGCGCCATCAGGTGGTGAAAAGTAAAAATCAGCTTTGAGTCCTGTTGCATCATTTTCAGTTTAACTTTTAAACTCATTTGTTTGGTTATGATGTCTTTCTAGCTCAATTAAATGCAATAAAAGTATTTTTATAATCTGCAGCAATGGGTAACCAGTAGCAACCACCAATCAGCATCTTTAAATGTGGGAATTGTGATTTGAGCACAACTTTAAATGAACATCGTCACTCCAGACAGCAACGAAGACTTTTGGTACCTTTGGTGGTGCAAATATTTGATTTTAGAACACAGTCTGCATATTATATATAAATCCTGTCAGATAAAATGATCTACTGTCTGAAGCTTTCATCTGTGGCTGACATAGAAATATGCATGACAGATCATGAGAGGAAGGAGTTTATAAAACCTGACTGTCCTGATTTTCAGTCAGTGTCACAAAAGCTCTGCAGCTGGAAGGAGCTCTGAGTTAATCTGGACTCCAAGAGACAGAAACATCTCTGATCAGGTCTGTTTGTTTTATTTCATGCAACTAAAATTCAGCTTTCATATTTCTATGTTAAATCCTTGTCTTTTGGCCATTTTTGCTGCATTTTGTTATGCTGATTTTATGAAGATTGTTTTCGTTAGCAATCATTTTGATCAACATTACAGCTGGTTTCACACAGAGTGACTAAATATTGTTGCAAAAGCTGCAAAAAATAGTTTCACTCCATCAGTTTTATGAAAATTAAATCCAAATAAATTCTGTCATCAAATCATTAAAATGTTTGCATGAACTTTTGTTAAAGAGCTTTATTAGATTTCTTTTAATTTACTTTTTGTTCTCTAATCAGTGAAAACTCACTTTTTCATTTATTAACACATTCACTTAAAAGTTGATGTAAACACAGAGACTTTCATGCAAAGTGGATGTTTGACGTTTGGTTTCAGCGAGTGAAGGAATGCAGACGGATTGGTCTTTCAGAAAGAGAACAAAGGAAACAGAACTGTTTGGTTATTTCAGAAATGCTTCTTTGATTGCTTTTCTTCGACATAAGTCGAAGGAAAAGCAGAGATGATTAAATGCTGATGAGGGAATTAATTTGATTCAGCTGTGGAGGAGCATTTAGGATTAGGTTCCTTTTGATTATTGTTTCTTTACGTTGCTGTTCCTGTTTCAGGATTTCCCCACTTTATCTTTCTTAGGCTGAAGGAAAAAGGAAATGGATCTGTCTCTTAGCACAGCTTTTTTCTATCTCCTGCTCTGCTTGTGCTTTTTCTCCAGTTCCTCATTGTTTGATTATATTATTCTTGTTCTTCATCTTTTCCCTTCTTCCTCTGGTGGTTGACAAGCAAAGTTTAGATGTGCATAACCGCCTTTTACTGGTATGGAGAGAGGATCAGGATGCTAAATATATATTACACACATTTTAAAATTAAAAAATAAACAAAACATCCATCCATCCATCCATTTTCTTAACACCCTTGTCCCTCAGTGGGGTCGGGAGGGTTGCTGGTGCCTCTCCAGCTAACGTTCCGGGCGAGAGGCGGGGTCACCCCGGACAGGTCGCCAGTCTGTCACACGGCAATAAACAAAACATAAGAAAAGCAAAACAAAAAACTATATTAATTTTGTTTTCTATCTAAGACACCTTGGGGGGGGAAAAAAAGCTCAATTACACTCGTCTGCTCCAGATTACCTTTGTTGGGTTCTCCCTGATGTTATGTCTGCACTAGTTTGGAACTGGAGAAAAACATTTTCCACCCTGTTCAAAACACCTGGATGGACCAAAAGCTCATCACCTCCTCTGTTACAGCTACAGTTTCCCCCTCTCAGCTCCTTCA
Organism: Poecilia reticulata; assembly: GCF_904066995.2. Lineage (NCBI taxonomy): Eukaryota > Metazoa > Chordata > Actinopteri > Cyprinodontiformes > Poeciliidae > Poecilia > Poecilia reticulata. The sequence goes on along the minus strand of NC_088847.1, from coordinate 23,826,071 downwards.
GACTAGCCAGCAGCAATTAGCAAACACCTGGCAGAACTGCAGATCTGCTGAGCTCGTTATAAGAGCCAATTCCCAGAGCAACACTGGTAAAAATGTGACCAAGGGGTTAATAGAGGAACCGTGATGAAATGATTTCCTGAAGGCAAAGTTTCAGAAACGGCAGGAGTTTTTAAAGAGACAGAGGCCCAATGTTAATGTGTGAAATTAGGATGTAAAACTAATTTTAAGTCATATTTGATATACTGTATGTAGATTTTTAAAACAACTGGAAAACACATAATACTGCCCCTTTAAAGCAGTTAAGGTCAAGCTTCTCCAGATCAGGGGTCACTTTGACAAAATGTCTTCTGTCTTTGATCCAACATGTTTAATGTCCTCAGTTATAGACAAGCTGCAGGTTTTCACCAGAGTGTTAATGAAGTGAAATATGATCAGGATCAGATGCTGTGGACGTCCGTCAAAGAGCTGCTGCCTCTCCTCCTCCTCTTCCTCTCTCAGGATGAAGATGATCTCCCTGCTGCTCCTCATCCTCAGCTCATGTCTCTGTGGTCAGTCTCCATCTTGTCTTTGTGACAGAAAGCTCTCTAGATGGAGCTGAAAGACTCCCATGTTCCAGTTCTCAGTGTGTCTGCTCCTCTCTTTCCTCTCTGTCTCCTCAGCAGCAACATTTGTAGTGAATGTGACCCAGAGCAGCTATGAGGCCGAGGAGAACCAGAGCATCACTCTGGAGTGGACCTTCACCACCAGACCCGACTCCTGCTTGAGCTTCGAGTTCATGATCTTCACATTAATAACCGAAAACAAAAACGTGTCCATCTTGTTCCATGAGCATGGTGGAGTGGAGGTGCCGCAGTCTCAGGACAAACAGTTTGCAGGACGAGTCCAGAGAGACAAAGACGTCCTTAAAGACGGACGGATTAAACTCCACGTGTCCAAGCTGAGGATCAATGACTCTGGTCTGTATCTGTGTGAAATCCAGACAGATTGTGGCTTCGGCTCTGCTGGATGTGAACTAATAGTCAGAGGTGAGATTACAAAGTAGATTTGAACTGTTTTATCTCTAAAATGCAGCAGAAGAAAATATTAGTGTGTATTTGTGTAAAATAAAGCAGTGTTGTAATTTTGTTCAAAATATTGAAAAATGTTGTACACCGTTTATGTGAAGGTAATTATTTAATAGCAATTATGTTTTTAAGAAAATGCACCAAGAAAATCAGTTTTTCTGCCAGTTAAAGGATGGATTGTAAATGACTTATTTATATTTCTATGAATGATCGACTCTTTTTTCTTAAATTCTTCTTTCCATTAGCTGATGGCAAACAACCTGAAAGTCCAACTGCGAATGAAAGATGGATGGCTCTCTATGTTTTCCTGGTGTTGGCAGCAGCAGGAGCAGCAGGAGTAGCTCTGTACTGTAAATGGTGTAAGGAATAATTGATAGGCCGGGGTCACCCTGGACAGGTCGCCAGTCCATCGCAGGGCAACACAGAGACACACAGGACACACACGCACACACCCACAGAGAATTTCTACTGACCAATCAACCTGACAGCCATGTTTTAGACTGTGGGAGGAAACCGGAGTTCAAGTTTATAATTTATACTCTGATCACCGATGGCAAATTGTCAGTCTTGTTTCACGAACACGATGGAGTCGAGGTGCCGATGTCTCAGGATGTCAAGTTTGCAGGACGTAAAGTGACAAAAACGTCCTCCCAGAGGGACGGACCAGACTCCATGTGTCCAGACTGAAGACTCTGGTCTGTATGTGTGTGAAATGAAGACGGACGAAAACTTCGGCTCTGCAGCAGCTGAGCTGGTCGTATCTGGTAGGCAGATTTCAGCTCCTCTAAAACATTCAGCATCTGTGAAAAACAAAACAAAAAACTGCTAATTGTGATGTGATCAAATGTAAAGCAGTTCAACAGATATATTGTAGGAAACTTTTGATGTGAACACATTACATTTATGGTTCCTCCCAGCACCGTTTGAAGTGTGTCTGCATATAAGCTAAAAAAAGAAAAGCATCTTCTGCCAGATGTTTACACATTTCCTGAAAATCCTCCTGGTTTACTCGACGCTCGCCCCAAAGCCTCGGCATAGAAAGCACATCGCTAGTTTTAGGAAAATAAATTTTAAATATGCTAGTTTTTAAACTTCACTATATGTAGTTGGGGACATAAGTTTGATTATATTAATTTTATCAACAGTTAACCGTGGTGCATGTGAAATATTAGAGCATGGATATTTTGAGTAGATTTTAATTTATTTAGATTTGGATAACAATTCAATTTAAAATAACTCATTTTCTTAACTTACATAAAATCTCAAACAGGGTTTTGGAAAAGAGACCGTCTTCCCCTAATAAGAGGAAACAGATGTGCTGTCCTAGGACGTTCACAAACAGGATGGGAGAGAAAACTTATGTCTGTTTACTACGAGGTCGAATTCTTTGGTGTTTTCTATGAGGTAAGAAAAACATTAAAATCTTGAGAAAACAAAACTGGTATTTGGGATGTTATTGAATCGCTCAAGCAGGAAAATGAGCAAAGTCTAGGTGAAAAATAAATCTCTTTTTGGCAACTAAGATCTTTGTTCAAATGTATAGAAAGGGAGGAACTGGGAGAGATTCCAGATGTAATTGGCATGAGAACATCCTGTTTTGAGAGTGACCTTTTACTCTCTCTGCTCTCTGACCTTTGCTCTCTCTTTCTCTTTATCTTTGGTTTTGAATAGGCCACTCATCCTATCCAAGTAATTTGAAACTGCTGAGCGGTTTAGAAGCAGAGGACACACCTTCAATGCATATATTAAAATTAGGACAACACCTCTTAATAAAAGTCTCCACTTCCCAGCAGCAAGCCGGACTGCTTCGTTTTGCAGCCACACAAGCAGTTGCTTTTTCTCTTATATTTGTATTTTGTTCATTTTTCTACTTTTCTCAGGTAATTAATGTCTGTTTTATGGTTTGGACTTCTTGTACCAGTGGGTGTGATGCTGATCTGTTTTTTCTATGCATTTAATTGTCTGAATAAAACTCTAGATATGTTTGAAGTTGAATGGCGTTTCCACTGTCTACATGCGGAACTCTGGATTCAGGAGACTAGAGGAAAGCAACTAGCAAAGAAGCTTAACATTTTATTCCTTTAAAATTTAACACTAGTTTTAGGTAAATATGTGAGTATCTGCTGTAAAATGTCTTCAGTTCCACCTCAGAGAGAGTTTATCAACGAGCTGTTAACTCCTGCTGAAATTTCATTCACAGAGTTGGAAGAAATCAGCGTCAAGATGGAGGAAAATATGGAGGATCATCGCAGACTGCTGGGTTTTACCCGGACACCGAAGATCATCTTACACCGGATAGGTAAGAAATATCTTCACGTTTTACCAGGGCCGTGCAGAGACCACTAAAGGGGCAGGTGCTCAAAAAAAAGAGGGCACATCTAACCGCATTTTAGGACAGAATATGAACAAAGCTACACAGCTTTCAGAGTTTAATAAACACTGATAAATTACAAAAATGTGACATATATAATCAAAGCTAAGAAAAATCTTTATATAGAGCATACAACTATGCAAGAGAGTATATAGACACCCTGGTGTCAAATTTTAATCGGAGTTTGATGGATTAATTGATATTAAACCCCTCCCCCCCTTCCTGGGACCAGATGCCCCCCCGCCTCCCTCTTCCTGTGACCGGATGCCCCCCTCCTCATCCCCCTCCGTGAACAAAAGACTTTATTCAGGGGAACTTTAACATTTGCTCATCATAAACTCCTCCTGACCTCTTTGAATTAGCCAATAGAAACTGAATAATTTATTTGTAAGTTCGCAGTGAATAAATAACTATACTATACTCCAAACAAAGTGAATAAAGAAATATATTATATTCCAAACATTGTTGGCTGCTGAGCTTGAGAAGTGAAAGGGATGAGGGCGCTTGATTCTTTTTGAGGTGTGTCCCAGTTGGGTGGAGACGGTGAATACATTCAAAATGTAGGTAAAATGATTATTTTACTTTAGTCATTTGTAAGAAAGTGATCTATTTGTTAAAAAAATGATTGGGCCTGAAAACTGGCTTGTTCTTTTTGTTTTAATGTGGGGAATTTAATTATGCTGTATAAAAATTGTAAAATATAAAGGTAACTACTTCACGGATTTCACATATCACAGGTTTTTCTCAGAACGTGAAAAACAAGGATTTACTATAATCCAAGAAAAAGCTGCATAGATGCATCAAGGGATTAAAGTTAAAGGTTCATTATTTACTCAAAATGAAAAGGTTTTTTTTGTGTTTTTGTCCAGATCTCCATCAATGCTGGGTGTGTAAAGAGGACGGGGTTCACAATGAGCTCGGCAGCCAGGAGGGGAACTCCACTTTAGAACAAGAGGAACCAGAACATCAACATCTCAAAGAGAAGCAACTCTGCATCAGTCAGGATGAACAGCAGCTTGTGCTGAAACAGGAGACTGATGACATTTTGGTGAATCCTTCTACTGTGCAGAGAATTCACAAAGAAACAGAACCACAGAGGAAACAACTCATCTCTCATGGTTCTTCTGGAGATGACAATCAGGATCAGGAAGGAAGCAAATCTGAGGACTCGGGAATAAAGCGAGATAAAAAACAGGAAAGTCAGAGATATCGGAGAACCAAACAGCAGAAAGGTAAAACTGAGAGTTCAAAACAGAAAACACACAAGAAAGCTCATCCAGACCAAAAACAATATTCTTGTAAAGTCGGTGATGAAGCCTTTTCTCACAGCAGTTCCTTGACAACACACATGAGAACTCATTCAGACAAGAAACTGTTCACATGTTCAACTTGTGGAAAAAGTTTCACAAGCAAATCAAACTTATTTCGTCACATGATGATTCACACAGGAGAGAAGCCTTTTTCATGTGTGACTTGTGGAAAACGTTTCATAACTAAAGCTTATTTACTTCGTCACATGAAGATTCACACAGGAGAGAGGCCTTTTTCATGTGTCACTTGTAGAAAAAGTTTCATAACCAAAGCTGAGTTACTTTATCACATGAGACGTCACACAGGAGAGAAGCCTTTTTCATGTGTGACTTGTGGACACAGTTTCATAACCAAAGCTGAATTACTTCATCACATGAGACGTCACACAGGAGAGAAGCCTTTCTCATGTGGGACATGTGGAAAAAGTTTCAGAGTCAAATATCATTTACTTCGTCACATGATGATTCACACAGGAGAGAAGCTTTTTTCATGTGCAACTTGTGGAAAAGGTTTCATAACCAAAGCTGAGTTACTTCAGCACATGAGACGTCACACAGGAGAGAGGCCTTTTTCATGTGTGACTTGTGGAAAAAGTTTCATAGCCAAAGCTTATTTACTTCGTCACATAATGATTCACACAGGAGAGAAGCCTTTTTCATGTGTGACTTGTGGAAAAAGTTTCATAACCAAAGCTGAGTTACTTTGTCACATGAGACGTCACACAGGAGAGAAACCTTTTTCATGTGTGACCTGTGGAAAAAAATTCACATGCAAATCTCAGTTAGTTGTTCACATGAGGATTCATGCAGATGAGAGACTTTTCTCATGTACGCGCTGTGAAAAAAGGTTCATCATAAAATCAAATTTAAATAGACACATGGCAATTCACAGAGTTCAGAAGCGTTTCTTATGTGGGACTTGTGGAAAAGGTTTCTATCAAAAATACATTCTAACTGGTCACATGAGAATTCACACAGGTGAGATGCCTTTCAAATGTGCAAGATGTGGAAAAAGTTTCAGATACAGAAATTGTTTATACAGCCACATGAGGATCCATACAGATGAGAAGCCTTACTCTTGTGGGACCTGTGGAAAAAGGTTCCGTCAAAAAAGTCCTTTAACTATTCACATGAGGATTCATACAGATGAAAAACCTTTCTCATGTGGGACCTGTGGAAAAAGTTACAAACACAAAAGCAGTTTAATTGGTCACATACACACACATTCAAATGTGAAGCCTTTCTTATGTGGAACCTGTGGAAAAGGCTTCAGTCATCAGAGCAGTTTAACTAAACACATGAGGACTCATACAGGATGAACGGCACAATCTGACCCTTAAGTACCAAAACACAATAACTCAGGGCCGTGCAGAGACCACTAAAGGGGCAGGTGCTCAAAAAACAAGGGCACATTTGACAGCATTCTCGGACAGAATATTATAGCCACATAGCCTTCAAAGTTTAACAAACAATGATAAATTACAAAATTGTGAGATGTACAATCAAAGCCAAAGTCGGTCCTCGAGGGCCAACATCCTGCATGTTTTAGTTCTCTCCCTGGTTTAACGCACCTGGATCAAATGATGGCTCGTTAGAAGGCCTAAGAGGAACATTGACAAGCTGAAAAGGTTGTTACTATCACCAGGGAGAGAACTAAAACGTGCAGGATGCCGGCCCTCGAGGACCGACTTTGGACACCCCTGATCTAAAACATACAGAGTATGTTTTGGCCTACTGAGTTTTACTTAAAACAACTTTTTAAATAATTAAAATCACACATTTGTCTCATGAAGTTAAAAAATTATTTGCAAAACAAACTTATTTGCGCATGTAACTCACAGTTTAGAAGCAGAGTAATTACAGCTGGGTAACATTTCTGTAATATAGCAGCTTGGAGAAGAAAAGCATTTAAAATAGAACGTTTATCTAAAACGCTAAACTTACACTTTATACTGTCAGTTTTGTCTTTTCGTTTAAAATGGTTTTTAAGTGAGATATTAAGAGCTTACAAACTTATGCATGCATATTTTTTTAAGATGTTTTTTTCTAATCTAATGAGATATTAATAGTCTGTTTATCTCTTGAAGTAACAATGGATTTGAATGTTTTAAGATTTGGGCTTGTAAAGCTGCTATTGTACGTCTATTCCTTGTACTTGTATTTTGTTTTATTTCTTTTGGTCAGAGGATGCATGTTAGCTGTTACTATGTCAACTGTTGGTAAGCTATATTTAGATAAATGTTTTTTTATTCCAAATTTCAATCTATACTTTTTCCATTGCATTCTCTTGAGTTTTTGATTCAGGGATAAAATACTATTGATTATATGATGGCAACAATGTGGATGTTTCTACGTTTTGCTAAGTTATGATGAAAACGGAGATCTTTTTATCAAAACACTACAAGGCGCACCTAAAAACCTTCAATTTCCTCAAAAGCCGACGGTGCGCCTTTTAATCCGGTGTGCCTTACATATGGACCAATATTGAGCCACAACAGGTCTAGCAACTACGGTAAGCAGCCGCCGACTTCATTTTCCCCCGTAGAAGAAGCGCGCAGTGCATGCTGGGATAATTGTCAGAACGCTGGTTTGTAACCTGTCAAGAAAGTTGGACTGACCAATCTACCTACCTATCTATAATCAGGTCATCTGCAGGTCATTTAGCACCACGTTCTCCACAAAAATGCTGTGCGCAATCGGAGAAGGATGACCATCGTCCGGCCATGCCCCGGCCCAGTCGCCGAAAGCTCTTCTTGCCAACCAGAGTCAGACTGTTTTGTTGACGTTCCCTTGAGTGCAGCTCCATCTAGTGGATGCATAACGTAACTCCAGCCTCTACTGTAGCGTCTATTCTATGCGCCTTATATATGAAAAAAGTTTTAAAATAGGTGATTCATTGTAGGTGCACCTTATAATCCGGTGTGCCTTATAGTGCAGAAAATATGGTACTTTAATTTTTCATTACTTTCTCTTGAGTTTTTTGTTCAGGGAGAAAATACTATTGATTGACAACAATGCAGACGTTTCTACGTTTTGCCAAGTTATAATGAAACCTGAGATGTTTTCCCTTTTATGTTAAAACATCTGCATTGACTTTAAAGTTTTTTTTTTATTCATGTGATTTTTGTTTTATCTGTAACAGTATTTGTTTGAGAAGGTTTTTATTTTTTAGTGTGTTAGAAAATGTATTGGTGATATAGATTCAATTTCAGATAGAAATGTGACTAGATAAAACTGTTTCTTTGCTGTAGTTGGACAATAAAGTTTTTAACCATGATGATGGTCTTTGTCTTTTTCTGTTCAGTAGAGGCTTGGGACCAACGTAAAAGTTCCTGCTTCTTAAGTCTTTACTCTCACAATTTCTCCCAAACAACTGTCTTTTTTTCAACATTCTTTATTTAATAGTATGCAGTATTTTGAAGCCAACATATATATGCAGGGGTGAAAGTAGGCGGGTACGGTCGGGTACTGCGTACCCCTAAAAGATTTAGCGGGGGTACGCAGTACCCACAAGAGAGGGGAGCGGCTGTCTGCTGTAAAGAATCAATGGGTTCACAGAGCAGCCGTAACTGATTAAGCCGTTTTTTAGATTGTTCTTGAAAAACTAATCAATTAGTTTTTTTTTTTCATTTCATATTGTTTCTGAACTGTTTGTGCTTTACTAGAGCGGGGCTGCAATACGTGGATCGCGGAAGGTTTTGAGTCGATCTCGGCATTAGGTGACAAACTGAACGCTGCCAGTTTTAATAACTACTTTTCCTTTATTGTTGTAATCTAATGCAATGTTACAGATTGACCAGCAGATGTCACCCTATTCAAATTTACTAAATGCATCGAAACGCTGGAATCAATAAACATAACTGCTACGTAGAAAATTTGATGCAAAACCAAAAACAACGATGCAAAGATTTTCATAAAATAAAATTAAAAATCTGCTAAAAACATGATAGACATTTTTAAAACTTTAAAACTTATTCTGAACCACAAATGAGAATGATAACCAGGATGTTTTAAGAAGCTAAGTCTTCCGCATGCTGTTTTCACATCAATAAACATCTGGTGTGTAATGTGTTAGTATCACCTAGTCAGTAGAGCTCTTTAGAACTAAATAATTACCAGTACAGGTGGCTCAGTGTATATATAAGTTCATTTGGACACGACACATAACTTTTTGAAACATTAGAAATTGTAACACCGGATCCACTGTGTTGGGTTTTTGACATTATAGACGATGGACGATGAATAATCGCAAAAAAAGCACTGGCATAAATTGCAAACACACACAACACACGCAAGAAATTCCTAAAACAAGTAAATGTAACACGGGTGAAACAGCAGCGTTTTAATGCCTTATCTACGTATTGAGGCTTTAGTCCTTGTGCCGGCTGTCGCCTTTAGTTTTACTTTCAAATAAAGACCACTAGAGCCAACAAAACCTAAATAAATAAATAAACAAATAAAAAAGGAACCTGGTCCGGAATCAGTCAAGTGGTACGGCCCGCTCTCGCGGTTCAGTAAACATTTCATAAAAATCCTCCTGGTTTATTCTGCACACTCCCCGAAGCCTCAGCTAGTTTTATGTAAATATGTGAGTATTTGCTGTAAAAATGTTTTCAGTTCCGCCTCAGAGAGAGTTTAATAATAAACTGTTAACTCCTGCTGAAATTTCATTCACAGAGTTGAAAGAAATCACCGTCAAGTCCGAGGAAAAGATGGAGGATCATCGCAGACTGATGGATTTTACCCGGACACCGAAGATCATCTTACACCGGATAGATACGAAACACCTTCACGATTTACTGATGATATGAGGCACGAAAGTGGAGAAAAGCTGGAGGAAAAAGACGAGACATATTAAAGGAAATAATGTGCGAGACCGAATTAGGATGAATGTTTTACAGTATTAAATTAACCGATAAGACAGAAACAGCACTGGTTGGACAAAGGGAGGTTCGGGAGCGGAGGTCGATTACAAAAAATATTATTATTCCATAAAGTGCATCAGAGTTTGCTGTGGCAGGCAGTTCTATCATTAAATGGTCTTTACCAAACTTTCATCTGAAATGAGTTTCTGACTATGTTCAAACGAAATAATGTTTTTGACCAGACAAAATTTGTCTTTGAATTATATTTAATTACATCCTGACTCGTATAAATCATACATTTAAGATGTTTGGTGGTTTCAGTTCAATATATCTACAGTGTATTACTATCTGAAGCTCATATTTCATATAATCAAATTAAGACTAGTCAAAGTAAATCTGAGATATTCCACTTTTTGTTCTGACTTCTCACAATTCAAATCCAGAAATAATCAACACCATCGTTCTGTCTATGGGGTTTGCAGAGCTGGGAAACCAGCATATAAACATGTTACAAGTAAATGAGACGAGTTCTTGTCTTGGTCAGAGTTTTGAGCTGCAGACTGTAACTCACTGCATTCACTGCTGGCTGGTGAGCAAGTAAAACATGTAAAGAGACAAATTATTGGGATTTTTGACAATGAGTTTTCCTAACATATTTTTTTATTTATTTTGTATGGTGTCCTTGAGCATCAAGAAATGTTCCTATCAATAAAATGTTCAATTATTAATTATCTGAAATATGTTTCAGGCAGCGATGAACACTTCCTGTTCTCTGTGGATTCAACCACATTGATGTGATTGTTAATAGTTTTGGTTCAGTATGTGTTGAATACTTGCTCTTGCATGCATGAACTGAGTAAAAGAATTTCCATCCATCCTGGATGGATGGATGGATGCAGAATTTAACTGGGGCTGCAGTTAAATTCTTTTACTGCAGCCCCAGTAAAAGAATTTAACAGAAACAATTAAAAAATTATATTACAATGGAAGAGGATGTGGCTGTGTGGACCCCACTGAGGGACAGTGGGGTCCCTCAGTGGGGACCCCGCTGTCCCTCAGTGGGGTCGGGAGGGTTGCTGTTGCCTCTCCAGCTAACGTTCCGTGCGAGAGGCGGGGTCACCCTGGACAGGTCGCCAGTCTGTCGCAGGGCAACACAGAGACACACAGGACACACAACCATGCACACACACACACACCTAGGGGCAATTTGGAGAGACCAATTAACCTGACGATCATGTTTTTGGACTGTGGGAGGAAAACGGAGTACCCAGAGAAAACCCACCATGCACAGGGAGAACATGCAAACTCCATGCAGAAAGACCGGGGATCGAACCCAGAACCTTCTTGCTGCAAGGCAACAGCTCTACCAACTGCACCACTGTGCAGCCCCAGTAAAAGAATTTAACAGAAACAATTAAAAAATTATATTACAATGGCAGAAGATGTGGCTGTGTGGAGGCACTGAGTCTCCAGAGATTTATTTTATCTGTATCTGAGGCTTTTGTAAATTTTTTTCTCATTATCTGAAGATAAATTGGACCTGAACTCAGAATTACCAAAATAATTTATTTGCTAAATGCCAGAACACGTACCAAAAAAGTCTATAATATGTTTTGAATGATTTTCACACATCTTGTGGAAAAGGTTTCTATCGAAAATACATTCTTACTGGTCACATGAGAATTCATAGTCACAGAAAATTGTTTGTCTTTAAACGTTAAATGTAAATTAAATCATGGAATTATGTAAATATATTCTTTAATAAAAGTAAAAGTGTGTCTGTTCATCAGTGTCAATATAAAAAATATCAGAATAATTTCTATCAAATAAAAACATTGTGCTCTTTATTCAGAAATGCCCCAAAACAATTAAATAATCACATCAAAAGTTAGAAACTCTGCCTTTGATTACCAAATATATTAGTTTGTGTGAGAAAATGTGTCAATGACAGTAATTAATTTAACATACTTTGTAGAACGACACTTTCTGAAATTCGGTCCATTTACCTGTATTAGCTTACTGGCACATATTCCACACTCAATATGGCGGACGCTGTTACGTATCGCAGCAACGGGCCGGTCCACTCCATGAGGCGTCTACGTATTTACGTCTGTGGTCTATGGATGAAACAGCAGCGTTTCTGCGCTATATTTACCCGGAAGCAAACAGAGGAACCTGGTCCGTAATCAGTCACGTGGTACGCGCCTTCAAACGTCACATCCTGCTCCATGAACAAAAGCTGCAATACACGCTTCCTAAAATTCCTCCTGGTTTACTCCACACTCGCCCCGAAGCCTCGGCACAGAAAGCACATCGCTAGTTTTGGGTAAATATGTGAATATTTGCTGTGAAGTGTCTTCAGTTCCGCCTCAGAGGAAGAAATCAGCGTCAAGATGGAGAAAAAGATGGAGGATCAGCGCAGACTGCTGGATTTTACTCGGACACCGAAGATCATCTTACACCGGATAGGTACGAAACACCTTCACGTTTTACTGATGATATGAAACACGAAAGCGGAGAAAAGCTGGAGGAAAAACACGAGACAGATTAAAGGAAACGGTGTGTGAGACCGAATTAGGATGAATGTTTTACAAAATGAAATTAACTGATAAGACAGAAACAGAGCACTGGTTGGACAAAGGGAGATTCGGGAGGGGAGGGCGATTATAAAATATATTAAGTTTTATTATTATTATTATTCCATGAAGTGCACCATAATTGGTTGTGGCAGGCCGTTCTATCATTAAATGGGCTTTACCAATGTTTCATTCTGTATCTGAAATTAGTTTCTGACTAGATATGTTTAAACTATATAATTATAATCACATTTCAACACCTCCTGCCTTCACTGCACACAAATGTGATAAAGATGAACGAAGGAAAACCGACGTCAGTAACAGAAAACTTGTCAGTATGTGGAGATGCAATCATAGCAAACAGCTGCTGAACTTCCTGTTCTCTGTGGATTCAGCCACATTGATGTGATTGTTTATCGCATAGTTTTGGTTCATCCATCCATCCATTTTCTTTCACCTTTGTCCCTCAGTGGGGTCGGGAGGGTTGCTGGTGCCTATCCAGCTAACGTTCCGGGCGAGAGGCGGGGTCACCCTGGACAGGTCGCCAGTCTGTCGCAGGGCAACACAGTGTGTTTGTCCATCACACAGGACAAACACACTCTCACACCTAGGGACAATTTAGAGAGGCCAATTAACCTGACAGTCATGTTTTTGGACTGTGGGAGGAAACCGGAGTACCCGGAGAAAACCCACGCATGCACAGGGAGAACATGCAAACTCCATGCAGAAAGACTGGGGCTGGGAATCGAACCCAGAACCTTCTTGCTGCAAGGCAACAGCTCTACCAACTGCGCCACTGTGCAGCCCATAGTTTTGGTGCATTATGTGTTAAATAGTTTTTAGAATATTTTAAGAAATACAATTTTTCTTAGATTATTCTGTTTAGATGTATCAAGGGATTAAAGTTTGTCACTGTTTGACTCCAAACTAAAAGTTTTTGGTTTGTGTTTTGGTCCAGATCTCTGTCAATGCTGCGTGTGTAAAGAAGACGGGGTTCTCAATGAGTTCAGCAACCAGGAGGGGAACTCCACTTTAAAACGAGAGGAACCAGAACCTCTGCAGATAAAACGGGAACCAGAACCTCTACAGATAAAACGGGAGCAAGAAGAACCAGAACATCAACAGTTCAAAGAGGAAGAGAAGCAACTCTGCATCAGTCAGGATGAAGAGCAGCTTGTGGTGAAACTGGAGACTGATGACATTTTGGTGAATACTTCTAATGTGCAAATAATCCACAATGAAACAGAACCACAGAGGAACCATATCATCCCTCATGGTTCTTCTGAAGGTGAGAACCAGGAAAAGGAAGGAAGCAATTCTGAGGACTCAGGAAAAATAAGAAATGACAACCAGAAACGAAATGAAATATGCCAGAAAACTAAACAGCCAAAACTTAAAACTGAGAGTTCAGAACAAAAAACACACAAGAAAGCTCACCCAGACCAAAAGCTATATTCTTATAAAATTTGTGATGAATCCTTTAATAAGGAAAATTTAATGACAACACACATGAGAACTCACACGAGCAAAAAGTCCTTCACATGTTCAACTTGTGGAAGAAGTTATGGCCACAGGGCTGGATTAATTTATCATATGAAAGTTCACTCAGGTGAGAAACCTTTCTCATGTGTGACCTGTGGAAAAAGTTTCACAATCAAATCTAGTTTAGTTGTTCACATGAAGATTCACTTAGATGAAAAACCTTTCTCATGTACGCGCTGTGAAAAAACGTTTACCAGTAAAGTAAATTTAACTGATCACATGAGGATCCACACAGGTCAGAAGCCATTCTTATGTGGGACCTGTGGAAAAGGTTTCTATCGAAAATCGATTCTAACTGGTCACATGAGAATTCATACAGGTGAGATGCCATTCAAATGTGCAAGATGTGGGAAAAGTTTCAGAACTAGAAGTTGTTTATATCGTCACATGATGACACATACAAATGCAAAGCCTTACTCTTGTGCAACCTGTGGAAAAAGGTTCAGTCAAAAAGGCACTTTAACTCGTCACATGAAGACTCACACAGATGAAAGGCCTTTCTCATGTGGAACCTGTGGAAAAAGTTACAAAATCAAAAATGATTTAATTGGTCACATAAAGACACATACTAGTGAGAACTTTTTCTTTTGTGAAAACTGTGGAAAAATGTTCAGTCAGAAAAACCATTTAACTTCTCACATGTGGACTCATACAAATGAGAAGCCTTTCTCTTGTGGGACCTGTGGAAAAGGTTTCCGTGAGAAAAGGTATTTAAATTATCATATGAGAACTCATACTGGTGAAAAGCCTTTCTCTTGTGGGACTTGTGGAAAAAGTTTCCATCAAAAAAAAAATGTAACTTCTCACATGAGAACTCATAGAGATGAGAAGGCTTTTTCTTGTGCGTTTTGTGGAAAAAGTTGTGGTTATCAAAGCAATTTATCTAGTCACATGAGGATTCATACAGATGAGAAGCCTTTCTCTTGTGAGACTTGTGGCAAAAGTTTCCGCTATAAAAACAGTTTAACTCGTCACCTGAGGACTCATACTGGTGAGAAACCGTTTTTATGTGGGACCTGTGGAAAAAGTTTCAGTTATCGGAGCAATTTAACTACACACATGAGAATTCATACAGATGAGAGGCCTTTCTCATGCAAGACTTGTGGAAAGGGTTTCCGTCTAAATAGCCACTTAACTGTTCACTTGAAAACTCATGTCGGTCAAACGGCAAAATCTGACCCTCAGGCACCAAGACACTCAGTAACTTAGTGTTTGGAAGCAGAGTAATTACAGCTGGGTAACATTTTTATAATGTAGCAGCTTGGACAAGAAAAGAGTTTAAAACAGGACGTTTATCAAAAATACTAAACTTTCACTTTTTTCTGTCAATTTTATCTTCCATTTAAAATGTTTTTTAAGTGAGATATTAAGAGCTTACGAAGTTGTGCATTCATTCTTAATGTTTTTTTTCTTATATCCTGAAATATTAATAGTCTGTTTATCTCTGGAAGTAACAATGGATTTGAATGTCTTATGATTTAGACTTGTAAAGCTGTTATTGTGTGTCTATTCCTTGTACTTGTACTTTGTTTTATTTCATTCATTTAGCTCGGAGGATACATGTTGGCTGTTACTATAGGAACTGTTGGCGTAGGTATATGTTAGGGCTGAAATAATTCCTCGAATGATTCAAGTACCTGATTATTAAAGTTCATCAAGGAAAATTGGTCTGCTTTGAAGTTTCATTATTTATATTTTGTGTAATGCACCGTGTTCCGGCCGGGTCGTTACTTGCGTTGCGCATCATTCTCACTTCCGCCTGAGTTGTTGACGAAAGCTAAGTGTTAGCATAACGTCCAAGTTCAGCCTGGGAGGATTTTATTGATTTATGAGAATGTCTGGGTTTTTGTAGTTTATTGGGGGGAACCAATAAGCATCCTCAAAATGATGGGAGTGATGCCTGGAGTACAGTAGTCTTATCCTCCCGGAGCTGCTGGTTCAGAGCGAACGGCGGAGACGAGCACAGCGGGTTTATTTATACAGACTGAACGCTGTAGGCGGATGTGATCTAGATGCGTAGCTTTACGGACGAACCGGAAAATAAATTTCATATCATCCCAGTGGCCACTAGGGGGTGGCGTTGCATACCTGGTAGATGTTTCTGTGTGTGATGAACAAAGGTGTTAAATCTGGTGGTTGGGCTGAACACAAAGCTATAAATGTCTGGGCAAGTTGAGAGTTCAGCTATTAAACTAACTGAAGATGACTGCATAAACCAAAAGCTGGAGTGTAGACATTTTTATAAGTGTATTTGTGATTTTACATCCTTATTATTAAATGTAATATAATTTCAGTTTTTTGTATAATGTTTATTCAGGTTAACTTAGAATATGAGCTATTATTGTTATAAGTTAATTTCTGAACTACAGAACATTAATTGTTAGAGAAGCTCAAATGTAAAAAAGACTTATGTTGATATGCGATATTAATACTGGTGTTAGATTTACCAATGTTATCTGATTACTCGATTAATCTTAAGAATAATCAATAGATTACTCGATTGCTAACATATTTGTTTGCAACAGCCCTAGTATATTTAAATAAATTTTTTCATTCTAAACTTGAACCTAAATATACCATATTTTCTGCACTACAAGGCGCACCTAAAAACCTTCAATTTCCTCAAGCCGACAATGTGCCTTATAATCCGGTGCGCCTTATATATGGACCAATATTGAGCCACAACAGGACTAGCAACTACGGTAAGCAGCCATCGACTTCATTTTCGCATGTAGAAGAAGAAGCGTTGCGGTGCATGTTGGGATAGTTGTCAGAACGCTGGTTTGTTAATAAAGTTTGACCTGTCTACCCACCGCCCTGATAATCAGGTCGTCTGCAGGTCATTTAGCACCACGTTCTCCACAAACATGCTGTGCGCGAACGGAGAAGGATGACCATCGTCCGGCCACGCCCCGGCCCAGTCACGGAAGGTTCTCTTCTTGCCGACCGGAGTCAGACTGTTTTGTTGACGTTCCCTTGAGTGCAGCTCCATCTAGTGGATGCATAACGTAACTCCAGCCTCTACTGTAGCATCTATTCTATGCGCCTTAAATTGCGGTGCGCCTTATACATGAATAAAAGTTTTAAAATAGGCCATTCATTGAAGGTGCACCTTATAATCCGGTGTGCCTTATGGTGTGGAAAATGCGGTTCTTTACTTTTTCATTACTTTCTCTTGAGTTTTTTATTCAGGAAGAAAATACTGTTGATTGGCAACAATGCAGACATTTCTACGTTTTGCTGTTATGATGAAACTTGAAATGTTTTCCCTTTTATGTTAAAGCATTTGCATTGACTTTAAAGTTTTTTTTTATTTTTTATTTATGTGACTTTTGTTTTATCTGTAACACAGAATTTGTTTTGAGAAGGTTTTTATTTTTTAGGATGTTAGAAAATGTATTGGTGAAATAAATTCAATTTCAGATAGAAATGTGACTAGATAAAACTGTTTCTTTGCTGTTGTTGGACAATAAAGTTTTTAACCATAGTGATGGTCTTTGTCTTTTTCTGTTCAGCAGAGGCTTGGGACCAACATAAAAGTTCCTGCTTCTTAAGTCTTTACTGTCATAATTTCTCCCAAGCTTTTTGAACAGACTTTATTTAAGAGTATGCAGTATTATGAAACCAACATATATACATCTGATAAATTGCAAACACTCGCAAGAAATTCCTAAAACAAGTAAATGTAACAGGGTTGAAACAGCAGCGTTTCAGCCGGAAGCAAACAGAGGAACCTGATCCGGAATCAGTCACGTGGTACTCTCGCGGCTTCAAACGTCACATCCTGCTCCAAGAACAAGCGCTTTAATACACGCTTTCTAAAACTCCTCCTGGTTGACTCGACACTCGCCCGGAAGCTTCAGCACAGAAAGCACATCGCTAGTTTAAGGTAAATATGTGAATATTTATTTTATTTTATTTTATTTATTTCGAACAGACAGAAAAGAAAAGAAAATAGCATGAAACAAACGTAAGAAATAAAAATGTAGAACAAATTATTCTGCCCATGTGACATGCAAATGTTATATTTTCTGTTCGAAATAGGAGCAGGTAGAAGATATAATGTCCTGCCCCTTTCCTACTTGTCAATGTATAGTCAGTTAACTTTCAGAACATCAAAAAGAGACAACTTGTTTCAATTTTACATGATGTTTGATTATGTACAATTATTTAAATACTATCTATATCATCAATTACATGATAGACTACGAAACAGTCATCTTATATATCATATTTTGAAATAAGCTCTGTTTTAATTTGCACCAGCGTTTTTTTAATTGGTTTTTTAAACTCATCATTCAATCCATTCCACACATTTACTCCACACACAGATAAACAAAAACTCTTCCTGGTTGTTCTAATATGTTGTTTTTTTAAAAAATATCCTTCACCTCTTAAATCATAACC
Organism: Poecilia reticulata; assembly: GCF_904066995.2. NCBI lineage: Eukaryota > Metazoa > Chordata > Actinopteri > Cyprinodontiformes > Poeciliidae > Poecilia > Poecilia reticulata. Next base: position 23,807,936 of record NC_088847.1, on the reverse strand, counting down.
ACCCTCTCTGTCACCAAACATTTCCTGTATATTGTGTGGAAGTTTTTTATTTCGGACCTTAAACATGAATTGTGAAGTTTTAAATGTTACCAGGTCCCAGAATTTCAGTGTATTTGATTTGATAGATAACTGGTTTGTGTGTTCCTAATATCCCACTTTATGTAGTATTTGGATAGATTTTTTTTGTAAGACAAATAATGGCTGTAAATTTGTTTTGAATGTATTCCCCTAAATTTCCACACAATATGTTAAATGTGTTACAATGAGTGCGTTATATAGAATAAACAAAGATTTATAGTCCAGGACAAAACAAATTCCTCTTAGAACAGCTACACTTTTGGCTATTTTAGATTTTACCAGGCTAATCTGTGGTTTCCAGCTAAACTTATCGTCTAATATGACACCCAAGAATTTTATTTCATGTACTTGTTCCAAATAAACACTGTAAATTGATATTCTAATTGGATTATTTTCCTGTTTTTTTATTGTTTCCGAATATCATGAATTTAGTTTTATCTAAATTTACTGATACTTTATTGTTTTTGAGCCAATGTAGTAATTTTTCCATTTCTGTGTTGACCACTTCTGTCACTGTCTTCAGTTCCACCTCATACAGAATTTATGAACGAGCTGTTAACTCCTGCTGAAATATCATTCACAGAGTTGGAAGAAATAACCGTCAAGTCCAAGGAAAAGATGGAGGATCAGCTGGATTTTACCCAGACAACAAAGATCATCTTACACCAGACAGGTACGAAACACCTTCACGTTTTACTGATGATATGAGGCACAAAAGCGGAGAAAAGCTGGAGGAAAAACATGAGACGGATTAAAGGAAACAGCGTGTGAGACCGCTACAGAATGAAATAAACTGATAAGACAGAAACAGTTGGAAAGAAGGAGGTTCGGGAGGGGAGGTCGATTACCAAAATTATTATTATTCCATAAAGTGCATCAGCGTTTTCTGTGGCAGGCAATTCTATCATTAAATGGTCTTTACCAAACTTTAATTCTATGTGTCTGAAATTAGTTTCCAACTCCATATGTTTAAACTATATATTTATGTTTTTGACCAGACAAAATTTGTTTGATGTATATTTAATTACATCCTGACTATTATAAATGACATCAGATTTACCGTTAAGATGTTTGATGGTTTTAATTCAAGATATGTACAGTGTATTACTATCTGAAGCAGTGGTTTCCAAACTATTTCTGGGCCCCGCTTATGGATTACAAATAGCTGTCTGGTTGAACAGATGTTGGAGCGAAAGGGAGTGGGAGGATCTTTTTATCTTTTGGGGCGCAAAATGAATGTGCATAGTTGAACATAGACAACAACATCGGTAGCCTACATGCTACATGCTACTTGTCATAGTGTAGATATATCTAGTCATAAACTAATTTCAGATGTTGGCTACTGGTACAAAAGGTTAAAGGAGGCAGAGAAACTGTTCAATAAACTGGAGAAGGATGGTTTATTGTTTTTATATCTTTATTGAAAGACCAGCAGCGTTTGAAGACTCTCCAACTGAAACTAGTCAGAGGCAGAGAACTGATATGAGATGCACACAGTTATCTTTATACGTCACATTTCAACACCTCCTGCCTTCACTGCACACAAGTGTGATAAAGATGAACAAAGGAAAACCGACTTCAGTAACAGAAAACTGGTCAGAATGTGGAGATGCAATCATAGCAAACAGCTGCTGAACACTTCCTGTTCTCTGTGGATTCGGCCACATTGATGTGATTGTTTATCACATAGTTTGTCTCGAGTTTTTTTTTTCTGGACATATAATTTAATTCTCCTAATGTTGCTTTAGCAGCTCTTCCATTTGGTTTCTGTTGTGTTTTTAATAAGCACCACAAAAACTGTTTTGGTTTCTTTATGGAACGAGTTTTTCAGAATCAGATGTCCACTCAGCCTGCTGACTAAGTGGACAAAGCATTTGATATGATTTGATCCATGGTGTAACCAATAATAAATTAAAATGGCTATGAAGAGAGCGCAAAGCTCCACAATGTTAGTGAGTAACTCACCGGCCAACCAGGAAGACATGAACTTTCTAGCTCAGACACAGAGCCACACGCTGGGCAGCATGTTGAGATGTAAACGCTGCACATAATTCCTTGTTCATAAAGATAAATTATTCTCACAACTCGCTCAACTCACCTCTGAAAGGTGACTACAGGTTCTGTCATAGAGCAGAACAAGCAGAGCTAACATGGTGGGTTTTAAACTCCTACCTTGATGCAGAAACATAACTACTCACAGAGGTTTTATGTAAATATACATACAGCTCAGCCTGTGTCCAATTTGAGTGAAAGGAGGGGCACAATCCGCACTGAGGTAAACATAGAGCAGCAACAGAGCAGGAGGTAGAAGGGCTGTGATTGGTGGAAGTTTACATGCATCGACTATAAACCCATCTTTTAGGAATAATTCTGCTCCTCCAGTGAAACACTCATAACAACAGAGACGTTTGCAGTGCTGTTTATTAACAATGCAAAAAAGAAAAAGCAAATTTTCTTTATTTTTTTTCCCCCCTGAAAACATAAACAAGCAAAGCTTAGCTTGGCAGCTAAAGGTGATACTCTGGGGGAAATCCTGCTTCTCAGTGGAGATAAGCTGAGCCTGACTGAACATAATATGCCTGGTGGTCACATGTAGGCCTGTCGCGATAAACGATAAATCAATTAATCGGACGATGAATTAAACCTATCGACCTCATTTTAATTATTGTCTTTATCGTCTCTTCCGGCCTTTTTTCTTTCTATTAATGACACTGAATGAAAAAGGCTCAGCTCCTTAGTCTAATGTCCAGAGCATATGACATGAGTTGTCGGCTCATTTTCAAACCCTGAGCCGACAGAAAATCCCAGGTTTAACAGTTTGATTGGGTTCGTCGTGCCGTGTGATGTCCAGCCACATGGGCACAAAATAATGGCTACAAGTCCAGTTAACTAATTTTAAAACCAGGCATTAATCAATGCTTTACTAGAATCTACCTGTGATGCATGTGGCTATAGAGTCAGCGTAAAGTCATGACTGAATGAAAATCATTATAACCTATTTATGTCATGTTAGCGAAGAACAGCTGAAAAGTTACCGGGTTCATCAACTGTGTTAGCAATTTGGCTCCAACTCCTCCCTTTGTCATTTCTATATTCTTTGCACGAAATGTTAAATAAACATTACTGTTGTTTCCACATATCATCTCCAACATCCGCTGGACTTCGGGTTGTGCCGTGTCAGCTGTTTTGGATTCCCCTCCGTAATTTCCCCTCTGAAAGCATGGAGGAGAATCCGCGCTTTCTGATTGGCTACCTGTCACATTCAACAGGCTGTGTTAAGCTCCCAGTCGGGGAAAACACTGATTTAGATTGGTATATTAAGCAGTATAGTAAGCAGACTTCATAATCTGCACTCTTTTGGTTGAATGCAGTATTTATTTCCACTTTGGCTTTATGTTGTCTAGTTTTTATTCAAGTACGTTTTTTGTTAATGGAGACTGAGAATCCATTTTATTTTAGTTTTTGGTTCGTTTATTTAGTTTATCAGTTCCAGTGTTACATGTTCTTTTGAAAATAAGGTGTATCGGGAAATCGCATGTATAATTAGTCATTCCCATTAAATCAGTAAAAGGTCTTGAAACAAAATTATTGTTTATCACAAAAAATTTTTAGACAATTAATTGTCCAGCAAAATTTGTTATTGTGACAGGCCTAGTCACATGCAGAATTGATCAATGCAAATCACAATTTGTCTTGTGTACTTCATACAGATTTAAAATTATTATTTTACTGTAGTCATTTGTAAGAAAGCGTTCTATTTGTTAAAAAAAAATGATTGGGCCTGAAAACAGGCGTGTTCTTTGGTTTTAATGTAGAGAATTTAATTATGCTGTAGAAAATTTTTTAAATATAAAAGTAACTACTTCCCGGATTTCACCTATCACAAGTTTTTCTCAGAACGCGAAAAACAAAGATTTACTGTAATCCAAGAAATAGCTGCATAGATGCATCAAGGGATTAAAGTTAAAGTTTGATTATTTGACTGAAAATGAAAAGCTTTTGTTTTGTGTTTTTGTCCAGGTCTCCATCAATGCTGCGTGTGTAAAGAGGACGGGGTTCACAATGAGCTCGGCAACCAGGAGGGGAACTCCACTTTAGAACAAGAGGAACCAGAACATCAACAGCTCAAAGAGAAGCAACTCTGCATCAGTCAGGATGAAGAGCAGCTTGTGCTGAAACAGGAGACTGATGACACTTTGGTGAATCCTTCTACTGTGCAGAGAATTTGCAAAGAAACAGAACCACAGAGGAACCAACTCATCTCTCATGGTTCTTCTGAAGATGAGAACCAGGATCAGGAAGGAAGCAAATCTGAGGACTCAGGAAAAAAGAGAGATGAAAAGCAGAAAAGTCAGAGATATCAGAGAACCAAACAGCAGAAAGGTAAAACTGAGAGTTCAAAACAGAAAAGTCAGAGATATCAGAGAACCAAACAGCAGAAAGGTAAAACTGAGAGTTCAAAACAGAAAACACACAAGAAAGCTCATCCAGACCAAAAACAATATTCTTGTAAAGTCGGTGATGAAGCCTTTTCTCAAAGCAGTTCCTTGACAACACACATGAGAACTCATTCAGACAAGAAACTGTTCACATGTTCAACTTGTGGAAAAAGCTTCCAATTCAAATCAAATTTACTTGAACACAAGAAGAGTCACACAGGTGAGAAGCCTTTCTCATGTGAGACTTGTGGAAAAAGTTTCAAAACCAAATCAGGCTTAGTTCGTCATATGAAGATTCACACAGGTGAGAAGCCTTTCTCATGCGAGACTTGTGGAAAAAGTTTCAAAACTAAATCTGAGTTACATTGTCACATGATGAGTCACACAGGTGAGAAGCCTGTCACATGTTCAACCTGTGGAAAACGTCTCCGATGCAAATCTGAGTTATGGGAGTTATGTAACAAAAATACATTTTGTTGGTTGTTTTCTTACTTATAAAAGGACAATCATAATCAATATAAATGGAGTTTGGATTAAAACTTGGCACTGAGTGAATTTGATCTGGAGGTAAAGATGATAAAAGTTTTAATGACCCACTAGGGTTTGCGTCAAACACCACAGCATATTCTTTAGGACTAACAGGAAACTGAAAAAGTAACAAAGTCAGAATAGGACAATAAATGACCATTTGGATTTAGTAATTGGCTTACATGCAATATTCCTCTGTCAAACCATTTTCTATAAAATATTGTCTTTTTTTATATTTAATGTCTCCATTATTCCAGAAATAATATTTATTAGGAGAAAAATTGTGTTTGTACAAAAACAGAGATAATTTTAGGGGTATTTTAGTTATACTATAATTGCATCTAAGAAGAAAGGCTAATCCTCCAATTTTCTCAAAGTTGTAAATGGAATAGCATTCCATATAGAGTTTGGGTTTTTTAGAAGGTTTTTTAAATACTTAATTTTGAATGGAATGTTTAAAGATGTGAACTCAAGGGCTTCAATTCCACCTTTTTCCAACTTTATTTATTAAAATATTTTTCTTGACGAGATGGCATTTCTTTCTTTTTCCATATAAAGTTAAAGTTTATTTTGTTAATGTTGGTACTGATTTGTTTGGGAACATCAAGGGCCGGATAAACGAGTCTAGATAAGCCTTTCAGCTTTGACTAATAATGAACGTCCTAAAAGAGAGAGATCTCGCTGGAGCCATAAATTAAATCTTTGTTCAACTATTTTAATTATGGGGTTAAAATTTTCTACTGATCTTATATTTTGATCTTTAATTATTGTGATTCCAATGTATTTAACTTTGTCTTTTGTAGGAATGTTGAGGAATGTGCCTTTTAAAGGAGATTTAATGGAAAGTAATTCACATTTGTTTAGATTTAAAGTCAAACCAGAAGCTTTAGAGAAGGTGTTGATGATTTCAATAGAGTTTTTTATTTCACATTTATCCTTTAAAAAAAGTGCAGTATCATCAGCAAGCTGGGAAATTACGATATTTCTGTTTGCAACATTGATCCCTGTAATTTTTTCCTTGATTTTAACTGAAAGAATTTGCATGGCCAGAATAAATAAATATGGGGAGACTGGACACCCTTGTCTCAGACCTCTTTTCAAATAAAATCTTTTAGTGCAGCCATGTGATAATTTTACAGATGCATTACGATTCCTATACAACATTTGACGACTTTTAATTAAGGTTTGTCCGTATCCGAATACTTCTAAAGCTTTAAACAGAAATGTATGTTCAACTGTGTCAAAGGCTTTTAAAAAAATCCAGAAATAATATGAGACCATCCCCCTCTATTAAATCTGAGTAATCCAGCAGATCCAATATAAGTCTAATATTATTAGTTATATGTCTACCTGGTATGAATCCAGACTGAGTTTCATCAACCACTTCATCAAGAGAGTTCTTAATTTTTGCAGAAATACAACCTGCAATAATTTTTTAGTCATTTTGTAGTAATGTAATTGGTCGCCAGTTATCCAAAAGAAGTTTGTCTCTTTGTGGTTTAGGGATCAATGTAAGGAGATCTTGGGTCATTGTTGGTGGAAGTGATTCAAATCCAAACTTTCAAGATAAACCTGATGTAAAAATGGCGAGAGCTGATCTGAAAACTTTTTATAAAATTCTGCATTGAGGCCATCGGTCCCCGGTGACTTGTTTAGTTTTAATTTATTGATGGATTTTTTTGATGTCTTCAAGTGTAATCAAGGAATCACATTGCTCTTTATTATTTTTACTAATTTGTTGCATTTTATTTAGAGAGTTAACAAATTGTGTGACATTTTCTTCAGAACATCTTGACTGATAAAGTTCTTGGAAAAAAGCTTCACAGTAAGAAGAGATTTGAACAGGATCTTCACAGATATTATTATTGATTTGAAGTTTCATAATACTGTTAGAAATCTGATTTTTCTAATCTAAAAAAGTAAGAAGAGTTTTTTTTCTCCTTCTTCTAACCATTTCTGTCTCGATCTGATGTACGCACCTTTAGCTTTGGAAATGTAAATCTTGTACAGGTTCAGTTGTAATTGGTTTAATCTAATTTTTTGTTCTTCAGACATATTTTCTGGCAGGACATTGTTCAGTAAGATAATTTCTTTTATTATTTCTGATTCTACTTTACTCTTTCTTTTAGCAATTTCAGCTCCAGTTTTCATAAACATTTTTCGAAGTCCATATTTTAGGAGTTCCCAATTTTTACTAAATTCCTTCTGACTGCAAGCTCTATTCCAATACTTTATAATTATTTGTTTAATATTTTCTTCTACTGTTTTCTAAAAGTGAGGAGTTGAGTTTCCAGTAAGCTGTAATTTTATTTTTTCCGTACTGGTTTAATTTAGTTTTTTTAATTAAAATAAGCTTGTGGTCTGATAAAGGAGCTGGAAGAATATTCGACTTAATTTCATCCGCTATTAAATCAGACACCAGCCAGAAATCTATTCTCGACTTAAAGGAGCCTGTTTTATTTTGCCATGTAAATTCAACTTTGGAGCTATTTTTTTTTGTCTCCATACATCAGTCAGGCCAAAGGTTGATATAAAGTTTTTTAGAACTGTGTTTGGATTTGTATTAACCTTTGGAGGAAATCTATCTAATGCATCATCAAGAGTCGAATTTAAGTCCCCACCAATAATGATATTCAGATTATGATATTTTCCACATAAGTAATTCACCCCGTTACTTAGTCTATCATAAAGTTGCATATTTTCTGCTTTGGTATTATATCCATATATAGAAGCCAACAAAAGAATTTCTTCATTTATTGATATAACTAATAAAACAAAATGTCCATATGTCTTGGAGCTATTTATTCTTTATTTTCTTTATCCATTTGAATTTTGTTAGTTTATTCTTAAATTTATATTTTTTGTATTATTTACAGAACTTATTTGAAGGTTAATAATTGTTGATTTTATCTTTTGTTTTATAATTTTTCTTATTTTTCTAAGCAAACAGGAAGTAAGGTGGGTTGGTCCACTTTCTATAAGTGTAGGGGCCTGGTAAAGGACCAGCAGGCATTTGGGTTTGGGGCCTATGGTTTTTACCAGTGCAAAAGAGGTAGAAGGAAAGTTGATTTCTGTAATTGTTTTTTTTTGTTTTTTTTGCAAAGATGTGAAAATAAATCATGAAGAACAATTTACACGTTTGGATTTTGAACCTTCTTTTTTGCCTGCGTTAAAGAAACTTGAACCCAGTGCCTTAGTGGCTTAATGGAACTTAAGTTGGATGTTTGGTTTGACAAACAATCGCCACTACAATATGTATCTAAGAGTGAACATAATACATCTCCACTGAAGTTGTTCCGTAATACTGCCACTCCTGCTGATTGACTAGTGCCATGTGCCAGCCATAGTTGGACCGCTCCAAGATGGCCGCCCTAAATCTCGTCAGCGACAATAGGCGAGAGCAAAAATAAATAAATAAATAAAATAAAAGACAATAGGCGAGAGCGGTCCATGAGGCGTCTATGCTTGTATTATGTCTATGGGTCCTTCTCAACAGCAGTGTTTCAGCGCCATATTTACCCGGAAGCAAACAGAAGAACCTGTTCCGGAATCCGTCACGTAGTACGGCCCGCTCGCGCGGATTCAAACGTCACATCCTGCTCCAAGAACAAATGCTTCAATACTGGATTCCAAAAAATTCCTCCTGCTTTATTTCAGCAGGAGTTAACAGCTCGTTGATAAACTCTCTCTGAGGCGGAACTGAAGAAACTTTACAGCAAATATTCACATATTTACCTTAAACTAGCGATGTGCTTTTTGTGCCGAGGCTTCGGGGCGAGTGTGGAGTAATCATTCACAGAGTTGGAAGAAATAACCGTCCGAGGAAAAGATGGAGGATCATCGCAGACTGCTGGATTTTACCCGGACACCGAAGATCATCTTACACCGGATAGGTACGAAATACCTTCACGTTTTACTGATGATATGAGGCACGAAACGGAGAAAAGCTGGAGGAAAAACAAGAGACAGATTAAAGGAAACAATGTGCGAGACCGATTTGGGATAAATGTTTTACAAAATGAAATTAACTGATAAGACAGAAACGGAGCACTGGTTGGACAAAGGGAGGTTCGGGAGCGGAGGTCGATTACAAAAAATATTATTCCATAAAGTGCATCAGCGTTTGCTGTTGGAGGCAGTTCTATCATTAAATGGTCTTTACCAAACTTTCATCTGAAATGAGTTTGTGACTAGATATGTTTAAACAATATAATTATGTTTTTGACCAGACAAAATTTGTCTTTGAAGTATATTTAATTACATCCTGACTAGTGTAAATTGCATCAGATTGGGGCTGAAACGATTCCTCGAATGATTCGAGTACCTCAATTATTAAAATTTCTCGAGGAAAATTGATCTCCCTCGAAGCTTCGCTAATTTATGTTTTATTATTTAGCGCACCGTGTTCCAGCCGGGACTTCATTTCCGTTGCGTCGAGCTCTCACTTCCGCTCTCGTCTATTGTCGCTGACAAGATTTAGGGCGGCCATCTTGGAGCGGTCCACCATTCCACTCAGCATTATGTGTTTAGCAGGCACAATGACGTATCAGCGCATTTAATCGATCATAACACGCTTTTTTGTTACTGGAAACCATATTCAAACATCTATCAAAGCTACATTTATAAACAATTGTATTTTTAAGTATGTTTTTAATACATAGTTCAGCATATTTAAATATGCTTAGTGGCTATAACAATAGAATAGGAGTGGAATATTCTGATATCGATGTATGATGAGCATATTACAAAGCACAGAGCCGTTCATTATTTATTTAATGAATTATTTAGTAATATCAATACAGATTTATAACTATACAAACACAAATAAATAATGATTAATACTGAATATTATATATTGGATACATGTTTATATGTATGTATTCATATATATGTATATATATATATATATATATATATCTTTTTCAGCCGACCAGTTCTAGCTTCAGAGTTATTCAGCAGCTGAGATTGAGTCCAAAATCTGATGTGAGATTCATCCGTGCTGCAGTGAATCCGTCTCTCTTTAAAGATATTTCCCTCTTCTTCCTCACATTGTGTCTTTAGGAAACTTTCACAACAAAAACGGAAGATTTAGGATGTATGTGAAAGAATTACATATAAATAATAGTCTTCACCACATGTGTAAACTTTGCTGGTGAATGTTATAACACATAATATAAGTTTTATAATATACGTTACATTGTTTCATTTCTAATATAGACTCTTGTGTTAGATAATCTAAGTCAATGTTAGAGAATAATTAATTTTTTTAGATTTACAGAATTTACAGAAGTTAGCTTTCATAGCGGGGCTGAACCCGTATTACACCAAGCACTGTAGCTAATATTAGCTGGTATCTCGCCAGTGGACATAAATACAGTAAAGTAATATTCCAATCACAAAATATACACAATAATATGTCCATCTTACTTGTGAAATGTTGTCTGAGGAGCCCTCTCATGAATAGTCCATCGATCCGAACAACAATATCCCTCAGTGCTGAGGCATCTTCTGTTGTTTTGGTTCAGCAAAGTAGGAGGGACTACCGCTCCAAGATGGCCGCAATATTTCCTGCGCCGGAGCAGCCAATGCAGGGTCTACTCTTATATAATGTCTCTGAGCGACATAACGTCCAATGGGATATATGCCACGGACTTCCGTTTTAGCACTTCCACATTTTTTTGCCACATAGAATGGTTCCGGTTCACAGGCAACAGTATGTTAACAGTGGCTCCTCAGTCCTGCAGGACTATTAATGACGCCTATATAATTATTCAGATGTCCTGAAACGCTCCAACAACAACAAAGGATTTAAGCTGGATGTGTCAAAACTTCACAGTAACTTCGAAGGTCAGTTAATAAATCGTTTGTATTCACTATAATGCCTCATATGTCTGACGTATCTAACAGGGAGAAGCTTACAAAGGTGCTATGTAAACGTTAATTGTTTTGATTATCTGTCCAGTGTGCAATCTACATATCTATGCTGTATAGATAGATATAGATATACATCTATTCCCAAGCTATCAGTCGAAGCTGAAGTTGGCTTCCGAATGTAGCATCTAATTTGGAAAATAGCTAAAGGGCGATTACACTTAATTTTTCACTATCTTGAGCTTTTTTTAATGTGTTGTACTTTAAAAACAACACCTAGACATTTCAAACCTAACTAGATTATTCTATACTAACAGCAGAATAAATAAAACATTTGTGAAACCTTCTAATTGATTTGTGAAATTTGTAAAATGTCAGTAGTAGATTCCAGAAAGCATTAGATCTGAATTATTAATTTAGCACTATTTGTTATTTTAACTTTCCGTGTTTTTTTAAATTATTTTTTATCTTTAATCTTTATTATAGTTGGAGTTGGACAGGAGTTCTGTTTGGTGGCTTCCTGGAGGGAGAGATCAGCTGAGCTAATGTTGTCAACAACTTTTCTCCTGCTATTAACGTTTTGGTTTTCTTAAATATTTCTATCAGTTACTCTTTTTCTATTTTGTATACAGTATTTGCTTATACAGTATTTTTTATTTTTTTTTTACCTTAATCCTAAAGCTGTTGCATTTTAACATCTCACTTGAATTCCTGATCTACATGCAAATACTTGATATAACGTAAACACTGAGAAATGGCGAAAAAAGGTTTGTGAAATGTAAATGAGATTAAATTTTATTGTAGGTACAAACAGGATAGCAAAATGAACAGTGAATATATAATATTCTTCCTAGCAGCTAATCAGACATCAGACTTGTTTGCCTTTACTGGTGATAAAAACTCGTCACTCTGGAGGAGAGGAAGACCGGCTCAGCCCCGTCCAGGATGACAGCAGTGTCAGGGTAGCCAACAAAGTCTGCAGGTAGATTTTTGCATATCTGGTGCTCCGGTTTCAAGATCATAGTTTAACCAAGTAAATAAAAAGTTAGTCCACGTTTGATGATCTGGCAGACCGTGGACTGATGGACGCCGTCAGCTGGTCCAGGTGCTTGGATCCAATGGAAATGTAATCGGCACAACGATGATGGCTCAGAAACGCATCACGAGGTGTTACAATGCAAACCTGAAAAATTAAAAACAAAAAAATACTAGTAAGCTTTCATATTTAGCTGCATAATGTAATCAAAACTAATAAATCCTCAGTTCTTTTTGAGAGTTTTGCTTGAAAATAAATTGACAATATCCCAGGAAATTAAATGTGTAAGTGAAATAGTTCTGGTATCACAAAGACACTGCAAAAAATGTCTCAGAGTTGTAACATCACTGAAGTTACTGAGTAAGAGTGAACTAAAATACTACTTAGAAAATGCATGTTAAAAATCTGAATACTCTTTTGAAAGTGTGCAGCTGAAATAAATTTAAACTACTAGCAGGCAAAGCACAGTGTCCGCCTAATATCTGCACGAACAGTAATACAAAAATTATGCATATAAGAGGCATTAGTTTATAAAAGTTGAGGCAAACCTAAATTTTACCATTTTAAAAACTAAAAGCAGCACGAGGATGCAACTTCATAACCTTATTTTCTAAGCAGAATCTCAGAGGGAAAAAAAGGAGAAATTACGTTGAGTAACGCAAGAACAGATTATAGCAGCCAAGTGGAAAAATTCACTTTAACGTGGATTATAATTATGAAACAGCAAAGGTAAATGTCATTTTTGGGATTCGGGAAATAAGCGATTTGTACCATTTGTTCTGTGGGTTTTTTTATGTGGGTCGGTGCCACTGAAATGGCTGTAAAGCGAAGGTTTTGGACCTTAATCTGAGTGACTAGTTGTGTGGTTTGGATCGGGCTGAAGCCTTTCTGACCTTGGTTGTTCTTAAATTACCTGCTCGGGATTGGAGGGGCTCGTCGCTCCGACTGCATGTTAAATGTATTTTATATAATTGTCACATAAAAAAAAGCTAAGGAGTTGCCTAAAAAATAATTTCATACTCCGTATAACACAAACGCAAACATCAACACACATATTGACTTACCTTGTGCCGAATCGCTGCCTCTGTTCGCAGCCTGTTCCCATAGCAGTGTATTTCCTCCGACATTATTTTCCTCCAACAAATTATTCCAGTCAACCTCCATCTTTCCGTTTCTGACGCTGGATCTTCAATATCCTCAAGCTTTGAAATAGCAGGCAGCTACAAACCGTGTGTTAGCTGTAGTGGCTAAGTCTTGGCTACAGTCCGCTGTCACCTTGATATCAGCAGGAAAATTAAAAAACTGAGCACTGGATGGTACCGGCTAATTACTGGACACAACGGCACACCAAAAAACTCGATTGTTGCACCAGTAGCTCACAGATATTTTAAGTTTTGCGTCTTTTTCATGGTAGAGATCTTAGAGAACCCAATCTTTACTTGTGCTCATTTCATTGTGTGGATAGACAGTCAAGGAAGGAAAACCCACATCTGCATCCGAAGCAACAGAGAGTCAGTGAAGTAGCTACATATGCTAATATGACTTGAAGAAAAGTGGCCATTTCATCAAGTTGTCATCCCTCCCAGCAATAGCTGTAGGTTGCAGTAAAACAATATTGTCACATTTAAGCTTTGATTGCTGGTGTTCCTACATATTTTATAGTCTAAAAGCTCTGACGAAAGCCAGTTAAAGTTAGGGTAAGTCTATAAGAAAACAAGGAAAAGAAATGTACAAAAATGATAATGTGCCCAAAGCACATAACACATGTAAACCAATGGCAGTTTCAGTTTGCGGCGGGAAAATTATGCAAAGCCTCATGGGACGTAGGAATAAGGTGGATATTCTTTACATAAAATGTTGAATAAACATTAATGTTGTTTCCACATATCATCTCCAATGTCCGTTGTAGTTCGTGTTGCACAGTGTCAGCTGTTTTGGAATCCCCTCAATAATCTTCCCTCAGAAAGCACAAGGAGAATCCGCGCTTTCTGATTGGCTACCTGTCACATTCAACAGAGTGCGTTCTCTCTCACTGTTGGGGAAAACCTCTGAGCGGCCACAACTATCTACCATAACACACCACACACTGCAGGATGATTGGTTACGATTATCGCAATCGATAATCTTAGAACGTTGGTCGTGTAGTGTAAACTGGGCTTAAGGGAGGAGTGAACTATTGCTTCAGGCAGTCTGATCTGCCCATCTTCTCTATCTAAACCTAATGATTTCTGAAGGGCAATATAGTATACAGTCTTCATCATCTGCACTGTTTCGGTTCAATGCAGTATTTATTTCCACTTTGGCTTTTATGTTAGTTAGTTTTTACTCAAGTGCATTTTTTGTTCATGGAAACTGAGAATCCATTTTATTTTTGTTTTTGGTTCATTTGTTTATGTTAACAGTTCCAGCGTTAAGACACCTCCGAGAGGTGACTACAGGTTCTGTCATAGAGCAGCACAAGCAGAGCTAACATGGTGGGTTTTATACTCCTTGATGCAGAAACATAACTATTCACAGAGGTTTTATGTAAATATACATACAGCTGAGCCTGTGTCCAGTTTGAGTGAAAGGAGGCGCGCTATCCGCACTGAGGTAAACATAGAGCAGCGACAAAGCGTGAGGTACAAAGGCTGTGATTGGTGCGGTTTCCCAGCTTTGTGGAAGTTTACATGCATCAACTATAAACTCATCTTTTAGGAATAATGAAACGCTCATGACAATAGAGACATGTGCAGTGCTGTTCATTAGCTATGGAAAAAAGAAAAAGCTAATTTTCGGGATGTTCTTTAGTTTTAATGTAGAAAATTTAATTATGCTGTATAAAAATTGTAAAATATAAAGGTAACTACTTCACGGATTTCACCTATCACAGGTTTTTCTCGGAACGCGAAAAACAAGGATTTACTGTAATCAAAAAAAAAAAAGCTGCATAGATGCATTAAGGGATTAAAGTTAAATGTTGATTATTTGACTGAAAATGAAAAGTTTTTGTTTTGTGTTTTTGTCCAGATCCCCATCAATGCTGCGTGTGTAAAGAGGACGGGGTTCTCAATGAGCTCGGCAACCAGGAGGGGAACTCCACTTTAGAACAAGAGGAACCAGAACATCAACAGCTCAAAGAGAAGCAACTCTGCATCAGTCAGGATGAAGAGCAGCTTGTGCTGAAACAGGAGACTGATGACACTTTGGTGAATCCTTCTACTGTGCAGAGAATTCACAAAGAAACAGAACCACAGAGGAACCAACTAATCTCTTCTGATTCTTCTGAAGATGAGAATCAGGATCAGGAAGGGAGCAAATCCGAGGACTCAGGAAAAAAGAGACATGAAAAACATAAAAGTCGGAGATATCAGAGAACCAAACAGCAGAAAGGTAAAACTGAGAGTTCAAAACAGAAAACGCACAAGAAAGCTCATCCAGAGCAAAAACAATATTCTTGTAAAATCTGTGATAAAGCCTTTTCTCAAAGCAGTTCCTTGACAACACACATGAGAACTCACACTGACAAACTGTTCACATGTTCAGCTTGTGGAAAAAGCTTCCGATTCAAATCAAATTTACTTGTACACATGAAGATTCACACAGGTGAGAAGCCTTTCTCATGTGTAACTTGTGGAAAAAGTTTCATAACCAAATCAAACTTACTTGGTCACATGAAGATTCACACAGGTGAGAAGCCTTTCTCATGTGTAACTTGTGGAAAAAGTTTCATAACCAAATCAAACTTACTTGGTCACATGAATATTCACACAGGTGAGAAGCCTTTCTCATGTGAGACTTGTGGAAAAAGTTTCAAAACCAAATCAAACTTACTTGGTCACATGAAGATTCACACAGGTGAGAAGCCTTTCTCATGTGAGACTTGTGGAAAAAGTTTCATAACCAAATCAAACTTACGTGAACACATGAAGATTCACACAGGAGAGAAGCCTTTCTCATGTGAGACTTGTGGAAAAAGTTTCAAAACCAAATCATGCTTAGTTCGTCATATGAAGATTCACATAGGTGAGAAGCCTTTCTCATGTGAGACTTGTGGAAAA
This sequence comes from Poecilia reticulata, assembly GCF_904066995.2. Lineage (NCBI taxonomy): Eukaryota > Metazoa > Chordata > Actinopteri > Cyprinodontiformes > Poeciliidae > Poecilia > Poecilia reticulata. The sequence continues at coordinate 23,791,944 of NC_088847.1, read as the reverse complement.
AGTTTCAAGACTAAATCTGAGTTACGTGTTCACATGATGATTCACACAGATGCGAAGCCTGTCACATGTTCAACCTGTGGAAAACGTTTCCGATGCAAATCTGAGTTACTTCGTCACATTACGATTCACACAGGAGAGAATCCTTTCTCATGTGTGCACTGTGGAAGAAGTTTCAGAGACAAATATCAGTCACTTCGTCACATGAAAATTCACACAGGTGAAAGGCCTTCTTCATGTGTTAACTGTGGAAAAAGTTTCAGAGACAAATCTCATTTACTTCGTCACATGAAAATTCACACAGGTGAAAAGCCTTTCTCATGTGTGACCTGTGGAAAAAGTTTCGCATACAGATTTGAGTTAGTTAATCACATGAAGTATCACACTAGAGAGAATCTTTTTTCATGTGTGACCTGTGCAAAAGGTTTTATAAGAAAATCTCATTTAGTTGCTCACATGAAGGTTCATACAGGAGAGAGGCCTTTCTCATGTTTTACTTGTGGTAAAAGCTTCCATGCGCAATCAAGCGTAATTAATCACATGAGATGTCACACAGGTGAGAAGCCTTACTTTTGTGGGACCTGTGGAAAAAGGTTCAGACAAAAAAGTAATTTAACTGTTCACATGACAACTCACACAAGAGAGACGCCTTTCTCATGTACGTGCTGTGAAAAAAGGTTTGCCAGTAAACCACTATTAAATGGTCACATGGCAATTCACAGAGCTCGGAAAACTGTCTTATGTCGGAGTTGTGGAAAAGGTTTTATAACTAAATCTCAGTTAGTTGTTCACATGAGAATTCATACAGGTGAGATGCCTTTCAAATGTGCAAGATGTGGGAAAAGGTTCAGATACAGAAGTTGTTTAAATTGTCACATGAGGATCCATACAGATGAGAAGCCTTACTCTTGTGGGACCTGTGGAAAAAGGTTCAGTCAAAAAGGTAATTTAACTAGTCACATGAAGACTCATACAGATGAGAAGACTTACTCTTGTGGGACCTGTGGAAAAAGGTTCCGTCAAAAAGGTAGTTTAACTCATCACATGAGGTCTCATACAGGAGAGAGGCCTTTCTTATGTGGGACCTGTGGAAAAGGCTTTGGTTATCAGTCCCTTTTAACTCAACACATGAGGACTCATACAGGATGAGCAGCATAATCAGACCCTCAAGTACCAAGACACAATATCTCACAGTTTGGAAGCAGATTAATTACAGCTGAGTAACATTTCTATAATGTAGCAGCTTGGAGAAGAAAAGCATTTAAAATTCAAATTTATCTAAAACACAAACCTTTCACTTTATTCTGCCAGTTGTATCTTTTCATTTTCAATGGTTAAATGAGATATAAAGTCTGATGAAGATATGCATGCATTTTAATGTTTTTTTTCTAGTGGGATAATAGTTTGTCTTTGGAACTAACAATGTATTTGAATGTTTTCAGATTTATATTTGTAAAACTATTGGAGTCATTGTATGTCTAGTCTTTGTATTTTGTTTTATTTAATTAATTTTAGTTAGAGCATGTTAGCTGTTACTATATGAACTGGTGAGGGATATATATTTAGATCAGGGGTTGTTTTACTAGAATATTTTCCATATTTCTCCGATTTTTGTCTTTTTTTTTTTTTTACCTTTTAACCCTCACCCTCTAAATCACCACAAAAATCCGAAAAGGTATACGCAAATTAAATCAGCTGCTGTTATAGAACCATTTGGAGAATATACAAAAGCTGTCTCTTTATGAAGACGGTGAGCTTTTTTTTTTTTTTTTTTTTTTTTGCAGTCAAAAATACTTTAACTGTAATTAGTTTGTATAACACAAAAAAAAATTAAAAATTTTGCTTCACCCACATTTTTTATTTTTATTTCTTGTAAATGCAAATTGAATGTTGAATGTTGACTGGAAAATACAATAAATCTGTAGAATAAAGTTCTGCTTGTGAATTTGAAGATGGATCAAAATAGCACAAAAAAGAAATATCATTTTGGCGTTTCCATTTGGCACACTTGGACAACACCTGATATATAATGTTTAAACGTCTGTAACTTTAGCATACAGTCAGACCTCCTCTTCCTTCTTGCAATACGCTGTTCGTCCTCTCCAACACTCAACGGTACGCTAGCCCCCCCATCTCTCCTTCGAACGCTTTAGATTTAGTCTCCAAGTTGACCAGTCAGAAATCTGGATATTATTTGCTTTGAAAAAGCCATTTTATAACATCATTGGTCAAATGCAGTGTTAATCAAAAGGGGGGCTCTAGGCTGCCCAATAAAAGCGTCATAATGGACACCGGCAGAGTTGAAACTTGTAAATCTCACCTCGGAAAAAAATGGAAAAACGGCACGCTGGTATTCTGGTGAGCCTTAAGGGATTTTAGGCCCCTCTGTCATTTGACAGGTTCTACCCAGATGTAACTAAAAATGCAACTGAATAGCCGATGTCAACATGATTATAATTTGACAGGTAGAAATAGATGGACTTTTTAAATGCTGTCAGTGAAAATGACAAAATAGTCTTGTGTGATCTCTGATTTATGTTCAAATGTTTTATTCTAATTTGAATCTAAATATACTTTTTCATTACTTTCCCCTGAGTTTCTGATTCAGGGAAAAAATACTGTTGATTGTATGATGGCAGCAATTTAGATGTTGCAGATTTTTCTTTTATGTTATGATGCCTGAGATGTGTTCATTTTTTGTTAATACGGCTGCATTGACTTTATTGTTAATTTTACTCTAAACTGAAGTTAGTTTTACCTGTGTGATTTAAAAAATATCTAACACTTTGAGAAGGTTTTTATTTTATAGGATATTAGAAATATTTTGGTGATGCAGATTCAATTTCAGATAGAAATGTGACTGTCAAAAACTTTCTGTATTATTCTTAGATAATGTTTTTTTTTAATACTAATGATGGTCTTTGTCTTTTTTCTCTAGTTTCTGCTTCTTGAGTCTTTTCTCTCATTTCTCCCAAGTTTCTGTCTTTTTAAGCCAGTATTTTTATTTACTTTTCACTCGTAGTTGCTTATTTCAGGAGAATCCTTCACAAATAAAGGTTTGGATTGGTGTCACTCATGGTGGTTCAAAAAGTCTGACTTGTTGGCCAAATTGGTGTTTTCCTGGGTTGACAATAAGGCCATGAACTTCTGGCCTGATTGTCAACCACGTGGTTATAGGTTCAAACGATTGACGTATAAAACTGATTCATAGCTTCTTCACAGAAGACCAGCAGATGTCACTCTTCAAAAGCCTCTTTGTATTTTAAGGTTGAGCTGAACTACTAGTATGTCTGCAGTCCTCATCCTGGACACGTAAAGTCTGATTTGTGTATTTATTGTGTTTAATCTTTTATCGTTTCCATGTTACATGTTGAATGTATGTTTGTAGATTGTATTTATTTTCAAGCCTTTGTTTCACCTGTGGTTGTTTTAAAGTTGGTATTTTATGATTGCTGGGTGTTCTAAACAAATGTTAAGAAAGAATCTTGCTCCAAGGTCAGCTTAAATTTACAGGTTTGAGATTAAAACCATTGTATTTTGTGAGGGTCTGTTTGTAATAACTACATGTCCATCATTTTGTAGTCAAATGCAGCGCTACAGATTGACCACTAGATGTCGCTCTTCACATTAATCGAAACGCTGGAATCAAATCAGCACAACTGCTACATAGAGAATTTGTTTCAGAACCATAAACAACGAGGCAAGAAAATAGTTTCAGTAAGAAAATCTGCTAAAACCTGAGACATTTTTAAAATGGATTCTGAACCATAAATGACAGAAAAGTCATGTAGGTTCTTTAGACATCCAACTATGAACTTTAAAGGGTTTTATTTTTTTAAACAGCAAAACCAAACGTTGGATTTGTTAGTATCAGCTGGTTAGTATCTTCGTGTTTCTGTAAAGCTCAATAACTCCTCATTACAGGTGAGTTTATATATTATGAAAGTTAGTTTGGACATGACAACCTTTTAAAACATAAATTATTCTTTTTTATTTTATTTTTGACATTATAGACGATGGTTTATGATTAATCGCAAAATGGAGCTCAAAGAAATTGCTTAGGAATTGCTGTAATGAATTCCTAAAGCAAGTAAATGTAACGCGGGTGAAACTGCAGCGTTTTAGTCCCATATCTGTTCAGAAGAAAACTGAGAAACAGGGTCTGACTCAGTCACGTGGTACGAGCCGCTCACGCGGCTTCCAACGTCACATCCTGCTCTTCCTGGTTTACTTGACACATTTCCAGAAGCTTCTGTACAGAAACCACATCGCCAGTTTTAGGTAAATATGTGACTATTTGCTTTAAAAATCTCTTCAGTTCCGCCTCAGAGAGGGTTTAACAACGAGCTGTTAACTCCTGCTGGGAAGAAATAACCGTTAAGTCCGAGGAAAAGATGGAGGCTCATCGCAGACTGCTGGATTTTACCCGGACACCGAAGATCATCTTACACCGGATAGGTGCGAAACTACTTCACGATTTACTGATGATATCAGGCGCGAATAAGGATTTATATTCTGATAATGACTGAAATGTGTTTTCTGTGTGCTATTTTAATTTGTACTAAAAGCTAATTTCTGTCTTTTTAGCCAATTTCTTTTGGAATTGTTAGTAGTTTATTTGTTTAGCTGTTTTAAGCTTAAAATCATCATCTCTTTAAACTTTTAGATTTCATCACAATTTTTATCCTTTTACTGTTTTTATTATATTGTTACATTTTTTTAGATTTTATGTATTCATCACTTTTCTCAAATACACAATTCTCATCATCTTCTGTAATTATTTGATATATTTAACTAGTTTTTTGTTCTTAAATCACTCTTGCATGTAAAAATAGCTCTGTTGAAATAAAATATGATAAATGGCTCTTGTTCTGAACGCTAATAGACCCTTTTCACAGCGACGTCGCACAACTTCCGTTATGGCTCGAAGCGGTGTATCTTTACTTCCGGTGTGATTTTGCCTCTGGAAACCTGACTGACAAAAATCACGGATACTCATTATCTTAAGGATATAATAAAAGGTAAGGTTAATAATAACAGTTATATTAATTACCACAATTAATAATTTAAGTCATTGATAGAGAAAATGTAGTTACAAAAGGCATATCAATTTTATTTCAAAAGTATGTACTCAGGGTTTACAACTTAAGAAGACGTCCATTGTCAATTCACCATTCTCTATGTGTAAAATAAACAGCCTCCGATCGGACAGTAAACCATCTAGCAGCAGCTTTAGCCACAGTTGGGAAAATATATACACCGCTGATTGTCAGTGTTGTAACGTTAAAAGGTTCACTTTCTGTATTAACTGTAATAAAACAGTATTTACATGTTAGCCTTCATCAGTCATTGTCAGTTTACCATTCTCCAACTGTATTTAAAGAAACCAGCCTCCGATCGGAGAGTAAACCAGCTAGCAGCAGCTTTAGCCACAGTTAAGAAAAATATTCACCGCCCTGTCAGTGCTGTAACGTTTAGAGATTCACTTTATTTATCGACTTTAATAAAACAGCATTTAAGTGTTAGCCGTTATTAGTCATTGTCAATTTACCATTCTCCAACTGTATTCAAAGGAACCAGCCTCCGATCGGAGAGTAAACCAGCTAGCAGCAGCTTTAGCCAGTTAGGAAATGTATAAACCACTGCCTGTCAGTGCCGTGTTGTTAAAAGTTTCACTAAAATCACTTGTATCTTCCAACACTGTTGTTTAGAAAAGCATTTTAAATATTGATTTAAGCACTATCTGCCAAATAATTTACATATTTTGATGTGATTCATAATTTTTCCATTTGTTTTGTTGTCCATCTTTCTCAACAGTAGCAACCTAACAACCTACGATATCTGGTATGGTCTTGTTCCTCTGTCCATGGCAGGTTCAGTCAATCAGCTGTGGGACATCTGCTGCCTAGTCAAACTATCATGGGCCTCTTGATTTAAAATGATACAAACCAGTACAGAGCCTCCCTGCTCCTGTAAGTCACACTTCTTGGATGAACACTCACTACTGCAAGCAGCTGTTAGAAATGAAATCTTTGTGTATCTATTCTGTAGTTAATATCTATGTGTATCTATTAATAAATGAATTGATGTGTAGAGTTCTGTAAAAAAAACTTGTTAATAACTTATCTTGAGTAATCTACATATGTGCAACTTTTACATTTAAATTGCTTATTTTTGTAAATTTTACACATCTGTCAACGAAGTATGTAGAGGAGAGAAAATGCTAAAATTAAAGCTGCCATTGTGGACAAAAGACATAAGGTTTGTGGTTGTTTCTTTAAAACATCTATTTAATAATTATATTAAACACTTTACATGGTTACTACATTACACAAACATAATTACCACAATTAATAATTTAAGTCATTGATAGAGAAAATGTAGTTACAAAAGGCATATCAATTTTATTTCAACAGTATGTACTCAGGGTTTACAACTTAAGACGACGTCCATGTAGGGTCCTTGGCGGGTGCCAGTCTGCAGTGAACTGGAGCCAGTCTGCAGTAAACTGGTGCCAGTCTGCAGTGAACTGGGGCCAGTCTGCAGTAAACTGGTGCCAGTCTGCAGTGAACTGGGGCCAGTCTGCAGTGAACTGGTGGATGACAGAGGCAATGGTATATTGTAGTGAGCAGTTTGAAGAAGTCCCACCATGTGATCCACAGGGTTTTCCCAGCTGAGCACAAACTTCATGCACTTTGTTTCCACAGGCACCACAGCAGAATCAAGTGTAATCTGTTAAAAGGGATATGAAGTTGTTATTCCTATGTTATTGATTTTCTACTGCCAAGTCTACAACCACAGGAAAACAAAGTATAAGAAACTTAACATTCTAATCATAACATTGGAGAAATGTGAAGTTAATGAGCCAATATAGATAGATAGCTCATCACATTTCTCCAATGAAACGTTTATATCTATCTAAAACAGTGTCTTCCTCCTCATGTCTTGATCGTAGCAGGAGTTTAACTTCTCAGGACGTGATGGAGTAGCGGGTGTTTGGCATAACTGTCAAGTTTTGGACTTGTGGCTACAGGTAATGTCGCTACTTAGCGGGTGGTGAAACTAGCGTAAATGAGGAGGATTTAATACTATCATGCATTTTACATGACGGGTGGCAACCCCAGTCTATACTATAAACATCTGATTAAGATTAGAGCCTAAATACGTTCTATTTCCAAAACAGAAAGGCTACGTAATGTTAGCCAGCTAACAAATTACTATTGCTATCCTAGCATGTCAACTAACAGCTAGAAAAAACTAAAACACGTACCTTCGTGGTCAAACTGGTATCATTCAGCGAGGAATTTGTCCAGTTTAGATGATGTTGATGAAGAAAAATTGTTTGCAAATAGTGATATATCTTTAAATCGTATTTGTGGCAGCAGCTTTAGAGTCCAGAAACAGCGTTAACTACACACACCGGAACTAAAGATACACTGTTTCGAGCCATAACGGAAGTTGTGTGACGTCTTGTGAAAAGGGTCTATTGGCGCTAATGCTAACTTACTTCTACACGTATGTGAGAGCTAAGAGGATCTAGCTCAGTGTTTCTCAACCTTTTTTGGGCCAGCGCCCCCCTAGCCTTTATCCAGGTCCCTCACCGCCCCCCACCAAAGAATTTGCAGGCTACTTTGCACTGACCATTCTTTTATAATTAATATTACTATCACTATTGTAGATGTTTTGGTTTTTATGCTTGTGTCTGTATTTATCATCAAAAATAATTTCCCAGAGAACAAAAAAGTCATGGGAATAGAAATTATTTTCATAGGCATCTACGAAAAATGCAATGAACATTCAAGTTAAAATTGGTAGGACTAACAACAGCCAATCAGAGTGGAAACAATATTCTTATTTTGTGACATTTTCTAGTTGTTAAATCTTACACAAATGAGTAGATAAAAGATGTTCAACATGCCAGTTTAAACTTTGAACTATTTGCAAAACGACTGAGCTCTGCAGCATTAAAACATGGATGGAACTGTAACTACATTAATCATAGCTCTTCTTCTCTTCAGTGTTTGTCAGTTTCTGGTGGTGCAGCTCTGTGCTGCCTTCAGGAGAATGGGACATCAGAGCATCATCCATAAAACTTCACCCACATGGCATTTATTGTGCAAACCAGAGCTTTCAGTGGAAAAACAAAAGTTCCAGATCATTTTAATGCCATACAAATATGAGACAGAAACATGAATTATATCTTTATAGAGACCTGTCTATTGATTTATAGATTAATAGTTTTACTGGACAGAAATTACAAAGAACAAATCTGGTTCTTAATCAAATCCTAATGAGTCAAATTCAAAGTGCCATGGAGTCATCAGCCTCATGACATTAACACTGACATGAAAAATAATATTGAATGAATGAAATATTCTCATTGAATACTTTGTTCTGTACAAAGTTGAATGTGCTGACAACAAAATCACACAAAAATCATCAATGGAAATCAAATTTATTAACCAATGGTGGCCTGATTTGGAGCCACACAAAAAATTAAAGTGAAAAACACAATACAGGCTGATCCAACTTTAATGTAATGTCCTTAAAACAAGTCAAAATGAGGCTCAGTATTGTGTGTGGCCTCCACGTGCCTGTATGACCTCCCTACAACGCCTGGGCATGCTCCTGATGAGGTGGCGGATGGTCTCCTGAGGGATCTCCTCCCAGACCTGGACTAAAGCATCCGCCAACTCCTGGACAGTCTGTGGTCTGTTGGTGGATGGAGCGAGACATGATGTCCCAGATGTGCTCAATCGGATTCAGGTCTGGGGAACGGGCGGGCCAGTCCATAGCTTCAATGCCTTCATCTTGCAGGAACTGCTGACACACTCCAGCCACATGAGGTCTAGCATTGTCCTGCATTAGGAGGAACCCAGGGCCAACCGCACCAGCATATGGTCTCACAAGGGGTCTGAGGATCTCATCTCTACCTAATGGCAGTCAGGCTACCTCTGGTGAGCACATGGAGGGCTGTGCGGCCCTCCAAAGAAATGCCACCCCACACCATTACTAACCCACTGCCAAACCGGTAATGCTGAAGGATGTTGCAGGCAGCAGACCGCTCTCCACGGCGTCTCCAGACTCTGTCACATCTGTCACATGTGCTCAGTGTGAACCTGCTTTCATCTGTGAAGAGCACAAGGCGCCAGTGGCGAATTTGCCAATCCTGATGTTCTCTGGCAAATGCCAAGCGTCCTGCACGGTGCTGGGCTGTGAGCACAACTGCCATCTGTGGAAGTCGGGCCCTCATACCATCCTCATGGAGTCGGTTTCTAACCGTTTGTGCAGACACATGCACATTTGTGGCCTGCTGGAGGTCATTTTGCAGGGCTCTGGCAGTGCTCCTCCTGTTCCTTCTTGCACAAAGGGGGAGGTAGCGGTCCTGCTGCTGGGTTGTTGCCCTCCTACGGCCTCCTCCACTTCTGCTGGTGTCCTGTCCTGTCTCCTGGTAGCGCCTCCAGCCTCTGGACACTACGCTGACAGACACAGCAAACCTTCTTGCCACAGCTCGCATTGATGTGCCATCCTGGATGAGCTGCACTACCTGAGCCACTTGTGTGGGTTGTAGAGTTCGTCTCATGCTACCACGAGTGTGAAAGCACCACCAACATTCAAAACTGACCAAAACATCATCCAGACAGCATAGGTACTGAGAAGTGGTTTGTGGTCCCCACCTGCAGAACCTCTCCTTTATTGAGTGTGTCTTGCTAATTGCCAATAATTTCCATCTGTTGTCTATTCCATTTGCACAACAGCAGGGGAAATTGATTGTCAATCAGTGTTGCTGGACAGTTTGATTTCACAGAAGTTTGATTTACTTGGAGATATATTGTGTTGTTTAAGTGTTCCCTTTATTTTTTTGAGCAGTGTATTTATTCTCAGTACCAGATATGGTCTTAAACCCATGGCACTTCAACAATATTATTTTACCTTTTATCTGGAAATAGTGTCTGTTTATTCTTGCCATACAGTCTCTGTATTAATTATTGCTCGAAAGGTCTTGCCATACCAGTTTATTCCTCTGTATTTACTTTAGTCTCTTAGTTTATTCTTGCATTTTGTTCTTCATTCATTTCCATTTAGTTTCCTTTGATTAGTATTATCCTCTCTTGTTTTATTGCTATATTCACTTTAGTTTATTTCCTGTTGCTAGATTTATTTGATCGTTTATTGACCATCAGTAATCTTCACTCACACCTGCTGCGCCGCCTAATCGTCACGTGTTTCACATCATGTGTTGATTTTTCACTGTTCAGCTTTGGATTCTCTGTTTTTATGCCATAATTCACATCTAGTTCGTTGCTCCGTTTTATATCCCGCTTCTCCTGTTTCAGAGTTTTGCGCAATGTGGTGTCGTTTTTTTTTTAACCCCTAAGGTGCAGGGCAGTCGGGAAGCGTATCGAAAAAGGCAGGCTGACATAAACCTTTTAAAACAACAGAAACCATTTCGGTATTCTGATTATTGAAATTTAAAAGTGCTGTGTTGTTCTATCACACCGTTTCATACCGAAACACTTACAGCACCGGTGCAGGAGGTAGAAGGGCTGTGATTGGTGGAAGTTTACATGCATCGACTATAAATCCATCTTTTAGGAATAATTCTGCTCCTCCAGTGAAACACTCATAACAACAGATACGTTTGCAGTGCTCTTTATTAACAATGGAAAAAGAAAACACTATTCCCCCCCCCACCTAAAAACATAAACAAGCAAAGCTTAGCCTGGCAGCTAAAGGTGATACTCTGGGGGAAATCCTGCTTCTCAGTGGAGATAAGCTGAGCCTGACTGAACATAATATGCCTGGTGGTCACATGCAGAACTGATCGACCGGTTTGGAGTTGAGGTTGCAGTGCACTGCGGTCTCAACATACCGTATGTTCATTCTGGTCAAAATAAACATTTTGTTATTTTCTCAATCTTAGAGTGTTAAGTTTGAGTTGAGTTAAAGTGAGATATCTACATATGCATGATTTAAAAAAATACAAGGACATGTTTCCTCATTGTCAGAAGATAAATTGGACCTGAACTTAGAATTACCAGTCTTTTATTTGCTATATGCCAGAGAACTTCAATAATGTTTTGACTGATTTTCATACATACACATTTCTAAGTTTAGAATAATCCAAGAAATAGCTGCATAGATGCATCAAGGGATTAAAGTTAAAGTTTGATTATTTGACTCAAAATTAAAAGTTATTGTTTTGTGTTTTTGTCCAGATCTCCATCAATGCTGCGTGTGTAAAGAGGACGGGGTTCACAATGAGCTCAGCAACCAAGAGGGGAACTCCTCTTTAAAACAAGAGGAACCAGAACCTCTGCAGATAAAACAGGAACCAGAACCTCTACAGATAAAACAGGAACCAGAACCTCTACAGATAAAACAGGAACCAGAACCTCTGCAGATAAAACAGGAACCAGAACCTCTACAGATAAAACAAGAGCCAGAACCTCTGCAGATAACACAGGAACCAGAACCTCTACAGATAAAACAGGAACCAGAACCCCTACAGATAAAACAGGAACCAGAACCTCTACAGATAAAACAGGAACCAGAACCTCTACAGATAAAACAAGAGCCAGAACCTCTGCAGATAAATCAGGAACCAGAACCTCTGCAGATAACACAGGAACCAGAACCTCTGCAGATAACACAGGAACCAGAACCTCTACAGATAAAACAGGAACCAGAACCTCTGCAGATAAAACAGGAGCAAGAAGAACCAGAACATCAACAGCTAAAAGAGGAAGAGAAGCAACTCTCCATCAGTCAGGATGAAGAGCAGCTTGTGCTGAAACTGGAGACTGATGACATTTTGGTGATACAATCTGCTGTGCAGAGAATTTGCAAAGAAACAGAACCACAGAGGAACCAACTCATCTCTCACGGTTCTTCTGAAGATGAGAACCAGGATGAGGAAGGAAGCAAAACTGAAGACTCAGGAAATAAGATAGATGAAAAACAGAAACATCAGAGATATCAGAGAACCAAACAGCAGAAAGGTAAAACTGAGAGTTCAAAACAGAAAACGCACAAGAAAGCTCATCCAGACCAAAAACAATATTCTTGTAAAGTCTGTGGTGAAGCCTTTTCTCAAAGCAGTTCCTTGACAACACACATGAGAACTCATTCAGGCAAGAAACCTTTGACATGTTCAACTTGTGGAAAAAGTTCACGATGCAAATCAGAGTTACTTCGTCACATGATGATTCACACAGGAGAGAAGCCTTTATCATGTGTGACTTGTGGAAAAAGTTTCAAAACCAATGCTGACTTACTTTCTCACATGAGACGTCACACAGGAGAGAAGCCTTTCTCATGTGAGACCTGTGGAAAAAGTTTCATAACCAAAGCTGACTTACTTTCTCACATGAGATGTCACACAGGTGAGAAGCCTTTTTCATGTGTGACTTGTGGAAGAAGCTTCCGATTCAAATCAAACTTACTTCATCATATGATGATTCACACAGGTGAGAAGCCTTTCTCATGTGTGACTTGTGAAAAAAGTTTCATAACCAAAGCTAAATTACTTCGTCACTTGATGAGTCATACAGGAGAGAGGCCTTTCTCATGTGTGACCTGTGGAAAAAGTTTCCCATGGAAGTCTCAGTTAGTTGTTCACATAAAGAGTCACACAGGAGAGAAGTGTTTCTCGTGTACAAGCTGTGAAAAAAGGTTTACCAGTAAATTAAATTTAACTGATCACATGAGGATTCACACAGGTCAGAAGCCTTTCTTATGTGGGACCTGTGGAAAAGGTTTCTATCGAAAATCAATTCTAACTGGTCACATGAGAATACATACAGGTGAGATGCCTTTCAAATGTACAAGCTGTGGGAAAAGTTTCAGAAACAGTAGTTGTTTATATTGCCACATGAAGACGCATACAGATGAGAAGCCTTACTCTTGTGGGACCTGTGGAAAAAGCTTCCGTCAAAAAGGTAATTTAACTATTCACATGAAGACTCATACAGATGAGAAGCCTTTCTCGTGTGGGACCTGTGGAAAAAGTTACAAACACAAAAGCAGTTTAATTGGTCACATACACACACATTCAAATAGGAATAATTTCTTATGTGGGACCTGTGGAAAAGGCTTCAGTTATCAGAGAAATTTAACTGATCACATGAAGACTCATACAGGATGAGCAGCAGAATCTGACACTCAAGTGCCAAAACACAACTCAGTTTGGAATCAGAGTAATTACAGCTGAGTAACATTTCTATAATGTTGGAACTTGGAGAAGAAAAGCATTTAAAATAGGAAGTTTATCTAAAACACTAAACGTTCACTTTATTCTGTCAGTTTTATCTTTTCATTTAAAATGATTAAATGAGATAGTAAGTCTTATGAAGTTATGCATGCATTTTAATGTTTTTTTTTTGTCTAGTGAGATATTAATAGTCTATCTGGAAGTAACAATGGATATTTGGATTCTTTCAGATTTAGACTTGTAAAACTGTCATTGTAATATTTGTACTTATACTTTGTTTTACTTCAATTTGGTTACGCCTTTTTAGGCGTAACCAAATTAAATCAGGTGTTGTTCTGCAGCCATTTAGAGTACATGCAAAAGCTTGGTCTCTTTATCAAGATGAGCTAAATTTTCTATTTTTGCATTACAAAATACTTTATATTTAAGTAGTTTGTAGCCATTATGTTTGTAACACAAGAGTTGAAAAAATTTGTTATTCTAATTTGAATCTAAATATACTTTCATTACTTTCCCCTGAGTTTCTGATTCAGGGAGAAAATACTGTTGATTGTATGATGGCAACAATTCAGATGTTGCTGAATTTTGCCAAGTTATAATTAAACATGAGATGTTTTCCTTATTTGTTAAAATGGCTGCATTGACTTTATTGTTCATTTTACTCTAAACTGAAGTTATTTTTACCTGTGTGATTTTCTTTTATTTTTTGTCCGTAACATTCTTTGAGAAGAATTTTATTTTTTAGGATATTAGAAAATGTATTGGTGATACAGATTCAATTTCAGATAGAAGTGTGACTTTCAGAAACTTTCTTTATAATTCTTAAAGTTTTTTATACTAAAGATGGTTTTTGTCTTTTTTCAGTCTCGTGGGTTGGGACCCATGTGAAAGTTTCTGCTTCTTGAGTCTTTTCTCATCATTTCTCCTAAGCATCTGTCGTTTTTTTAAGCCAGTATTTTCCTTTACTTTTCACTCACAGTTGCTTATTTCAGGAGAATGCAAATGGAAAATAACTTAAATGCATCAACCAACATGCATAATGAGGAAAAGAAACTTTTCTCTTAATAGAGTTGATTTTAAGAGGCTGGGTCAACACCGTGTGATTATGAGCGGATTTATGCCGATAATTACCGACGGTTCCAGGTCCCTGAAACAAGACAAATGACTGGAAGTCCATCATACAAAAGTCTTAGTGGATCTTGTCTGATAAAAACCAATGCTGTCCTTAGCTACGCTGACAACATGCTAAGCAACATTAAAACAAAGCAATGGTTTGTAACTATGGCAACCAGTGACAGTTTAAAAACCCACTTAGTCTTTCTGCAGTCAGGTAACATGGCGCATCATAGGAAAAACTTCATCGGACAACCCGCTCTGAATATCAAACGGAACTGTGACATCATGAGGTGACATCACAATAGAACTCCAAATGCAGGACTGTGACATCACCAGCGATTATAAAAGCTCATCACATGGATCTCTTTTCATCACAACCTGTTAGCAGCCGTTGGTGATACATTTCTCTTGAGAATTTATTGAGCAGTTCGCAATACGATTTCAACTTTATTTGGTTCACATTTCTTTTAGAGATTGACACCAAACTAAACGCGAAATCTTTGAGTTTTTAGAGGAGTTTTTAGAACGTTAAACAAGCAACGATTAAAATGCAGTCCGACCAACCTGGAGCTGAAGAGGTCACACTCGAAGACATTGAGAAAGAATTACAAATACCCAAGCCACTCAAGCCCAGGAAGAAGAAGAAGGTGCCATTTGCTCTCTGGTTAGAGATGCAGGAGCAAAAGAAGTCTACTGGAGACATTGAGCAGCAGATCACTTCATCTTTGACTGAAAATATGCAACCAAAAGAACATGTTGAGCCGGCGTCCTTGAAAAAAGAAACCAAATTAGACTGCACATGTCTTGCCAAATTTAAAGAAATTGAAATGGAGTACATTAGAGTGCAAAAATACTTGATGGCACAGCTTGACGAGATGTATGATGCCAATCGAAAACTAAACGCTCAGCTCAGACACCAAAAAAATCTGTTGAGAAAAGGAATACCAGAGAGAAAACAAAGCTGCAATTCAATGTCTTCTCAAATTCAGGGAGACATCCGTCAAAATGTAGAGCACAGGATATTTCGTCACGGAGTCGATTTAATTCAAATGGATGAGGCTGCTCAGAAAACTAATGATCAAAAAACGGTGAATCGAACGATTTGGACCCAAACAGACATTAACGTATGTGAAGCCGGCAAAAACATCAAACCAGGACAAAACACAATTAGCACCCAAACAGAGATTCATGAATGTGAAGCCAAAAGAGAGATAAAACCAGGACAAAACACAATTAGCACCCAAACAGAGATTAATGAATGTGAAGCCAAAAGAGACATCAAACCCCATCAAAACACAATTAGCACCCAAACGGAGATGAATGAATGTGAAGATAAAAGAGACATCAAACCCCATCAAAACACAATTAGCACCCAAACGGAGTTGAATGAATTTGAAGATAAAAGAGAGATCAAACCCCATCAAAACACAATTAGCACCCAAACGGAGATGAATGAATGTGAAGCAAAAAGAGAGATAAAACCAGGACAAAACACAATTAGCACCCAAACAGAGATGAATATATGTGACGCAAACAGAGAGATCAAAACACCTCAACAAACAAATTCCACACAAACTGACCCCTTTCCATCACACCTTGAGACCCAACTAAATATCGAAACAGAACCTCTAGCCGAAGAGACAGCAGAGCAAAACAATGACAAAGAGAAGCCCGAGAAAAAAATGTCACTATGGAGGAGAATAAAAAAGAGGTTAACTCCATCCTGCCTCCGCCAGTTTAAAGGCAGATCTTAAGTCCATCCAGAGTAGAGATATAGTGGCTCATATCTCCAGTAAATTATGTGTAAAAGGGGGTTGCTGATTGGTGGGAATGGGAACAAGAGGTGCTATTGTTAATTGGTCATTTTAATATTAAAAAGCAGGACTGCACGGTGGGAAATGTCTCACCGTGTAGGTGTGGGTTCACTCCGGGCGCTCCGGCTTCCCCCACGTTCAACAATGTCAGTACTCGTCTTCATCCATTGAAAAACCTGAAAACATAACAGGAAAGATTCCTGTAGAATTGGAAACAACAGGAACTGGAAAAAGAGCTGGTGTCATTTTTAATTGGGCATTTTAATATTAAAAAGCAGGACTGCACGGTGAGAAATGTCTCTCCGTGTTACTGTGGGTTCATTCCGGGCGCTCCGGCTTCCCCCACGCTCAACAACATCCAGGGCCGTGCAGAGACCAGCAAAGGGGCAGGTGCTCAAAAAAGGGCACATCTAGCCACATTTTAGGACAGAATATGAAGAAAGTCACAGAGCTTTCAGAGTTTAATAAACAATGATAAATTACAAATATGGTGAGATGTACAACTAGAGTTATTAGCAGATCCTTTCTGTTTTTTTTCTTTTTTGTTTCTGACGTCTTTCTTTATGTGGCATCTTTGAACTGAAAAAAGCAAAATATAATGAATTATGATCAGAACACTATATTAAACCACATTACCAATTCTTTACCCTTGTGTTTAAACCAATATGATTTTCAGTTCGTAGCACAACATAATATTAATTTCAGAGAAAATGAGACCTCTGCTTTGGGGTTCAATTTGTTTCACAATTATTCTATAAAAAAACTAACCTCAATTACATATAATGGTGATCAAAACATTTTTAATTGTAACAATTTTTTTCAACAAAAAAGTTTGGCTTAAAAAACTTTTATTTAAATTAAAATCACAAATTTCTGTCTCATGAAGTGAAAAATTTATTAGTAAAACAAACTTTTTCACAAATCTTTTCTTGCTATCCAAAGTTTATCTTTGTGATTCAAAGTTTTGCTTGCGATTCTCACATGACGTCGCGTCCAGGGCCTAAACATCGCAACAAAAGATTCCTGATGTGTGCAAATAAAAGTTTGTTTTGCAAACCACTTTTGTAAGTTCATGAGACAAAAATGAGTTATTTAATTAAATTTAAAAAAAACTTTTAGTTTAAAAAAAGAAATCATTACAATTCCAAATGTTTTGATAACAATTTACTTCACTGAGGTTAGTTTTTTTTCTCCATTGAATAATTGTGAAACAAATTTAACTGCATATGCTGAGAACCAGACCCTAAACTTACTTAAAGTTTGTATTGAGTTTTTTCCCTGTCATTAATGACAAACCTTTATTGGAGAGAAGCAGCTTGATTGAATATTACATACATTATATCTATCATGATAGTTCAGGGCGAGTTGTTTTTAATTCTCAATGAATATCCTTGTTGGACTTTTATTTACTTTTATTTACCTCAGTTAAGTAAAATAAAATTGTAATCAAAACTTTTGGAATTTTAATGATTCTTTAAAAAAATAAAAAGTTTTGTTTAAAATACTTTTTTTAAATTAAATAACTCATTTTTACTAAACATAAACTTTTATTTGCTCACATCATAAATCTTTTGTTTTGATTTTAGGCCCTGCCCACGACGTCATGTGAGAATGACAACCAAAACTTTGAGTCATAAACAAAATGTTATTTTCTTATTAAGCACATATTAAGCTTACTTATTAAGCACCTTCAAGATACATTTACCCAACGCTAGAACAAATGCCTCTAGAACTGGGGTCTCAAGCTCCATTTACCCGCCCGGGGGCCACTGGAGGCAGAGTCTGAGTGAGGCTGGGCCGCATAAAGGATTCCACAAAAAACATTTAAAAAATATCCTCAAATGTCATCAACATTTAATTATTTCTCCAATACATGAACTGCAGTCTTTGACAAAGACATGATGGGGGTGTGACAAAATGTAGGGTGCGTTCACACTGCAGCCCAGGGCCGTGCAGAGGCCACTAAAGGGGCAGGTGCTCAAAAAAGATAAAAGGGCCCATCTAACCGCATTCTAGGACAGAATATTAACAAAGCCTCTCAGCTTTCAGAGTTTAATAAACTATGATAAATTACAAAATTGTGAGATGTGTGTATGGTTGTTTGTCCTGTGTGTCTCTGTGTTGCCCTGCGACAGACTGGGGGGGGCAGCGAGTGAGCGTCGCTCCTTTACCCTGACGTTCCTTCCTTTGTGGGGGGGTTCACTGATCTATGTTTTCACATCCACCTGAATAATGTGTAGTTCTTCAGAGAAAAGGCAGACGCAGAGGCCTGTCAGTGTCTGTTGTATTTCATTACCTCACGATACGTTCAACGTTTTTCGTCATCTGACAAGTAGCAAGTCTACTCCACTTTATTCACCAAAAACGTTTTCTTTTTTATAATTCACCAAAAACTGTTCTATAATCTGGAACGTTCGCTACGTTGAACTCCAGTTAGCCGCCTTATCTCACTATATATATATATATATATATATTTTTTTTTTTTTTTACATTTACAAATAAAGCAGTCTCCTATGAACTACTTATCCTGCTTTAGTGCCATAATAACCCAGTGATTCTGTAAAGGAGTTTTAATTAAAGCCATTTTCAAAAATATTTTCAGAACTGAAACTTTTCCTTGTAGAAAGAATAACGAGTCAGATTGTTTTTAGTGAACTGCTACTGTTTGTTGTGAACTAAAGTTGTCTGACAATTCCCTGTAAAATCCTAAAACAAGTAAATGTAACGGGGATGAAACAGCAGTGTTTCAGCGCCATATTTACCCGGAAGCAGTTCCGGAATCAGTCATGTGGTACGGCCCGCTCGCGCGACTTCAAACGTCACATCCTGCTCCAAGAACAAATTATTTTTTATTTTTTTATTTTTTCAAAGAACTTTATTTAAATGAAAATGTTATTGATTTGATATATAGTTCTATATCTTTAATGAAAAAAGAGAAACAAGGTGTTTTATTAGCAGATTTGCATTTATGAATATAAATTTTAGCAAAGAGTATTAGCAGGTTTATTATAAAGAAATGTTTAGCATTCTTTCTATGGAATTTTACTTTAATTTTACTTTAAACTGGAGTTATTTTTACCCGGGTGATTAAAATAAAATCTGTAACACTCTTTGAGAAGGTTTTTATTTGATAGGATATTAGAAATATATTGGTGATGCAGATTCAATTTCAAATAGAAATGTGACTATCAAAAACTTTCTGTATAATTCTTAGATAATAAAGTTTTTTAATACCAATGATGGTCTTTGTCTTTTTTCTCTAGTAGTGGGTTGGGACCCATGTGAAAGTTTCTGCTTCTTGAGTCTTTTCTCTCATTTCTCCCAAGTTTCTGTCTTTTTAAGCCAGTATTTTTATTTACTTTTCGCTCATAGTTGCTTATTTCAGGAGAATCCTTCACAAATAAAGGTTTGGATTGGTGTCACTCATGGTGGTTCAAAAAGTCTGACTTGTTGGCCAAATTGGTGTTTTCCTGGGTTGACAATAAGGCCATGAACTTCTGGCCTGATTGTCAACCACGTGGTTACAGGCTCAAGTGATTGACGTATAAAACTGATTCATAGCTTCTTCACAGAAGACCAGCAGATGTCACTCTTCAAAAGCCTCTTTGTATTTTAAGGTTGAGCTGAACTACTAGTATGTCTGCAGTCCTCATCCTGGACACGTAAAGTCTGATTTGTGTTTTTATTGTTTAATCTTTTATCGTTTCCATGTTACATGTTGAATGTATGTTTGTAGATTGTATTTATTTTCAAGCCTTTGTTTCACCTGTGGTTGTTTTAAAGTTGGTATTTTATGATTATTGTTAAACAAATGTTAAGAAAGAATCTTGCTCCAAGGTCAGCTTAAATTTACAGGTTTGAGATTAAAACCATTGTATTTTGTGAGGGTCTGTTTGTAATAACTACATGTCCATCATTTTTGTAATCAAATGCAGCGCTACAGATTGACCACTAGATGTCGCTCTTCACATTAATCGAAACGCTGGAATCAAATCAGCACAACTGCTACATAGAGAATTTGTTTCAGAACCATAAACAACGATGCAAGAAAATAGTTTCAGTAAGAAAATCTGCTAAAACCTGAGACATTTTTAAAACGGATTATGAACCATAAATGACAGAAAAATCATGTAGGTTCTTTAGACATCCAACTATGAACTTTAAAAGTAAAAAAAAAAAAAAAACAGCAAAACCAAACTAAACAAAGGATTTGTTAGTATCAGCTGGTTAGTATCTTCGTGTTAATGTAAAGCTACATAACTCCTCAGTACAGGTGAGTTTATATATTATGAAAGTTAGTTTGGACATGACAACCTCTTAAAACATTACAAATCATTTTTTTATTTTATTTTTGACATTATAGACTATGGTAAAACAAGTAAATGTAACGCGGGTGAAACTGCAGCGTTTTAGTCCCATATCTGTTCAGAAGAAAACTGAGAAACAGGGTCTGGCTCAGTCACGTGGTTACGGCCCGCTCACGCGGTTTCCAACGTCACATCCTGCTCTTCCTGGTTTACTCGACACATTTCCAGAAGCTTCTGTACAGAAACCACATCGCTAGTTTTAGGTAAATATGTGACTATTTGCTTTAAAAATCTCTTCAGTTCCGCCTCAGAGAGAGTTTAACAACGAGCTGTTAACTCCTGCTGGAATATCATTCACAGAGTTGGAGGAAATAACCGTTAAGTCCGAGGAAAAGATGGAGGATCAGCGCAGACTGCTGGATTTTACCCGGACACCGAAGATCATCTTACACCGGATAGGTGCGAAACTACTTCACGATTTACTAATTATATGAGGCACGAAAGTGGAGAAAAGCTGGAGAAGACAGATTAAAGGAAACAATGTGTGAGACCAAATTAGGATTAATGTTTTACAGAATTAAATTAACTGCAGGATTTAAAGAGCTCCGGCCGGGGGCCGGATTTCCGGCTTTTGACCAAACGGTCCGCCTCAACCAAACTGTAGTCTCCCGGACCCTTTTAGACCGGAGGCGACACATCTAAATTTGCAGTACCGTAATTCCGCCACACGTAGCGCTATCTGAAAAATTCCAACGGTTTCTGTAAGGGGAGACGTTGCACTTTCCAGAAAATATGGGGTTAATACGGCAACTTCACAGCTACAGCTGCAGAAAGTGTAATTAAACCGGGGGGCACTCGTTTAATAGACGGTAAATTGCGAAAATAACTTGCTGCATATTGAAAGTTCCGGTTGTTATGGATACATGGGTAAGTATGTCATCTCACAGGACATTTAAAGAACTACTTACAATTAAAATAAGGAAGATTTATTTAGTCAGACGTTTGAAACTTAGGCGTAAAGTGCTCCGTCTGGGGGCCAGACTTTCAAGCAAAGCGAGCATTGGACCAAACGGCCCGCCTCAACAAAACTGTAGATAATAGACAAAGATGTCTGCCAATCAGAATTCTAGCTCCCGTGTTCTTGACCAATGACTGTAAAACGGTTTGTAGAAAAGAAGCACATGCGTTCGGTTCGGTGGTTAAATCAAATGCGATATGAAAGAAGATGGAGTTTGTCTCACCTGGTAAAGAAACACGTTTACTTGAGAAAGGAATTAAAAACAAGTGGCGCTGGGCATGGCTAGAGGAAAGAGGACAAGACGGGAAGTTGGCGGACATTTTTACAAAAGGGGGGCACTGGGATTCCTTTAGGGGGCGTTTGGTTGAAGGTAAACTTAACACCTTAAATGCACAACAATACTAGTTTAGACTTTGAGCAACTTGGTAAAACTGTATTGTGTAACATTAAATCATGCCTGGCTGCAACTGTATCCATGGCAGCTCTTCTATTCAGTGTTTGTAGCTTTTGGCGCAGCTCCGCTCCTGCTAGTAGCTTCACCATCAGGTCAGCGTTACATTGGCTGATGACGTTGCTGTGATTTACTTTGTCTGGTGTCAGATTTTCTAATATTTTATGTTTTATTGAGGATTTTTGTACATATGTTTTGGCAGTTCTGTGATCATGTCAAAGCAGCTACTTGTATTAAAAAGTGTTTTGTTGTCCGTCTGGATGCTGCCCGCTTCCATGGAAGGACAACAGAAAATCGCTCTTATAAACATGTAATTGCTAAAATTACGATACCCTGACTTTGTCTCACCCTGAAAAATGAACAAATTTAAGTAAAGAAATCCCTCCATGGGTGATACCACGATAGAGAGTGTTCATTTTATAGCGTCAACACCGGTGCTGTAAGTGGTCCGGTATGAAACGGGGGTGATGGAACAACACAGCACTTTTAAATTTCAATAATCAGAATGCAGAAATTGTTTCCGTTGTTTAAAAGATTTATGTCAGTCTGCCTTTTCCCCATCGATACGCCCTGCACCTTTGGAGGTAAAAAAAAAAAAAAACACGCACATTGCGGAAAACTCTGAAATAGGAGAAGCGGGACATAAAACGGAGCGACGAACTAGATGTGAATTATGGCATAAAAACAGAGAATATGACGCTGAACAGTGAAAAATCAACACATGATGTGAAACACAGGACGATTAGGCGGCGCAGCAGGTGATGAGTGAAGATTACTCCAAAGTTTCAAGAAGTTTTAATGAAGGTCAACTTGTCCAGATGCATTTTAGCTTTAAACTGCATACAGTTTTCCAATAGATGATTTATTGGTGAACAATACAAGCAGCTGTGAAGAGCAGCAGACTTGGTCTTGTTTTCAGTTGATTTTGCTGACATTTGTGGCAAAACTGCTTCCTTTCTTCCTTTGCTTGCTGGATCTTGAAACTTTGGAGTTGCTCCCAGTTGGTGGGCCTTGGATGTTGCCAAACACTGGATCTGATTATACTTTTACTTCTTTTATTATAAAAGCAATCAGATCAGTGAACAATGCTCGGTGACCATTTTGCTCCTGCAGCTCATAAGCAGTAAGTCTCCTTTTTTCACTCAGTTTGTCTGGGAGTTTCAGGATTCTGGTCAGAATAAACAGTTTTGTTATTTTCTCAATCTTAGAGTGTTAAGTTTGAGTTGAGTTATCTACATATGCATGATTTTAAAAAATACAAGCACATTTTTCCTCGTAGTCAGAAGATAAATCGGACCTGAACTTAGAATTACCGAAATCTTTAATTGACTTTATGCCAGAAAACATCAATAATATGTTTTCACTGATTTTCATACATAAAAATTTCTAAGTGTAGAATAATCCAAGAAATAACTGTATAGATGCATAAAGGGATTAAAGTTAAAGGTTGATTATTTGACTGGAAATGAAAAGTTTTTGTTTTGTGTTTTGGTCCAGATCTCTGTCAATGCTGCATGTGTAAAGAGGACGGGGTTCTCAATGAGTTCGGCAGCCAGGAGGGGAACTCCATTTTAAAACAAGAGGATCCAGAACCTCTGCAGATAAAACAGGAACCAGAACCTCTACAGATAAAACAGGAACCAGAACCTTTCCAGATAAAACAAGAACCAGAATCTCTGCAGATAAAACAGGAGCAAGAAGAACCAGAACATCAACAGCTCAAAGAGAAGCAACTCTGCATCAGTCAGGATGAAGAGCAGCTTGTGCTGAAACTGGAGACTGATGACACTTTGGTGATTCCTTCTACTGTGCAGAAAATATGCAAAGAAACAGAACCACAGCGGAACCAACTCATCTCTCATGGTTCTTCTGAAGATGAGAATCAGGAGGAGGAAGTAAGCAAAACTGAGGACTCAGGAAAAAAGAGAGATGAAAAACAGAAAACACACAAGAATGGTCATCCAGAGCAAAAACAATATTCTTGTAAAATCTGTGGTGAAGCCTTTTCACAACGCAGTTCCTTGACAACACACATGAGAACTCATACAGACAAGAAACCTTTGACATGTTCAACTTGTGGAAAAATTTCACGATGTAAATCTGAGTTACTTAGTCACATGATGATTCACACAGGAGAGAAGCCTTTTTCATGTGAGACCTGTGGAAAAAGTTTCATAACCAAAGCTGACTTACTTTCTCACATGAGACGGCACACAGGAGAGAAGCCTTTCTCATGTGAGACCTGTGGAAAAAGTTTCATAACCAAAGCTGACTTACTTTCTCACATGAGACGTCACACAGGAGAGAAGCCTTTCTCATGTGAGACCTGTGGAAAAAGTTTCATAACCAAAGCTGACTTACTTTCTCACATGAGACGTCACACAGGAGAGAAGCCTTTCTCATGTGAGACCTGTGGAAAAAGTTTCATAACCAAAGCTGACTTACTTTCTCACATGAGACGTCACACAGGCGAGAAGCCTTTCTCATGTGAGACCTGTGGAAAAAGTTTCATAACCAAAGCTGACTTACTTTCTCACATGAGACGTCACACAGGAGAGGAGCCTTTCTCATGTGAGACTTGTGGAAGAAGCTTCCGATTCAAATCAAACTTACTTCGTCACATGATGATTCACACAGGAGAGAAGCCTTTCTCATGCGAGACCTGTGGAAAAAGTTTCATAACCAAAGCTGACTTACTTTCTCACATGAGACGTCACACAGGTGAGAAGCCTTTCTCATGTGAGACTTGTGGAAGAAGCTTCCGATTTAAATCAAACTTACTTCATCACATGAAGATTCACACAGGTGAGAAGCCTTTCTCATGTGTGACTTGTGAAAAAAGTTTCATAACCAAAGCTAAATTACTTCGTCACTTGATGATTCACACAGGTGAAATGCCTTTCTCATGTATGACCTGTCAAAAAGGTTTTAGAGCCAGGTGTAATTTACTTCGTCACATGATGATTCATACAGGAGAGAAGCCTTTCTGATGTGTGTGACCTGTGGAAAAAGTTTCCCATGGAAGTTTCAGTTAGTTGTTCACATGAGAAAATTCACACAGGAGTGAAGTGTTTCTTGTGTACAAGCTGTGAAAAAATGTTTACCAATAAAGTAAATTTAACTGATCACATGAGGATTCACACAGGTCAGAAGCCTTTCTTATGTGGACCTGTGGAAAAGGTTTCTATCAAAAATCAATTCTAACTGGTCACATGAGAATACATACAGGTTAGATGCCTTTCAAATGTACAAGCTGTGGGAAAAGTTTCAGAAACAGTAGTTTATATTGCCACATGAAGACGCATACAGATGAGAAGCCTTACTCTTGTGGGACCTGTGGAAAAAGTTACAAACACAATAGCAGTTTAATTGGTCACATACACACAAATTCAAATAGGAATTATTTCTTATGTGGGACCTGTGGAAAAGGCTTCAGTTATCAGAGAAATTTAACTGATCACATGAGGACTCATACAGGATGAGCAGCATAATCTGACCCTCAAGTACAAAAAGACAATATCTCACAGTTTGGAATCAGAGTAATTACAGCTGAGTAAAATTTCTATAATGTTGGAACTTGGAGAAGAAAAACATTTAAAATAGGACGTTTATCTAAAACACTAAACTTTCACTTTATTCTCTTATCTTTTCATTTAATATGGTTAAATGAGATGGTAAGTCTTATGAAGTTATGCATGCATTTTAATGTTTTTTTTTGTCTAGTGAGATATTAATAGTCTATCTGGAAGTAACTATGGATTTGGATTCTTTCAGATTTAGACTTGTAAAGCTGTCATTGTTTGTCTATTTGTACTTATTAGAGGTGTGCCGATCGCTCGGTCACCGATCATAATCGGGCCGATTTCCGTGAAAAAGTGTATGATTGGCCATCATTGGCTCTTGTTGCCAATACCGATCACCTGCTTCTCATTTCGCAGCCTGCCTGTGCAGCTGGTCTCCTCTTTCCTTCACACTGCGCAAACGCGCAGCAACAAATCCTAAGCGATGTGGAACTATAATGCACTGAGTGAATGGGGAAGTTTGTGTGTTGCGGCAGAAAATGAAAGCACGTCAAAATGTATAAACACGACAAAGCTAATATGGCATAAAAACAATGCCATACTTGACGGAGTTTGGCTACATCGAGGCTCACTGCAGTAAAAAAGACATATGGAGGATCAGATTGCAGGTAAAGCAGCGCTGTCGTGAAACCTGGTTGGAACTGATTGAGATCTTTCCAGGACACACAGAAAACCGATCATAGAAGCCCAGAGGCAAAAAGTAATCTTGAATCATGATTTAATGTTGATTGAAATTTATATAATCCCTATTGTAACGAAACCTATATAATCTGTATTGTGATAGAAACCCAGAAGGAACAAATAATTCAGTATTATGATTTGATGTGATTAAAACTTGTGTAATCCTTATTTTAATAATGTACCACTAATCAATGTAATGAAGTATGTGATTTAAAGAGTAAATGTGAAAAATCATAAATGAAGGATCTTATTCAAGTTAGATGAGATGTCTTAATACTGTGTCACAATGAAAGGGGTTGCGTAAGAGCAAGAAATGTGAGAATGGAAAAACCAGGGAATGGGATTGTGAAATAAGCGAAAGCACAAGATGTTAAAAGAGGAAGTTAGCCAAAGTGGCTGATGTAATGGTGCAAGCACAACCAAGATGCAAAGTAGATGGTTGTGTAAGTCACAGATGTGCACACGGCTGAAATACCGAGGGTATAAAAAGTAGAGGCAGGAGAAGAACGGGGTTCTTTGTTCCAGCAGCCATCGAGGCCAGGCCATAAGAAGATGCAGGATCAAGATTGGGGCTATACTCTGAAACCACGGGAAGGTGAAGAATTCGCGCTGCTCTAGAAAGGAACAAGATCCGATAATCCACAACCCGGGGTTCTGATTCGACATCTGCCCAACTCTCAACCCAAGAAACATCTCAACGATGCTGCAGTAGACATGGGGGATAGACAAAGATCACCTATGGATAAAGAACTGAGCTCATGAAGAACATTCTACAGTTCAACTTTGGATTTATTTTCAAAAAGGACTCTGCTATGGCAAGATGGGTCCCTGACCATGGATATTAAAGTTTTGTGCTGCCAAGATCAACTCAGCATCTGGGAAAGAGTGGAACTGCATCCCAAAGCCTCTCTTAAGGTTTATTGACACAGTATAGGGACTAGAAAGGAAGTGTGTTTTCTAAAATTCTTTTATATTTTGAACTTTTGGTTTTTGATTGGAATAGCTGTATGTCATTTTCCCCTGCTAAAGCTTGCTAATAAAATATTAAAGTCTACTTGATGTTGTGGACAGTTAAATTAATTAACCATAATTGTTATTCCTATGACTTAACATAAAATCAATGTTCATGATCCTAGTGGAATGGGGGGCTTCAGACGTTTCTTTATGATAAATAATGACCTTGGTACTCGTGCAGAGTCTCTAAAATTATCTAGACTGTAACAAGTGCACGTTATTGATGGAGAAAGCTACTGTTAACTGGGGTGGTTTTTGGAGTTGGGCTACCACGGGCTATTTGGATGTCTGATCCATTTACTGTAAAAGGTCATAATCTCAGGATCTGAAGGTAGTTAGAGTCTAGACGCATCTTTCTCGCTTCCAGCTTAAACAGAATACCCTCTATAAACTCATCTGTGGTAATACTCAGGAGGTAGAGGCTTCACGGACTCGTTAGACGAAGAGCTGGTCAGTAGTCAGTCAGTAGGAGCCTGAGAGGAGGTACGGGTGTGGCTGACTATTGCGTAATAACAGCGCACAGCTACAAACACTCACCCGGATTAGCATGACGGTCAGAAAGCTAAACAAATAACCCGCAAAATTATTTCAGTCTCCGAGCTGCGATGTAAGACGCTGGTTCTGCTCTCGCTGTTGAACTGCTGCTACGCAATACAGGTAGTAATATTTCACAGACAGAGCGCCACTTCTGCTCCTCCTGGTAGTGACTCTCACACCGAACCTCTGCTTAAAGCTGCAGCATCTAACCTAAAAAAAATAAATTTTACATACGTATTAAAACTTTCGCTGTCCTAACATGAGACACATAATCTCTAAAAAAATAATCAATCTCCTCCCTGCTCTGCATAATTACTCCGCTCAGTCAGAAACAGCCACTCAGAACTAGCAGTAATCAGCTAGCCGCCATGCTATCAGGAAGTTTTCATTCAGTAACTCAGGATTGTTTGTTGTAATGGAACCTGTATTTGCCTTTGAATGTTAAGTTTTATACTGGAATTTTTTTGACAATGTTGAGAGGTTTTATTTTGACTCTTTACATTATTTAGCCTCTTCAGAGCCTCCATATGTTATCAGTCTGTTAAAGATAGTATTACCGATAGCAGTACAATTTGCAGAATGCCAGTTTTGTTTAGTTTTCTTCTTGGAAAAGTTATTAAAAACAAGTTTTTGTCTAAATGAAGGTGAATTCATGGTTCCTTTTTCCACATAATGTAACCGGTAGTGTTTATGATAAAAAATAAATAATAATTATGTGATCGGTATCGGTGATCGGCCCAGGTGATCGGTATCGGCAGGAAAAACCCTGATCGGCACATCTCTAGTACTTATACTTTGTTTTACTTCATTTATTTTGGTTAGAGGATGTTTGGTTACGCCTTTTAGGCGTACATGCAAAAGCTTGGTCTCTTTATGAAGACGAGCTAAATTTTCTATTTTTGCATTAAAAAATACTTTATATCTAAGTAGTTTGTAGCCATTATGTTTGTAACGCAAAAGAGTTGGGGAAAAAAAATTGTTATTCTAATTTGAATCTAAATATACTTTCATTACTTTCCCCTGAGTTTCTGATTCAGGGAGAAAATACTGTTGATTGTATGATGGCAACAATTCAGATGTTGCTGAATTTTGCCAAGTTATGATTAAAAATGAGATGTTTTCCTTTTTTTGTTCAAATGGCTGCATTAACTTTATTGTTCATTTTACTCTAAACTGAAGTTAGTTTTACCTGTGTGATTTTCTTTTATTTTTTATCTGTAACATTGAGAAGATTTTTATCTTTTAGGATATTGGAAAATGTATTGGTGATGTAGATTCAATTTCAGATAGAAATGTGACTTTCAGAATCTTTCTATATAATTCTTAAAGTTTTTTATACTAAAGATGGTTTTTGTCTTTTTTCAGTCTAGTGGGTTGGGACCCATGTGAAAGTTTCTGCTTTTTGAGTCTTTTCTCATCATTTCTCCTAAGCATCTGTCATTACTTTTCACTCACGGTTGCTCATTTCAGGGGAATCGAGGTCTATTATTTTTGTTTTGGTAAAGAAACATTTTTTAAGGAGTAAATGGAAAATAACTTAAAAGCATCAACCAACATGCATAATGAGGAAAAGACACTTTTCTCTTAACAGAGTTGATTTTAAGAGGCTGGGCCAACACCATGTAATTGAGCGAATTTATGCCGATAATTACCGACGGTCTCGTTATGCTTCTCCAAAATCTAAAAGAAAATACTTAAGATCTTGTTCAAGTCCCTGAAAATCCATCATACAAAAGTCTTAGTGGTGCTTTGTGTGGATCTTGTCTGATAAAAACCAATGTAGAGACCTCTAAGCTTTTTGGGGAACCAACACTGTACAGGAATGTGAAGAGTCCCACTCAGGTAAAACCTGTTGCACAGGCAGAGTAAACTTTAGCCATGGAGTGAAACTAAAGACCCAGAGGAGATGTTCTACTCAGTTTCCACTGGTCAAAGCAGAACGGAGCTCAGCTTTTAATGACCAGTGAAACTCAACCTGTTGGCCTGTGGATGGTCTGCAGAAGTGCTGTAGATCTTCACTCCCAGACTTTCAGCCACGGTGGAGCAGAGCTCTTAAATTATTAGTGACAGAGACCTGCAATGTCTGAAGGGTTTCAAAACACCTGGGCTACCTCTGCAGATGATGATGATGCCAAGAGAATCACTTTGGTCAACCAGAAGGTTCGATTGATCATAGATCAGTAGATGTAAGGAGCTTCATGATGAAGGCAGAGGACCCACCAGACCTATGATCAAACCACTGACACTGAGCGAAAAAAATCTTCATGATCTGCATAGTTCAACCTTATCCATCCATCCATCCATCCATCCATCCATCCACCCACCCACCCACCCACTTAACACCCTTGATCTGAAATGTTGCCACAGATCTTTTCTTTCCTTGATTAAATTTTAACTTCAATTGCATTTGAAAAATGTTCATTTTTATTTTCTTTTTGAACCCTGACATGCAACAGCACAGTATAAGGTGTTTTTTTTGGGTTTTTTTTAACATTGACGAATATAAAGCAGTCTACTATGAGCAACTTATCCTGTTTTAATAAGCCAGTGATTCTGTAAAAGCAGCTTCAGTTAAAGACGTTATAAAAATAGCTTCAAAGCAGAAACATTTCCTTGTTGAAAAAATAGTTAAGTCAGACTGTTTTTAATGAACTGCTGCCCTGTGTGTGGTGAGCTAAACTTGTCTGACGAGTTTCTTTTCTTACTCTGTTCCCGCCTCACCAACATATTTGTCAGATGGTTTTGCTCAGAAAGTCCCGGCCTGCAGCTGTTTTATTTACTGTTCATCCACTTAATGGTTACAAAACCAATCATGAATCTATAATTCATGATTTCTATGAACATAAAACTTGTTTGTTGATAACAGTTAAGTTGCAGAGTTTAAGCCTTTTTAGTAAAAGCAACATGAAACAAAACATTTTTCATGTGAATTTGTCTTTTCAGATTGTATAATCTGTGTTAACTCAATCCCAGCCAATATTCTCACACACAACAACCAACAGTGATCTGGCTGGATTCAATTTCTTTAGATTAAATAACAAAGGGATCATTATCAGATGAAGGTTTCTGATGGACATGTGACAGAGATTACAGCAGAACATGTAAAATCAGAGGTTGACTCTTTTGTTTTCACATCTGAATCTGATAAAACTCAAACATGCAGACGTCAGTTTCAAAGAAAACAAAAATGGGAGGAGTTCAGATTGTTTAAGCCTGATGGAAAAGTCTTGTTGCGTCAGAAGTTGCCTGTCTGTCTGCGCGAAACGATCAACCTGTGAAAAGACGATGTGAGTAAATATGTCATTCAACTATGTCAGAATTTAAATCTTGTTTTTCTGTTTCGTATCCAGCTTTAATTTTTTGTCTATCACGTTTATCAGCATTAATATTTTATCATCACAATGGGAATTCACCTACTAAAGTGACAAAAACCTTTTCGTTGCTCTGTTTACATTTAGACATTTCTGTTTACTTTAAGCATCTGATATTTAGAAGGAAGCTATGAATGTATGTGATTTTTCTACCGTTTAGTCCTGCGTTGTTTCTCCTGACTTTGCTGCCTTGTGGACAAAACCTGAAGGTGAAATATAATCTGATTTGTTGAAGATTTCCTACATTGTTTTTACGCTTTTTGAGGGAAACGGATGAATCAGAACAACCAGCCTGGAGGCTCCAGGTTTGTTTTTAAAGTTTTCTATTGAAGGAACAAAACAAACCTTTGTTCTGCGTCACCCTGTCTTGTCTCAACATGTTTCTGTTCAGCAGCAGGAAAAACGACTTCATTAAGTCCAATTATTCATAACTCAGAGAGATTTCAATTTAAAACTATTGACTCTTTACGACATTTATACACCTTTACAGATAGTTTCTTCTAATTGTTAACAATATGTTGTTTACAATAATAATACTAACCCAGTCAAAGCCGCAATTTTAATTTCAGAGAATTTGAGGCGAGAGTTAAAGATTAGGGTGATGGCATGTAGGCTTTCCAAGCTAAAGAAGTCTGAGTACAAAACGAGCAGGGAAACATTCAGAAAGCTGCTCTGTATAAAGAGTTTGACTGCAGAAATTGTAATAAAGATTTTTACAACTAACTATTAGAGATAGCAGACCAGAGTTAAAATTAATTATTACAGTAAAAGCAAAAACTGTTTATTCCCCAAAATAAATACTATTGTTGTATTCACAGGTTTGACATGTCAAATTCTGTTTTGCTTAAATTTACATGCTTTACTGCCGATGATGAACAAAAGATCAACAAGCAGTTAAATCTTCTCAATTTGTTCAAGTTATTTAATAATGAAAAATAATCTTTCATTGTTTGTATTGTAAATATTTTGTTTTTTCACTGTAATTTTCTAGCTTGGCCTTTCAGATAACATTTATAATTAAGAATTGTAAGAATTGTTCCTTATTTTTATTGATTACTAAGCAGCTGCACATTTATTTTAATCTATGTTGGTTTTTATATATATATATATATATATATATATATATATATATATATATATATATATATATATATATATATATATATAGATATATATATATATATATATATATATATATATATATATATATATATATATATATATATATATATATATATATATAGCTGCTATTCTATTCTTTCTGCTTGTTCAACAGATGGATTTTAGTTATTGAAGTCGATGAATCATCTAAATCAGTGATCAGTGGTCCCCAACCTTTTTTATTACCTCGGATCGGTCAAGACTTGGAAATTTTGCTGCGGCCGGGAGGGAGGGGGGGATGAGCAGTCAGATAAGGCTTCTGCATGTTGGTGTTCGTCAATATGTCTACTTTGGGTTGTCTTGGCCCTTTAACCGCAGCCTGTGGGGTTTTCCCTGACTGGGAACGTGAATATAACCTGTTGAATGTGACAGGTAGCCAATCAGAAAGCGCGGTGACGTAAAAACAGAGGGGAATCCCAAACAGCTGACATATCGCGCAACTGAGAGTCCGGTGGATATCGGAGATGATATGTGGAAATGTTTATTATTATATGTAAAGGTCATTATTATATATGGTTATTATATTTATTCAGTTAAAATGTTAACTGAAAAAACATTTTCACCTCCAAATCATAGTGCAGCAAACAGAGCGGCTGCTCCCGTCGTCTTTTATCCACCGTCTTTTCTTTTTGTTACGTCTTTTATATCTTAGAATGACTCCACAAACTATCACTACTGCTTCTACATCGTCACCCGCAGGGGTGAAAGTAAGCGGATACGGCAGGGTACTGCGTACCCCAGGGGTGAAAGCAGTTTTAAATTCTTGGGGGTACTATGACAAAAAATAAATAATATATACTATTAAACTGTACTATACTAAAAATATATATTGCTTCTGTGTGTGCTTTGGAGTTTCTGTGCCTATTAAATTTTTGCGAAGCAATGGTGATTCTCTGGAACCTGTTGGAGGAAAAATATCCCAACTTCAGAAGATGAGCTTTAACCTAACAGAGCTCTGTGGTTCCTCCTGTCAGTATGAGAGTCAGGGTGAGGAGGCGCCATGTTAGGAAGAGAAGTGGAAGCTGAAGGATCTTCAGAACAAACAGGTCATGATGCTGGGCTACTGATTATCACTGTCTGGACACAGGATCAATAGAACCAGTTAAAAAGCTAAAATAAATGGTTTTATGCCAGACATGGAAAACTGGGATGTACTCCATGCCATGATGTTCAGAATTTAGGTCTCATGGCATCTCAAGATGTCAACATTGCAGCCAGTGGACTGAAGGAGGAAATACAGATTTATTTTGTATCAATTCAAGAGCTACCAGCTTTTATTGCTTCACAAAAAAATTCATCAGCACAAAAACTCCAAAGCACACAAATAAGCAATACATATATATAATTTTTTTTTTTTTTTTTGTCATAGTACCCCCAAGAATTTAAAACTACTTTCACCCCTGGTCATCCGTGTTTGGTTATTCTAAATTCCCGCTATGTTAGGGGTTTTACTTGATTATCCTCTGGAATCGGGATGTTCGTGACTGGAATCGGTTCGTGTTGCTCCTGCCTTGGACACACGAACCGATCGAACCTGTTGGACTTTTATCAGCTCTGTGGTCACAGAGATTTGGAGAATCGGCCGACAATTCTTAAATCTTTCCGTCTAAACCAGACTTAAGACTCACAAGCTCTACTCATCTCCTCTCGACCACTGCCCAAACGCTCTGACTCTGGTCGCTATGGTCTGCAACGAGACGGTTCCATCTGGGAGTGATGAGAGACAATAACACCTGAAGTGTTGCTTATATCCACAGCCTGCTTGGTCTCTACGTGGCGAAACAGTTTGAAGCTTCATTGCCTCATTAGCAGCCGGTCGCCGCATGTTAAGCAGAGCGGCTTGTAATGTGGGACTCACCTACCGGTCCGGGATAAATCCATTCTCCTCTCTCTTCTCTGGGCCTTTTCCCCTTTGCAAAGAAACTTTACAAAGACATCTGATCTGTTTCTTACTCATTTTGCTGCTTGTGGCCTCAATGTTGGCGCCAAGTAACCACGAGAATCCAGTTAAAGGATTTTCAAAATAAAAGATCTTCCAGACTCAAATAACACATACAAAGGAAATATTTAATTATTTCTTGCACGGCCCGGTGCCAATTGGTCCACGGACCGGTACCGGTCCACGGCCCGGGGGTTGGGGACCACTGCTCTAGATTATACTAACTCAGATTAAACATAATTTATAACATGGTTTAATATTAACGGTAGCTCGTTGTTAACAATGCGATTTGACAGTTTACTGTCATGAAGTGAATAAAAATTGAGATTTGTTACCTTAAAAAAAATAACACATACTAATCTGAAACAGACTGAGAAGCTCAAATTCACGCATTCAGATCTGACATGTCACCAAAGTTACAAACGTTTTCATTTTTACTTTCCTTTATATTTATTCCCCTCTTTTTCCCCAAGCAGGAAGCACAAAATATAAAAATAAACATTTGGGGAAATCCAGAGGATCAAAATGCAAGGGGAAGTTTATGAGTTTTTGAAAGCAAATCTAAAATATTCTAATTATAATTGTATTGCTCCTTGTTATTGTGTTATGCTTTTAATAGTTTAGGTATCTTAATTATTCCTCTAATTGTTTGGGATAATAATGAGCTTAATTATCAAGAAAAGGCTGAACTGACTGATGCATAAATTAACTCTTAAGGGAGACAAAATAAAACCCTAAATTAATTATTTGAGTTTCTTTTTACTGTTTTCTATGAATTGTGTCTGTTCCAGAGCTGCAAGTCTTTTATTTACTAAAAGGATTCAGACTGAAAACTTATAAAGTGAAAAACAAAAAACAACAGAAAAGTTGTGCAGACACCGGCAGGATGGAAATATTACTTATTGAGACTTTTCCTGGATTAAACTAGATATTAACCTATAAAGTCCCTCCAAAATAAAATTACAGTTAATACAACATTTTTGACAGGTTTTAAATAATTAACATTTCTGCATCAGCAGGATACTATCTAACCTGAGGGCTTAGATTAAGACAGTTTAATATTTCTGTTGTAAATTCTAGGATTTTCTCACATTAATGAACATTATCAGATATTATATTGGTAAAATTAAGTGATTTATCTAAACAGAAACGATCTGATGTCCTGCTGCCTCTCCTCCTCCTCTTCCTCTCACAGGATGAAGATGATCTCCCTGCTGCTCCTCATCCTCAGCTCATGTCTCTGTGGTCAGTCTCCATCTTGTCTTTGTGACAGAAAGCTCTCTAGATGGAGCTGAAAGACTCCCATGTTCCAGTTCTCAGTGTGTCTGCTCCTCTCTTTCCCTCTCTGTCTCCTCAGCAGCAACATTTGTAGTGAATGTGACCCAGAGCAGCTATGAGGCAGAGGAGAACCACAGCATCACTCTGGAGTGGACCTTCACCTCCAGACCCGACTCCTGCTTGAGCTTCGAGTTCATGATCTTCACATTAATAACCGAAAACAAAAAAGTGTCCGTCTTGTTCCATGAGCATGGTGGAGTGGAGGTGCCGCAGTCTCAGGACAAACAGTTTGCAGGACGAGTCCAGAGAGACAAAGACGTCCTTAAAGACGGACAGATTAAACTCCACGTGTCCAAGCTGAGGATCAATGACTCTGGTCTGTATCTGTGTGAAATCC
Organism: Poecilia reticulata; assembly: GCF_904066995.2. Taxonomy (NCBI): domain Eukaryota; kingdom Metazoa; phylum Chordata; class Actinopteri; order Cyprinodontiformes; family Poeciliidae; genus Poecilia; species Poecilia reticulata. The sequence goes on along the minus strand of NC_088847.1, from coordinate 23,756,069 downwards.
AGACAGATTGTGGCTTCGGCTCTGCTGCATGTCGGCTGATAGTCACAGGTGAGATTACAAAGTTTTATCTCTAAGAACCAGTAGAAAAAATGATGTTAGCATGTATTTGCATAAAATAAAGCAGTGTTACAAAATTTGTTCAAAATATTGAAAAAAATGTGTAAATTTCATTATTTAATAGTAATTTTTTTAATGCACCAGAAAAATCTGTTTTTCTGCCTGATAAAGAATGGATTGTCATAATTTATATTTCTGTGATTTTTTTTTTTTAATTCTTCTTTCCATTAGCTGGTGACAAACAACCTGAGAGTCCAACTGCGAATCCTCCAACAGAAAATAAAGGACTGATCGCTCTCTACGTTCTGCTGGCGCTGGCAGCAGCAGGAGGAGCAGCAGGAGCAGCTCTGTACTGGAAAAACAAAAACAAAAACAAAAACAGCCCTGCCAGCATGCCTAGGTGGGCCCCATGTGGGGGAAAGGAGAGCTGATATATGGGTCCAATATGGGTTTGTCCACGGGTTCCACGATGGCCCTACATGGGTTTGGGTAGGGTCCATGTGGACAGCATCGTGGAACCCGCGGACAAACCCATATGGGATCCATCTGGTCTGCCCCCCTTCCCCCCGCATGGGGCCCACCTAGGCGTGCTATCAGGGAGTTGCCCACTGTATTAAGATTCAGAGTCTGGATGAACAAATGACTGGACGAGACCAGGGTGACGATGAACTCCTCTGAAACAGGCGTAAAGAAAATTACACACAAATGTCACATATGAAGATTGAACCCCAAATAACATTTTAACAGCTTGTCAGCAAGAAAAGGTTTTACACTTTTTACGTTTTTATACTCAGTCTGAAAACCTGGAAGATTCAAAACTAGTTGATCAATCAATCAATCAATCAATCAATCAATCAATCAATCAATCAATCAATCAATCAATCAATCAATCAATCAATCAATCAAAATAAATATTTGATTTATTCATTTAGCACATTTAAGCAACAAGACAGTTAAAAAATGTCTTGTTTTACATCTTGTTTACAAAAACAAACATTTTTTGTGTTTTTCTTTCAAAACATCCATCCATCCATCCATCCATCCATCCATCCATCCATCCATCCATCCATCCATCCATCCATCCATCCATCCATCCATCCATCCATTATCTTAACACCCTTGTCTCTGCTGGTGCCCATCTCCAGCTAACGTTCTGGACGAGAGGCGGAGTCACCCTGGACAGGTCACCAGTCTGTCGCAGTCTTTCAAAACACAAAAAATAATTTTTATTAAGTAATAAAAACCACCATAACACCAACAACAGAGAAACAAACATCACATTTTGATGAGCGCCATCACTAAATCATTGATACTCATCAAATATCTCGGTCAGTGTTTCATTGATTATGTTTCAAAATCAGCTCTTATCAGGCGGGTTTTAGTCTAGATTAAATGAACTCAGTGTTTCGGCTGTTTTGCAGTTTTCTGGAAGTTTGTTCCAGGTCTGTGCTTCTCCACGTTTGGTTCTGGTTCTGCAGACCTGAGCGGTCCGGAGTGTTGATACGATGATACGACAACAGCAGGTCTGTGATGTATTTTTGTTCTTTAAGGTCAAAGTTCACTGACTGTGTCAGTTTTCATCAGGCTGTTGAAATGTATTTAAATCTGCATTTAACTGCATTTCTTGGCTCCGTTGGGATAAAAGATGATAAACCTCAGTGACCTCTTGGCTCCACACTGCCACCTGCTGGATGATCGTCTCGGGGCGACTTCCTGCTGTGATGTCAGAGTATTTGGACCTGAACTGAACTGAGCTGGAACTGAACTGAATCACTGAATCGTTCAGTTTGGAGTTGTGCTCTAGATCAGCACCTTTCTTCACTCCAACATCTGGATCTAAAAGTGGAAAATTTGATTTGATTTCTTCCATCAAGATGAAATTCTGTTGCAGTTTGACAGCAGAAATCTCCTTCATGAAGTCCAGATGTTTTCTCAAGTTTCTGCTTCCTCTTTTAATGGCTGACTGCCAATCATTTATTCAATATTCAATATTGCCAATGGTTGTATCATTTTCTGTGATTTGAATATTTATTTTTTAACTGGCATCCTTAACAGAAATGTATTATTTTGTCTTGTTTTGTTTATGAGCAAGTTAATGTCTTTGTTTAATTCCTATTAAATCTGAAGTTTGTTCCTGTTTGTGTTAATGGTTGATTTTTTACTTTAGTTATTTTTAGTGGAGGAGAGATGTCTTATTTTATATTTTAATGTGTTAACTCATGACTTCCTGTGTATTTGTACACGTTTCCCTGTTTTCTGCTCTAATAATTTTATTAATAATAATCTAATAATCTTTTAGGAGTTTTTGTGGTGAATCAGTCTGTCAGTGAAATCCAACATGATGCTGCCAGACTTTTAAAAGTGAAGGTTTATTCCCCAGATTTTCTGCAATAACATGGTTTATATGGCTGCTGCTGCTGCTGCTGCACATGATTTATGAGAATCAGTATCAGTGAGAATAAAAACTCTGATTTTACTTGATGGTAAAATCAAACATCAGCGCAAGAAAATTTGACATTTTAATAGTTTGATTTAAAGCTGAATTCCCGTTGAGTTCTGAGTATTAATACATAAATAACTACAAATATTTAAATTCTTATCAAAGCTGCACAACCTTTAAATTATTTTGTTTTTCAGATTTTTTTTTACTCAAAGTTAAACTTGCTCGGATTTGTAGTTACACAAAGGATATATTGAACGTTAGCGCCCTCTGGTGATCGATTATGGAATAACATGAATTTGAAATGAACATTTTTGAAATCACCTTATGTTTATGAATTCAGTGTTTTTGAGTTTTCTTTATTATTGTATAATGATTGTTTGGCATTCTTCATCTGACTGTGATGCTCTGATAGAAAATGAATGCTTCATATTGAGAAACCAGGTAACATTTTCTAGTCGGAAAATGAAACAAACATGAAGCAGCAGTGGTTATCTTTTTCTCATAAAACATAAGAGATATGTTTCACTTAAATATGTCTTTATCTGTAGCAGACTGACGTGTTGGAACCAAAAATAACACACAACTCTTTACTCCCACTTCATTTATTCGCTGTTTTTTGTCTTTTATATGCTTGTATGAGTTTAAATAGTATCTTGTTACCATAACTGAAACAAAATTTTCCTCAAATCAAGAAAAATTGGAAACAATCAAAAGAATTTCACAGATTTAGAGTGAAAATTGGCCGAAAAAATTATTTCACCAGTTTTTTCTTCTTCTTCTTTTACACAAAGCTTATTGTAACGTCGACTGTCGTCACTAAGTTCCCCTTTTATGAGAAAGAAAAACGTCATTGAAATATCAAATTAAGAGAATTAAACACACCACATATTGACTCTCAGACTCTACAGGCTACAAATCAAAACAAATGAACATTTTCCCCTGGAAATTATTCATTTAGATTATAAACTTCAGGATATGTGATTAAATTATAGGCCTTCTGATATAAAGTAGGTTTTATTAAAGTAGATGCAACCACATAAATTCCCCCAAACTCAGTAAAATGAAAACATGCTGAACGGTTTAGTCCCGTTTTTCTTCTACACGTCTGTAACTAAAACGTTTCTCCTTCAAACTGTGAAAAAACAAACACAAAACATTTCAGCTGCGAATTAGTTCCTCCATTTTCAGGACTGGATCCAGATTAAGATGATCTGCAGCCGGTAATCCATCCCAGTCGCTATGGAAACCATCTGGAGAGACATAAATAACTGCTGTAATTCACAGAAATCATTTTTTCACTTAAAAATGTTAGAAATTGGACAAAGTCAACTTTCAAATGATCACTAACCATCTTTTAGATGGATCTTTAAAAGTTTCAGTTAACTTCATGCAGGAAGTTTTTCTCTTACAGAGACATGGTGTGACCATTAACTTTTCAATACAAAACTAATGATTATTAAAGCGTTAAAAGTTGAAATAAACCATCTGACCTACTGAGTCCAGGCCAGGCTGATGACGGCCGGACGTCCAGACCTGACGGATCGGCGTCGTCTCTTAGAGCCGCCGCTGCAGTCCTGGGGTTTCATCAAAGACAGAGAGGATTATTGATTTTATAAAACTTCTAAGAATGCAACCAGAGCAACAAAAACATAAATAATTATTCAGAGATCGTTGATGGTTGTGAGAACAGCAAACGTTTCTGCTGATTTCAGGAAGGCGTACCGGGACGCAGCTGCTCCCCTGTTTGACGCACAGCTGCAGCTTGCAGTGCAGGTAAACGTCCCCAGTGCTCCCAGTGAACTGGAACATGTTGAAGGAGAAGCGGTTGGAGGTTCCTTCTCCGTTTCCCTCCACCTGCACCGTCTGGTCGCCGGGGTCGGCACAGCTGCAGAACAAGAGGAAAGATTTTTACAATCAAAAGTCAAAAACACATTTATGGTTGAACTTTAAGTAGCTCGGAACACCAACTCTTTATAGAAGCGCCTGCCTCACCCGTTCTTGATCAGGTCGTATCTCGGCTGGCTGCTGGGAGAGTCTCGACTGGTTGCCCAGCATGAATCCGTTTCCACGGCGATCATGTCTGCGTCCAGTCCAGCGGTGGTCAGCTCCACCCAGATCTTCTGGTTGAGGGCCACGCCGGTCATTGAGTCCAGAGCGTGTGTGAGGCCGCCGTCGCTGTAGGCCTTCATGGCCACGGTGTAGTTCCACTGTCCAGACTTCACTATGACGACCACAGAGCTTCGGACACAGAGACACCAACAGCTCGTTTAGCGCAGCAGGTAATCAGATGTTAACAGAAAGTTTAGTTTTTGCACTAAATTTGTCAAACTTTGTCGCAGATTAAAATACTTTGGTGTCTAATCACACATAATTGGATCTATAAAACTCATATTTTCAGTATGGCCACCATGGTCGTAACAGAAAGTAGTTGTTTGCACTAAAATCAGCCATTGATGGCCACAGCTAACCAAAATATGAGGTTAACTAAGCGCAAATTTACTAAATGAGTATCTTAGCAATGCTATGCCACTAAACATAAAAAAATTAGCAGAAGCTAACTAAATCCACTAAAGATATAAAAAATGAGCAGAAGCTAACTCTAAATCCACTAAAGATATAAAAAATGAGCAGAAGCTAACTCTAAATCCACTAAACATATAAAAAATGAGCAGAAGCTAACTCTAAATCCACTAAAGATATAAAGAATGAGCAGAAGCTAATGCTATGACCATTAAACATGTACAAAATTTGGCAGAAGCTAACACCAACCCAGTAAACATATAAAAAATGAGCAGAAGCACTAACACTTAACAGATTAAAAAAATTAGCGGAAGCTAATGCTAACCACTGAGAGTTTCTCAGTCTGTATCTCACGTCTTCATCTCCTTCCAGTTGACGACTGGAAACTGCAAACTCCCCAGTTTCTGATTTTGCTACAAATTATTACTTTAAAGTTGTATAAATAGGATACAAAGGATAGAAATAGGACATGGTACGATCTAAAGGTCGTCCAAGTCACTGTGGCAAAAATTGGTTCAAAAGGCTCACAAACAGCGGCCATCTTGAAAAATAGACGTCACCCTGAAACTGAAGTGGCCAACGGGGGAATTTCTTTCAGTTTGTATCAAAACCTGGAAGATTTTTACAGTAATATTTAGAATCAACAAGCTTCCCACTGGAGCTGAAGAGCCTTGAATGCCAGCACACACCTGTCCTTGATGTTGAAGGCAACGATCTTTGTTTCGGGCTGAGTGTGCCGGCAGGAGAAGTCGATGTAGAACTGGTCCTGGCGACTGATGACGTCAGAGCTGTTCTGGTACTTGATGGCGTTCTTGTAGATTATTTGGCTTCCATTATTCTGTAAGAGCAGAAAGTACAACAATAAAACCTCATCTTCATGAGGCTGGTCTGATTCAAGGTTACACTGCAAAAACACAAAATCGGGTTTCGGGTGTAAATATCTTGGTTAAAATAAGACAAAAATAAATTTTCAGCTTGTTTTAAGTCAATAATTCCTTAATGTTTTCTGAACAAATACTAGTTCTAGTGGTAGAATAAAACAAAACGTTTTCCCCAAATTACAAGTGAAATAATCTTGCAATGGAACTGGAATGTTTTTAAGGAATTATTTACTTAAAACAAGCCTGCTGATAAGTTACTTTTAAGCTAGTAGTTTTAATTCAAGTGTGCCAAACTGGACCAGAAACAGTAACGCTAACATTTTGCGGTGGAGTTGGAGTGATGAGCCCACCGTGATCTCCGTCCCGCAGGTGTTGCTGCTGTCGAAGCTGAAGGTCACCATGTGCGTCTCCTCGTCCATCACGCCCCTGCAGCTCCGGTTGTTCAGGTGTAAGGTAGAGAAGTCGATGCCTTTCTCCTCCAGCAGACACCCAATCAGAGCGACGGAACCAGAGTTCTGCCTGCAGACAGTCGGATCGCCTAAAAGTTGAGGAGCAAAAAGGTAAATGAGTTTCACGGTTCGATTCGGTCTCGGTGTGCAGGACATCTGTCTTACTCAGAGTGTTTGACTGTTTGTAGTCGTAGGCAAACGCGGCTCTGCAGAGGCAGCCGGTCCCCCCGCCGATTTTCTCTCCGCAGAACTCATGACCGCTGCAGACTTTGTCCTGGCAGAAACCTTCAGCCGAGGCTGCGGAGAAACACGGCGGAAAAATCAGCACAGACACATTGGAGTTCTGTAAAGATTCAGCTGAAGTGGATCGGTTCTTACAGCAGCCAGCGGCGGACCGCCAGTCTCCCAGTGAGGCTCCGCTGTTCAGGCTGCAGGCTCTGGCGTAGGCCCACAGGAAGCCACAGCGCAGACCGTCCACGGAGGGATATTTGCACAAAGTGTCGCTGCAGGCGTCGATGTAGGGAGTCGGGTCGACGTCACCGTTACAGGAGGAGAAGGGAGATTCCTTCAGGGCGTTGCAGCTTCTCACCAGACGGGAGAAAAACAAATAGATGGGATGCCGCATGCTTAACTTTCATATTTTCAAACTAAGCAGTATTAAAAGTGCATGTTTTGTCTTTACATAATTATCTTAACGGTGCAGTTTACTGTATGTTTTAATAAAAGAAACAGTGGAGAAAAACACATAAGTATTTCCTTTAGAGCAGTGGTCCCCAAACTACGGCCCGCGGGCCGGATCCGGCCGCCTGAACAATACCAGATTCTGATTTATTTATTTTTTTCATATATTGTATTTTCCGGTTTATATGTGGTATATGCCCCCACTTTATGTTATTTAATCAGTACAGTTGAACAGTTGTTATGAACAGGTTGAATTCTTTGAAGCAATGCCTGTAAATAGCAACTTATACTTCAAAACGAGCCTACATATGAGGAATTCATATGTTAAAGTTACTATCCCTCAATGGAATATATACTAGTCAGTCCCAGTGACCGTTTCACTAACGGTTTTTGCCCATGTGCTTTCTGGGTAAAAATCAATCGAGAAACGCGCACCCCTCCCAGCCCCCCCACCCTCCTCCCGCTGAATAGTCTCAACCTTCAACCCCCCCTCCCCTCCGGCCCCCACCAGAGAAGGGAAAAGTTATGTGGCCCTCACAGGAAAAAGTTTGGGGACCCCTGCCTTAGAGTGATTAAATCCTCTCACTGGTTCGTTATCGCGCTGCAGTTGATTGAAGTGTCAAGAGAGTCGTTGTACTGAGTCTGACAGCTAGGGGGAGACAAACCACAGGATTAGAAGACATTTTGTTTTTCTTTGACTTGTCCTTGAAGAGTGAGGTGAATAAATACCAACAAATTACACTCAAGTAAGAGTAATACTACCTCTATGACATTGTATTAGGGATATTGTTCGTAGGGGGGAAAAAAGGGCAAATTTCCACCAAAATACTCAGAAATCTTGAGATTAATTTCCAAAATTTACTAGAAAAAAATAAACATGAACATTTTTGAGGCTGAAACTTTGAAAATTTGCTAGAACAAAAAAAACACGGAAGGTTTCAGAAATCTTTCCACAATATTTACGTTTTCCACTCTTGGACCTAAAATATATCTTTGTTTTTTCTGGAAAATTTCAGAAATTAATTCTCAAAATCTGAATTTGGACATGTTGACTTGTTGAGTGTCTAACCTGGAGGAGCTGTAGTGATCCAACCTCTGGGTTGAGATACTGCTGGCATTTACACACAGACCCTCAACAGACGACCAAACTGGAGCTGAAAACATTCAGGACAGAACCTCAGGACAGACTCAGAAAGTTTGGCTCTCTGCTGCTGAAATGTCAGACCTTTCATTCTAATCTTACTTCCTGTGTGGATCTGTGCTGTGGAGCCGTCGAAGAATAAATAAACTGTGTGACTGGAGCTTGTAAAGTTTGCCTTGACTCCGGTTGAGTCTTTGGAAATCCAAACGCTGTGAAGCTCCTGGCCTGAGCTGCTGAGGTTCAGCTGGGTGTCGTTCATCTGGGGGACAGAACAGAAACGTTCACAGCAAAAGGCCCAGTGTTCATTTAACTCTGAAGAGTGTGGACTATATAAACACTGAAAAGGTGTTAATATCAACTCTGTGGGAGTTAAATCAACACTGGGAATTATGTTGTTAACTTCCACAGAGTTGATATTAACACTTTTTCAGTGTTTATGTAGTCCATACTCTTCAGAGTTGGTGGCAACAATCAATCGTTTCCATTGACCGTGTAATGGAGCGATTTGATGCTAGGATGAGGTGGGATTTTTTTGGCCATATTGAAATTGGTTTATTTTGCATCACCCGATCAACAGCTGGATGTCGCCACTGGAGGAAACCACGAAGAAGATGACAGGAAGTGATAGGAACATAATTTTTTTGACTTATCATGTGAACAAATGCATTCACGTGTGATTTTAATCAATCAAATAATCAAATTTTATTTGTATAGCACATTTCAGCAGCAAGGCATTTCAAAGTGCTTTACATAAAACAGCATGTGAAATAAACAGTTAAAAAGACAAAGAGATTTTTGTATTTTTTTTAAAAGAAAAAGAAAAAAAAGGTTAAAAAAGATAAAAACATTAAAACCTGCACCCCTTGTAGGACTTCAGTTAAACGTCTCACACCTCAGAGTTTTAGTTAAAATACCATTTAACAAGGATTCTCACACCTCAGAGTTTTAGTTAAAATACCATTTAACAAGGATTCTCACACCTCAGAGTTTTAGTTAAGATGTCATTTAACAAGGATTCTCACACCTCAGAGTTTTAGTTAAGATGTCATTTAACAGGGATTCTCACACCCCTAGATATAGATTCGTTTAACTGGGATGTTTTCTGGGGGGGCTTTACATAGACATTGTGAAAGAGAAATAAAAAGAAGTTAAAAACTAGATGAAAAGTAAAGATAAAAACATTAAAAACATCGAAGACATCAATACCCGCTCTCTAACCCTAATTTAGCCATACGCAACTGTGTTCCTAAACTAATGGCAAAACATTAGCAAAATACTGGCGACGTTTTGCAGACATTTGTCCTGGAAACATAGCTGGCTTCTGATTGGCTCACCTGGACTCTCCCTCCGTGCTCCAGGTGAAACTGAACAGCTGGATCCTGCAGCTTCAGGGTGATGCTGTCCACAAAGCTGACGTCTCTGCGACGGCGCTCCCTGAAGGTGGCAAACACTTCGAAGCCTGTTGATGAATCAGAGAGCATGGAGTAAACGCACCGATCCGTCACAGCAGTGAATCGGCCATGAAAGTCGATGACGGCGCGGCCGGTCACAGTGCAGAGCTCGGCTCCAGCAGCACCTGCAGGCATGGAGACACCAAAGGTAGTCGGGAAAGTTAAAGTTTACATCATGAAAGCTCATTTGTACTTCTAGTTATTTCTATTTCTGCATGTATGGATGATGTTTTTGCTAAATAAACTACTTTAAATGAGTTTTTCAATGCAGAACTAGTTGTTGGTGCATCAAATGTGCAACTAAACACATCACCACCATGCAGTTCCTTTAGGATTTCAATTCTATAAAAAATTAAACCTAAATTTTTATGTAAATTTAAATTTACTTCTCATAAATCTAAAGATTTTCTTTTGAAAATAATTTTCAAAATAATTTGAAAATAATTGCTTGACTTTAGGGATCGAAAATGTTTGACTATTTTTCTGTGATTAAATGTTTTTAATGGTTATTTTCCACACAGACCTTGTAAACTGCAACATTTCAGTGTGTAAACATTGATTTACCTGTCAGTGCCATGATGGTACACAGGTGAAGCAGGAGGTGAAGCAGGAGGCGGAGCATCGTGGAGGCTGGGAAAACAGCTGGCAGAGCTGAAAGAAACAAAGTTAGAAGAAGGTTCAGTTGCTTTGCTTTACCTTCAGAAAATTAAGTATCTGGTTTTTTTTTATCATGTCTATAGATGTCATGTAGTCGTTTTAGCTCATATTCTTTTGTCAGATCTGTGCAACACGTAAATCTTTTGTTTTAAAACCAGAACAATTAAATAAACTCCATCAAATCCCCTTTAATGCGACCATTAACTCTTTACATTTCAAATAACTTTACATAACTGTTTTTTTAATCTATTTAAATGCTTCCTCAGCTGCAACAAAAGGAGCATTGGTTCAAAGTGCGGCAGCAGTTACCATAGCGACACACCTGGGTAGGAACTGAACAAATTCTGCGATGCTGGAAATACCAAACAGTTTAGCCTGATATTAATGGGGAAAAAGTCAAAGCATCTTGTTTTAAATGTTATTATTATTAATATCTAAAAGCTATTTTACCTGTTTCACTGCAAAACGATAGGATTTTTTTAAAAATGTAACAATATTTATGAGGAAGTGCAGCGTTTAAATGAACCAGTGCCTCTGTTATCGTGTTATGTTTCTAAAAAATGACGACTTTATATAGTTACAAAAACACAAAAACGTTTTAAAAAATAATGTTTTTTATTGCAACTAATCAAGTTAATCACAATTTTTATAGCAGTTTCTCTCCACGGTCAGCTTGTTGTAAATATTAACATGCTGCTAATATATTTTTATGTGTTAGATTTAATAAAATGTGGTAAAAGTCACCTTGTTTGTTCCAGAGGAAATGAAATGATTTATTTTTCTGTGTGAAGCTAATCTCTGCTGTGGGTCAGAAAGTTACTCCTTGTTCTCCTGGAAACAACAAACACAGATTTTCAGCAGTATTCACTTCTTATCGGCTAAAATCTGTTTTTCTAATCATAAATAATAACAAAAAAGACATTTTAAGATTTAAATCACCCTTTTCAGCTGCGGTGAAGGATGACAGAGGCTCCTCTGACCCGTCTGCCGCCGTCTCTGCTCCGTCCCTCGGTTTGTTTCCGTCTCTCTTTATGTCCATCCTCGGTCCCGTCCACACCCAGAACCAAAGGGAGGTGCAGGAAAAACGACACTGATGCTTCCTGATAACAATCTGTACCATGAAAGCCTCCGTAGTGTCTTGTTACAACCACAGAACCCTGGAAACACGTATGTATTAACAATACCGTGTGACATTCACAGAAACAAAGAAATGTAAGTCATGAGGCTGCACAGTGGTGCAGTTGGTAGAGCTGTTGCCTTGCAGCAAGAAGGTTCTGGGTTCAATTCCCGGTCTTTCTGCATGGAGTTTGCATGTTCTCCCTGTGCATGGTGGGTTTTCTCCGGGTACTCCGGTTTCCTCCCACAGTCCAAAAACATGACTGTCAGGTTAATTGGCCTCTCCAAATTGTCCCTAGGTGTGTGTGCATGGTTGTGTGTCCTGTGTGTCTCTGTGTTGCCCTGTGACAGACTGGCGACCTGTCCAGGGTGACCCCGCCTCTCGCCCGGTACGCTAGCTGGAGATGGACACCAGCAACCCTCCTGACCCCACTGAGGGACAAGGGTGTAAAGAAGATGGATGGATGGATATAAGTTATCAACTGTGTTTAATCTGTTTCTTTAAATCATTTGGTCAAACATCACATTCACACGCTTTTAGAGGAAAACGTTTTAATTTGGACACAATGTTTCTTTGTCCATTTAATGAAAACAGGGAGAACATGCGAAGAGTTTGAATTCAAAAAGGAAAATATGCTTTAACAGAATTAGGTGAAATCTTTTATTATCTGATCTATGACAGGTATAGTGTAGAACGCATCCAACTGATCTGCCATTCTTTATCTATACATAAAAATACAATAATTTAAAGCTAACTGGCGCAGTTGGTAGAGCTGTTGCCTTGCAGCAAGAAGGTTCTGGGTTCGATTCCCGGCCCCGGTCTTTCTGCATGGAGTTTGCATGTTCTCCCTGTGCGTGCATGGGTTTTCTCCGGGTACTCCGGTTTCCTCCCACAGTCCAAAAACATGACTGTCAGGTTAATTGGCCTCTCCAAATTGTCCCTAGGTGTGAGTGTGTGTGTGCATGGTTGTGTGTCTCTGTGTTGCCCTGTGACAGACTGGTGACCTGTCCAGGGTGACCCCGCCTCTCGCCCGGTACGCTAGCTGGAGATGGACACCAACACACCTCCTAACCCCACTAAGGGACAAGGGTGAAAGATAATGGATGGATGGATGGACGGACGGACACTACCACACAGACATCGAGTCTTTGCAGAAAAAAACATGTAAATTGATGTTTTAATCAGTTTTCATTCATTTTTGTACATCAGCTCACTGCTGTTCTAATTGTTATTATCAGTATTACTATTCCTCTTTTTCTGATTTTCTGCTGTTTTGTGGAAGATGTTGGCTAAAGTAGGTCAAACGAACCTGTGAATGTCCATCTGCACGTTTTCCCATCAGAAAGATCCGTCACAGCCGGAGGTTCGCTGATCCTCATGACTCATTCCAGTTTGTAAAAAACAGTATCAATGTTTCACAGAGCAGAATTTCTCTGAGTGGTAATTTAAATCTGTACCTCAGCATGTCCGGTGGAAACCTTTTAACTTGAGTCTTTGGCATGAAGTCTCATCTTACCAGCAGATATGAGTCAGAAGTTTCTGCAGAAATGACTGAGACAGTTGACAGTTTTAAAAAGTTATGAAAATTGTGACGCATATTACTATAACAATCGTCCAGATGTGGAAACAAGCATAACAATTTTCATGCTCGCCCCTCAGCTTATGTTTGCTTTTTCCTCCAAGATGGCCGCCATTTTTGAGTCTTTTAAGCTCATTATTGCCAAAACATGTTACGGATTTTCGCAACTTGGATAAACTTTATGCCACATCATTTGCTTTTTGCTCTGGTAATGTTTTCATACAAATTTAAAGAAATAATATGCAGCATTTTAACATCAAAAATCAATAATTTACCTAAAAAACAGTCTAGTTGCTTAAATACTTTTAATAATAACAGGCCTGCACATCCTAAAGTGAAGGATTATGAAACCCTACACCTAAAACTGTAAATGCAGAGTGCTGTGCATTTGAGTCTCAGAAATAAAGTTGCTAAATAAATGACCAATAAAAAAATGGAAGTTTTTGAATTATTAGTCCATTTAATTTTACCTAATTTTTTTCTTTGCTCTCAACGTCGTGAGAATCTTCTTTAAACTGATCTGCTTCTGACTGATCAGATCGGTATTCTGACATTTAATATGTAATTCAAACCACATAACTAGTTAATTATAGGGCTGATCATCACCGAGTCCATTTCCTGTCTGACAACTTTAAGCTTTGCTTAGTGCAGGGGTGTCAAACTCCAGTCCTCAAGGGTCGGTGTCCTGCAACTTTTAGATGTGCCTCTGCTGCACCACCTGAATACAATAATCAGGTCATTAAGGCTCTGGAGAACCGAACTACACTAGGAGGAGGTAATTAAGCCATTTCATTCCAGCGTTTTGAACCTCTGGCACATCTAAAAACTGGAGGACAGCAGAGGACTGGAGTTTGACACCTGCTTTAGTGACTCACCTGCTAACGAGATAATAATAATGACAATAATATTATTGTCTAATATTGTCTGCAAGCAGACAATAATAATGATAATAATAATGATAATATGACTTGATCAGGAAGTTGTCTCAACTAAACCTATTTTTTTTAAAGAAGAATTTTGGGTAACACTTTATTTGAAGGGGTGAGCATGAGACTCACATGACACTGTCATGACATAACATCTGTCATGAACATAACGGAGTCTTTATGAATGTTTATGACAGTTGTCATGAAGTGTCATTTGGTAAATAATGACACTTAATACAAAGTTGCTCTAAAGGTTGCACTAAAAGTCCATTGAAAGTGCCAACTTTGCATTCAATTATCATAATTTACAAAATCATGCAAAGTTGGCATTTTAATGGACTTTTAATGCAACTTTTAGAGCAATTTTGTATTAAAAGTGTCATTATTTACCAAATGACACTTCATGACATCAGTCATAAACATTCATAAAGACTTTTTTATGTTCATGACTGTGTTATGTGAGTCTTATGCACACCCCTGCAAATAAAGTGTTACCACATTTTGTTTACAAAGCACCAGACTGAAGACTTTATTCATTTGGTTTTTGGTAGAAACAGAGAAACAAATCATGCAAATAGAAATTGAGGACGGGAAGGCGACAAAAGGACAGGTTCAAGGTCAAACCCTTTAACGACTCAAGAATGAAATCACGTTTCATAAACTCACTTTTAAATATCACTTAAATATCAGCAAAAATACCTGCAGCATTCCTTAAGGAAGACTGCTAAGAAAGTTTCAAGCAAAAATGTTGAACAATCAGGAAGCATCACCTGGGGAAACTTCCAGGGTTTCCTCCAGAAACTCCCAGAGCCCAGTGGGAGAGCTGCTGGGGTCGTCCATCAGAAATAACAGCATGTAATACCTCAACCATAAACCTTTAGCTTAATCTGTCTTTACTGTCACTGGTGGAGAAAAATCCCCATTTAAAATAACCCATAGCCTGGAGGGGGGGAAAGTAAAGCCTGGTGGCCCGCCAGGCTGATAAAACACTGGGAGAAACTGACTTCTGTCTGGACTGGGTTTGTAAGCGGAAGCCCAGTCCATATCGCCATCTCTAAACAGGAACACTGTGTTTATATTCCCAAAGGATCTTTGGGCTGCTCTTGGTCCCGTCCCTCACCTAGGACCCGTTTGACCTGGCAGATCCGACCCAAATAGAGGCATGAAGCCTCTGATAGCCCCAGGATCTCTGGGCCACTCAAACCCCTCCACCGCGATAAGGTGGCAGCCCAACGGAGGGGAGAAAACAAAGCCAGAAACAGTTTCCTGCTCTGAACTGGAGAGAGGCCAGAAGGTGGCGCTCTGGTGTTTCTACCTAAACAAATTTAGTTCTTGTTTAATTAGAAACTAAATTTTCTGTTTTCATAGAAGCTACACCTGGTCTGGCGTTCTGATTGGCTGTGGCTGCTTCCTGGAAAAGGCATGATGGCTGACATGAAGCTGCCATCACCTGACCGTTCTCCCTCTCCTTTTCAGTACATGAAATCCACGAACATGGAAAGTTCTCCTGATCAGTTCATCTGTTGTGTCTCTGCTCTGTCTTCTCTCAGCTCCAGCCGGTCACGGCAGATGGCTGCTGGTACTGGGCCCGGTTCTGGTTCTGCTGGAGGTTTGTTCCTGTTAGAGGGGAGTTCTTTCTCTCCACTGTCGCCACATGCATGAGGGACTGCTGTAAAGTCAGCGACTCAACACAAGCGAGTTGCTGTCTCCCCCTGCTGGTCAGGAGGAGTGAATGCTGTAAGTAGTGACTCCATACAATCTGCAGGGTGTCGTTTGGTACAAAAGTTTTAAATTACTTTATAATTAAATGAACCTAATGAATTGATAACTTGGATCAACTAAATTGAAATGAATTAAAGTAAAATGCCTTGACAACATTGTTGTGAATTAACATAATTATAAGCGTTTAACCTTTTGGTATCTGCTTTTGGGGTTCCAAACATTTTTTGTATTGGTTGTTGGGTTTTTTGTTAGTTTTTTTATATTGTGTATTGGTGGGGCTCATTTGTTAGTTCGAAAGTTTATTCACAACAAATGTCGTCTCAATGCACTTTAATAATTTCAGTTCAATCACATGTACTCCAATTGCTAGTACAATAAGCTCAGTTGATTGTTAAAGTAGTTTAAAAAGTTTGCACCAAACGACACCAAGCAGATTGTACGGAATCGTTACTTTCGGCATTCACTCCTTCTGACCAGCAGGGGGCGACAAAAAATCCCTTGTGGTGAGTCGCTGACTAGAGCTGCATGTAGCGACAGTGAAGAACTTCCTTCTTCAGCAGAACCAGAACCGGGCTCAGCACCACTATATGTTTTATTCATAGTTTATTCCTGCCATATTTTTAGAATAATCTAGAGAAACACCAAAAATGTATTTTAATTTTTATAATGTAGAATGTATGAAAGCTGCATCTCATAATGGATCATTGAGTTTATTAAAATGAAGCACATATTATATTTAGGTTGTGTGGTAATTGATCTGTTTGACAGCATAAAACAATTCACATGTAAAATGTGAAATCAGGCTGCAGCTATTGTTTTAATGGCCATTATAATTACATATCTGACGCTGAAGGGAGAATTTGGACACCTACTGGTCACAGATGTGCATTACATCATTTAGTAAGTGTTTATAAAGAAATTAAATTTTTGAAAACATAGCTGTGTATTTGTAGATGTGCCTGGTAATCCACAAACAGATTTCAAGAAAATTGAAAACATGTAGCACAACTTTCCAGACATTAAGATGAATGAGTAACATTTTGCATAAAGGTTCTGTGTGTTTCACTGAAGAACCTTGTTGCATAAATTACTGAAAGTGTGAAATTAAATATGCATCTGTTCTGTTAATATCTAATCCAGATAAATAAAAATCAAACATTAGGCTGGTTTAGTGAAAAGAAAAGATGAAAAACAACATTTTTATACCACATTTTATTTATTTTTTGTATTTTTATTGCTAGAAAAGTGAAAGAAAAAGCTTAATGTCAGTATTTCTTTTTAAAAGAAGACAGTTCAATTAAAAAAATATAAAGTTATAATCAGATGCAGTCCTCATGCTTCCCTTCATTTAATTAAATCAAAAGTATGAAGAAATAATTTCTGGTTGACTTTTGCCCAGTCCCCACATTAATTGTACTAAAAACCAAATTTATCTCAAGATATTAGATTATAAAGCGTCAAAAAGTTAGAAATAATCCCAGATTTCCAAACATCCCATCTGTGGATCCAGACTGATGTCAGGAATCAGCGTAAAGGTCGGCAGTCGGTCCAGTTTCACATGGAAACCACCTGAGGAAACAGTTAAATATCAGCGACACATTCCTCCTCTTATCAACTCGTTTAGTGAAGATTTGGTTCTGCTTCGTTTATCACAGATGATAAATCTGAGTTCTTGATTAGCCACGAAGGTCCGAATAAAAACACACAACAGGCAAAAATCTGAACAAATATAAAACATGACTTCAGCCAATTAGGGCATTCAAACAACTTTTTTAAATTATTTTTTAATATTACAGCATATTACAGTCTTTTTATTGTGCTTGATTGCAAAGAATAAGAAAGAGGATAAAATATTTTAATATATATCTGGAGTCCTCTTTTATCTAAATAAAATCTAATGCAACTAATTTCCTTTTGGAAAGGTTCAAAAAAACCCTTCCCTTGTGTAACATGATGAACCATTCCTGTCTGGATTCAAAATACAAACACAAACAAACAAACAAACAAACAAACAAACAAACAAACAAACAAACAAACAAACAAACAAACAAACAAACAAACAAACAAACAAACATCTTGATTATTGAATTACTTGGCCGAAAAATATGTAACAAATAAATACTTTATTTTAAAGTTTATTTAACTTGCCACTTTTAGCTACTGAAACTTTTATGACAATAGTTGGAAAAACAAACCCACCCTGCAGTCTGGACTAATAACCCCAGCCAATGCTGACGACTTTCCGTTCTGATTTGGCTGCGTCTCTATATTTCCGTGGTCTGACGGCTCTTCGTTCTCTGTTGGGTTCATTGGAGCAATCCTGGCATTTAAACATAAAAACACGACATTTACTATTTTGCAGACCAGCACTACATATTTACATACAGTGTAAGATTTATCTCTTCAAAAACCAAGTTTCATATTGAAAAAAAATACATCCATCTTCTTCAGAAGCATTTAAAGAGAACCAAGTCTGCACATCTTGCTGAAAAGTTACTTGTATGTTTTGTCTTACTTCATGTGTAAGAAGATATCTGCAGTAGAAACTAGACCACAGATCCTTTGTAAGACTTTGTGTTTTTGCAGTGTACTGTGTGATTAATCTGATTGTGTTGTTTAATCAACCAGCTGTTAATAAAGTTTTCTAAAGTTTGCACCGGGATGCAGCTGTCCTCCTGTTTACGACACAGCTGGATCTTGCAGTGCAGATAAACTTGACCAGAGTTCCCAGAAAACTCAAATATGTTGAAGGAGAAGTAGACGGAGGTTCCCTCTCCGTTTCCCTCCACCTCCACTGTCCCGTCATTCGGGTCAGCACAGCTGGGAAGAAGAAAAACCAGTTCATGCGAGTCTTATAACCCAGTCTGAACACCCTGATGGTTATGACCGATATTTAGCGCCTCACCCATCTTCAATCAGGTCATAACTTGGTTTGCCGTTGTGTGGTTCCTTGCTGGTTGCCCAGCATGAGTCCATCACCACGGCGATGGTTTTTGGATCCAGCCCGTCCGTCTTCAGCTCCACCCATATTTTCTGGTTCAGCAGAACACCAGAGTCTAGCGCTCGGGTGTAGGCAGCGTTCTCATATGCTTTCATCGACACAGAGTAGCTCCACTCTCCAGACTTGATGTGCTGGACCACAGAGCTGCAAACAAACAAACAAACATGGGAGCTTATTAAACTGCAAAAACACAAAATCTTACCAACTATTTTTTGGTCTTTTCTAAAGCAAATATCTTTGTAGACGTGAAATAAGACAAAACTAACTTACAAGTGACTTTGCAGCAAACTATAGGAGCTTGTTTTAAGTTAACGATTCCTCAATATTGATGGAAAAGTACCAACACTGGCAGATTGTTCCACTTATAACATTTTTCTCATGTTAAAAGTAAAATAATCTGCCAATAGAACTTGTACTTTTTTAAATCAAAATTGAAGAATTAATGGCTTTAAAAAAAGTCCTATATTTTACTCAAGGTTCATCTTATTTCCACCTTACTAAGATATTTGCACTAGTAACTAAACCAAAAACACTTTCATGTTTTGTGTTTTTGCAGTGAAATCAGCGGAAAAAGTTTCCATCATGTGAAAACAAAATCAGTCACACACTTGTCTTTCATTCTGAAGGCCACAATCTTTATGTCGGGTTGAGTGTGGTAGCAGGAGAAGTCGATGAACACTTGATCATGGCGAGTGATGACATCAGAACTGTTCTGGGTCATGATGGCGTTCCTGTAGTTTATCTGACTTCCGTTATTCTGCAGAATCAGACGATCATTAAGAGAAAAAAACTATTATTTCTGCATAACAGTTCTGTTTTTCCACTTTGCTATGATTTTACTGAAAACAATGGATGAGGAAAATGCGAGAGACACACAAAGATCTCTGATAAGAATTAGAGGATGAGTGTCAGATCCCACCGTGATCTCCGTCCCGCAGGTGTTGCTGCTGTCGAAGCTGAAGGTCACCATGTGGCTCTTCTCGTCCATCACGCCCCTGCAGCTCCGGTCATTAAGGTGCAGGACTGTGTAGTCGACGCCTTTTTCCTCCAGCAGACACCCAACAAGAGTGATTGAACCAGAGTTCTGCCTGCACACAGCCGGCTCACCTGGGAATAAAAACATCTTTAGAAACTCTTTTTCCAAAGAGCTGTGTATATCTCAGAGGTTTCTTACCCAGAGTGTTTGACAGTTTGTATTTGGAGGCAAACACGGCTCTGCAGAGGCAGCCAGTCTTCCCGCTGTGTTTCCTGCCACAAAACTCATGATCGCTGCAGAGCTTGTCCTGACAAAACGCCTGAGGCTTGGCTGCAGAGAAGCAAAACCAAATGTTATTCTGACAGCATGCAGGCTGTAGAAACCTTGCAGTAAAGATGTGATTCTCTCACAGCAGCCTGCGTTTAACCACCATCTGTCCAGTGTGATGTTGCTCTGTAGGTAGCAGGCTGTGGCGTACGCCCACAGGAACTGACAGGGCAGATCATCCGCTGAAGGATATCCACACAGAGTGCTGCTGCAGGCGCTGATGTAGGGAGTCGGGTCGACGTAGTTGTTGCAGGAGGAAAACGGGGCGGCCCTCAAGAGGTTACAGCTTTTTCACACACAGGAAGATAAAAACATTAAACATGTCAAACTCAAAACCATAGATGCCAAATTACATCAATCAGGCCCTCCAGTTTTTTGTGATTCCAAAATCGCAAAATTAATAGATCCTTAATTTTTTTGTGTTGATGCATAGCTGTAAATTTATTGCAAATTTCCCCCCAAAAAATGGTCCAAATACATCAGGTTTAAGTGATGTTAACTCCCACCTGCAGGTGGCAGTATTTCTTGCCTCAGTATTACTTAATGTCAAGTTGTCGTCCGTGGCCTATGTGGTGAATACAGGCCCAAATATTAAGCAAATATTTCCAAATTAGCTCCACAAAATCTGTGATTCTGACTGAAAAAAAATCATAAAAAAACAATTGTAAAAACCCTGATAGATTGATCAATTTGAAAAGATGTTCAATATCTAATTTTAAGAACTTATCAAATGCAGAGGCAGCTGTTTATAAATAATTTAACAGTCTGCTAATATCAATAAATTCTGCCACTACCGGCCCTTTAAGAACATTCATGATCCTGACGCAATTCAAAATGAAAATTAATTTGACATCCCTGCCATATACAATGCAAACTAGACAGTATAACACAGGTCTGTTCTTGGTAGAAGGAATAAATCTACTCACTGTTTGGCGGTCATGTTGCATTCTATTTGACTGTCCACAGGGTCTACATACTGCCTTTCACAGCTAACAAGAAAACAAATAAATCAACTAGTCAACTTCCTGTTTTTTTGAGGGAATGGTTTTGAATTCAAAAATAACTGTATTTAATTATTTATTCATAATAATGTTGTACCTTGGAGAGCTTAAATCAAGAAGCTTCGCAGTCGACATATTTCTGGAGTCGACACACAGACCCTTCATCGCTGATCCAACAGGGACTGAAAGTTTACAGACAGTATTAGTGAAAGCTGCATGAAAGCAGGTCACTAAAATCCTCTGAATTTACATCTCATAGCCGAATTTTGACAACTGAAAAGTATTCCTACTGACTTAAACAAACATTGCATCTTCAATCTGTTTGTTAATAAATACATTGTAATCTTTACATTTTCACGTGAAAAAATGTTTTTTTATAGTCAAATTTCCTGAGTAAACCTCAATTGCAGCTTTAAGATGGATTTGTCGCCTATTTTTCTTTCTGGATAGAATGAATTAGTACTTAGAGGACTAATCCTGCCTTTACTAAAAAGAAATACAAAACAAATCAAGATCATAAATAAATTGCATGCCCCAAATGATTAACAAATGCATTACTGCACCATCAAATTGAACTAAATAATAATACAAAAGATATTTGTTTCTCTTTGACTTTAAGAAATAATTTTTGTGCTCATCTTCTCATTTTGTATTTTACCTTATCTGTTTTTTTTTCTTTTGTCTTATTCATATTTATGGCAGGATTGGTCTTCCGTAGAGAAGAACCAGACGTTAAAAAGTTGAAGAATAATAATCAGTTCATTGCTGCCTTGTTTATTCCTACCTCTCATGTTTATCTGTGCAGTGTAGCCATCAAACAACACCGACATTTTGAGCCCAGAGAACAAAGACGTTGCTGTGAGTCCATTTTTATCTTTGCTTAATGAAATGCCCTCAAACTGCTGGACTGGACTGTTTAGGATCAACACTGTCTCGTTCATCTGAGTGCAACAAAGTAGGAAAATTATTAGCTATAAAATGAGAATCTATGTGACGAAGGGAAGAGTTGCACAGGAATTTTGATCCAACTTTCTGGGAATTACCTTAATCCTGCCACCTTGTTCCAGGCGGAAGTAAAGCTTTGAGCCAGCAGGTCGAAAGCTCACACTTTCCAGGAAGCTCACGTCTCTACGGCGGCGTTCCTGGAAGTTAGCCAGCACTTCAAACCCACTTGATGAGTCTGACACCAGAGAGTACACACACCGGTCCTTCACAGAGCTCTGTTGACCCAGGAAGTCGATGACAGTGGGGCCGGTCACGGTGCAGATTTGGTTTTTAAAACATCTGATGGAAAAATAAACAGGCAGATTAATAACAAATCACAGCAACAACAAACCGTAGCTTTCTGTCTAAACCAGAAACCAGAATGTCTCTGTGTGTGTGTGTGTGTGTGTGTGTGTGTGTGTGTGTGTGTGTGTGTGTGTGTGTGTTTACCTGCCGTTTCCGTCACATTCCTCCTGCTCACCACAGCCGGTTGATGTGACAGCTCTGTCGATGCTGCAGGTGAAGCTTCTGCAGGTTTTTTCAAAACGGACTGTTGAGTTAGGTAAAATCCCAACACCTGAAGAGAAAATGAAGACGTTTGTGTTTCTTAAAGATCCCCCTATTTCTCTTTCAAATGTCAGCAAGGCTCAACAGAATCAGAAAAAAAAAAAATTCACCAACCTGAGACTCTGCATCCACTGATGTCTGCAAATCCAGAGTCAGACGACCCAAGAGACACAGACTGAACTAGCTTACCCTCAACTGCTACATCCGCCATCTATACGGTATAATATAATAAATAAAGAAATTATTTGAAATATTAAGATGGAAAAGCAGCAGATTACCATTTAAACAGTTAAGTTTATCTTGTAAAATGCAGCAGAGAAAGTAAAGATGGTTGTAATTTTAGCCTTTTATTCACATTATTGCTTTCAAAACCAATTTCTAGTCTTAGATTAAGTGTTTTATAGTAAATACACATGTGAAAACCAAACAATAAAAATACTCACCACTTTTGCCTCACTGGAGACTGAACTGAAATGCAGAGCTGTTTGTTTCCCAAAACTGAGGAGGTTCAGATTTACCTTGGTTAAAAAACAAAAAGACGCAGAAAAAAAAAAAGTTATCAAAAGTGAAGCACTAGATTTTTCAAGGATTTCATATTGGCCCTTTGCAACTATGTTACTTAATCACTCGAGGCGCCATGTTGGACGTTGGAAATGAGGATCGGGGATATTGAACTGAGCGACTCAAATTGTTTATTCATGGCTTCTTGTTCGAGTCAGTGAACGTAACACACCTGTTGGGGCTGCATTTACAAAAGTTTGAAACAGCTAACGTAGAAACCGAGCCGTACCTCCTCCCTCCTGACGTGTTCATCAAATTACTGACTTTGCCTGAATTCACACCACATTTTATGTCACTATGTCATAAACCAGGGGTCCCCAAACGTTTTCCTATGAGGGCCACATAACTTTTCCTTCTCTGGTGGGGGGCCGGAGTCAGTTTGTAACAGAAAAATGTTACACGTTTATCACCTGCGCTGCCGGAAATTGTTGACTGGGGGGTTCTCGATTGATTTTTACCCAGAAAGCACATGAGCAAAAACCGTTAGTGAAACGGTCACTGGGACTGACTAGTATATATTTCATTGAGGAAAACCTGGAATGCGGCGTTCATAACAAACACGTGTGTTCATCTGCTCTGCTGCTAGCAAACAACTGTACTGATTAAATAACATAAAAGTCAAGAAGTTCTCTAAAAGTCCAACAGATGGCAGCAATGCGCCATGCAAAACAAAACACCCACAGTTTACAGGACACACCTCCTAAAGAGCCCCCTGGTGGTTGAAGAAAAATCCACATATAAACCGGAAAATACAATATATGAAAAAAAATCTGAATGCTCTCTGGTATTGTTCAGGGGGCCGGAACAAATGTGGCGGCGGGCCGTAATTTGGGGACCACTGTCATAAACGGTGTTTCCCCCTCACTCTGAAGAAGCCTTAAAATGAACAAAAGACGATAGGCTAGCCAGTTCCCCCCCCCCCCAACACATGCAACACATGCTAGGCTAACATGACGGAGGGGCATTGTCTCCATGGTTACCAATTGTTAGATAGGTACCTTTTTCCATAATGCAATATTTTATATCATCTTTCTAATCATACTTACTTATAAAGTACATGAACCTTAATCTTACCCTGTAAAAAGTGTTCGCTGAAAATCCGCGATGACACGGAGGTTTGATTACACCAACGGTTTGTGATTAACGGCATCGCCGCCGTTACTTCGAAGACCTCCTCAATCCCACCAACATGCCTTCTGTTGAGGAAGCTGAGCATGGGGACTCTGGGCTGGGCTCTCCAATCTCTGGGGACGAGGTCGCCGAGGTGGTCAAAAAGCTCCTCGGTGGCAGGGCCCCGGGGGTGGATGAGATCCGCCCGGAGTTCCTTAAGGCTCTGGATGTTGCGGGGTTGTGTTGGCTAACGCGACTCTGCAATATCGCATGGACATCGGGGGCAGTTCCCCTGGATTGGCAGACCGGGGTGGTGGTCCCCCTGTTTAAAAAGGGGGACCGGAGGGTGTGCTCCAATTACAGGGGGATCACACTCTTAAGCCTCCCTGGTAAGGTCTATTCAGGGGTCCTGGAGAGGAGGGTCCGTCGGATAGTCGAACCTCGGATTCAGGAAGAGCAGTGTGGTTTTCGTCCTGGTCGTGGAACACTGGACCAGCTCTACACCCTCAGCGGGGTCCTGGAGGGTGCATGGGAGTTCGCCCAACCAGTCTACATGTGTTTTGTGGACTTGGAGAAGGCGTTCGACCGTGTCCCTCGGGGGGCCCTGTGGGGGGTACTCCGGGAGTATGGGGTACCGGGCCCTTTGATACAGGCTGTCAGGTCCCTGTATGACCGGTGTCAGAGTCTGGTCCGCATTGCCGGCAGTAAGTCGGGCTCGTTTCCGGTGAGAGTTGGACTCCGCCAAGGCTGCCCTTTGTCATCGATTCTGTTCATTACTTTCATGAACAGAATTTCTAGGCGCAGCCGAGGTGTTGAGGGGATCCGTTTTGGTGGCCTTGGGATCGCATCTCTGCTTTTTGCGGATGATGTGGTCCTGTTGGCTTCATCGGAACGTGATCTGCGGCTCTCACTGGAGCGGTTCGCAGCCGAGTGTGAAGCGGCCGGGATGAGGCTCAGTGCCTCCAAATCCGAGGCCATGGTCTTGAGCCGGAAAAGGGTAGAGTGCCTTCTCCGGGTCAGGGGGGTCGTCCTGCCTCAAGTGGAGGAGTTTAAGTATCTGGGGATCTTGTTCACGAATGAGGGAAGAAGGGAGCGGGAGATCGACAGGCGGATTGGGGCAGCGTCTACTGTGAAGCGGGCGCTGTACCGGTCCGTCGTGGTGAAGAGAGAGCTGAGCCAAAAAGCGAAGCTCTCGATTTACCGGTTGATCTACGTTCCCACCCTCATCTATGGTCATGAGCTTTGGGTCATGACCGAAAGAACGAGATCACGGGTACAAGCGGCCGAAATGGATTTCCTCCGCAGGGTGGCTGGGCTCTCCCTTAGAGATAGGGTGAGAAGCTCGGTCATCCGGGAGGGACTCAGAGTAGAGCCGCTGCTCCTCCACGTCGAGAGGAGCCAGTTGAGGTGGCTCGGGCATCTGGTAAGGATGCCTCCTGGACGCCTCCCTGGTGAGGTGTTCCGGGCACGTCCCTCCGGGAGGAGGCCTCGGGGAAGACCCAGGACACGCTGGAGGGATTACGTCTCTCGGCTGGCCTGGGAACGCCTTGGGATTCCCCCGGAGGAGCTGGAAGAAGTGGCTGGGGAGAGGGAAGTCTGGGCCTCCCTTCTGAAGCTGCTGCCCCCGCGACCCGACCCCGGATAAGCGGAAGAAAATGGATGGATGGATGGATGGATGGATGGCATCGCCCCTCATTAAGTTATATAATAAAATTACAAGTTATTTGACCAAGTTGGCTGACCGCGTCTATTGTTAAAGCGAAATCAACTAAATAAAAGCGACATTAGGCCATCAGACTCGTTTTTTGACGGGCTTTACAGAAGCTGCGTTTTGACGTCCATCATGGCGGATCGAGCCGAGTTCCGAAGACCGTGACGTCACGTGCAAAGGGTCAATATGTGATATATCTGTTTGTTTACAAATCTCGTAAGCATCAAGAAGAGCTCAAATTAAATGTATTATATTTACTTTCTTGTTCGTGTACGTCATCTCAAATTGCACAGAGCACTTCATGCTGCTGCTGATGGTTTGCACTGCTGCTTTTGCTCGAGCTTCATATGAAGAATCTTTGTCCCTTATGATGAATTTGGCCTCGCCAGACTCGGGTTTAGGTCCAACAATGCAGTCGTCATTGCTTCCAGAGTTATAATAACCGTTGAAACAGATGGCAAAGTTCTTACTGGTGAAGTTCACCTGTTAAAATCAAACACATCACTTTGAAAAGCCATCGTCTTTTATGTCATTTTTTTTAATACATGCATTGATTTTTTTTTTAATGCTAAAAATAAAGATTCAACTACTAAATGGGATTCATTAGCTTGCTGCTGCGCAAATAAAAATGCAATTAAAACCCATATTAGATTATATATCCACATGTATTCAGAAAGATTTGGCTCCATTTTACTTACATAAACCTGCTGGTAAACATTTTGATAGAAAGATAACGGACACAAGGTGAGGTTGAACTTTTTGGCTTCACCAAATTTCTCCCCAGAAGTACCTGCAGACATGAAAACATAAAAACTTAAATGCAGAATGTTAAGTAGAGGTGGTCTGAAATCGGTGAGTTATGAATATTAATAAGAACAATATTTTAATTTTAGCTTCTGTTCAGTAGATTCCACAGATTAACAATATAATTTAAAGATTGTGTTTAATTGGCTAAATTAAGGGAGATGTAATGTGGATCGCACCCATAAAAAAAAAATCAAAAAACAGCCCCCCCCCAAAAAAAAAAAAAAAAAAACTCATTGAATGCATTTTTTTGAATGATTATACTTATTAGTCTAAGTACTTAATACTTACACTAATATAGGATTTAATTATTTTTGCAAGCAGATGAAAATGTGCTAAACAATATGAAGCACATTAATAATGAGAATTGTATTTTATTTTTTACAGCATGATCAGCTGATCATGCAACAACATTGGGCTTCCTTTGAAGATATGGGTCACAAAATAGTTAAATAAAAGCACAACCAGTATGATATGCTGTAAATATTATCTAATATAATTATTTTTAAGACATAAAGCTTAGTGTTTAACAGTAAAATTGTTGATTTTTTTATCTTCATCAATCCAAAAATGCAAAATATTTTATATGTATGTCTATAATCCAAATTGTATGCTCTTATTTTTTACACAGCTTATTCAGGAGTTATGTGATGTTTTACTGACATTTAGAAATTAAAATATATTATCAATATTTCTGTGTATAAATAACCTGCTCTTTGTTTGCAGATTTCTCCATGTATTCTTTCATTTTGAAAAATCACAGACAATGTGTTTTTCAAACTCACCAACCATTAGCCTATAAATAATAATGTTCATTCTGGGTTCAGGTTGGAGATGTTTGACAGAATAACTTCAAAAACTATTTTGTTTTGAGAATTTTTCTTTTTTTGGGATTATAGTTGACGTTCAACAAGTTTAAAATTGACTTACCCATTACCTAAAAATTATAAAAATAACATTAAAATCTTACCAGTTTCAGCGATAAGCTGCACTCCAGTACTTCTGAGATTCTCAAACTCAGAGAAGAGAGTGAATGTGTATTTGGTTCCAGCAGAAAGAGGCGACACGGTGTAAGTTACTGGTCCGTTTCCAGCTGATGCAGCGATTCTCCTCTCGTTACCGTTGAACTGGAGAATGAAGCTGTTGACGTTGTTCACTCTGTTCCACTGCAGAGTTATACTGCTCTCAGTTTCATTCAAGGACACCAAGCCAGATGGATATGAAGGAGCTGATGACAAAGTTTAGAAATGTATTAAAGGTGGAAATTGCACTGCACCTGAGTAATGGTGTCTAATTTTATAAAGCGGAGGACAAAGTGAGCATCAAATAATCTACCAGTGGCACTAGCACTTTTTCACAATCAAACTTATATCTTGCTGAAAAGTTACTCATAAGAAAGGTTTTGTCTTATTTCGAGAGCACTAACATATATTTACACTAGAAACGGTAAGGTTTGTGTCTTTGCAGTGAGTGTATTAATAATTGTATTATTATTTCCTTCATAAAGTAAAATGAAACGTCTTACCAGTGGCAGCTGTAAATTGTATTCCACGGTCTCTGACATTTCCAACCACAGCAAAAATAGTAAATGTGTATTTAGTTGCTGCCGTGAGGGAAGAAACTGTGACTGTTACGGCTCCATTTCCACTCGGTGCTGCGACTGGAATCTCTCTACCGTTATACTGGACAACAAAGCTGACCACGTTGTTTAATCTGCTCCACTGTAGATTGATGCTGGTCTCAGTTTGGCTTATTGCTTTGACGTCAAACACGTTGTTAGAAACTATTTCTGGAAAAAAACAACATGACAACACAATTATATCAACACTTTATAGGTTTTAGAGAAAGATTGAATCGTAACAGGTACTGATGACGGAGCATTACCTGCACAATATCCAAGGTGGCAAACTGATGGTTTCGCAAGTTTGTACACGTAAAAGTTTCCAGGACAGAGCTTGACTTTTATGGTGTGTGAGGCAAAATAGCAACAGGAAGAGCTCCAGTTATTACACACAGTACGAGTTACGACATCACTGGTCTGTGTGGGGTTAGGCTCTGTTATGTACAAAGAAGCATGAGTTCCACATCTTTGTGATGGTACACACTTTTCTGGAATAGCAGCACTGCTCCCTCCTAGATAAAACCGATACCAGCCGTCCCAGTTTACCCACTGGTCACACCTCACATTGCTCTGGTCTACGTTATTTACTGAGCGCCAATCCTCACGCAGTTCAGTGTAACGGGAACAGGGATCTGCACACTGAGGAACTCCATTTACGGTGATGCAGTCCAATCCGGCAGAGCAACCTCCCACTGGACAAGACAGAGCTTGACCTACGAGAGAGAGAGAAAAATCATGATACCTTTACAACAGTGGTCCACAAACTACGGCCTGCCTCCACATTTGGTCCGGCCCCCTGAACAACACCAGAGAGCATTCAGATTTTTTTTCATACACCGTATTTTTCGGACTATACGCCGTTTATATGTGGATTTTTCTTCAACCACCAGGGGGCTCTTGAACAGGAAGTGAATCATTGGAAGTCAAAATTGAAAATAAAAGAAGAAAGCGCCCATTTAAGCAGAATTAGGTTTTAATAGGGAATTGAAATTTGAGAATGTTGTTGATCAGTTAAATAGCATCGAGGGGAAAAAGAAGATTTTATTTTATTTTATTTTATTTTGTTTAAATAATACTGGGATCATGATGAGAATTTGAGGTGCTTTACAATAAAAAAAGCAACCTACAGAGATTGAATTGCATTTCAACATCACGTGAATTTCTCCTAAAATGTTAAATTAAGTATCTCTTCCTGTTTTCAGTTACTTTGCATGATTTTATTCGGCAGATGAGATCTAATAAAACCAGCGCAAGATACATTTGTTTGTTTTTATTTACTTTTTGTAGCTTTTCAGAGAATATTTTAAAATACCGTAGCATAGAAACATAAAGAGAAGAAACAAAACAAATCTGTTTGTGGGAATATATTTCCATATACAATAATTTCAGATATTAACAAAAAAATAAACCTTGGAGTCTAAATCGTAACCAAACTAAGTCCAATAATAAAAAAAACACCTGACACAGTGCTTTTTTATTCCAGAAATAAATGATGTTTGTTTGAATACCTGACACTGTGGTGAAAACACACAGGAGCAGCAGAAGCTGAAGCATCTTGGAGGCTGGCCAGACAGCCGGCAGGAGATGAAGAAAGCTTCAGGCTCTTCCAAAGTTTTTCTCTGGTTAAGAATTAAATACCAAAAAAATGACATTTAGGATCGTGGTCATCAGAAAATACAAGAGTTTGAACTGTAAATATAAACAGTGATGTTGCTCTTAAACTTGGACAAAAAAGATAATTAAAAACAGACAAACTGTTTTTGTCTACTGTGACCTATGACCTTTGGGTTACAGATTGAAGACGACGTTTCTTACATGTTCTGAAGGTTGTCTGCCGCCGCTGGAGTTCTGTCTTCATCTCAGGTCTCTTGTTTCTTTCTGCATCCTTTTATGCCCGTCCTGGGTCCTGTCCACACCCAGGACGGGTTGTTAGCTCTGTACTGGGTTTCACTGGGAAAAAAAATAGTTTGTCGTTACACAACTAGAACAAAAATAAAACATATTGTTTCTGCATGTACTCCATTTAAAATTAGTTAAGAGTAATTAATTAATTAAAATTAACTATTTAGTTGCTGCCGTGACGGGTATTTGTCAGTTTAAACTGAAAATTAAATAACATTTTTTGCATCTTTTCTTTTCTTTGTTGCAAGTTTTTTTGTTCCAGAGATGCAATGCTGTTTTTCATGTAGCTTCAACACAATATTTGACTTGTTCTTCATTAGAATAATAAAAAAAATTGGACAAAAACTTATAGATACAAAAATGATAAATGTCTATATTTAGTTTATATACATTTCTCAGTAGACTCACTTTGTTGTCACCCTGTAACTAAATTATGATCTGCTTTGGGAATTTTCCATTGTAAATGTAAAAAAACGTCATTCTCAAAAAAACAAACAAACTGTAATTTAATTTCACATTCAGAAATTTGATATATATCTTTATTTTCTGTAGCCATAACTAAAGTAAAAAAAGATCGTTTAAAGTGTTTTCATTGATAGCTACGTAGTATAGTTAAAAATGTGCCTTCAAGTTCACAAAAACTCATTTTCAATAGTTTTCCTTATTTACTTATAGTAAAAAACTATTATTCATCAAAAAACAAACAATGGTAATTGTACACAAAGGATTTAGAGATATTTAGAGTTGCCTACACCTATTTGCTTGTTCCTTTTGCAAACTCAGGCTAGAGAAACCAGTTTACATTGATCATCTCTCTCTTTGCTCTACTGTCACTCAGATTAACTATCATTTCCAACTAGACTGTGACGACTTGATCAGAAACAGAGTAGAAGAGAGAAAACCTTTATTGTAAAGTGACCGGCAAGTCACAGCATGTAGATTTACACAAATAAACAAAAACAATTTACATTCTAACAAAGCATTGAACTGTGAGGTTAGCTGAGCATTGTTGCTGACCATGTCCATCCCTTTGTGACCACAGAGTACCATCTTCTGATGGCTACTTCCAGCAGGATAACGCTCCCCGTCATACAGCGACAATCCTCTCAGACTGCTGGCCTCCACAGTCAACAGATCTCAGTCCACCAATAGAAAACCTTTGGGCTGAGGTGGAACGTTTCCAGTACCTTGTTGAATCTATGCCACGAAGGATGAAGGCAAAAAGGAGGCCAACCCTGTACTAGTGAGGTGTACCTAATAAAGTGGCCGGTTATAGATAACAATTAAAAACAGGACATGGTCTTTTAAACCGCCAGAGGAACCCAAAATATTAATCCAGTAGCAAAGTAGCAAATCCTAAAAGGATTTGACAAAACCTTTTAGTTTCAACTATATTTATAAAAAGTTCAGATACGTTACTGAAACGTGGTATACAAATAAAAGCTGATCGATTTATTGATGTATTCGTTTCCATTATTGCTGTAGGTGTTTTCAGGATTGTCATGAACGGTGGTAGGTGATGGTGAGGAGAGACGCTGAAACCCAGGTATGTAGATGATATTGATGGTTTTAATGATGACAATAGAGCACAAAACAGTCCAGGACAGGCAGCACGGCACAAAACAAGCACACGGCTAAACACCGGTAGCAACTGACTTGCGGGACTAAATGAGAGCGAACACGAACCAGGACTTGGCAGTTCTACTGGCGCGTGACGATGAACTTAGACAGTTGACAGCAATAGACGTATGACGAGGATCCGACGAAGAACACAGACAACAGGTGAGACTAAATACACATGGGGTAATCCAGGGAAGGAGACCCACCTGGGAGACAATCAATGGGGGAAGACGCAGAGACAGGACTCACAGGGAACAGGATCAAACAGAAACTCAAAAATAAACACATAGAAACACGGATCACGACAAGCATAGCAGTAGACACAAGGAAGCGTAATGGAAAAACAAACTCCATATGAGACGGCTATTAAAGTTCTCAATTACTTTGTGTTTACTTATCTTCTACACAGTAAAAACCACAATTTGCAGAGCATCAGTGGAGAGACAAGTTTAAACATGAAATGCAACAACTCCTGTAATTCCAGGAAATACTTCCTTATTTTCCTTGAATCACAGGCGGGTAGCATCCACTTTGACCCTTTTAACAAACACAGCTGGTTCCAAGAAGCTCAATTATCACCTGGGTTCGACTTCAGATATGAATATAAGTTACAGTTTTGGTTATGTTTTATTAATGAATATAAGTCAAAACAATGTCTAAATGACAGAAATACAAACATGCCATGATTGTGTGGTTCACTGTGTAATACGTTGTGTTCATTCTGCGATTTGCTGCTCTCAGTTCTCCTGGTTTATGTCTGCATAAAAATGACACTTTCTGCTTAGCAAAATATGGTTTTATCTAATTATGACACAGAAAATGTCTTGTTCGTGCCCTGCTGTATCTGAGCATGCAAGCATAGTGACCTCTGACCCAACGGGTTTCACACATCCTAGAGGTGACTCATTTAAAACACCACAATCAGGTAAAAGTTGGATTAAAAACAGCAGCAGAATTTGGACAGTTTTCAACAAAATGGGAAGAGTCAGCATTAATAATCCTAAAACTTTAGCTTATTTCACAAATACTACTAATAATTATTAGCTAATTACTGGCAGCACAGCATGCCAAGTTAAGTTAAATGTGCAAAGACTGTCAGATTTATTATCATTATGATTGACACACATAATCTTTTGGTCTTTCCAGTGAATGGTACATAATGATCTGCTTCCAGCTACTGACTTGTTTCCATGAGTCCTCTTTTAATCCAGGTATAAAATTTATTTGTTTCATTGTTTGTTCTAGAACTTGTTACATAAAAAAATGAAATGAAGCCTAAGCGTAAATTCAAGCTGGGTGACTCTGTAATCCTATCCGGAATCAACAGTGTGTCACGCCTCCTTCTCATCCAATCAGCAGCAAGTTGTCACTCCAATTCAGCCAATCATGACTCAAGAACCCCTTCTTAAAGCCAAACATCCACATGGATCCACCTCCTCCCCGTCTCCACCCTCATCCTTCCACCAGGCTTCCCTCCACCATTTGCCCCGGGGCAGAAGGCCACCCTGAGCCCCTCCCTGAGCTCGGGGCGATTCTCGGCAGCCACGTCTTCTGCTGGCGCCAAAGAACCTCAAGTCAAATAAAACTTTCCAACTGTTGCTTTTTCTCCATCTGAGTCTCTCCAGATATAAATATATTTTATGTTATTATCATTTTCACTTGATAAATCAGTTTTTTAAAAATCATTTTCTAATTAATTTGATGTCAGTCGTTAAAGTTTTTTTTCCTTTCCCTAAACATTTACAGCAGTAAATTGTTACCCTGCAGGATCATCCCACCTTTTCTAAAAAGGTCGGACATTATTCTAAAATTCCTCCATTAACACATGAAAGAGCAAACAGGAATTGATTGCAGCTTTTATTTTTTAATTCCTAAAATATTTCTTGCTATATTTAATTAATGTATTGGTTGTTCACACTGTTCGGATAGTGAAGCGCTGCCTGCAAAAACCCAGAGACAGTTTGTTCCCTCAGGCTGTCTGGTGAACTCAATGTTTACATCCTGAGTATCAGTTTCTCTGCTGCATATTTGCACTACCGGAACCTGCCTTGAAAAACAAACATTGGGTCTACATGCACATATATGCACATATTGATCTTTTCATTTTTTAATTGAAATGTCGCCACAGCAAAATTGCTAGATGGTGCTCATTTTTGTTCTCTTACATAAAAGTTTAGAAAGCCAATATCTATACACAATCTGTTTAAGAATACGCTGTTTCCATGCAAATGAAACACAAGAATCAGCAACAATCAATAAAGTAAATAGGTAATTATTCGCAACCAGGGGCGTGGTATAGGGGGGGAAGTGATGACAATTCTAGGGGCCCTGACCAACAGGGGGCCTTCCACAATTTATTTTTTTATTTATTGTTCATAGAAATAAAACAAAAAAATTGAGCTTTTGATGACTAGGACGAGTTAAAGAGTATTCCCAGTGATTGAATGAGGGGACATGTGGGTTTGTCTCAATATGAAGGAGGAATATTGAAAAAAGCTGGAGTTTCTTAAAGAGACAGAAACCAATTTCAAGGTGAAATTGATAAGTCAAATTTATTTTAAGTTATGTTTGATATATGAAATTTTTTATAGCATAACTGTGCTTTAAAATGGCACTATGTGCCTGGAAATGCATAATAACATCACTTTAATGTCACTTAAACAGTCTGGTAAAGAATGATTTACCAGACCAGCAGTCTCAGTGATGATGAGAGACGGTTGTGATGATTAAAGACCTTTATCAGCATCTGTACCAGTAGGAATATCCAGGAACTGAAAAAGTAAAAGCAAAAACAAGGAGAGACAGAGAGAAAAAGAGCCAATAAAAGACTAAGTCTAACTTTTGGACTTAGTTCAGATTTACAAACAGTGACACCCAGTGGTCAAACCTAAAATGACAAGAAGCATGTTCTGGAAATTGCTCCAGGGTTCCCCATCGTTCATTTTGCTCATTATTCTGCTGTCAGACCGATCAGGTCTCCTAATTCAGCAAAGCTTCATGCATCAATCCAAAACAGAGTTGCACTCAACCATAACAATACTTCAATTTATTCTGTAATTTTGCAGCGCATTTACACCAGTTGATCATGAAATCCATTTTTTAATAAATCAGATTGCGTCATAGCAATCTGATGATTTTTGGTTCATAGCAATCTGACAATCTGAATCAGATCGTCCCAGCAATCTGAAAAAAAAGCTGTCCTTTAATGCTCTCAGTTATGCTAATAAGGTACAAGGCGCTAGTGGAGAGGAATCACTCAGGCCCACGTCCAGGTGCAGGATGTTCCAAAATGAACAAATATTAGGATAAAATACTTTTATACAAACTACTACTACTTGTAGTAGATGTTAACATATTTTAATCAAGAGAAAAGAAAGCAAATCACACCAGTAATTCCCAAAAAGTAAAGTTCTTTATTTACAAAATCCACCATAGTATTTTTCACTAGGAAACAAGCAAGACTGTTGCTTCTAACTTGTTCTATTTTAGTTGCAAAAAAGAAAATAAAAAAAGCAAACAAAAAACTTTGTTCAGCTGCATTTCTATACAGCCCATGCAAAACAGAGCTGAACTAGAGATTACAGATCATGTTTCCTGTTAACATAGTTTAACTAAAAACCAAAGACAGAACCTGGTTAGACTTTATAACCAAAAAGGTTCTGACCGGAGATTTAATCCATCTGTCATCCCCAAAACAAAACATCTTAAATCACAAAGTTCAGTTTTCAAACAGCAAATCACAGAATGACATCAAGTTTTCTACAAACATGATTTTATTCTCAGTGCAACCAGATTAATCCTAAAATAAATAATCTCCAGTAGAAAAGTAGAAATGTGTTTCTGAACAGCTTGGATTTAAAAATCTGTAAAAAAAAATAAATAATAATTTGATTGTTGTATCTGTCGAGATGTGAATGTTGTCAGTGTTTGACTTATGACAAAAACAATGATAATTTATCACACAATAGAGTACAAAACAACAAAATATGGTACAAACTGTAGACATTAAAACATTTTATAACAAAAGTCATTAAAATCCTCAAGACCAGCTTGGTGTAACTTACAACAAGGTTTAAATTAATGAATTTCTAACGACTATAAGTAACTCATGGTCTTCTCTGTAGACGTCAAACATCTTTAAACCTGCACAAATAATCCACCTTAAAAGACAAAACCATGTCAAGATAAAGTCACGAGCTTCTCAGGCTGCAATCTCTCCCTGTTTTGTCTGATTTACCTCAAACCACCAACAGTGTGACCAGTAATTTATCGACTCTGTAACAAAACCCAGTGAACTTCATCACCTCTTCCTCTTCCGCCTGCCTGGTTTCATGCCTTCTCTCTTCAAACCAGCAGAGGGCAGTAATGCAACATGAACGCAGCCGGCTGTGGCCTGGTTCTGCAGTCTCTTCACTTCAGGCATCCTGGGCTGTGATGCTTGATGAGTGAAGCGCAGGAAGCTAGAAAAGCTGAAGCCGCGGTGAAGAGACCCAGTCCGACACAAAGACCGGTTCTCCTTCGGGTCGCTGGTCCTGGTTGTTCTGACGTCACTCTGGGCTCAACTTGGGCTGGAAAAATAAAAAAATATGCCATGAGAGTAGAGCCAATCAAGTACTGATCAAATATCAATCATTTCATGTTTAAGAATTACATCATCAGACAGACCAAAATATAAGGCCAAGAGGAAATTTTGGTATTTTCAGGCCCAAATAATAATAATTTATACAAGTATCAAAATCAAGAAAAGAACATTTATCCAAATTTGTTTCTTTTAATAAAAAACTTATGAAACTTTAACAAAAACTGCAGGTGAGGGTCTGTCTGGTGAATCTTTGGTTAAAACATGTTTGTTTTTAATTCAGTGGGAAGGAAATCCAGAAATTTAACTCAAGTAAGAGCAGAAATACTAAATAATAAAGTTGCTGAAGTAAAAGTAAAAAGTACAGCATAGTAAAAATATTCCTAAAAGTAAATTTTTTTCAAAGAAGTCACTCAAATAAATGCAATTGAATAAATGTAACTAGTTACTGTCTAACTGTACCTATGAAAATGCTGCATTTAGAAGAATATTTATGTAAAATAAAGGACACTGATTCCTAAAGGAATATTTAAAAAATAAAACTTATGTTCCCTTCAATCCCCAAGGAGCATTGCTCACATAATAACAGGAAGCACACATTTCTGTGAATTATTTTCTTATGTTGAAGACAAAGGTTTGGACAATCAAAAATATATTTTAGTTGAGTAGAAACTTACGAGTGACGTTGAGCGTGAACTCTTTGACCTTCCTGCCGCGCCCTGTGGCCATTCTGCAGAGATACCTGGCCGAGTCCTCGGCCCTGACGCCGGCCAGGTGAAGTCTGACCCGGCCCGCCGCCAGCGCTTCTTCATCGCACCGAACCCGACCAGCGAACTGCTGGTGTTGAGCTTCGACGACGCTGCTGTCCAGATGGTAAAACACCTTCAGCCCAGGTAACTGAATACAGTGGATCTTAAGGGAGGAGACTGTAAGGCCAGGCCTGAGGGCAAAGCGCCACTCGATGGTGACGTCATCACGTTCCTCCGCCTGGTAAAGCAGACCGTCGCTGTGACTCGACACCGAGCCTGAAACCAAGAAAGGAAATAAAAGCAAATATACAGTACAATTAAAATAAAGCTACTCCGACAAGCTTTTCTTTCTTGTTAAGAGAATAAAATCATCAACTTCCGGCTCGTTATATTCTCTTGTGCTCCCGGATTCAATGATTCCATGCGTGGAAACAAAAGCCACGCAGAGAAGACAGCGTCACAATAATCAGCATTTATTCAAGACAGATGCATACTATTACCAGAAAAGCACTTTACATAACACCAGAAACCTCAGAGCACAAACAACATGTGAATTTACCTGAGAGAGGAAAAAAGACAAAAGATGGAAACGACAAATAAAAAGCAAAGACGTCTTTGGAGAAATTGCAAAGAGCAAAATCTGATTTGTTCTTCTTCTTCTTCTAGTTGAAATTTAATGGCGGTTGGCAAGAAACTTTAGGTAAGCATTACCGCCACCAACTGGTAAGGAGTGTGGACCACATGACAAAAAAAAAAAAAAAAAAAAAAAACTATATCCTATTAAACAACTTACACTGTTTAAGAAAATAAAATAAGGCCTCATATCCTCTACTTCCTGAATCTTTTTGTAATAAATCAACAATATCAAATTTCATTTTCATACTACTAAGGTTTCTAATTAATTTATTTCTTTGCATCAAATAATTCCTACAGCTCAAAATAGCATGTTCCACTGTCTCATCTTCCCCGCAGTCACATTTCCCTGTCTGATGTTTCCCTATCAAAAATAATGACCTATTTAGTCCAGTATGTCCGATTCTAAACCGTGAAATAATTATCTCTTCTCTCCTTATTCTTTCTGTTCTTCTCATTTGACCAATATTCTTTTGAATTTTATATAACCACCTTCCTTTCTTTTCTTCTTCCCATAACTTTTGCCACCTCTCTCTTGTTTTTTGTTTAATTATACTCTTTATTTCTGTTATATTAAAACTAACATTAATATCTATCCTCACCCGATTAGTACTCTCTTTAGCCATTCTGTCTGCCATTTCATTCCCCTTAACCCCATGATGAGCTGGAACCCAAACAAAATTTACCGTTAGCCCCATCATATTGATTCTGTAAAGTGTTTGTCGTATTTCAATTAATATATCTGGTCTACTATCTGATTTATTATTTTGCAAACTGAATAACGAAGAACTAGAATCTGAGCAAATAATTGATTTTACTGGTCTTACCTCTTCCACCCATTGAACTGCTAATAGCAAGGCAAGCATTTCTCCTGTATACACCGAGACTCCATCACTAATCCTTTTTCCTACTTTAATTTGAAACTGTGGCACAATAAATGCTATCCCTACCTTATTAGCTGTATTTTTTGATGCATCTGTGTAGATTTGTATATAGTTATAATATTCATTTAAGTGTTCTTGTATTATATATCTATTCATATTGTTAAATTTATCTTTGTTCTTTTCTAAAAATAAAAATCAACCTCAGCATCAGGAAGTATCCAAGGTGGAACCGCAGATAATGGAACTGCCTGACATGTATCTAACTGATTTAAATTAATTTCATTAACTTTAGAGTTTATTATCCATCCAAAGCTCTTTAATTGTTTCTTTTCCTTTTCCCAGCCATGTTTAAGTACTTCTAATGTTGGATGATCATTTCTTTGTCCCTGTAGATTTGACCAATAATTTAAGGATAATTGATCCCTTCTAAGTTTAAAATCTGATTTGCTACTCTGTGTAGAAAGTTTTATCTTCTTGTATTTAATTTATTCAAATAAGGCGTATCTTTGCTCATCCAACCAGGACCTGTCTCTCTGACCCTTTTTAAAGTTAGAAACCCCCTGCAATTTGTTCACAAGATCAAACACCAGTTGTCACCATTATCTAAATGAGGTGGAAGCAGGTACTCTCCTGATCTCCTGCTGCTTCATGGCTTTCACAGATCAGTGTGAAAAGCTGGAACTTTCTGCTGATTGCTACTGAGGGCAGATCAAAGATCTTGGCAAACAATCTGCCTTAACTACAGGTAACATAAAGGTCAACGGGCCAGAATAAGTTATAAATTTTAAAACTATAATTAGGCTAGTTCAATCAAGTCATGTTAAATTTTAAAACTAGCATATTTTAAATGTATTTTCTTAACATTCTCTACACAATGCAAAATACAAAAAACTTCTATGATCTACAAATGGCCTAATAAAAATATGGGACACAGTTTGCACACGTGCCTTAAGTTTTTATTTAGTTTTTTTTTTACAATCTGATCTGCTGAACCAGGCATGTTGTGACTCAACATTCAGCATTTTTACCTACAGCTTAGTCATTCCTGTCTGACAGTAAGGAAGTTGTTTACAACCTGCCAGCACAAACCTAAGTAAACAAGTTTTTAATGCATATTAATACCCTCTGCCTTCCCTGCAGCTCTATAATTCCTTCACTTATTTCCAAATAAAACAAGTTTTGTTGGTGCAGCCTGAAGTTTTGTAGATTTTTTCTTCTGCTAGCTTTCATTTTAACATGTTGACTCACCACAGATGGTTGAGGTCATGGCAGTGAGCAGCAGGATCCTGCAGATCATCTTCTTCCTTTGGAAAACAGAAGATCTTTGATGCAAATGAAGCTAAGTTCAAGTGCAAAAATCTACTAGGAGCTAAAGAGATTTAAATCCCTGATTATCTGTGAGAAAAACATTGTAAAAACAGTTACACCTGCTGGCATTCAGGCATCTGACTGCTGCACAGTAAAACCTGAATAACCTGCTGCACTGATTGTTTATTCAAAGCTCCACGATTCACTAGTCAAATTATTTATGTGTCTATTCTTCTGCCAGCTGTTTAACCCAAAATATACTTAACAATAAGAGTT
Organism: Poecilia reticulata; assembly: GCF_904066995.2. Lineage (NCBI taxonomy): Eukaryota > Metazoa > Chordata > Actinopteri > Cyprinodontiformes > Poeciliidae > Poecilia > Poecilia reticulata. Next base: position 23,715,831 of record NC_088847.1, on the reverse strand, counting down.
TAATCTGGTAAAATAAAGACTACATAAAAGTAAATAATCCACAGCTCCTGTTTTCTGCAATTCCATCTGTCTCAGTTCTGTTATATCATCAATACTCACATAATAACCAGACTGCTGGCTCTCCTGAATCAATATCTCCCAGAATGCTTCACTCTGCTTGTGAAGTTTAAAACTCTCAGTTTTACAGCTTGTGTTACTCTGAGCTGCTGCAGCTGCAAATACTCTTTACTCACAGATGCATTCCTTTTCACGGCTACAAACGGGGAGTTTTTTAAGTGTTACGTCAAAGAACCGCTCCCTCTGACGTTTCTGTTTACCCTACAGTGGTAGTAAACACAGCTGGTATCGCAGGCAACAGAAATAATAATAAAAAAATCATTACATGTGTCTAAAAATGTTTAGAAGAACAGCCTAAAGAAATGAGGCCTAAATATTGAAATTCTACAGGATCAATAATGTAAATATATAAAATGATTATGTAGGTAAGCGTTCAATCACCCCTGAAAATGACTTTTGAAACAGTGTTTCCATAGGAACAGTGAGTGAAGTAAATAAACTGGGACATCAGGAAGTACACGTGCAGGTTCAACTCAGTTACAGGAAGAAACAGTGAAGACATGACAGGTTTTTACAGCAAAGCAACAACTTTCACTTTGAGAAAAGGTCACAGTTATGTTAACAAAGGAGTCATCACAAATATTATGAGTGAATAAATGCAGGTTTTATCTTGATCTGTGATATAGAGCTGCATGTCTCAAACTAAATTTCCTAATTTATGAGAAAAAAAATCCAGTTTAGCTCATTGTTACCGGAACAGTGATTTTATTTGTTCACATGACTCGAGTGCAAAGCAAAAACAAGAAAAATGTGGAAAAATAGTGGTGATTCTGTGAAACATTTAAAATACTTTGAGAGACATCGAGCGGCTGCAGACAGAAAAAAAAACATTTTCAGAAGAGTCGTGATCCAAATCAACACAGAAACGATTCATTTCACACAAAATTAGCCTCGATCCCACATGAAATATAAAAACTAACAAGAAGAGGAAATAAGACCTAAGTCTGAAACAATAACAAATCAAAAACCAACAACTAATAAATGGTGTGGATTCCCCTCCACAAACAAACAGATATTGAGAATTTGAAAGTGCATCATATGTGGAAAAAAAGCAAGAGATTCATGAAAATTAAATTCAAAACTCTGACATAATAAGTTAAGACTTTAGCTTCGGCTAACATGAACAGATGAGGCAAAAAGGTTCATAAAGGCTTTTTATCTTAAGAATGCATTATTCTACTTTTAAATAAATGTAAAAAGAGTCTCCATTTGGTTCAGAAAATTAAATTTTTGTCAACAGTAGGTGTGACATCACAGTAAATCAGCTTCCCGTTTCCTCCAGGCTGCAGCGGTTTGTCACAGCGCCGCAGTAAACGAGTCACGGCGACTTGAAGATGATGATTCACTTTCTGTTGGTGTGTCAGTCTAAATGCTTAATCATGCTCATCTAAACTTCATAACAAGCTTGTGCTCTCATGTCCGTCAGGGATCAGTGTTTTGGTTGGGTCGCCATGACAACAGCCCTAAACATTGGAGGGGGAATTATCAGGTGTAGCAGATTGTTTTATGGGGCGGATCAGCAGGAATGTGGATAGTTGATGCCCTTTGCTGGAAACATAGAGGAAAACAATCACTGATGTACCTCAACGCAATTCAGCAATATGCTCAACTTTTTGGGTCTTTTAATATTTATTTATGTTATTTAATAGCTTGTTTAATTTCTTTTGTCGCTCCACGTTTTGATAACCAGCCTTCTCTGGTCCAGATCATGTCTGTTCTCTCCCTCTAATTCACCATGTTGATTAAATTATTTTATCATTATCGTAACAGCAAAAGCTACATGGGTCTGCATTTTATTGTCATATTACAGAGATGAAACAAAATAATAATGAAAAAAAAAGAAAAACGAGCTCTTCAAAGCAAAGCAAGCATGGAATCAACAAACATAAAAATGAACAGAAGGTTTGTTTGCTAAGAGCTGAATCTAAGTGCAAAATTAAGTTAAAAAAATAAAACAGGGAAAATTTGGAAATGATGGAAAACTTAATCAGCAGAAAGCAGAAAGGCTGTTTTGTACTCAGCAGTAAAGTGTTAAAAGATGTTGTGCTTGCGCAGTGGGAACTTCTCTGAACCAACCTGTTTACCTGCTGCATAAAAACACAGCTGAAAAAAAACCCTCTTAATATTCCTTACAACGACGTAAAGAATATGACCTTCACTGTGGATGAACTGCACATCCCCATCATATTCTGTTACTTCTGCTTCTCTCTCACCTGAGACCCCAAAACTATTTCTTCCTTCCTGAAAAGCAACATAGTCGTCATAGTTCTGAGCCGACTGGCAGTAAAAGACAGTTTTCAGTATAATTTAGCCTCTATTAGAGCTTTACACCTTCTTCTTAAGCTGCACGAGTCTCTGATCCCCTGAGAAACTTGATGGGATTCACAGAGATCATTTATTCAAATGTTGGAACTGATATTCTGAACATATTATCAAATAAATCATGCAGAAAAAACCCATAAAATTAAATATTAAATTGAAGCAAGACAGAATACTTTGTAACTTTGAACTAGCGGATCAAAACACTTGATTTACATGGCAGATTATTTGTTTACCGAAATGATTTTTGGGTTTTGAAGCATCTAAATGCATTGGACAGATCAGATCAGTAACATCAGTTCAGCTAATTGTTTTCTTTTTTTTGAGGAACATAAAAGTGAAACTGTGTCTGAACGAGAAATCAGCCCGATCACAAGACCAAACACATGATATCTTATATATACAGCCTCATCTTAGACGCTGATGCAAACACTTTTAACAATCAGTAGTTTTGTTACAGGATCAAAGAGAGAGAAAATTGTGTCCTGTCAGGTTTTCTGTTTTTCTTTATATACAGTATTTTTATCCCTGAACTGATGGCTTGGACAAAAGAACAAGTTTTCTGTCTCTGGAAATGTAAGTATCTGTTAAGATATTCTGTCAAAGTGCTTGATATCCAGCGTATCCATCTACTTGTTTTAGAAAATGTTCTACTTCGGTTCAATGCTGAACCACATTATGGTGCCATAGAGACTCAAGTATCGAACATATTTGTGCACCAAATTTTAATCCATAGATATTTACTGTTATCAGTGAAAACCCTTAGATAGTTTGTGATTAATATGAGAACCTACACAGCCAGGCATTGATAACTTATATACTTACTGGCTTGATTAGTAGAAAGTTCAGGCTTAAAGAATCGCTCACTTTATCACAAAAGCTCTGAATTCAGTTTGAATATGAAATGACCAATTAGAGCTTTCTCTGCAAATAAAGGGATTTAATGGCTTCCATATTTTCTTTACCTTGATCAATGGATTATATCTTAAAGAAACTAAATTGTGCATGATCAAAAACATTTTTCCATTAAAGTATTGATGAAAAAACGGCTGTTTTACTAACTAAACTGTATTGAATATTTAGTAGTGTCATTGGAAAAGGCTTTGAATTATCCGAGTGTTGAAAATAACTTCACTGATTGTTTTTTATGTTCATAGGGAGAAGGGTTATGGCTTTCATCGTGCTCTCTTCACATCTCTCTTCACATCTCTGTGGTCAGTTTTAACTTTATTTAATCAATAATATAAAATAAATGTTTTAAACTGTATCGGGTATCTGTGAGGATTTGATTTTCTCTGTTAATTAGTTCTGTGTTGTCGTGTTTTCCCCTTTGTTGCCCCCAGTTTGTTTCCCCTGATCACCTTCCCTGTTTATTTAACCTCACCGGTGTCCAAAACTCCCTGTCAGATCCTTGTCTAGGGTTAATAACCGTTGTTATTTGTTGAGTAGCTACTAGTGTCTGTGTTTCCATGTCTCATTGTTCACCTGTGCTGCCTGTTTCACCCTCAAATCATGACAGCATCTCTATGTGATTATGGCCGTCACTGGAAAATCAGCCACAGAGAACAGAACTACGTTTTAGACACAGTTTTTATCTCCTCACTTTCTTTCTTTGTCTCTTCAGCACCAGACAGAGGAGTTCAGACTACATGAGTAGAATATTAAGAGGTTATAAAATCAAAGTTAATTGTAACAACAAAGGTTTGATATAATTGCTTGTCCTGTGTTTCTGACTGTCTAACTTTTACTTCCACCATTAGCTGACATTGATGTAAAGTCAGCACAGAAGTCATATTGGGCTGAGAAGAACGCCAACATCACACTGGACTTCACCTTCACCCCCAAACTAGAGTGCTCTAACAACTTGTGGCTTGTTTCTTGTGATTGGCTCAAAGATGATATAACAAACTATCATAAACGTTTATACGAGTATGTTGAACATAATGGTGATAAAGTCTCAGAGTCTCAGGATGACGAGTTTTCAGAACGACTTCTGTTTGACAAAGACGTCCTCAGAAAAGGACGAATCAGACTCCATGTGTCCAGACTGAGGACTGAAGACTCTGGAAGTCTTGTGTGTAAACTGAGGATTGGCCATTGCTTTGGATCAGACACATTTAACCTCAATGTGACCGGTAAGTGAGCTTTGAACAGCCAGTAAATTTATACTTCGAAGTGAGAACAGTTTTCTGTTTGAATTTTGGACAATAAAAGTTTCTTTCCTCCTGTCCTTCACCACAGACTCTCATCCATCTGAACTCCCAGCAACTGTCAGCGCTGCATCAGAGGATTGGGGAAGGACAGGATTATACTTTGGGGCAGCAGCAGCAGCAGCAGCAGTAGTGACTATTCTGTTTATTTATTACTTTATTTATAGAAGGAAAACTAAATCTGAAAGACGACCTCTACGTACTAGACAAGCTGCGTCTTCTTGTTTTATGCTATCTTAAGTTCCTTCTAATGTTTTTGTGGGCTTAAAATGTATTAATTAAATGCATTAATTTGGCAACTATGTTCAATTTATAATCATGTTTAATGTGGTCGGAAATAATGTAGCTTCTCACTACTGAATTAGAAACTCAAGTGACTTCCTGGTTTGTGGTTAAAGCAGCTGAACTGAAGGACAGAATAACAATGAAGTCATTTAAAAGAATGAAAGTAAAACTGCCAAAAACCAGTCAGGACATTTTTCTTTACTTTAGATTTTTTTTAAATCAGAGAAATATATATTTAAAGTGAAGAAACAATGTACTTAAATGTTTTCAGTGATTCATAAAGTTTAAGGCTGTTTCTATTTAGAAGTTTTTGCTCCTTTGTGTATTTTCATTAAAATAAACTTATAAGATGTGAATAAACTGTACAACGGGAAACTTTTATAATATAATGGTATGTGAAGGTTTTATTAAAAGTTAATATTGACAAATAATCTTTTACATCCAATCAATCAGCATTAATACTGATTCATCTGAGGTTGGTGTCACAAGATTCACTGTAAAAAACAACAAAACACAAAAACAAACTGGAAAATCCCCATGATTTATAACTATTTTCTGTTCCCGCAGAATTTGCTTTGTAATGACAACGCATCACATTTTCACTGCGTGATGGAACAAGAACCACCGATTTAACTGAAAACGAAACAATGTGCACATTTTGGGAATTAATACTGAAATGTTGAAAGGCCACTCTGTGTCAGGTTTACAGATTGGTGTGTTTTCCTCAGTCTCATATAAAGTCCTCTCACAACTGGCCTCATCAGAGTTGAGGTTTTCAGTCAGGGAAACAAACTAAAAGTTAGGAGATACTGCCAAGAGTTAAATGAGGCTTTCAGAGGAGGAAAGCTTCTGTTTTGGCACGTTTTAACGATCGAAGCTGCTGTCAGATAATGAGATTTAGTAGATGTGGGTGAGGGTGAGATAAAAAGTTACTGCTGTGATTGACTGAGGGAGCATATGGGTTTGTCTAGAGCTGGAGCTTCAAAAGAAAATAAAGAAAATCACACCAATAACCCCCAGAAGTGAAGTTCTTTAATTACAAAATCCAGCTTAGTATTTTTCACTAGGACTATTTCCCAAAACAAGTAATGCTGTTTTACTGTTCTATGTTGGTAGAAAAAAAAACATGAAAAATTATTTGACAAAAAAACAACTTTGTTTAGTTGTATTTCTAGACAATCCATAGGAAACAGAGGTAAATTAGACATAAAAGATGAAGTTTGTTGCCCGGGACAGACTGGCCACCTGTCCAGGTGACCTGTCCAGGTGACCCCGCCTCTCACCTGAAACGTTAGCTGGAGAGGCAGCAGCACCTCCTGACCCCACTGAGGGATAAGGGTGTTAGAAAATGGATGGATGTTAAGGATATTTTATTTCTTTGTTGATCTGAATACAAAAAAACTAAACATTTAGGACTAAAATAAAGGTGCAGTTACTAAATTTGCACACAGTCAGCTGCATAGAAAAACACAAAGAACATTATTAAAATGTTTATTAAACATCCAGCAACCCACATTACATAAAGGGAAATATAAAAAGATAACATGAATGTGGAGGATCCTCCATCTTTTCCTAAGTGTTAGTATTTAAGTGTTTCATATAATATATTTAGAATTTCACTTTTTCTTTGGTGGTGGTTATTGCATTAGGTTGTTTACTAATTTGGGTGCACACAGTTAGTAAACGCCTTATGTTTATTTAAGATCATTAATATTTTGTTTTGCTGAGTTTAAGGACTGGCTGGCAGAAGGGGGTTGGCTCAAAAGAAAACCAGGAATTGGAACAATCCATCAGGCTGCTGGAAGCAGGGGACTTGATGTGAAACAATCTGCCTCTCTCCACTAATAGCATAGCCTCTCTCCACTAATGGCATAATTGCTAAAACCTTTTTGGTATTAGTTTATTTTGGTTTTTATAGTTGTGATAAAGTTAAAATGTTTAGTTTAAATTAGTCATTTATGTTTATACATTATTTGTCTTTGTCACCTTCCCTACCCCTCCTCGTTTGTGTAGGCTAGCCTGTTTGTATTATTCCCTCTGTGTGTTCATTGTTAAGTGAGTCTTTTGGTTTGTTATCTTGAGTTATGTTGCCTCAGTTGATTTCTTTTGGGCCCATTTTGTTATATTTTTTAGATTTGTTGTTGAACCTTTTTGTTAAGATATTCTTTGGAAAAAATAAATAGAAAATATTTTTTATATATGCCTTTGTCCTTTTGTTTTACTGGTCGGACCGTCACAATGAACCAATCAGCTCATTATCTTAGTGATTCTCTGAATTCTGAATAAATCTGTAAAATTACAGATCGAGTCCTAAAGTTCTCTAGAAAACTCAAAGTAAAACACAAAATGGAGTTAAAAAAGTAAACCAAAACTGAGAAATAATAAAGCTTTGAGAATCAATGACTATAATGCAAAACTTATTTTTTTACAACTATAAAAATAGAAATGTGTAAAACCTTTTTTCTTAAAGAAAGAATGCTCCTAAAAACTGCTCTCAGATCAGTGTTTCTGTAGAACAGACTGAAAACCAGTATGAAAAAACATGTTGAAACCAGTTTGTTCATCACAGGCTGGTTTCAAAAGCTGAAGTTTCTCTGCAGTTTCCAGTAAAGCATCTTTTAATCTGTGGAGCTTTGAGGAACATTTTCATGTCAACAGAAGCAGAAGCAGTAGAGAAAAGAGGTTTGAATGTTTTTCATGACTCAAAGCTGAACTGAAAATGATTCCCATGTTTTCATCTCAGATCATTTCAGGTTCCAGGATGAAAATGAATCAGAGAGAAAAAACATCAACTTTCCAGTTGAGTCCAGTTCAGATCAAAACTCCATGAAGCCTCTAAATGGAGCAGAGTTTGAATCGGATCTTTATTGATCCAGAGAGACAAACAATATCTGACACTAAATGACAGACATGAGAAAATAAACAGGAGGAAAATCTTTGAGGTCAGAGGTCATCATCATGATCCAGTCAGAGTCTCTTTAGACTCAAACTGCAGCAGCTTCAACCTCTGAGGATCAGCAGGACACAGAGACCGTTCTCTACTTTACAGAGGTCATCAGTCCCTCCACCTGCAGAGAGAAGAAGGACGGAGAGAGCAGATGAGTGAGTGTTTCCAGCCTCTCTCCTGCAGCAGTCAGTGACGCAGCACATCCAGTAGATGGTTTCCAGGCTGCAGTCAGACTGATCTCAGAGCTGTGACCAAGATGAACCTGATCAGTTGTTTCCTGTGGAACTGAGAGAACAAGCAGATCTGAGATCAGATCTGCCACAGTTTGATGAATGAGGACCACTGTCTCTAGAGAGGATGGACGGCTGGACGCTGGAGTCCAGCTGGACTTCCTGGAGACATGGACACAGCAACAGCACTCATCTTCACATCAACACAAACACAGGAACACAGCAAGCTGCTGCTCCTCTGATTGGCTGATTGCTGTCTTTGTGTCCAATCAGGAAGCCTGAACCATTCTCCTCCCACTGAGAAGCTGCAGCTTTACTGGGAACACTGGAGCTTTGCTTTGATGCTAACTGGGTTTAATTAAATACGCTGACAGCAGCTAGACGCACTTACTCCACAGTCTTTACAAGATGCCTCAGCTGCTCAACATCTGACTCCTTCAGGTTGTAGTTCTTTCTCAGGTCCAGTTTGGTCAGTTGGAGGCTGTTGGACTTCAGAGCTGAGGCCAGATAATCACAGCTGATCTTTGACAAACTGCAGCGGATCAACCTGAATAAAGAACAAAAGATGTGAGCTGGAGCCAACAGGTGAACCAGTCCAACAGAACCAGTTAAAGATTCTCATGAATATTAATGCCAACATGCTGCTGCTTCAGTAAAGACCTGCTGACTTCAGCTCCTAAACTCTGTCAGCTCCACCAGCAGCTCCATCACTACAAACTCAGCTTCTGCAGCAAATCAGTCAAGTTTCACACAAACTAACAATCAGGAGGAAATGTCAACAAATAGAGATTATTACAGAGAAACTCAAGTATTTTAATCATTCATCATCCAGAAACACATGGAGAGTATTTAATGTCAAACCGACTTTAGGAGTCGAAACAGAACCAGAACCCGGTACTGGGTCTTGTTGTGTTGGAGGATTTTAGTTAGAACAATCATTCCAGGTTCTGATCAAACCGTTGAAGCATCAAGCATTGATTATTGATTTGTTCCTGTCAGATTCCAAGAATTTGCTTTTTTAGACTGGGTTGAATGACCTTTGACCTGCTTCACATGAGGGGGATTTATGCACACTGAATGCTGTCCTGTTCTGACCTCAGATCAGCGGGTCCAACTCAGTAACACAGAGGGACTGAATTAAACTCTGGATCCACGTCCAGAAAATATTTATTAGAACAGAAGAGATGAACTTTGATATTATGATCACAGAATGAATTAACTGAAATCTTACATCAATTTCTCAAATCTGCAGCCTTCAGTCTGTAGAAAACCACAGAGCCCCTTCACTCCAGAATCTCCCAGGTTGCTGTCGATCATCTCCAGTTCTGTCAGTTGGGTCGGGTTGGACTTCAGCGCTGAGAACAGAGAAGCCCAGCTGGTTTCCAACAAACTGCAGATCACCAATCTGAATAAAGAATAAAAGATGTGAGCTGAAGCCAACAGGACCCAGGTTAAAACTCAAATATGAACACATAAATACAACTAAAAGATGGCTTCTGACCTTAAATTTTGTAATTTGCACAAATGATTCTGTAGGAATCCACAGAGCCCCTTCACCCCAGAGCCTTCCAGGTTGGTGCTGCTCAGGTCCAGTCCTGTCAGGTGGGACGGGTTGGACTTCAGAGCTGAGAACAGAGACGTCCAGCTGGTCTCTGACAAACTGCAGCTCCTCAATCTGAGTAAAGAATAAAAGATGAGCTGAAGCCAACAGGATGCAGCTAAAACTGAAATAAATAATAAAAATGTAGAAAATTAATTTCCCTGAACAAAAAACATGATGAACTGATTCTAACATCTGATCCAGTCAAACTGGTTCAAAGAGTCCAAACCAGCAGAACCAGAACATTTTATCAAAAAAGGAACTCAAAGTTTTCTATTTCCCGATAATCATCTGGAGACCCAACTTGGTAACCGGATCAGAACCACTCAGTATATTTATTAATGGCCTTGAGGTCTCATTAAAGCTGCTGAAAGCCAATGAAAGCCGTTATTTTTTAAGGAGACGTGACTTGATGAAGCTTCATCACAGAGACGAGGCTCCAACCGACTGACAGCTGTCAGACTGAAGAGGACGGTTCCTCTCTGACCCGGCCCAACAGAACCACAGCTTCAGGACAAAGTGAGGAACCTGCAGCTGCAAACCTCACTTTATTCATTTCATCTAGATTTGCTTTTCTACAATCAGTCACTTCTTAGTTGTTTCATTGATGGTGATTTGAACTGGTCAGTTTTTGTGGCTCGACTCTGGAGGAACAACATTTAACTCTGGATGTAAAGATGAGAATCAGAAATGAGAAATTAAACAATATGAATCTTTACAAACTAAACTGAAACATCTCCATCATTAATTATCATCATTTGAACCATTTTACTTAATTTTAGTTCAGTCAAAAACATTTTAAAGTGAAAAAACTGAAAAGTAAAGTTCAATAATGTCAAAGCCTGAAATAAGAAAATGATTCATTTATAAAGTGAAATGCTTTTGAGGTTTTATTCTGATATCTAAACAGGTTGTTTTAAAAGAAAATGTATTAGAATACAATTATTAATTAATTAAACTAAAGATTAAGGTATCAATAACTGATTTTAGTGGATAAATAGAGAAAACAAACCTGATATTCTTCACTTTACTGACTGAACTCTCCAGGATCTCACACAGAGGCTTCATATCAGAGTCTTCAATGGTTTCACCTCCCAGTTCAATCTCACTTATTTCCAGTTCTTTCAGATCTTTGTTGGATTTCAGAGCCGAGGCCACAACTTCATATTCAGTCTTCTGGAGCGTACAGCCACCAAGTCTGTGATTAGAGAAGAAACAAAATCAGTTCTGATGAAATCCATATCACTATGTTACTTTGTATTTAGTGTCTTTGTTTGTCTTTTATTTGATCTTTGTGCAGAGCAGTCTTAGATTTTCTTGTTTTAGTTTCTCAGATGTTATTTGTTTCCTTCAAATTTTATTTTATTCACACTAAAAACATGGTTTCTGACCTGATCCATTGAACTTTGCAGCCAGGAGTCTGTAGGAAACCACAGAGCTCCTTCACTCCACAACCTCCCAAGTTGGTCCCGCTCAGGTTCAGTTCTGTCAGTTGGGACGGGTTGGACTTCAGAGCTGAGAACAGAGACGTCCAGCTGGTCTCTGACAAACTGCATTTCTCCAATCTGAACAAAGAATAAAAGACGTGAGCTAAAACCAGCAGGATGCAGGTTAAAACTGAAATATGAACAATTAATAAAAAATTTGAAAATTTGCTGGGGCTGCACAGTGGCGCAGTTGGTAGAGCTGTTGACTTGCAGCAATAAGGTTCTGGGTTCGATTCCCGGCCCCGGTCTTTCTGCATGGAGTTTGCATGTTCTCCCTGTGCATGCATGGGTTTTCTCCAGGTTCTCTGGTTTCCTCCCACAGTCCAAAAAAAACATGACTGTCAGGTTAATTGGTCTGTCTAAATTGTCCCTAGGTGTGAGTGTGTGTGTGCATGGTTGTGTGTCTCTGTGTTGCCCTGCGACAGACTGGCGACCTGTCCAGGGTGACCCCGCCTCTCGCCCGGTACGCTAGCTGGAGAGACACCAGCAACCCTCCTGACCCCACTAAGGGACAAGGGTGTAAGAAAATGGATGGATGGATAGAAAATTTGCTCATTTAAACCGATCTTACGCTGGAAAGTACTAAAGCTACAATCCTCCAATCACATCAGAGTAGAGTTCTTTGATGTCAGGAATACTGAATGATGATTGGCTGATACAACTGACCGCCCAGCACAGATCATTTGTGGGACAAGATGAACACTCAGAGAAATTTAGTTTTTATTTCAGACTTAGAAGTTATTCGTTTGTCATTGTTTTTTAATTGCTTTTTAAAAGCTTTACAAAGCTGTGGCCTGTAACATAAAACATTGATAAAGCAACTAAATCAGTCATAACTCTTCTTGTCTTCAGTGTCAGTTTCTTTGGCTGTAGCTCTGTGCTAACTTCAGGAAAACGGGACGTCAGAGTATCATCTATAAAATGTCACCACATAGCATTTACCATGTAAATCAAAGCTTTAAGTGGAAAACATAAAGGCCTGTTCTCCTCTTAATGTCATAAATATGGGACAGAAACATGCAAGATAATTTTATATAAACTTGCATATTAATTTGTAGATCAATAGTTATACTGTCGAAAAACTACAAATGACAAATCAGGTTCTTAATGAAATCGAAACGAGTCTAATTCAAAGTGTCATGGAGTCAAAAGCCTTATGGAAACAACATTGACATTAAAAATAAAGATAAAATGAAATCTCATTAAGAAAACTTAAGAAGTGATGAGTCCTTTACTACTAATATATTTACAGACCAGATTACAGTATTAGTTGTGGTCTAAACAAACAATCTTATCTTACATTATAATTGGAAAAAATACAATCTTAGTTCTTGCCATATACTGTTCAGTCACCTGTATTAATTTTTTAATGTTTATATAGAATCTTTTTGCATTTATGTTTACTTTTCTTAGATAAGTTTTAGATTTCCTTGGTTTATTATTGCTTCTTCAGTTTGTCTCCTGTTATTAGTCTCCTTTAAGTTTCTATTATGTTCCACACTAAAACATGGTTTCTTACCCTAATTGTTGTATTTTGCAGAGATCATTTTGTAGAAAACCACAGAGCTCCTTCACTCCAGCACCATCCAGGTTGGACTCGATCAGGTTCAGTTCTGTCAGATGGGACGGGTTGGACTTCAGAGCTGAGAACAGAGAAGTCCAGCTGGTCTCTGACAAACTGCAGAGATCCAATCTGGATAAAGAATAAAAGATAAGGACTTAGGTTAAAACTGAAATATGAACAAATATATAATAAAAATGTAGAACATTTATTTAATTAAATCGATGTGATGCTGGAAAAGACTGGAGCTACAATCCTCCAATCACATCAGAGCAGAGTTATGATGTCATAAATACTGAATGATGATTGGCTGATACAAATGACCACCCAGCACAGATCATCTATAGATGGACAATGAGAAAATGTTAGTTTTTATTTCAGATTTAAGTAATTCTGTAGTCACTGAGTTCTGCTATTGGATACTAATGAGGTAAAATTTAAACATGATGTTTGGCTGATACAATATGAAAGATTTAAAAGTTACTGTCATTGTTTTTTTTATTTTTTTATTGGATTTTAATTTGAAACAAAACTCAATTTAAATAAAATACAGAATCAAGAGCCGGAAAAGGGTAGAGTGCCTTCTCCGGGTCAGGGGGGTCGTCCTGCCTCAAGTGGAGGAGTTTAAGTATCTGGGGATCTTGTTCATGAATGAGGGAAGAAGGGAGCGGGAGATCGACAGGCGGGTTGCGGCAGCGTCTGCCGTGAAGCGGGCGCTGTACCGGTCCGTCGTGGTGAAGAGAGAGCTGAGTCAAAAAGCAAAGCTCTTGATTTACCGGTCGATCTACGTTCCCACCCTCATCTATGGTCATGAGCTTTGGGTCACGACCGAAAGAACGAGATCACGGGTACAAGAGAGGGAAGTCTGGGCCTCCCTTCTGAAGCTGTTGCCCCCGCGACCCGACCCCGGATAAGCGTCAGAAAATGGATGGATGGAAGTTTTTTTAATCATTTAAAATGTTGGATTTTAATAAGTTCTGTCTCATGAATATTTTCCCAGATGTTTTTTTTTTTTTGTTCAAATAAACTCAGAAGTCCAGCAGGAAGCTGCTTGTGGCCCGGAAGTGGTCTGAGTGCCACCAGTTGAAAAAACCTCCTCTAGATTGTGTTAGTAGGACCCAATCATTCAGACGACTGCTGGCTGCACAGATGTCCAAAAGGCAGTCATGGCCCTGATGAAGCTTCATCACAGAGACGAAGAGGACGGTTCCTCTCTGACCCGGCCCAACAGAACCACAGCTTCAGGACAAAGTGAGGAACCTGCAGCTGAAAACCTCACTTTATTCATTTCATCTAGATTTGCTTTTCTACAATCAGTCACTTCTTAGATGTTTCATTGATGGTGATTTGAACTGGTCAGCGTTTGTGGCTCGACTCTGGAGGAACAACATTTAACTCTGGATGTAAAGATGAGAATCAGAAATGAGAAATAAAACAATCTGAATCTTTACAAACTAAACTGAAACATCTCCATCATTAATTATCATCATTTGAACCATTTTACTTAATTTTAGTTCAGTCAAAAACATTTTAAAGTGAAGAACACCTGAAAAAGTTCAATAATGTCAAAGCCTGAAATAAGAAAATGATTCATTTATAAAGTGAAATGCTTTTGAGATTTTATTCTGACATCTAAATAGGTTGTTGTAAAAGAATACAATTATTGATTAAACAAAGCCATAACATATCAATGACTGATTTTAGTGGATAAATAGAGAAAACAAACCTGATATTCTTCACTTTACTGACTGAACTCTCCAGGATCTCACACAGAGGCTTCATATCAGAGTCTCCAATGGTTTCACCTCCCAGTTTAATCTCACTTATTTCCAGTTCAGTCAGATCTGGGTTGGACTTCAGAGCCGAGGCCACAACTTCACATTCAGTCTTCTGGAGCGTACAGCCACCAAGTCTGTGATTAGAGAAGAAACAAAATCAGTTCTGATGAAATCAATCTGGATCAGAAACAGACTAAAATATGGTAACAGTGATGTCATCATCTGATCAACATCTGATCTTCACTTTAATTAATTATTATTAACTATTTGGTGTAAAAAAACTGATTTATTCACTGCATGTTTATGTCTGTTAAGGTTGAGATGGAACTGCACATGAAAACTTTAAACCATTCAGACGACCAGCACAATAAAGACACAATCAAAACTGTCAGATGACTTATTACCCCACGATAATAACTCAGAAATAGTCCAAATAGTTTAGCTGCATCTTTATTTCTTTCCTACTTACGGAAAGTTTCTGTTTATATTATAGGTTTGTTGTGCCTTTCTATACTAAAGAAAAAGATAAAACAAATGTGTATTTCACAAGGAGATATTAACATTCATGGAAAAACCTTGCATAACCTTATATTAAGGCAGAAAGTACGATGGCGACCGTAAGAAAGGCTTACAGTATCAATTATGCCCCATGAATTGGTAAGCAGATTATTGCGAGGGAATGCAAAAAGCATTCCCTCGCAATATGAAACAGACAAGTTTCTTATATGAAACAGACAAGTTTCATATAAAACTTGTCTGTTCATATAAAACAGACAAGTTTTATATGAACTTGTCTGTTGATTTATAGATCAATAGTTTTACTATCCAAAAATAACAAAGAAAAACATCTGATTCTTAATCAAATCCCCATGATTAAAAGTCAAACTGTCATGGAGTCAAACGTCTCATGTAATTAACTCTGACATGAAAAATAACATTAAAAATAAAGCCAAAAGAAAATCTCATTGAAAAGTAATGAGTCCAATATTGCTGTTATGATGTGGATTATATATTACAGTATTAGTTGTGGTTTCAACAAACCAACAATATTATCTTACATTATAATGGATAAAAAAAAAATCTTAGTTCTTGCCATATGCTGTTCATTCACCTGTATTAATTATTGTGCAGAATGTCTTTCCATACGAGTATGATCCTTTGTATTTAATGTATTTTTGTTTATGATTTTGATCTTTGTGCATTTCTGTTTAGTTTTCTTAGATCAGTTGTTGCCTTTCCGTCTTTATTGCCGTTTCCTCTTTAGTTTCTCTCCTGTTATTAGTTTCCTTCCAGTTTTATTTTATTCACACCAAAACATGGTTTCTGACCTTAACAGTTGTATTTTGCGGAGTTGATTCTGTAGGAATCCACAGAGCTCCTTCACTCCAGAACCTTCCAAGCTGGATCTGTTCGGCTTCAGTCCTGACCAATTGGACGGGTTGAACTTCAGAGCTGAGAACAGAGACGTCCAGCTGGTCTTTGACAAACTGCAGCCCCACAAACTGAATAAAGAATAAGAGATGCAAGTTAAAACTCAAATATGAATATAAATAATAAAATGTAGAACAATAATTTAATTAAATCGATGTTATGCTGGAAAAGAGTGGAGCTACAATCCTCCAATCACATCAAAGCAGAGTTCTTTGATGTCATGAATACTGAATGATGATTGGCTGATACAACTGACCGCCCAGCACAGATCATCTATAGATGGACAATGAGGAAAATGTAGGTTTTATTTCAGATTTAAGTTATTATGTAGTCATTGAGTTCTGTTATTGAATACTAATACGAGATAAAACTTAAACATGATGTTTTTCTGATACACTATGAAAGTAATGTATATTTTTTATCAGGTTTAGAAGTTATTCTGGAACTTGCTGCTGCTGCAAACCTCACTGTCATTCATTTCATATAGATTTGCTTTTCTACAATCAGTAATTTCAGTCATGAATGTAAAGATGAGAATCAGCAATGAGAAATAAAACAATCTGAATCTTTACCAAACCAAACTGAAACATCTCCATCATTAATTATTATTTTACTTATTTTCTCATTTAGTTAATCAGTCAAAAACATTTTAATGTGAAGAAAATCTGAAAAATAAAGTTTAATAATGTCAAACCCTGAAATAAGAAAAATAATTAATTTATAAAGTGAAATGCTTTTGATATTTTATTCTGACAAACAAGTGTAAAAGGAAATCTTTTTGAATACAATTCTTTAACTAACAATCAATTTATCAGTGAATAACTTTACTGGATAAATAGAGAAAACAAACCTCAGATTCTTCACTTTACTGACTGAACTCTCCAGGATCTCACACAGAGGCTTCATATCAGAGTCTCCACCTCCCTCTATCAAGATCTCACTTATTTCCAGTTCAGTCAGATCTGGGTTGGACTTCAGAGCCGAGGCCACAACCTCACATTCATTCCTTTGGAGCGTACAGCCACCAAGTCTGTGATTAGAGAAGAAATAAAACCAGTTCTGATGAAATCAATCTGGATCATAAACAGACTAAAATATGGTAACAGTGATGTCATCATCTGATCAACATCTGATCTTCAGTTTACTGAGTTTGACCCGACAGAGAATCTGTGCAGTTCCTGATTAAACTCTGGGTTTGTTTAGCCAATATTTGCTGCAGCATCTAGAACAGTGGTGCTTAACCTTTTTTGAGGTACCGAACCCACCAGTTTCATATGTGCATTCATTGAACCCTTCTGTAGAGATAAAATATGAATTTTTTCCCCCCAATTTCAAGACATAGGGGTGACCCAAGTAGAATCTAGTTGGGTCACCCCATGATCACCAAGTCTTCTTAAAAGGTAGAGTCTCTGAGAACGGTTCTTCAAAATATAGTCAGTGTTTTCAGCAAAGTTGAGCTGACTGTCCAGGAACGACCCAAGGTATTTAAAATTTGCCACAGTTTCAACAGGTTGGCCATCGAGAGAAACTGGAACCACTTTAAGGTCTTATTTAGATTATTTAATTAGCTCTACATTCTTAAGATAATGAAAACTTAATAATAAATAATAAAGGCTTTGCGGTAGGGCTGCACAGTGGCGCAGTTGGTAGAGCTGTTGCCTTGCAGCAAGAAGGTTCTGGGTTCGATTCCCGGCCCCGGTCTTTCTGCATGGAGTTTGCATGTTCTCCCTGTGCATGCGTGGGTTTTCTCCGGGTACTGCGGTTTCCTCCCACGGTCCAAAAACATGACTGTCAGGTTAATTGGCCTCTCCAAATTCTCCCTAGGTGTGAGTGTGTGGGTGCATGGTTGTTTGTCCTGTGTGTCTCTGTGTTGCCCTGCGACAGACTGGCGACCTGTCCAGGGTGTATCCCGCCTCTCGCCCGGAACGTTAGCTGGACCCCACTAAGGGACAAGGGTGCAAGAAAATGGATGGATGGATGGACTTTGCGGTATTCTGATTTAGTAATGTAATTATATTAGTTGTGTTACCACCCCAACGCCACTAGAGGCAGTAGCAACCCCGAAAAGATGCGACTAAGGAGCAGATTTAGAAGTACACCGAAAGCTACAGAATTTGGTAAAAACGGTGAGTTTTGCTGAAGTAATTAAAGACACAAGTTCAAATCCATGCTGAGAGAGGAGCTCCTTCAATCAGGGGTCATCCGCAGCTCTGATTGGCTAAGCAATGTAATGTGATCCTCTGCAGCAAGTGACGGCAAAGCGGGGCGTCATCACGACTTTACACAAGTGTGTCTTTACCTCCGAACTCCAAGACTCCGCCGAACCCCTGAGACCGACTCATCGAACTCCTGGGGTTCGGTCGAACCCAGGTTAAGAACCAGTGATCTAGATTAATCATCATCATTTGTAGTGTATTCTACATAAACATGGCTCCCACCAGCAAGTTATTAAATGCTGCCACAGAGGAAACTGGGAGCAGACCAGACAGATGATGCTCCCAGATTTTTGTCTCTGTCCATCTGCTGGATTTGATGCTTTAGCAAAGCATCAAATCCAGTGGACAATCGTCAACCTGCTTCAGCTAAAGGCTTCAAATTGTTCTGGTCGTCCTGCAGGCAGCAGCAGAACCGGTCTTTCTGGTCATTCAGGCCTGGACCGCCCTCTCAGACTGTTGATCTGAGAGAAACAGTCTGTCTCTGCAGTGGTCTGTCCATTTTTTCAGAGGAACAAAAGGTTTGGATGTCAGAAGAAATTGTTGCTAAACTACTACTAAGGAGCTGAGGACCAAAACCCCTGCAGGAGACAGAGCGTTTGGGTTCAGCAGCATCTTTCATGGTGAAGCAGAGAAAGTTCTCCCAGTAACTAGAAGAGACTGGGATGCCCAAAACGGTTAAACTCATGTCACTACAGGTCTTCATGGAGGACAGCTAACAAAGGCTGCAGATGAAGAGTTGATGAGGAAATGGTTCCAGCTCTGCAAGCAGAGTTTTCAGAACTTTGGGAGGATCTGACAGAAATTATGACTTTTTCTGGAACCAGACAACAATCACCACATTTTGGTCAATTACAAACTCAGAGGAAACTAGTGGAGGAGGAAAAGGTGGTTCACAAAGTTTCCAACTAGTTTCCCTGGCAACAACAACAATGAGGGGGCTTATTTTATAATCATACAAGTTTTCATTAAATGTAAACAGTTCTTTGATAAAAAGAGCCATTTAAAAAAAAATGTGAATTATGGAATGGTGGCCCATTCACTTCCAATGAGTGAAGAGGAGTTTAAAGTTAAAATTTGTCTCTGGCTGATTGGATCTTTCAAAGAAAACAGAGATTTTCTAGAGTTCAAGGTTTTCTATTAATTTCTATTTGAAAACTGATTTAAAAACATTTGGATGTTGGAAATGTCTAAAAACCAAAAGCTGTGACTGCTCTGGGTGAGCTGAATGTTTAAATGTTTGAATGGTTGAAATAGTTCAAATGATGAAAGAGTAGTAACGTGAGGACAATAGTGCTGAATCAGCATCCACACAATGAAAACATCTGGACTCACCGAGCCTTTCTGCAGTTCCTCACAGCTGGAACCAGTCTCAGTCGTCCATCATCTGATGTGTTGTACTTCTCCAGGTCCAACTCATCCAGAACCTCTGACATCTGCAGCACGTCGGCCAGAGCTGAACAGTCCGTCTCTGAGAGCTCCTTCCGAGAATCCAGCAGCTTTTTTATCTCCTGATGAAATGAGACGTTGTTCATCTCCACCAGACAGTTGAAGATGTTGATGCTTCTGTCAGGAAAGATTTCATCAGTGTTCACCTTCTTCGAACCACAGAAGATCTGGTTCTTCTGTCAGGAGTGATAACATCAGTGTTCATCTCCTTCAGGTTGGTAATGATTCTCTGGATGGTTTCTGGACTGTTCTCTGTCTGACCCAGCAGGCCTCCTAAGAGTCTCTGGTTGGACTCCACAGTGAGACCATGAAGGAAGCGGACAAACAGGTCCAGGTGCCCATTTCTACTGCGGAGAGATTTTTCCATGATTTTCTTCATGAACTCATCCAAAGACAAGGAAAAATAATATTTTTCCAAAATTTTCTTGATCAGTTTTCGTTTCCTCCAGGTGGTGAAGCAGTGGCGCGTGTAGACTGCAGCCAGAAACTCCTGGATGCTCAGATGAACAAAAGAATAGACGGTGATGTTGCGAACCCCTTTCTCCTTTTTAAACATCTCAGTAAAAACTCCTGAGAACAACGCAGCATCTTTGAAGTTGATGCCACACTTTTTGAGGTCTGATTCATAAAAGACCAGGTTTCCCTTTAGCAGCTGCTCAAAAGCCAGTCTTCCTAGAGACTCAATCAGCTTCCTGTTCTTTGAGCTCCAGATAGATTCTCTCTTTTTTCCTCCGTCATACTTTTCCTTTTTCATATTGAGTTGAACCAGAAGGAACTCTACGTACATCTCAGTCAGGGTCTTGGGCAGATCTCCTCCCTCTTTGGTCATCATATCCTCCAGAACTTTAGCAGAGATCCAGCAGAAAACTGGGATGTGGCACATGATGTGGAGACTTTTTGATTTCTTGATGTGGGAAATGATCCTGTTGGCCTGCTCTTCATCTCTGAATCTCTTCCTGAAGTACTCCTCCTTCTGGGGGTCAGTGAACCCTCTAACCTCTGCTACCATGTCAGTGAACTCAGCAGGGATCTGATTGGCTGCTGCAGGTCGAGTGGTTATCCAGAGGAGAGCAGAGGGAAGCAGTTTCCCCTTGATGAGGTTTGTCAGCAAAACATCTACTGAGGTGGACTCTGTAACATCAGTCAGGATCTCCTTGTTGTGGAAGTCCATTGGAAGTCTACTCTCATCCAAGCCATCAAAGATGAAGAGAATCCGGAACGCTTCTAAGCTGCTGATTTCTTTGGTTTCAGAAAAGAATTTATGAATCAGTCCTAATAAGCTGAACTTTTCTTTTTTCATTGGATTCAGCTCTCTAAAAGTGAATGGAAATATGAACTGGATGTTCTGGTTGGATTTCCCTTCGGCCCAGTCCAGAATGAACTTCTGTATTAAAACTGTTTTCCCAATGCCAGCCACTCCCATAGTCATCACTGTTCTTATTGGTTGATCACTTCCAGGTGGGACTTTAAAGAGGTCTTTTCGTCTGATTGTTGTTTCTTGTTTCCTGGATGCTGTTTCAATCTGTCTGACCTCATGTTCCTGGTTGACCTCTGTAGTTAACCCCTCTGTGATGTGGAGCTCTGTGTAGATCTGGTTCAGAAGGATGTTATTTCCATGTTCAGTGAGGCCTTCACAGAGACTTTGGAATTTCATCTTTAGCGATTTTTTGAGATTACACTGACCAACAATATCTGAAAAATAGAGAAATGCACAACAGCGTACACTTTACCTAAACTTAAGGAATACAATTACTTTTGATGTTCTTAGAAGGGATTTGTATTTAAACTTTCACAAAGATGAAAAACTAACTTAATAAAAATAATTACCCTTATCTAAAAAGAAAGTCATTCCAACTTCAGTCTTTGAGAAATTTTGAGACTTAATTTGTAATTCTTTGAAAACTCAGATTTGAGTTCACTGCGGCGATGGATAAAAGACATTTAGCTGCCATAATAGACTGAGAAACATTTATTTCAGATGCAAAAATATTAGTAAAAATATTGTAGGCTGCTTAGTTTTGATACATTCAAACTAAACTGTCACTCAGAAGTCTGCAAGTTTTTTTGTGCTGCAATGCATTCTGGGTAGATGATGTAGGCTAGGTGCTAATTGCAAACTCCTTCCAGCCACAATACTATTTTCTCAGTAACGAGTAATCTAAGGCGTTACTATTTCAAATCCAGTAATCAGATTAAAGTTACTAAACTGAACACCACAAGGTGACAACAAAGCTTAAAGGTCCGTTTTGTAAAACAGGATCTGAACAAGAAATGTTTTCACCAGTAAAATGAATGTTTAGGGAGTACTAGTTCAGAGGGAGGTGTCAGAGACTTTAATCAAAGACAGTAGAGGGTGTAAAAGCAGATTAATGAACTGTGTGTCTCACCTTTAGCAGGAGACAAACAGGACAAACCCAGCTGGTTGGACAGGGTTGGATCTATGAGCTGAAGACGTTGGATCATAATGTCACTGGCTCTCTTTCCTTTCTTCATCACAGCATCTATGGTGGCACGGGCCTCATCTGCTCTGGTTTGGATTTTCTGAAGAATTTCCTCCTTCTCTGAAGGATTAAAGACGCCATCTGATAGAAGGCCATCGAGGAGCTGTTTCAGGATTTCCTCAGAAACTCTCTCCACAAACTCAGAGCGAACCTTGAGAAGTTTTTTCTCTGCAGGCAGAAATCAAACAGGATTTATTCAAACTGACGTCTCAGATAAAAACATGACGAAGATCAACTATTCATGTTGCTCCATCCAGAGATTCCCCTCAGAGCCTGCGGATCAACTCCTCAGGTCTAAACTTGTTGCTGTGTTTCTGCCTCATATCTGAGTGACGACCACCGATTCTGTCTACATGAGACCAAATGAAGCTTCTGGTTCATCACTTTCTTTCCTCACTCCATGGAAGAAAAATAAAAGAAACACCTTCTAAATATAGAGCTGCACTATTTTAGAGAAAACTGAAAATTGTGATATTCTTGGTGAATATTGTGAAGAAAATATTGAATGATCAACTAACATTTTCACACTTTCATCTTTCTTTAGGATCTCTGTCACTAAATGTTGGAATAAAAGGCACAAGTCTTTCCATCTGAGATAATAAATGATTTGATTACTGGATAAAATAAATAGTTTATATAGTATATACTCCTGAAGTATCAGAGCTGCTGGACTGATCTTCACTTCAGTTCCTTTTCGTTCCGTTTCCATCCGAGTTCAGTTTTTACCTTCAGGTTTCACAGAAACTCACAATGTTTCCACCAGAGCTTCACTGAACAGGAAGCATGAAAACAATAAATGCACAATGAGGCTGAGGTTCATCACATGGCAGTAACACAGGCTGATTGGTCAGTTTGTTCCTTTAAGATGGTTTATTTCTGCTTTATCACTTACCAAAATCCACTTCCTGCTGCTGCGCCATCTTTTATCTGGAAAACATAAAGGATTCATTGTGTTTCATAAGCATCTGTTTTTTCCATAAATAATTCACTTTGCTCTTATTAAGTTGGATTAGAAACTAAAACTACCAGATTAGGCATGAAAATACTCATTTAAACATATTTATATAACTATGAAAATTGTATTATGTTAGTATGTAAACTGACTTTTTTAAATCAGTGATCTAAATATTAATCTATCATAGTTTACTTCATGAGGAACAAGTATTAAGTATTTGTTCTTGCCATTTTAATCAAATCTATAAAGCACTCTTCATACTAAAAGCAGCTCAAACTGCAGTACAAACTCACAAAAAAAAAAAAAATACCATACTCACCCCACATGGATAAACACAACTTTATGGAAAATGCACAGACTCGGGCAGGAAATGTTCCAATTCAAGAAATACAGTTAAAAAGTCGGGTCTTGAGGCTGGTCTTAAAGACTTGTGGTCTTGGTTAGCACTGGAGCAGCAGAGTTTTGCAACAGGTGAAGGCTGTGCAGAGTGATTTTAGAAAGACCAGAAAGCAGGGCATTATTTACAATAGTCAATACAGCTGGAAATAAAAGGATGCATCAGAGTCTCAGTAGGGAGAGAATAGGGTGAACTCTGGCTATATTTTTTAGATAGTAAAATGCTGTTTGAGCTTACTTTTGTTCTACATAATAAACAAATAGTTAAGAGTCAACAGGAACATTTATTGTAGAACTACTGTCTGTGTTGTAGAATAACTCTAATTTGTGGGACAGATGATTGTCATTTCTTAAAATGTAGAATGAAGAGCTGCAAATATGGCAGACAAAAGAAAAAACAGTAATGAAAGAAGGAAAAATATTTAGAAAATCAATTTAATCTGTGTTCTTCTAGTCATTTACTGAGAAATTACTATTTGTCTAGAAAATTTCGAGTTACTAATTTAAGCAAATACATTTAATGCGGATTATTTTACTAATAAAAGCCACAAAGTGACTGATCCGCATCTCTCGACTCTTGAGGCTCCGCCCCTTCTCACTAATAAGACCTTGCTTTTGCTTCAGTTCAGTCATGTTCCAGTGATTGTACACTAGATGGTGCTGTTTATTTACTTTCAAGCAGATTATTTCAGTCAAACACATATTTGCTGCAGTTTTAAAGGGAATTAAAAGACTCACTAGAGCCAGGACCCAAACCACTAGGGTCAAAGGTCAAAATCCTGCCACCAACCCAAAGAGGAAAAGCTGCAGTGAATCTAAAGAGACTCTCATTTTAGTTATATAACATAAACTAACACAAAACTTTAACACTGAACCAAAAATAGAAAATAAATACTTCAAAAGGTATAAATATTTACAGATAAACATATTATGGAGACGAGTAAATTTCTTTAATTCACAAGGAATTTAGATTTTCCTCATTAAAACAAGTTGAGACTAAAGGAGAACATGAATGCAGGAAATATCAGGTAGTAAAATAATTCCGTGATTAAAATATAAGATGCATAAACAGACTAACTAGAAAGAGTCTGTAAACAGTTATGGAAATTATGGCTGTGATTCAACTAATAATTTAGCAGATATTTGTGATTTCCTAATAATCATTTAAAAGCCAGAAAGAGAAATGGAGCGACAGTCAGAGTGAAGCAAAGGTTTTGCTTAAACATCTGAACTCTCCAGGACAAATCTGACATTCTTATTTTTCTTATATAATCACAAAAAGAGAGAGAGAGAGAAAAAACAAAACAAAACAAGAATAACATACATTTGAGCTAAAATGGCCAACTTCCTGCTGAGTATGTAAAATGGGTCCAAGAGGCATTTCTATAGGTTCTGATGGTTTGATGTATTAACTCAGTTACATAGATCTAAATAAAAGCAGTGGGAGGGGTGGATGTTTTAGAGCACATCATAAAGTCCCTACACTGGCTCCCTGTAGCTCAGAGAATAGACTTTAAAATACTGCTGTTAGTTTATAAATCACTGAACGGTTTAGCACCACAATACCTTAAAGATCAGCTGTTGTCATAGCAACCTTCCAGAACCTCTCAAGGCTCTGGTTCTGCTCTGCATCCAGATCAAGAACCAAACATGGAGAAGCAGCATTCAGCTTCTATGCACCACAAATCTGGAACAAGCTTCCAAAAAACTGCAAAACAGCCGAAACACCGAGTTCCTTTAAATCTAGACTAAAAACTCAGCTGTTTAGAGTTGCTTTTGAAAGCTAATTGTGAAACAATCAATAATCTGATGTGCAAAATGTAATGTTGTTGACTTTGTGCTCTTGTGTTTTTATGATGTAAAGCATGTTGAAATGCCTTGTTGTTGAAAGGTGCTATACAAATAAAATTTGATTGATAAATATTTTAGAGGGCGCTGTGTTTCCATCCATCCATCCATCCATCCATCCATCCATCCATCCATCCATCCATCCATCCATCCATCCATCCATCATCCCTGTCCCTAGAGGGGTCAGGAGGTTCTGCTGCCTCTCCAGCTAACGTTCTGGGCGAGAGGCGGGGTCACCCTGGAGGTCGCCAGTCTGTCGCAGTTCACCATGATCATAATCAATTATTATTGATAAATGTTTAGGAACTGATTGAAATGTGATCAGCTGTCCTCTGTCACCACAGACTGGTTCAATCTGGATTTTCTACTGACAAAAGCCCAGAGAAATCCTCTCAGATCAATAAATTATTTACTTCATATTGAAATATTTTCCATCCACCAACCAGGAACCCGGATATCTCAGCCGGGCCACAAACACTCACAACCTACTGGTACCAGTTTGACTCGGAGTTCCTGATTGAAATCACGTGCTGCAGCTCTGCATCATAAAGTTCTGGTTCTGTCCAGCAGCCCAAAGAGAGAAAACACGGTCAGGACTGGAAACCAGAAGAAAGTGGAGTTAAAACTCACCTGATCAGATCTTTGCTTGTCCTCCTGTTCACACAGACCAAGTCGGAGCGAACTGGAGATAAGAATCCAGAACTCATGGCACCTGAGGCTCCGCCCCCTCTCACAGCAGAGGTGTGTTCACCTGTTAAAATGCTAAGAATCCTGTCTGATCGCCATTACCTGGAAATAAATGTTTAAAAACAACAAATTCACATTTCAGTCGATATGTTCTTTGTTTAAAATATATTTAGAATGTATTTTCCCCATCATTTCATTAAATTAATGGAGATTTTAAGTTTATTACATTCAGTTTTATCTACAAAGAACTTTATGAAACAACCAACATTGCACCAGGTTTCTGCTCAGCAACACAATAAAAGAGTAATAAACATCTAAAATTATTTTCTTCTTGTTCTAATCTGACCTCCATGTAGATATTAAATCTGAGGGTCCCAGTACTCAACCTTGAGCTTCCCCACATTCAGATGAGACGCAAAGAAGTCTCAGTTCTTAAGGTCAGACTGGAACCAGTCCAGAACTGGACCGGGCCCAGAGCACTTCAGCAGAGATCTTCTGTAGAACAAGAACTCACACTCTCACTGAAAATACACATACTTTTTCATTAGAGAGAGATTTTTATTAATTCATTCAATTATTATGTAATATTGATTATCACTCTTTCATTCCTAAACATAATCTTTAAGCTTCGGGCTCTTTTAGCCTGGAGGGTTTAAGTTGTATAACTGGTTTGTTTCAACCGTTTTCCAAAGAAAACATTAATAACCTGCTGAGTTACAAACAGGTTTAACTCACCGCAGGTGTTCACTGGAAGATGTTTGTTTTCTTAAGAAAACCAAACTTCCTCTTCCTCGACCGTTTAAGCCTTGGGCACGCAAAGCGGAAGTGATACAGTTAATGCCGCCTCAGAACCCCGCCAATGTTGCAAAGAATATCTACTGTTGGTTATTACTAATACTAGCTCTGGTAGATTTATTATTACAGATACACACACACACACACACGCACACACACACACACACACACACACACACACACACACACACACACAAGCAATTGTGTTTTCATGACAAGACTGAAATTCTTACTCATCCTTCCTTGCAAAAGAGCTGAAGCTCGGTGAGGTTGGACAGAGCGCTTTCGGCTCCTTCCACAGATTCTCGATAGGATTCAGGGTGTGGACTTTGACTTGGCCATTCTAACACCTGAATACGTTCTACTAATATAAACATTTTCTTAGTATGCTTTAACCTAAATAAAAGAAATATGAGAAAAATACATGAATTATTTATGAAATAGCACTTTTTAACCCTTGTGACCAGAAATGGGGTCCAACCGACCTCACACGCGTAAAACTTGTATCATTTTCCACAGTCCTCTACTTTGCCTCAGTCTTCGCGCACACAAGGGTTAATCATGTTGCTCCAGTTTTGTTCAACTCGGTAACACCCACTAACACAAAGTAAACACACTGGCTAGCTAACACAACCTGGTGCTTTTAGAGGAAAGTGTTTATTTTAGGCTACACTCTTATTTGGCCTGGTTTGATAACGCTATTAGCATCGGAGTGGTAGAGCTACCTCGGTGCCAAGTCGTTTCTAAGCTGAAGAGTTTCGGAACTTAATCTTGAGTGGTCTGCGCACTGTCATAGCTGGATCTCTGAAGTTTACCTCGGCGCGGATCGCTCATATATTCTCACCTATTTATATCAAACCCCCGTGAAGATGAGGATTCATGTTAGAATTCATCAAGGTAGGAGTCAATATCTTAAATCCACCGTGTCTGCTCTGCACTGAATGCTCACCTGCTTGAGTCCCCCACCTTTCCCCCCCAACACTTATACTCCGCTAACATTCGGCATGCTAAGCTGAATGTTAGCATGTCGAATGTTAGCGATGCCGAATGTTAGCACAGGTGAACACAGCGGTTAACCGCTAACACAGGTTAACACGGTGTTAGCGTGTGTTAACCTGCAACACACGGCTAACACCGAGCCGTGTGTTGCAGGTTGGTCTCAACTCAAAATAATAGTTATAAACCATCTCAGAAAGAAAAAATACTTACCAACCGTGGTAAACAACTCAGACATGTGGAAAGCAAATTGTTCAGAAATAACCTGGATTCTGTTTCTTCACTTCGCTTCGGTGGGAACCTGTGAATCTGGGGCGGAGTCTGAATTAAATCCTTTAGTATAGCCGAGTTTAAAGTTAATATGTTTTTTTAAGTGATTCCATTTTGACAACTCTAGATTTGATACGGAAACACTTTATTTTAACACTGGATTTTAACTCCTAATAATATACACCCCAGAGTTACATAAACAGAATTTTTAACCAAAATATTTTAACACTTGAATTTGTTGTGTATGAAGATTGTTCTTTGAACTTTTCCAAAGTAAACTTACCAGCTCCTTAAAATGTTCAATTTAAAAGTTAAACAATCTACAATGTTTTAATTTATCTATGCTGAAACCAGTAAATCAAGTTTAACAGCATTGATATTCTCTTAGTCCATTTATGCCTTGGGTCTGTTCTAAATGTGATCAGCATTACGTTGTTTTTAAATCCACTGACTTAATTTGGATTTTACAGAGGTGCAAATAATTTATATTTATTGTAACTGTATTTTTTTTTATTTGTTGATTTTAACCCTTGTGCATGGAAGACTAAGGGAAACGTAGAGGACTGTGGAAAATGATACAGGTTTTACGTGTGTGGGGTCGGTTGGACACCATTTCTCGACAC
The DNA here is from genome assembly GCF_904066995.2 of Poecilia reticulata. Lineage (NCBI taxonomy): Eukaryota > Metazoa > Chordata > Actinopteri > Cyprinodontiformes > Poeciliidae > Poecilia > Poecilia reticulata. The sequence continues at coordinate 23,687,133 of NC_088847.1, read as the reverse complement.
AAGGGTTAAGACTCTATAGTTGTGAGTTCAAGTATCGTCAGCAATGTCTTCCAGTAACATAATAACTTTTCCTGTCAACATCTTTTAATATTAATCTTTTAACAAAACCCCAGTGAACCTTCTCCATGTTCTGACCACCGGGCTTAGCAAGTTTCTTCTTTAATGGCGGTTGGTAAGCAACTTCTTAGCAAGTTTCCTCTGGGAAATCCTGATGTGGATTTTTTTCTGTTTATATTCCTAGTCAACTGAGTCTCTGTGTTGTCAAGGTTTGCCCTTAACTGTCTCCAGCTGTCCCTTGTTATCCTGATTACTCCGTGTATTTAATCTCACCTATGCATGTCTGCCTGTTTCCCTAGTTCCTGTGTTGTGCCTTACCAGTTGCTGCCAGGGTTTGAGATCTTTGCCTTACTGCTCACCTATGCTGCCTCGACTTCAGTATTTTTCTGAGCTTCATCAATAAACTGCTATTTTTGCTACAACCTGGGTCCACCTCATCTAATCTTCCTCACCACCCCAACAAACCACCAGTTCATTACTATTTATTTGTGAGAAAATCGGTCTCAAGGGAGATTAAAAATTTAAATTGCTTAATGATCACAACAGTCAAGAAACATCTCGGTAATTTTTGTGTGTTTTTGTATGTGTTCCTCTATTGTCTGGAGAAGTCACAATACGATTATAATTTAAAAATTTTAATAAAGCTATTTTATTTCACATGGTCAATAACTTTTTTTTTTCACATCCCCAAGCACTAGGATCTGCGTTAAGGCCCTGCGTTTGCTGTCAGAGCGCAGTGATCAACGCTTTCCTCCACAACTCAAGATGGCGAAATGATGATTATAATTTAATTTAGTTGTACACGTTCGTTCATGGCTGCTTCCACGTGGCGCAACACGAAGCTAGACATCATTAACAGTAAACGGTAATAAAGACACAGGGTGAACAAATCACCAGGGAAAGATGGACAAATAAAGCCCAACTGAAACCACTTGGATCTCAGAAAAATGTGCATCTCTGCTTATTTCCAAGCCCAAATAAGCAAATTTATGTTCAAAAGCAAAACCAAAAAACCGTTGCCTGCAACTTGTTTAATTTTCAAGCCATTTTATAAAAAAGTAAGTCCGCATTTGCTTATGGTTAGCCGGATTTAGGCAATTATGCTATTAGGCTAATGCTACAATACAGATTTTACAACAATGCATCCAAATAGCAAATGACACCACTAGTTGTAACCTCACTAACGTTTCTTAACTATTCCAGCCTTTTAATCATTTACATCAGTAGCAGATATTAGAATAGCCTGAGGCTACTGCTGGGTGCGCAGTAGTTTATATTTTGGCCATAATACAGCGCTGCATTTTGACAAACTCCCATAACATATACAGTAAACGTAGCGAAAGCATATTCCATTACCTCGAAGAAAATAGCTTCCTACAGTCGCTGAACTAAAAGAATATGCTTTGCTGAGAAACGAGATATTTTCTACCTGTTGCTCGCTGTTATCTCGTCTCCCCAGGTCCTTTAATGTGTGTAAAGGTGAAACCATAAAGACAACAGTCACTGTTAAGAGTTCAATCATCCAGAATTTTATTCAAACAATCAAGTGTATAAGATCACACCAACAGCTCAACAAAATCATCAGAAACCAAAAGCCACAAGAATTACCTTAGAAAAATACGAATACGCGTATGGCAGTTAAGACGGTTCCACCCCAGTGATCTGAATGGCTGTTTTAGCTTGATTACTTTTATGTCAAGCCGGGTTTTTACTTTCTGATGCGTTCTGACGTACCGTTTAGAGGTGGTGTCAAACAGCCCGTAATAACGTATCTTGTTAAAACGTGATACATAAAGTGTTTTAACAAGATGCGTATCACATTATAACCTTATGGCGTAATTTTTCTTTTCTTCTGCGTAATAGCGATGTGCTTCCGTAGCACTGTGAAAAACCCATCTCTGCTCCAAACTCTTTCCGGATGGCTTCGTAGAGTTGGGCCACTCTGCAGAGACGTAGGTCACATAGGTAGCTTACATCCTCAAGGTCATTGTTTTGTTCAATACCAAAATTACATGACTCAACATACCAACAAATAAATGAAGTCTTGTCTTCCAACTCAGCTGCCAAAACCACAACAGAGATGTGACATCATCAGCATTTATGCAAAAGTCTCATTAACATGTCAGTTTCCCACTTTGTCCTTCCCTCAGACTTTAACTCAACTTCACACAGAACTACCTTCCACCCTAGAGAGGTCGTCTTGTGCTATCATGTTACAAAACATTTAAAATTAATCCATTCAAAAACACAAACCTCTCCTTCAATTTGAACAATTTCAAACGGTAACGAAATAAAAATTTTGAGGCTGGTCCGAATGTGACTTCTGATTCATCGGACCAAGGATCTGGATCAAGTTCTAAGTCTAATGACAGAATAATAAAATTTTCACTTTTTGGTGATTTTTTTATCTCCGTCTATAGATTATTTCCACCAGATTCCTCTCCTTCCAAATTGATCTTGCTTTTAGTGGGAAAGTAAAATCTGAACCTTCCGAATCCAAGTACAGAGTGCAGTTCTCCTACTGTGATGTTGTCCTCCAACACAGCTTCTTCCTGGAAGTCCAGTACGTCATGACAAAATATCTCAAAACTTACAAACCTACAATTTCAAACGGTAAGAAAATAAAAATTTAACATGGCTAAACAAAACATAAAACATTAAATTTCGTCCAGGACATCTTCCTGCTCCGAGGTCTAAGTGGCCAATTAACATAATTAAACAAAACATAAAATGAACATAAAGAAAACATTAAATCTTAATTTTCATTTGTCCAGGTCATGTCTTGGACATCATGTTCCCCCGGCGTCTGAGTTGCCATATATTTTTAACATAGTTTAACAAAAGATAATGAACGTAAACAAATATATTTTTCCCCACATTTGTAATTTTTTAAAACAGAATCTTATAATTGATTTGTAAAATGAAGAAAAACAATACACCATGTGAAAGAAAAACATACTTTTGATACAAACTGCAAGTAGCACATGATACACCATTAAATCAACTGAATTTTTAATGTTATATACTATTCACTTACCTACCATCAGCAATAAACGCTGGGAGTCTAAAAACTGGAGTCTACATATGACCAGGTCCTCTTCAGTTCCAAAGGACTGTCCATTAAATCTCCCATTTTGATTCACCCACAGTGACTTTCCCTGTGCCCATTCTTTCTTCTCAAACAACTTGTCAACCTGAAGGAAAGTTGACACCCACTTGTCTTGTTTGAACTTTAATACTAAGTCATCTGTAATGCCTGGTCTTCTTTGAATTGACAAATGCAATAAGTATAGCAGATTGTCAATTGTGCACGTATTGGTCATAGTTATTGTTTCATCTTGAATCGTCCCTTGGCCTCCCCAGTATGGACAGCATCCCTTTTTTTTCTGAGTTCCTTTAATTTTCTTGGCTGCAGGGGGTGAACCAAAGTATTTGGTTTAATTTTGTCTTTGTAGAAGTACTTCTCTTTTTCCACTGTTCTTCTTGGGATAACAGGAGTATCTCAGGGCCCTCAGATTTGTCTTCAGAGTCAAATTTAACTGTAGGCACAAACTGTATTCCCTTTAGTCTTCCTGTGATAAATTCCTTCTGGATTTGAATAGAGTCACCTGGTCTTCGGTGCAGTTTAGACATCAGAATGGCAGAATTTGTTGTGCCAAACCAATCCTCAACATCTGCGTTGCTGTCTCGAGTTTTCCCTGTACTTCTCATCACGATCCCTGACCACAGAGGAATGGTTCCACCAAAATGTAGTATGATATCACAGTAATGCATATTTCACTGTAGGTTTTCTTCTGTGTCATCTTCTTTCTCTACTTCTTCCTTTGTTTGGTTGATAATCGCCTGAACAGGAGAATAGAAAGGTGAGGACTTACTTAGAGATTTAGGAAAATCTTCAGGAGCACTCAACCTCATCTTCATTGTTCACTTTCATATTTTCTGTGTTTTGTGTCCTTATGAGGACAGACACGTTTTCTTGAAAAGCTCTTGTCTGTTTTCTGAAGGCAAATGTGAACAATGCACCTTGTTGTTTTAAAAATGTCATCAAGTTGTACAGCATTTTGCAGAAGGGCAAAGCAACACAGAAACAGTTGCTTGGTGGCCTTTGTGCATTGCACTTTAGATATTTTTATGCTGACCAGCTTCAGCATGTGAGCAGCACACAGATGTGTCAATGTCAGTTGTGTTGACTCATTCCTTTGCCAAACTTCAAAGCCAATCTTCAGATATTCTTCAACACTGACATTGTTGAAGGCCTGTACTACAGCATGGATCAGAGCCCAACGGAAATCTGTCTCAATCTTTTGTGGCTTTAGATGTTTATGAAAAACATAGTAAAGTCTCATCGCAACCAGTGCAAAATAGTTGCTGTTTGATCTGATGTAAGCATTTCACTAACAGGAATGACTATATTTGTTGTATACCGATATGAAACACAAGCTACATCATAAAGTACTGACTGACTCATGGACCGTGTTGTGGTTTGATCCCTGTGGTCCATGTTATTGATCCCAAAAGAGAGTGGAACTTCTTTTGCTCTTTTAAGGGTGTGGCTGTTTGAACTGGGCTTCCAGGGAAGCAGTCAACCTGCATGTCTGGATTTGTGGGTTGGGTAACCTTGGAGTCTCCCGGGATGAGTACTGCTTTACTGGTCCAGTTGGCGGACTTGTCCCTCTGGTGGTTGTGGATGGTGAAGAGCGCTCTAGGAGCTGCTGTTAACGGTTTGAGTGAGGTTCTGAGAATGGTTTTCAGTTCTGGTTTGGTCCAGGAGGAAGGTTTCTGTGAGTAGTGGATCAGGTCCGGCGCTGGTTGTGTAGAGCTGCCATGTACCGTATTTTCCGCACTATAAGGCGCACCTTCAATGAATGGCCTATTTTAAAACTTTTTTCATATATAAGGTATAAGTCGCATCAAATAAACATTTCAGTGTGGGTTGCCAATTTGGGCCATATTCTATGTGTAATAATAGATGTGTAATACTCTATTATTACACATCCACATTTGTAAAGAAAAGGTCCCCCGAGTACTTTATATAGTAGGCTGCCTCAGTCGTCGTTTCACTCACTGTGTTGTTGTTGCGATATTGTGCCCAACTGCTTTCTGGGTAACACAGACCAACCAACACGCTGCCGCTGCAGTCTGTCTCTCATCCCCCACCCGTCCACCCCCCTGGCTTTAAATGTATCATCAAATTTTATTAACAAACCAGCGTTCCTACAACTATCCCAGCATGCACCGCACACTTCTTCTTCTACGGGGGAAAATGTAGTTGGCGGCTGCTTCCCGCAGTTGCTAGACCTGTTGTGGCTCAATATTGGTCCATATATAAGGCGCACCGGATTATAAGGCGCACTGTCGGCTTTTGAGGAAATTGAAGGTTTTTAGGTGCGCCTATAGTGCGGAAAATACGGTAAGTGTTGTGGGGGCTCGTGGTCCCCTTAGTTTCATTTATCTTTACCTATTATCTTCTGTATGTGTGTGAGCAGGATGTCCATCAAATCTTAGCCATCAGTCACTGTAATCCCAGTGCAGTGCTTCTCAGTTCCAGCCCTCAGGCCTCCTGCCCTGCACGTCCTTCCACACCTGGATTGAATCTGTGGGTGATTGACAGACTTCTGCAGATGAGGTCATGCAATCATCTGAATCAGCTGTTCTGGATTAGAGGCACATCTGAAACATACAGAGCAGGAAGGCCTGAGGCCTGCAACAGAGAAGCACTGAACTACTGACACAATGCATATATTTTAATGTTGACCTATGTTGAAACATTAGTTCTCTTGAAAACCTTTAACTGCACAAATCATTTAAATGCTACTCGGTAAGTAGCAAGGAAAAGTTACTTAAACAAGCTACAATTATATAATTTTATTTTCAAACATTTTCTTTGGGTCTCTTAAAAATACAACTAAAACATATATAATCTTACATTACTTTGTAAATCAATGTTTATATCTTTCTACATGAACACCACTATTACTGATATCCTTTTATTTTTTAAAACTTGATCGCCAAGAAGAAATATTATTATATCTAATATATTTTGCATACTGTAATTGTTTTCAGTTATTTTTCATGTGTAGAAAACCACGGCCCCACTGGACGCCATGCAGAACGAATGACGTTTGATTCAGGCATCATGAGAGCCTGAAAGTGAAGAAAAAGATCATCAGAAGATGTTAGGAAGTCCAAAAGAACCTTAAAGGTGATAAAAGGTTTAAAAGGAGCTTCAATTAGTAAAGAAATCAGAAAAACAAAGAGGTTATGCATTTTATTTTATTAATCACAATATTCAACAGTTACATTTTATATCTACATCCAACACTATAAAGTCATTGAATTTACATTTCACAGCTTATTTGTTTTCAATATTTGAGACTTTTTTATTATATTTTGCTGGATTTTATTATTTCTGCTGGTGGTGATGTGACCTACAAGTATGGATTCTTTCAGAAAATTGTTTTTAGATTTTGAAATTGCTTAAAGAAATGCTTAAGCAAAAACACCCTGAGATGATTTTATGTTTGTTTTTTGTTTTTTTGCGATGGACAGTTTTTTTTTACTTGCTTCTGGGTTTTAATAATATGAACAAAAATAGAATGCAAAAAAAAGTTTATATATATTTTAACAAATACCAACAGCAACTTTGTCCCTTAGTTTATCTTTTCAGGCTGAAACAAACATGATGCTGATGATTATAATTGATGTGAAATAGCCTGAATGTCTCGGTTTTAATAGTTAATAATGTATCTAAACCAACATTCATCAAGGTAATTCAAATATAGCATTAATTGTTTGTTTTGACACTATTGGTTTTTAACTTGCATTGCATTTATTTAACTTAAATGCCAAATCTATTTTGTCTACTGCAGGAAACGTTTGTGTGATATTTAACTAAATTAAACTGGATAAACTCTGCTTGACTGCTCAAGATTTATTCTGAATAATAAACCTGGTTTCCAGGGCAGCAATGTTACTTTTTTCTAATACTTCTCTTTGAAAAAAATGTCTAAATGCTAAATCAAATGTAAAATAAAGACCAAAGCAGATTTTAAGCTCGTCTGTTCTTGAAAACGGCAGGAAGTCGTTTTCTGAATTATTCCAACTGTTCAAAACTCATACTGTCCAAAACACAAATTCTGTGGTCGTCACTAATTTATGAAACATTTGTTATTCATGTTTTAACACACAAAAAAATGCTCCTTTCTGTTTTCTTTCCTGGCCTTCAATCAGCAGAACCACAAAATAAACTGAGTTGTTTGAACTTATGTCAGAAAAACGTCAAACTTGCGTTACTCCCTCCATCAGATGTGGCATCACAGTTGCCTAAAATGTAATTAATGTAAATTATTTTAGACGAGCAAAATATTTATGCTCACTGGCCACTTTATTAGGAACACCAGGTGAACTGATTATTACCACAAATAGTAAATCAGACAGAAAGCCACGTCTCAGGTTTATAGAAAATGATTCAAATATAGAAAATCCACCGTGAGCAGCAGCTGTGAGGATGAAACTGGTTTAAAGATGAAAGAAAAGGCAACAAACACACACAACACGTCTCACACACTCAGATGGTTTGGTCAGAACTTAGAATAGATATAATAAAAGTGGATCAGCAGCAGTACGATGATGCTGTCCCGGTGATATAGATCACATCTCTGCCATGAAGAATTAATGCTTTTCTAAGGTTTGATACAAATCGCTTTACTGAGGTGTGTCTAACAAAGTGGCCACTGAGTGTAATTGTACAATTTAAAATAAATTATTTTTACCACAAGGATGCTAAAAAAAAAGAAAAAATCAGATGAGCTACTTGTGATTTACATTCTGGTTGAACTTTTAAAGGGGCAGTATCATGTAAAAGTCAACTTTTTTGAGCTTTACTTCATGCTATATTTCCTCATCAGATTCTCTCAAGCATGTTTGAGAAATCCTTTAATCTCCATGGCAACCATTCAACAGAGCCTGGAGGGACCGAAAGCATATTCCCCGTTTTCTCCACCCAGCAACTCCTCTGCTCGGCTCCTTCAGACTAGCTAGCAGAAATTAGCAAACATCTGGTGGAGCTGCACATGTGCATGTGCAGAGTTCCTTATAGGAGCTACTTCTCAGTGAAACGCTGGCAAAAATGTTGTTAGAGGTTTTAAGGGAGGAGCCATGTTGTGATGACTTCCTGAAAGATGAGTTTCAGAAAGAGCTTCTTAAAGACACAGAGACCCAATTTCAAGGCGTAAATTTACAAAGTAATTTTTTTTAAGTACGTAGAATTTCTGCAACACAAGGTACCATAGTTACTTGATACAAAATACGTGATACTGCCCCTTTAAGGAGAAAGAAAACGAGATGTGAAGAGATTTACTGCTTTAAACAAACGTTAATGTCTGTCTGATGGTGAGGAAGTTCAGCCAATCCCAGCCATTCCTCTGGGAGGTTTTCTTTTTCCCCAGCATGCCTAGCTTTTCTCTTTTTCCGTGGACATCCTCCCATCATGCCACGCTTCCCGGGTGTTCTTCAGGGCTTTGGTCCGTTTGGGATCCACCACCACGTAGTCCACCCGCCTGCGGTCGCCGCGCGCTCGTTCATCACCTGCTGCAGCGTGATCGCTGCTGCTGGGCCCACCTTCTGCAGTGGAGCGTTTCTAAAGGCACACAGAGAAGATGCATGGCATGGAGCTTTCATTTATATTCTGCAACAAGATTCATTTATGTCTCTAATGAGTTAAGCTTAGTGCACTGGTGTTCAAACTCTTTGCAACATGAGCCACAACTGTGAAGTTAGAAATAAAGTTGGATCTCTTTTGTTGTGACAAATGAGAAAAATACATAATATATTAATATAATGTGCTAACCTGACTTTAATACAGAAAGTATCTGTTTAGATGTATTCTAGACTACAAAAACATAAGCTGAGCCCCTCTACTTAAAGTATTTATATATTTAGCCTAATTTAACAAATGGAGGCATCAAATTAATTTTTTTTTTTTGAGTAAAAGTTTCTTAATGTTTGTGGTGCTATATGCTATCAAGTTAAAATGAAAGGCAAACATTCGGTAATTAAAATATGAATAGTTTGTGTTTTATATTTTAAGACTGTTTTTAATTTCTCTACATCTTTTTTTTTTTTTAAATCAGTGAAATCTGTGCGATTCTAAATGTGAACAAGGGCCACACAGAATCATACCAGGGGCTGCAAATGGCCCCCGGGCCACACTTTTGACACCCTCATTGTACTTTATAGACACAGTTGGTTCTTTGATGCCCTCTAGTGGACAAACTCCAAGCACGTAGAATAAATCACTTGGATTTCTGTTATCCAGTTACTTTTTTTAAGTAAATAAGTACAGACAATTTTATTTTTAGGTAATTTTTTTTATTTTGGTGAAACAATAGATTTGTTTTACCTGTCTTGTTGGTGTCGATCGTCCTGTGTGGAGGTCCAGATCCAGATACTCCACCTGTTTTTCAGCTCGTTGTACCAGTGTGCTGCTGACTCCACCCTCAGAGCCGCGGTGCAGCATCATCCTCAGCGACTGCAAACGAAAACATCCCAGATTTCAACTACATACCGGACAGAAAAATAAGCATTTGCTGATCAAAGATGATAAAAATGTGTTTCACCTGCTCCCCAGCGCTTTGACTGAGACTGCAGGTCACCATGGTTACGTAGCTGTCGTTGGGGTCATCAGAATCAGAGGACGGGGATGAGCTTTGGGCCGAGATCGGCCTGAATGACCCACGAATGGACGGACTGAGACACAAAAAACACAATTTCTAAAATAATTTATAATTTTCTGAGTATTCTTTCAAAAACTGTTTTTACTTTTTTTTAACACTTCATTGTTACTTTTATATTTACTCCCAAATTTATTTTACTTCTTCATTTACAGCAGATATAACATGTTGTAGTACTAAGCTAAGACCACAAGGTGGAAGCAGAGAGCAACGCAGCTGCAGCGCTTCACATTTATAGTTAAATATATTTATTTCTTCCTGCTTTAGCAAAAATGTTGACGCCAACTCACCGTCGAGTGAAGGTCCGAGTGACAGGTGAGCGAACAGGAGGCGGGACTTCCTGCCAGTCCTGCGACACCGGCGTTATTTCCAGAGGAGCTGGTTTTACTGAAATGAAGAACATTCAGAGCAGAGCAATGTTAATAAGTGTAGTTTGTTTGAATGTGACTCACTAAAATGTAATGATAAAAAATTAGGCAAATCAATTCACCATATATATCAATGATTTTCTAAATCTTATGCAGTGGCAGCAGCATGTCAGCAGGGGGCAGCACTACAACATACTCTACAAATACTGAAGATTCCCTTCCTTTCTCTGGAATCTTGTTTCAAAAACATAAAGCTGCAAATCTACAAAGATAAGTCAGCATCTTTAGTGTTTGCAGGAGCTACACAAACATTAATTATTCATGATTCCATGTCCTGCATCTTTAGGTTTGTATGTGCGCTGCTGCCAGAACCTTTTTCTGCAGACTTGTCAGGTAAACAGGGCGCAGATTAATAATTAAAATGAAAAGAGGCAAGTTGGGAACAGGAGAGTCACGAAATGACAGAGTTACACAAGACGGAGGGAAGGAACTATGAACTGCTTCTTACTGTTTCGAAATGGGTCAGCAAGTCGATGATAGACTAACGCTGGACAAACAGAACTAAAGAGATAATAATGTTTTCTAATACATCAGTAGATGTTTCACAATGTGTTTAAGCGATACATTTCAATACGTGTCAAACTCAAAACCCTCTAAAGCCAGATAGTTTTGCAGGACTGAAGTTTGTACCTTTTGTTTTATGTGTGGCCTCTGCAGGGATCTGTCTGCTGCTCTTCTCCACAGCCTGACCGCCACAAACTCCTGCAGAGGCGTCATGTTAGGTAGAAAACAGCTTTAGGATCTCATACTTTAACACTTCAGTTGTTGTATGCAATCAGAACGATAAGGCAATGTTAATTATATGTCACCTTTCAAAAAGACAAAGAAAATTACACAGCAAAAACAATAATTTTTAAAATAAAGAACTGGGAATGCTTTTCAGGCTGCACAGTGGTACAGTTGGTAGAGCTGTTGCCTTGCAGCAAGAAGGTTCTGGGTTCGATTCTCGGCCCCAGTCTTTCTGCATGGAGTTTGCATGTTCTCCCTGTGCATGTGTGGGTTTTCTCCGGGTATTCCGGTTTCCTCCCACAGTCCAAAAACATGACTGTCAGGTTAATTGGTCTGTCTAAATTGTCCCTAGGTGTGAGTGTGTGTGTGTGCATGGTTGTGTGTCCTGTGTGTCTTTGCGTTGCCCTGCGACAGACTGGCGACCTGTCCAGGGTGACCCCGCCTCTCGCCCGGTACGCTAACTGGAGATGGGCACCAGCAGCCCTCCCGACCCCACTGAGGGACAAGGGTGTAAAGAAAATGGATGGATGGATGGGAATGCTTTTCATCTAACCAGTTAGGTTTTAAATGTGAGTGTAAAACAAAAACATTTAAAAACACCAAAACGAGATCAGACTGAACTATGCATTCCAGGGATCATTTCAAGCCAGGACGCAGCAGACCAGTTCACCAAACGGTATCCTTATTTTTGCTCTGGTAATAAAATCAAAGCCCTTTAATCTCAAATCATAGAATCAGAAACACGTAAAGTAAAATATGTTTTGTTTAAGAAGCATCAGGTTGTGGACGAACCAAACACCCCAGTAGAGGGTTTTGACTAAAGACGTTTGTTGTTTTAAGTGTCATTTTCTGCATCATAACCTCATAATATCAGAAGTCTCAGTGCATCACAAAGTTTCATCTGCCCAACAATAATTTCCCGTCCAGCTGCCACTGACCTTTCCGCTGAGGTTTCAGGTTGCGGTGGATTGGAGGAGGAACGACTTCAGCTTCACCTACGCTGGTGTTGTGCATTGTATTCCTCCGCAGCGGCGGGGTGGAGGGAATGACTGGAGTCATTGTGGAATTACGAAAACCCATGTGGGCAGGTGGAGGCACCTGCCTCCCCAGCGACGCTAGGTCACCTGCAGCAGCAACGGGATAAGCGGGTAGGGAGGAGGTCAGTGGAGTCATTGGGACGTAGTTGCCATCCTGGAGCTCAGCAGTAAAGTCTGATGGACCCCCTGGATTAGTCCTGGATTAAAAACAACAACTTTAGATTAGAATTAAAACATACAAAGTTTCTGCAAACATTTTAAAGAATAAAATCTTCAACCAGCAAGTAGGTTTTATAGCTGAACCCTAAATCCAACCTTCTTTTAGCTTTTTAGCTAATTTTGGCTTGTTGATGTTTTGTTCCACACTGTGTGGATTACGTTACTGTAGATTAACATGGCGTCAGTCATGCAATCAATGAAGTTTATTTGTGTTGCACATTTCAGCAGCGAGGCAGTTCAAAGTGCTTACCAGATTAAGAACACAAAAAGAAACAAAAAGTAATGCTAGTGCTAATAGATGCTATTGTTGTTATTTTGCTCCTTTTAGCTTTTTAGTCAATTTTGGTTTTTGCATGAGTTTTTTCACTCTGCATGGAGTATTTTACTGTAGGTCCCAACCTAGAGGCCACTGTTAGTATTTCAATTAGGCTTTTAGCTCATTTTAGCTCAGAAGCTGTTCTGACCTTACACTTTAGCTTTGTAAACAGAGTTCTGTACACATATTTAACACCCTTTATGTGGGATTTTTGTATTGACTGAATGTTTTCCCTCCTCTTCTACAGATTTTCTACTTGTGTTTTGCAGGCTTTTCCTTCATCCTGCTGCTTCTTTCCGTTTATTTAATTTCTGCAAGTCTCAAATGTTTCCGCAATATTCAGCTTACAGCATCCATCACAGGAGATGCATTTTGCTCTAGTTAGTAGTCACATTACATCATTCTGCTTTAATTAAACCGTTAAATGCTCAACAGTAAGCCGTTTCTTCATTTGAAAGAAGAGCTTTGACGTAAAAATGTTTTTCAAAACCTCAGCAACATGACGAAGTGTTTTAGTACTGACTCACCTCGCTGCAACCGGTGGCTCGCTGGTGGAGGCGCTCATGGGAACATAACTTTCATCCAGATCGTCATCTTCAGAACAAAGGCTTCCCAGAGGAACCATGCCTTTATTAAACTGGGAGAAAGAACAAAGAGGAGGGAACATGACTTAAAGATGAGCAATGATTTAAACGTTCATGTCATTTAAAGTGGTTGACTCACAAAGTAGGTGTTGAAGCTCTCGCTGAACTCAAACATGGTGGCTCTGTCAGACTGAGATCGAGGAATGAAGACAGATTCGCTCCCTGGAACACGGATATTAAAAAAACCTGCATCTTAAAATGTGAGTTCATCAACATCCCCCCTCTGTGTCAACATAGATTCCTCCCAAATTAAGTGAAATAAGCCAAAATCAAAAGATAAAAACTTGTTGTTTATGTATTATTTGGATCTCTGCAAACATTTTTAAGGAGAAAACTGAGAGTGATGAGATGTGGACATAGACGAGGCTGGCACAATCCAAGCTGTGTGTCATATTTCGCGTTGACAGCTGTACACATCCTCCTCATTTCAGTGTTCATGCTGCTTCTTTATAACAAAACACTTATTGCAAAAGAAATTAACAGGCCGTGAAAGCATTTCTACACAATAACATCTCTGTTTCGCTGCAGGGTAAAGTTCTCATCTTCTTAATAACTGCAGTTCTGGTGAAATTACTCTGAACACAAGCAGGAGTTTGTTCCACTAAGCATGAAATCCGCAGCCCTTCCACCTGAGAACAATAAAGCTTCTTAAAAGTAGTTTTCTGATCTCCTGTGAGCCTCAAAGGTCACGACAAATCTTACTCCTGCAGTGACAAAAAAATGCATTCATTTTCAGATAAACCATTTTAATTTTAAAATATTTAGCACCATGCAGAGGTGTTTATGATAACAAAACTTTTCAACAGTTTTTGTCTAATTTAATGTTAATTCATGGTCAGGTCTCCTACTTTGTGGAAAGCTTTCTTGTAAAAATTAAATTTGTTCATTTTCTACTTTTAAATTATTAAAGTTTACTTTACTTTTAATGTTGAATCTCTTTCGTCTTAATTTTTGTCTTGCATTTTAATTGATTTGTTTTACATTTTACATTTCTTGTCATATAATTTTGTGTAAATTTCTTTTGTGTGTGTATAAATATATATTTTGTAACACTTGCCGTTCGCTGAGGTTGCTAGGTAACGGATTGTGCTACACTTGCTAGGTGTTATGGTGCGTTCACAGCAAAAGTGTTACATGCGTCAAAAAATGCATCAGACGCTTCAAGATCGACATGTGTGCCCAACAGTTATTGCAAAAGTAATAACTGCATGGCTGGATTCAAAGATGTCAGCCATCTTTGAGTGCAAGATGGCCGACATTTTGCTCTACACCCACACAGGTGCGCCTGGTTTACATTCAAAGTCTGTGTGGAGGGCGCAGCAGACGTGTCAAAATCGCTCTAGTCATTGTTTTCTGCTGTCAGTCTATTTGTTGGACGCTCTTGACGCATCAAATGCTCCAAACGGTTCAAATCGCGCCGCGCTAGACACGTGAAACGCACCGCGACGGGCCCTCGACGGGCCTGCACATAGACTCTGAACATAAACCAGACCCGCCTGACGTTCAAAGCATGTTTGGTGTAAACGCACCATTAGGCAACGCCTGCTGATTTGTGGTGTTACATTCTAAAGGTTTTCGAAACGCCTCATTTTCCAGATACGATAAATCATTAACTTATTGCCAAAAACTGACTGGGTCTTTTTTTTTAAGTGGTTTGGCTGTTTTTACAAGAAGTGGACACCCAAATGGAAGAACAAAAATGTGAATTTTGCATAACAGGCCCCTTTAATTCCTAGCAGGAAGTTGTGGTCGTTTTGAAGCAATCTGATTGGCTGATCTAGGTTTTTTAAGCTTTGCGCTACACCGCCCCCTACTGGTTTGGCACGTTTGAAACAACTCTGAGGGGTGAATTGGTGTGGATTCAAGTGGTTGAAGCCTTTCTGAATCCAACGCGTACAATATTATTTGTTATAATTGATGTAGCAGAGATATTCTTCAGTAATGACGCTGTTACCTCTCGTCAGTGTTCCTCTGCTGATGCCCTCATCCCTCCTCTCCGGTTCAGAGTTGGCTCTTGGTAGCGCACCAGGCCCTGTGAAAACCGCAGCGATCTCTCCATGCGGTGTGACGGTGGGGGGCTTGGGCGGCCGAGGGGGAGGAGGCGGGATGGCGGCGTGGAGCTCGGCCTGAGTTAGCGAGTCCACGCTGGGCGTGGAAGAGGGCCGGCGTGGGGGAGGCGGCTGAGGGGTGGATGCCGGACGGGGGACCTGGTAGCCGCTCGTGATGCTCGAAGGATAGGCGCTGGAGCGGTTGTCATCGCTGAGCGGCACGGCAGCCGGACGCAGGTGGAAATCTAAGGAGTGCTTCCTGGGATGAGAGGAGGGGTGGCCGTGCAACCGGGCGGCTCGTTTCTGGAAGTCGGAAGTCATGGTGGCGTCCAGGGACTGGCTGAGGGGGCTCGCCATGGCAACCACTGTCCAAGGAGCCGACCTGAACCCGGACGAGGACGGAGGTGGAAGGCTGCTTGGAGGAAGAGAAGAGGAGGAAGAGCAGGAAGAGGAGGAGGAGAAGGTGGCCGAGGGAGGAGGGTAGAGGTTGTCGCTGTAGTCCGTCTCAAGAGAGGTGGATGAACCCAAAGCAGGCCTGAAGGTAAAGATACAAACAAGTGACGGATTAGACTTGGTGTAAACTTTACCTCGTTAAATCCAGTAACTTGTGGCTGCAGCTTTTCTTCTCTGTTGACTGTTCCAGTCCAGCGAAACAAATGAATCCAGAAGGAACAGACATCTTTTCATCGGCGCAGGCGAACTCCGCCTGCAGTGTTTTTATGATGAGCTGTAGCGTGACGGTGGGAGAAGTCAGCCCTGGTAGAAACGTGTGGGTGTGATCCGGGTTTGAACTCCAAATCCTTGTTGCTCTTAAATGCAACAAGTCAAAACCTGAATCTCTCTTTGGTCCTTTGTTCTCCAGATGGTTTTATTCAGGATGAAGCTTTTAGGAGTTGTTCAAACATAGATGAGTCTCAGAAATAAACAGTTTCTTCAGTAAAACTCACAGCGACTTATTGGCTAATCCTTTTCTTTGATCACTGTTTCCTTTGCTCTGCTGCCGAAATTCAGAATCATAAGATTGAAACCAGTTTTAGCACCAATTGGTAAGATGCATATCTTGGTAAAGCTCCCAACCTCCCACATTTGAATGATTATTTGAGCTTAATTTACTAATTTAATACATGTTAGGACCAAAATCCGAGGTTGGAGGTTCTTTAATTTGGTCTTGTTGGTGGTTTACCTGGTGTGACTCTGGCAGTTTGACAGCCACAGGTAGTCGTCCTCTGCACTGCTATCGTGCTCCAGATGACGCACGCTCACGGGGTCGTACGGGGGTGGGATGGACCCCGTTACCATGGTGATAGTAGGCGTGCCTCTGGTTGTGGTCACGGAGGTGGAGGCAGAGTTGGACCTTAATTGTCTTTCTGCAGCTAAAGGGGGGAAAAAAAAACGTATTATGTCTGCACAAATCAAAAATATGCAACCAAAACATTGTTGCTACTTTTCCAAACTGCATTTTTAAACTAACTCTGTCGTGTTCAGCTGTCTGTTCAAACCAAAGAGCCTGCTTGAAGAAAAAATAAATAAAAAAGACATGTTTCTTCTGAGAACACAGCTGACGACTCATCATCACCTCCCATAAAACATGACATCTACATTTAATGACATCTTCATTTGGTACTATTTAATTGCTGGCGTGTCTAGTTGTGGTGAAGATGTGTCAGGATGGAGGTTAGGATTAAAAGCAATAGATGGAAAAACTCCTTTGTACCCACAGAAACCAGATCCCTCAATTTGTGAGTTACAACTCTGGTTTTTGTATTTGTGAATCGGCGCTTGCGTGCTTTGTCTGTTTCCAATATTGTCTACGCACTTTTATGTCATTTTGTGTGTTTGAAATGCCTGGTTGGGAAATAAATTTCCCCTTTGGGGATAATAAAGGAACTGAACTAAACTGAACTGGACACAATGGGGAAGAAAGAGCATTTAAGAGACATGGCAGAGCTGTTGGTGAGCTTTTCAGAAACCACTGATGTACAGGGACAAGAATCTCTTGGGTCAACAGAGAATAGTCTGAAAAGCGAAGACTGTCCAGTGAGCAGCTGATGTGTGAATGAAACTGTCTTTTTGATGCCAGAGGGGAAATCAAGATTGGTTTAAGATGATCAACAAAACGAGTCTCGATGTTAAGGTCAAGATTTGGTGACTCAGATTATGGTTTCATGTTTCGACAAGGAGCTTCTTCTACTGCAAATAACCAGATCTCATGGAAGAGCATCTGACAAACGTGCAGCAGCTGCGCGACGGTATCCTGTCTCCAAAAAAAACAATCCTCCAATCAGTGGATTTTCCACAAATAATTTGGAGTCAGGAAAATCTGCGAATGCGTGAATTTGTGGATATTGATTTGCTAAGTGTGTCAGTGTTCCCTGTACAAATCCAGTTTAACCATAAAGAAAAAATTATAACACGATTTAATCAATCACATGTCTGAAAGTAAACACAGTTGGTGTATAGAAAGAAGCCGGTGTCCTATTGAGACACTTTGCTCTCATCTGAGTCACACAACCCAAAGGACCTTTCATCCATATTTTTCTCTACATGTTCTCCCTTTTTCTCCTCCCACCAGTTTTCACACTGACTCAGTCGCTGCCCACACAGACAAACTAAAGGCAAGCAAAACACAGCGAACATGTTGGATTTGGCTTTTTGTTTTTGTCGTACCGTCGTCTGTTGGGTTGAAGCCACACAGGAGGCAGATGGATGTGACCCAGCGGTTCATGTCCTCCTCGGACTCGGCCACCAGGTACCAGGTCCTCTCCTCGGTTCGCAGGTCGAAGACAAAGCTGGTCTCCAGCTCCTTCTTGGTGAAGGAGAGGCCGGCGTCCACCTGGAGCAAAGGAAGAGAGGGGAATGAGGAGAGTCGGGTTCCTGAAAGTCTGTTAAAGCGTTTATCTAACCGTCTCCTAACACTGCAAAAAAATAAATAAAAAAATCAGTTTTTTATGGATTTCCTTCAAGCAGAGACTTTCTTGCAATGAATAATTGTCAATTTTGTTCCTTGCACTTTGGCTGCAAGACATTTGTTTTGTGTATTTGGTTTATTTTTAGTGGGTTTAAAGAGGCACCTAAACTAAACGAAATAAATCATTGTAGTAGCTAATTACATCTTTGAGAAGTTGGTAAAGAATCAATGGGATCTGTGATCCAGAATGACATGACGACACTGTTTTTTATCATATTTTGGCGTTTTTACCTGCTCACACAGATTCAAGTTGATGGTCCCAATTGGCCGCCGGGAATGCTGGTTCTTGTAGTACTGCAGAACGTCTGGTTCTCCGCTCAGCCGGCCGCTACGCAGGACGAACCACCGTCTTTTCCAGGCCTGGTAAAATACAGTCATTACAGAGACACTGACGTTTCTGTCCACATAACAAAATAAGAGCATTAAGTGGCTCTTTGGACCTTCCTTAATATCTCTTAATAACTTTGACTAAAAAGAATCAACTTGTCTTAATATGCAGAAGTGTTAGCAGTTTTCCAATTTTCTGTTGAATACATTCATTTAATTTCCACAACAGAATGAGTGTGATTTAAGCTATTTGTACTTTTTAATGTGTGACTAGTTTTTTATTTTAATTTATGACTTTTTAAACGGTGTTGAACATGTAGAGTACACATTTCATTGCCTATTTTTGTCTGAGGACATAACAGTAAAGTTATTTCTTTATTTCTGTTTCACTCAGCATTTTAGACCTCTCTCTTTTGATTCTTTTCAAAACTGTGATTTTGTTTTAAAATCATTTTCCACAAACATCAGCAACTCATAGTAGAAAATATAGCTATCCTCATTTTGCAAAAGAATAGTTTTTCCTTAATTGCAGAGGTAAACATGAGAAACCAGCTGACCAAATGTGCTGGAGCTCTGGTCGGGTTGCTAGGTAACGGGCTGGGCTTGGCTACGGTTGCTAAGTAATGGGCTGGTATTAGCTGGGGTTGCTAATTCAGGGGTAGTCTTTCTGATTTGTGACTTAACAATCTGGAGGTTTTTGAAATGTCTCATTTTTCTGACACCAAAAACAGTAAATTATTCCTAAAAACTAGTCTGGTGATTTTTTTTGAAGCAGTTAGGGACACAAATGGAAGTACAAAAAAAGTCCATTATGCATAATAAGACCCGGTTGTCTCCTTTAGCAGCGTCAGAGCCTCTGTTCTGTTCTGTTTTGCCGGGTCTGCTCACACCGGGTCTGTTTAAGTTTTTCCCTCTTACAAATAATTCATCACCATGCCACACTTCAGCGGTCGTCTGCAGGCACTTTCCTGACCGTTTTTTTTCTTCAAAGCATCATGTAGCATTTGCTGCTCCAAACTAGTTTTATGCAGGCAAAACTAAACTGTTACTCTTTGGATTATAAAGGCTACAAATCGCTGCTCCAGACTTTAATTTTGGACTTCATAAACAAAGTGGCTACTGCTTGTAAGATCAGATTTTGAATGTCTTTCACTTTTTCTCCTACACACGTCACTATTTTGTCTGAAGATGGGTGCTGTCCTCATGCCCAAGGCTTAATGCTCCGGTAAGCACAAACTAAACATAAAAACCAAACATGGCTCACATGCAGTGAGCTGCTCAGTGTCTGACGCCGCTCTCTGGATGCTGTCATCACGCAACAGGCATTGTGGGTACAGGCCATCTTCCTCCATGAACCAGAGAGCCACAGAATGACACCTCATATTTTAGACATGACTCACAAACCTGAGTGTGTGTGTAGGTAGAGTGTGACCGTGATTATTTAAAGGTGTGAAGCAGAGCAAGGAGAAACATTTTAAAGTGAATTTGCAGCTTATGTTCAGAGGACAAAGATTCGTTTTTAAAAGCTTTGGTTTATTTCCATTAATGTTCATCTTCGTCCAAAACCAGAAATCCCTCCTTATCCCAGCTGACCAACGTTTCAAAACAAAACCAACAGGACTAAAAACCCAGCCGCCGTGTTCAAATGATCAAAGTTCGTACCAATTAAGCACCGAGGCACATTCCCTTCTTTCTCTCCAAACACAGACAGGAAGAGGAAGTAGCTGAACAGGAAATGCTGGTAAGAGATGGCAGTGGAAGTGGCTGTTTATCCTCTTTCCCTCTCAGGCCGTTTGATAGTCGTTTGTCTTCAAGCTGCTGGTCCAGTGAAAGCAGCAGGGCGGCTGCTTCTGCTTATTTTAACAGCTGAATTATTATTTTACAGTTTCAGATGTGAAAAACCCCAGTCTTTAAAACCAGTGGTGTAATCTTCAGCACTGTATTTCAGTTTATTTGTTCAAGTTTCACTATGAATTATTTATGTTACATTTACAAAATGTCAGTTTGAAACGATAACTGCTTTTATTTTACTGTACTTTGTTGTTGGAATAATCAGCGTATTGTTTTTATTCAGGTTAATTAAAAGTTATTAGTTTGTCCGGGAAAAAGTTTAAACCATAAAAATGATCTATTCTATATTAGTAATTCAATGTCACCTTTTAAACTAGTTGAGCTATTTTCATTTAGGGAAGATTTTTATTGCTTTTTTTAATCGTCTGTGCTAGACTTTATTTCTAAAAAGCCAGTTTTCTTTTTCAGCTCCTGAGTAAAACAGAAAACTTCACCTGGAGCCGCCAGCAGTAATTCGACTTGGCGTTAATAAGTGATAAAACAAGATGGTTTCTCTACCAGATCTCATCTGGGATGACATCATTACTGGCTTTTTGGAAAAACCCTGAAGGATTTTCCTCAGAACCTGAGTTTCTCTTTAGTGCTTTCAAACTAATTAACCCACCCAGACAGAAAACGTCTCACTCTGTACATAAAAACACCCAAACGGTGACGTCTGCTCGCCCATTTATGTCAGGAACGTAAAACTCACCAACATCTCGGACATAAAGAACACTTTTCTGAGTAATGTGAATGTTTTAGATGTCCTTTTTTTTAAATCAGAAGAGCGACAGCAGCTATTGAGATAGAGACAGGAAATCATCAGAAGGCGTTTTGGTTTCACCTACTGAAGACAATGCATCCATGTGATCAAACATTTCACTCCCTGATCTTTTTGCACCTCAGCCAAACCCCCAGGATGGACCGCTGGCTCAGTCACCTACGCTACTGCAACAACACGTTTCGGTGTCATTGCCCCAACTCTGACCTTTGACCCTAAAACTCACAACTTTTGAGAGGAGAGTTGCAATTGTCTCCAAGAAACGGTGCAGGAAGTCCTGTTTTTGTTGTCTGGACCCAGAAGAAACTAATGTCAGTCAAAAAATCTCAGCCTGCAACATTTTACACAGAATAAACATCTGATCTGTGCTAAAAGGAGAATCAGCAAAGTGTTTCTCATTCACTCATTTTCAAAGGGAAATATCATTTGGAGAGGAAGATCAGAACGTAATAATGATAAGCTCTCTTCCTGCGACAGTCTCCTCAGGCTCCCTAATGTTTCCTCCTTTGACCTTTGACCTCAGGAAGAGGGCAGAATGGCTCTAAAATAACACTTCCTCCTTCCTGCCGCTAAACTAAAATTAACACTGCATCTTAATTTGAAAATTTTCCCCCGTCTGTTTGCTCTCGACTCTGAGACAATTAAAAAAATGTCACGTCGGATTTATGGCAGAGTTTCAGGCGACCATAAAACACTTCACTGTTCTGCAGCGACACCGGATCCAAACGCTCAGGTCCTGTTCCGAATCAGTAAAACCTAATTGGAAAAAAATTATTAAAAAATCACTGTTGAATTAGAGTCGTTAAACTGTTTTTAGCGACTCTTAGTCTATTTATGTTCTGATGCTTGTAAAAGGTGATCATAACGTCAGAAAAGCTCCTTTCAGGGATTCATTTCCACAAAACTGTTTTAAATCATCTGTAATTATCAACTTCAGGTTTGAGCACTTCACATTATTTCAGTTTTTGAGCTAACGAGCAACAAACGTGGTCTTATCTTAATGAAAAGTAATACTTTAAGTCAGTAAAAACTCTGAAGCTGAAATCAATTAACTAAATGTTTTAGTTTAGTTTAGATTCCCATTAGTGGGTGATTTTGTATTAAGTCAGCTTATCAGATGATGTGTCAAGGTTATGTCAATACAGGACTGGAAAACAGGAAGTACTCACTTTTTAAATTAAAATGATATATAACTTTCATAAACAACATGATTTGTAATTTTGTTTTTAATTTTCACCCTGTCGTTTTAAATCATGAGACAGATAATCTGTGAAAACATCAAACTCCTCTGCCTCTTCCCTGTTCTGTAGAAATGAACCGCTCAGCGGCTCCAGGTTGAACGAGCGGAAAGGAAGCGTGTGAGCAGCGCCTACACAAGCTTGATTGACATGCTAAGTCACCTCCTCCTCCTTCTGATTGGTTGTTTCTGACAGATTTGTGCAGATAGCATGTGGATGACTTGATTTCTACACAGATTATGTTTTCCTCCTGTCAGGGCATAAAAAACACTTCCTGCAGCTTTAAGAGTTTCAAACAAACATCTATAGATATTTATAGACGCTTCTTGTTTTATTGCGGCACCCCTCTGGAAAGCATGATGTCCAGCAGAGCAGGACCAAGCTGTCCAGACCGGGATGACCCATGCTGAAAATCCAAGCCAAGAACGACGTCAGTGTTCTGGTTTTTGGATCTTATCAGCCCATCTCCGTTTGCTCTAACAGGCTCTGACAGGCTCCAGCCCCGAGACAGGAGGAGATGCATCTAAAAACACTGCATGAGGTAGAAAACAGCCCAACTTTTGCAGATTTTTCTCGTTTCCAAGGCCCTCGGGGGGGAGGAGGGGGGGTTCGTGTCTACAGCATATTTGCGAGTGTAGCTGAAGTTACAAAATCGACCTCGTCCTGCTTGGCGTTTCTGTGTTTCCAAATCTGCTAAATCTCTAGGAGAGGCCTGGCTTTTCCCAGCTGAGAGTGATTAGTTGATTACATAACACACGAGCGCACACGCTGAGGTTTCCACCGAGGGAACTTTAACCATATTCTTAACATGAACACACGGCTGCTGCTGCAGATCTTTGATCATGTGTTGACAACAGAAACACAGCTGGATGGAGTGTGTTTATCCACACACCGCACTGTGGATACCACCATCTAAATGTCTGTTTTTCCTTGTTTTCCCCTTATAAACCAAATCAACTATGAATATAATTGAGACAGAATCAAATCTTCTTGATAATTTTTTTTTTTTTTTAAACTTTCCTGTTATGGGTGTTTTTAAAATGCAACGATCTCAAATTCTCAACTTGAAAAGTTGCGTTTCTATATTTTACATTATTTGCTCCCTTCTCATAGCATCAAGTCCAAATATACTTTTTTTGTTTTTGCATGTCATTTTTCCTCCCAGACTTCCCTTTCACACATACTTTCTAAGGAAGGAAGGCAAACGACAAAAGAAGAGGAAACGAAAGTCCAGTGAATGAGTGAAAGAGAAAGAATTGGAGGGTTGTGATAAGAAAACAACTTTCTCTGGAAATATGGAGATTATGGGAAAACATGGAAAGGAGAAAGCAGATTAGCTCAACTCACTGGTGAGGCATGTCAGAAATGTGGGGTGTGTGTGAAGCTGCTGCCGGAAAGTGAGTCCAGCTGCTGTCCAGCAAAAAACAACATGTGGTAAATCCAAATGTCGCTTTTTCTAAACAGCCTGTGTGTCTTTTTTTATGTAGTGGAGGAGAAAATGCAGGAAAAACCCAAACAGATCCAAGGTCTTAGTTCTAAACCCAATTTGTATTTGTGTAAAAAGTCTTCCTGAGTTGCTCAGATCAGCTTTTAATGTGTTTTTATTGATGATCCACAGAGAAAAGTAAAGTTTAATCATAGTAAAACATTGTGCAGCTGACAGCTGCGCTTGATGTTTAACTGCTTTACAACTGGAACTTGAGGAAATGACTCCTTGTGTCAACAGTGATGACACACACACACACACACACAGAAAAAACTTCAGGGTTTAATTTAGAAAATACTCAGGAGAGAATCCCAGAGACATGATGTTCGGTTGCTTTGTTTTTAAAGGAAATGTTACTCACATAACGTCGCAGTTTTTTCTCTGGAGGTGATTTTCGCAGCCAGCCTTCACACACCACGTCTGCTGCTCCGCTCATCCTCAGCCGGGTCAGGTGTCAAATTAAAATATCCAATCCGTCAACCAGGACTGCTGGCACTCGGAGCCTGAAGAGAGAGAGGAGTCAGTGCAGATCGATTTGAGGAGATGTGGTCAGTCAAACTCCTGTCAGGATGTTACGTTTCCAGAACAGAAGAGTTTTCCAAAGTGCCAGGAATTTAAATCGGCTTACTTGTACGTGTTGTTTTGCTTCCTCCTGTGATCCAGATCACATCTCATCCCCACATGGCCGAGCCGCTCCGAGTCACTCCAAGTCAGCGAGTCACGCCTCCTCCTCCTCCGTGGGTCTCCACTTCCCAGCAGAGCCTCGCCCTCCTCTCGCTGCTGCTGCTGCTGCGATAACCAAACACAATGCCTCGGCTCGGACATTCCTTCTCTCCTCCCTGGTTTTTCCACTCCTCCTCTTCCTCACTCCTCCCATTCTGCTCCACAGCTAAACAGGAAACTCCCCGTGTTGGTCTGAATGTGGGGAGGAAGGAGTTTCCTCATGTTCAAACTGACGTGGGCTGTAAATAAATTATATAGGTCTGCAAATAAAAACAACAAACATACAAACAGAAATGGCCCAAGGAAATATTAAGACAATATGATAAATATGTTATTTCTTTTAACTAGGAATTATAACGAACGTTATAAACAATGTTTTTTTTTCTTTTACATACATGCGATATTAAATACAAATGTTTTGAAAAAAGGAAAACAACTTAATCAGCGTGATGTAAAACAATTTCATTAGCTCCACATTTTTAAATTTCCTGTTTTTCCAGCCCATAAATAATTTCCTTCTGATTTTTAATATTTGTTTGTGAATATTGAATTAAATTGTATTCATTAATACTTTTACTCATTATTTCTAAATATTTTAACACCTGATTTCTTATTCTTTGGGCCATTTTCTTCCATCCAGCCTCATATTTAAACATATTTATTGTTTAAATAAATATGTAAACATAGCGTAAACATATTTATTGTCCTGTTTTATCCATCTTTTTTGTACCAAATTCAGTGATGAGAGTTTAAAAACTGTCTTTGTTTTGCTCACTTTGTTTACTGGCTGTTTTTCTGAGCGCTGGAGTTATTATAGCAGAATACAAACACAACATAATCTATAGCACCACCCAGTGGCAGAATGTGTGAACTGCTTCAACACAGGAGGGAAAATAAAAGTTAATTATTTTTCTCTGGACCGTGACTTCCTTGGAATATTTATTATGAACGTAAATTAAGTAGCATTGAGGTGTACGGAAGAGGATTAGGGCCACTGAAAAAAAAAAAAACAGTTCTGACTTTTTTACTCAAAATTCTGACTTTTTTCTCAGAATTCTGACTTTTTTCTCAGAATTCTGACTGACTTTTTTCTCAGAATTCTGACTTTTTTACTCAAAATTCTGACTTTAATCTCAGAATTCTGACTTTTTTCTCAGAATTCTGAGATTAAAATCAGAACTGTTTTTTTTTTTTTTCCCAGTGGTCCTAATCCTCTTCCGTAGAGGTGTGAAATCACAACATATTGCAAAATAAAACAACTACATTAAACCTACATTAAGTGATAAAAAACGTTTTTCAAATCTTTGTAGCTAAGTGATAAAATAAGTAGAAAAGTTGTTTTTATTGTGTTTATTACAGTGTAAAAGTGTTTGCAATTGCTAGAGAAAAGGTTTGTGCTCTGCAAAAAACCCATCAATGTAATTTTTTAAGGTTTGAAATCAAGTCGTCTAAGCCAATCCAGACCACTGAGTCCCTGCTCGGAGTTCTGGTTTTGATTCTGAATGACGCAACATGAGGAAGTGAAATATTAAAATGTACTTTCAGGATTATTCTACCCTGTAGCCCGATTTCAGTTTTGCTTTTACTTCAGAGAAGATGAAAGTAAAAAAAAAAACATCCAGTTTGACGCAGCAGATTACACAATAATGAGTTTTTAGTGTTTCCTTTTTACAAAATGTTTGCATTAGTTTCTTTCTGAGGAACTGAATCTGTATCATGTGTTTCTTCAAGTAAATTTTGATGTTTTATAGAAAATGCTTAGTGCATCTGGAGAGTGAAAGATTAAGATGAACTAAAAAAACTGTAAAGTTTATGCGTTCTGATATCAAATATGTAAATTAATGACTAATGTGATGACAGTAAAAATAAACAAAAGTCTTTGTGCTTGTGGTATTCTTACCGCCTGGAAATCGAATAACAAAAGTGCAATAATTTGCCTACAGAAATGAACCGTAAAAACATAAAAGCGAAACCTCAAATTCACTGTATGCAAAAAAGAGTCGACAGAAACATTCAGAGTGATGCAGCGATGATTTAAAGGTAAAGGTAATTTTATTTATATAGCACGTCTTCAGCAACAAGGCAATACAAAGTGCTTTACAGGAATGAAAAGGAAATGCAAACAAAATAAACCAAAGGAAAGAGCAAAAGAAGAAAAAGAATCTGATGTTGATCTAAAGTATGTAAACTAGCAGCTCCTGTTCAGGGTTGTTAAGTTTCCTCTGGTCTAATTTCATTTCTGGGTTGAGAGACCAGGAGTCTGAAAAGTCGTCTAGATCCAGAAGTGTCTCTGCATCTAGACAGTGAGTTTAGACTCTACAGTTTACAATTACCGGTAATAATCTGGATTAGAGTCGGACATCAATCGACTACCAGCTCCGATTCTGATTCCTGGTAAGACCAAGTCTGGAAATTACAAGGTGGGTTTCCTTTCACGCTCTGATTTGTATGTGTCAGTATTTTTAGGCACTATAAAGAAAACGTTGCGTTTTTAGCTTGGTGTACATATTTATTTTATGCCAAAGTTTATAGTGAACAAGTTCATATGCACCTCTTTTTTAAAGAGTTATGAGTTTTTACATGAATTTCCATGAAAGACATATTAGGAAGCATTTAATATTTACTTTTATCCTTTATACAATTGTAAATGTTTTATGATCTTTGGTTTTGGATATGAATGTCAGCCATTTGCAACTTCAGTTTGTTTTAGTGAAACGTTTATGTGCATCACTATGATGTTGTTTTGGAAATTAATAATAAATCCAGTTTCATAAAAACATATTTTAAAGAAAAAGTGAGTTTTCATCCAGAATATTGAACTTTATTTGGGTATTTTAGGGACATAAAACAGTCTGAACACAAGTAGATTTATTTTTTTTCTCAGATGGTCACCAACTCATCGTCCTCCAACGCCTCCTTCGGTCCGTCACACCCGTCCACAGCAGACGTGTCGTTCAGCATATACACCTACTGCCTCATGACGGCGCCCAGCTCCTTCATCTTCATCGCCATCGACATCAACATCATCGTCCTCATGCTGCCCCTGTCGGTCTTCATCCTTCATCATGGCGTCCAGCAGTGGCTGCAGAGGCGCTCCACCTCCACCTCCTTCTCCGCAGCAGCAATCAGTCACTCCGACTGCTTCACCTACAACATGGTCGTCATGGAGATGCTCGGCGTCTTCGGCTACATCCTCAACCTAGTCGGCATCTGCAGAGGTGATTTCTATACGATACGTGGGGGAGGTTACTGCACGTCCCTCACTTGGTTTGGGCAGATGTTCTTTCACGTCCTGACGTGTCTGGAGCGCCACCTGGCTGTCGTTCATCCCATCGTCTACTTGAGACTGAAAAACGAGCGCGGGATCAGGAACGTCAGCGTTGGCTGCGTCTGGGCGCTCAGCGCTGTGGGAGTGACTGTGCAGATGTACGTGGACTCGTTCTCAGTCGTGGACTTGTGTCTTGTGGTTCTGTCTCTGATAATCATCTCTTACTTCAATGTTTCTGTCCTGCTGGTTCTGATTCGCCCAGGACCGGGAGAACCAGGTGAGGGCAAAGAGAGGGTCGGCCAACTGAAACCCCGGGCGTTCTGCACAATCGTGGCCATACTGGCTGTTCTGGTCATAAGGTTTGCTTGTAATATGGTTTGGGAAGTCGTTTTTATGTCCGGAAAAAGAAGCGGCTGTGTTTTAATAGCTGTGTGTGACTGGGGAAACGTTCCTGTCAGTCTGGTTTTACCGCTTCTGTTTCTCCACAGAGCAGGAAAATTTACTGGATGTGTATTTCAGTCAAGGAGACAGAAGTTTTTACAGAGTAGCAGAACTATGACGGCATAATGGAGTAGATAGGAAAAAAGCTGTAAATCTGAATTTTTTTAGATTAATCTCACCAATTTCCTAGAGAAAATAAGGAAATTTCTGAGTTTGAAATGTCAAAATTTTCTAGAAAAAAAAAGGAGAATTTTTTTAAAATCATAGACATTTTCTAGAAAAAACATCTAAATATGAGTTTAAAAAGCCAAAAATGTTCAGAACCCACACATTCTGGACACAAACTGTTTAAACTTTTACCTTCTTTTCAGAGCTTTCTGCAGAAACCAGCTGCAGCAGAGACAATTTATTCCTCCAGTCTTTCTATGTGATGAACTCAGAGAATAGCTAAAGTCCAGCGTAGTCAGGATGGACTATAATCCCTATATTTGTTATGTTATTTCCTTCAATGTTTATATATTTATACTTCATTGTCATCAATATAAAACCAAAGTAAAAGTTCCTTGTTTGTGGACACAATCAATCAATAAAGCTGATTCAGATCCACATGGAAACATTTCGTTTTTATTTATGTAGTCCTCATAAATAATCCAACATTTTTCTTTCATTTTCACCGTTTTGCTCAAACTATTAATCACATTAATTGCAGTTTTGCGTCAATACGTAATGCAAATTGAAATACAACTTCAGTGTAATTTGCCTGTCGAAACGAAGCATCTAAAAACAATCAGAAGTGGAGTGTTTGCTTACCAGTATGCAAAAAGTCACACAGAATTTCCTCCAGCTGCCGAACAAACGCTGCCCTGACGTTCCAAAGCTCTTTGTGTCGGTTCAGATATCAGCTGAAGGCAATTTGTGGCTCCGCAAGGAGAAGAAGAAAAGAGGAGAATTAACAAGGTGGGCGTTGTGTGCACTTTTATTAAGACATATTTTCTTTTTTTGTGTTATTTTCAGTTAAATTTAAACTATTTACAGATTCCTGTCCATTTCCTTACATTTAAAATGTCTGAAAAAAAAAATATTGTTAGTACAAATCAGTTCTTTAGTTTGGATCAGTAACTCAAAAGCTGTGATAATATTCCTAAAAATCACAAAGCTTCATTTATTTGATATGTGAAGCTTCAGATTAAATATTTAATGGTTCCTGTTTTGTTTCAATTGTAGATTTATATTTTAAAAAAAACAAACAAAAAAAAACCCAACAAATTCACAGTTAAAGGTCGGAGTGGGCATTTATACATCGTTTATCCTTAGTCTGAAAATGTATTTTATTTTGACAAAATTTATTTATCATGACAAAAATAAATTCCAATTAATGATGTTAGAAAACCCCAAAGAATTACAATAAATTGTTATCTTTACTACTTTCCCAATTGTTTGTTCAATAACAGGATTAATTCAAATAAATACATTTAAAAATGTGATTAAAGGCCGTTTAGGGATAAAAATAACCTTTTTATGGACATTTTTTAAATGATGTCCATAAAAAAGGACATCAGTTACTTTTTTATGCAACTGATGTCCTGAAGAATCCTGTTTCGAATTTCTGTTTTTCAGTATTTGTGCTGGTGGGGATGTGATTATTGTGCCATATACATTACATACATTATTTTTTCTATCATCACTTATATTGTGATCACAGTAGTACAATACAATCTGGTGGTTTATTACGAATAAACCAAAGTGGAACTTTTATTGTAGTCTTAATAACTAAGTTTTTTTAAATTCTGGTCCTCAGGATTTACTGTCCTTCATATTTTAGACAGTCTCTGGTGCATCACACCTGAATCCAATTATTGTGTTACCTAATCAAGCGGCTGCGTTGCATCAGCCTGATAATCAGACATTTATTTAAGTTATGCTGTGATCACTTTGGTTTCAGTTATTTCCTGTTTGTATTCTTATTTTCATTACTTATCCATTCTCTGTCCCTTCTGTTAGCTCGGCTATTTCTTATTTTTGAGTATTGGATTTGTTTTGTTAGATTTCTTTCTGTTTCCTTCCGGTTACATTTTCTGCATTTTGGTTCCCAATCGTTCCCCTTCCCAGCTGCAATCAGTTGCCTGGATGCAGAAAAAACGTAAAACAAGCAGGACAGAAGATCTTGAAGATCAACATCTGAGCTGGATATCTTTCTATACATACTAACATTTTATAAACATCACAGCCGTTATTTGATTTGTTTTAATATAAACTGGATTACGGTACGTTTGAACTGGGTTGCATTGAAGTGAACTGAGTAAGACTGCATTTTAAAGGGGATCCATTAATGCAAAATTCTGATTTTGCACTTTTTTGCATTTCCATTTGGATCTCAACTGCTTCTACCTTCCTGAAAAAAAAAAAAAAAAACAACAAAAAACACTTAGCTGTTTTTGGTGTCTGGAAAATGAGCCATTTCAAAAACCTTCTGAAAGAAACATCACAAATCAGCAGCCCTGTTACCTAACAACCCCAGCCCCATTGCCTAGCAACCCAATCTGACCTCCAGCACATTTGGTCAGCTGGTCTTACTGTGGCTGGGGTTGTTGGGTAACAGCTGGTCTTACTTACAATGGCTGCTGGAAAAAAAACAAAAAGAGTTTTGTTGTTGACTTACCAACAGGAACTACTTGTTAGTTGTGTAGGAGACTCCACTTCTGCTTTTCAAAGATATGCAGTTGTATAATTGGGTTTCTGTTTGCAGCCATTTTCCTGTATGAGTGTAAACGTTGAGTTGGGGGTTGGCATATAGCTTAGCAGCTTAATTGGATGACTAAAATCTCATCATCTATGAATAATTTTGTGCAAAAACTATAATGAATTTGGTATAGGCCATAGACCTATCCTAACCAGATTGCTTTTAAATAGTGTTTGGTTCCATAATCTAATTCTACACAGAACTGGATTATTCAGAGTATCTGATGAACAAACCTGTATCTGGTTCTTCTAGATGATAAACTCATCGGTGACCAACGACTCCTTCCCTCCACACCTTTCCCCCGTCAACTCCTTCCTCCTCTCATATGTCCAGTGCATCATCTCCAGCTCAAACTCCCGTCTCGTCGTGGCGCTCTACGTCTTCCACATCGTCCTCATCCTCCCTCCCTGCGTCTTCATCTTCTACCGCTGTCTCAGCCAGCCGTGTCGGCAGAGCTCCGCCTCTGCACCAGCGGGTCACTCTGATAACTTCAGTTGCCACGTTGCCTTCATGGAGCTGATCAGCATCTGTGGGTTTGCCATCGGCTGCGTTGCCGTTATCAAGCAGGACTCTGACGTAATGTTTGTGGGGATATTTGTCTCCAAGTTCACTTGGTACGGAGAGACGTTTTTTCACATCTTGACGTGTTTGGAGTGTTACCTCGCTGTTGTCCATCCCTTCGCCTACCTGAGGGTCAAAGGTGACATGGAGGTCAGGATCAGAGTTATCGCTACGAGTTGCGTCTGGGTGCTGTGCGTGGTAGGGACGGTTCTGGCGCTGAAGGAAGTCTTTATCTTGATAGATCTAGGCGTCATGATTTTGTCGCTGGTTGTCATTTCTTTCTGCTGCCTTGCGGTTCTCTGTGTTCTGGTCCGTCCGCGTCCAGGAGAACAGGCGGGGAGTAGAGAGAAGGTCGACCCATCGAAGCTCAGGGCTTTCTACACCATTGTGGCCTTACTGGCAGTGCTGCTGATGAGACTGACTTGGGGTCTGGTGTGGACTTTGCATGATGCATTAGGAGGAAGTGACATATGTCTGATTGTGACCTGTACGTTCTGGTTCAACCTGCCCAGCAGTTTGGTTTTACCTCTGATGTTCCTCCAGAGAACAGGGACGTTACAGTGCTGCAAGAAAAACGCCCAGCAGAAGAAGAAAAGTGCAAACTAGGCTTGTAGCTTTAACATAACGGAACATGAAATTTACAACACAGAGATAAATAAAACGATTTAGACAGATTCTGTTTCCAGGCAGAGAGAGTTGACCGAATTCATTCTGTTCACAAACATCAGCAGAAAAAAATCAAACACCTAAAAGAGTAAAAGACATATTTATTTATTTTTAACCTGGAACTTTTTGTTATATTTTATATTTTTTTTCACAAACATTTCTGGTTTTAATGTGAAATATCTCAGTTCGGAGATTTTGAAGTCATAATATTTGACGTTATTATTGGTAAACTATTATAAAGCTAATAATTTTAATTCCCAAACAACTATGAGCCTTTAAAATGCTCAGAAAATGCCATGAGTTTGTAATCTACTTCTATTCTATCTGCTTTGATAATAAACTGCATTCTGGGTTAAGGGATTAATTAATTGTCTTAAATGTAAAGTTTACTGATGTATTTACTAAATCTTAATTTTAATTTTACATAAGATCTTAAAACATTTTATATAGGAGATGGTAACACAAATTGTACTGCTAAATAATAGTTGTTAAACAAATGTTAAGCATGATTATTGAAATATATAATTTTTCAAAAATGCTTATATTTTTTTAAGCATTATTAATTCAACAATAATTCCTGGAAGTGTTGCAAATGTAGAGGATGGATTTACATAGAGGTTTAAATAATTAAGTGTTTTAAAAATTCAGCTTTTGTTTTTGTTATGAATATATTAGCCAGATGTAAACGTCTCTGAGTAAAACACTGAAAAAACTCTAAAGCAAATTAAGTTCAGTTTGATTTTTACCTTTTCAATTTGCTGGATCTGAAACAAAAAGTTTGTAATTTAAAACATGACAACTTCACAGTCAGTCATGTGTTTTTATCAGGTTGTATTTTGGCACAGTAGTTTCTAACTGAAGAGTTTCAACATGTTTTGGAGAGAAACCAAAACTCTGTCAAAACCGGCCCTGTAATCATGTTTAACACGTTTTATTGTTTTATTTTAATCTCTCTGCTGTATCTGCATGTAGCTGTTTATTATTAACTCTGTCAATTCTTTTATCATTGGGTTTCTGTAAATATAGTTTACAATTTTCAAACAACTAGTTTGTCCCTAGTTTACGAAGCCCATCTAGGAACTAGTGCTACAGATATTAGCTCATGCTATTAGCGCCATGATAATAACATGAAAAGGCTGTTTCACTCAGTTTGTTATTGTAAATCTGTTCTAATGAAATAAATGTAATAAAAAATAGATGTTTTCCTCCAAATGTATTTATTTTTGCAGCCCCAACTTAACAGTTTGTACAAATGTGACCTGCTAATGCTATTCTCAGAAACAGAATGATTATTAGTACCAATATAAATCTTTAACAATCTATTTATCTGCACTCAAACATGTGTAGCAACATGTTTACCAATAAATCTTGCACTGTGACGTATGTAGCTCCTACAAAAAAACTTTGATACATTGTACATGGCAGCCATTTTGGATTTTGAAGCAGGGATTTGTGGCTATTTCAGCTTCCTGGACAATTCTGGTTGGTTATCTCTGAATTTCCTGCATTAAATTTTACTATCATTTCAAAAGTAATGCAGTGCTATATTTACAGCAAAGGCTCACATGGATAACCAAACGTCATCACTGCTTAGGGCCCCCTGCTGGCCTGGAGTCACAATAGCGCTTGAATTTACAAGTGACATATTTAGAAACACACAAAAAGAAGATTTATAATTGAAAGATGTTGTTGCAAACTCACATTTTGATATTAATTTTATAATTTCTGCTGCTTACGTCAGACACATTTCATTCTCACTGCAAATTTGATAAAAGGAAGAGCAACAGACTGTGGCTATCTGACTGTGGTCATGGTTAGCCGGTGAACAAATGGCCTGTCCTCAGCTGCCCTACTGACTCCATAATAACTCAGGAACACATTCTTCCTGCAGTGGAAAAACATTTCCCTACAGAAATGAGCCATGCAAGAATAAATGACGATATGGAAGTCTGCATGGTGCAAACCAAATGGGACACCAGGAGGCACAGTGATGCGCGGTGACGTACTTCATGGCCAGGAATTTCTGTCATTTAACGGCCATCACTGTCTTTGAGGTGAAGTCAGACGCTTGGAAATCAGACACACTGAAAAGGTGGGTGTTGTTTCAAACTACCATGCAGGCATTTATTTGTGTTTGCTAAGATTTTGAGGGTGAGAGAAGGAAAGTGGGACAAACTGTTCCAGTGGCAACATTTCTCAAGTTGGTGTTTTTATTTATTTGTTTAAAAACGCGTCTTTTATTTTGCGCTCTAAGTACACTTTCCATTTTGAGTTTAGATTATTACTGAATACAGAAGGGAGTCCAAACTTATTCAAACGGAGGCAACAACAGTGAAGTTAAAATTAATTTAGGGTCACAAAACTTGCATCACTTTTGCGATGAAAAATGCAAAAGGTTTCTATCATAAAAGAAAACTACATGTACAGCCTGACTTCTGAACAGAAAGTATCTACAAATTATTATTTCATATTTAGCTTAGTTTGCAGATTCTACTTTGGAGTAAAACTTACTGATGTTTGCAGTGTTATGTATCAAATCAAAATGAAAGCAACAAATCCAGGTATTATGTTTGAAACGGGGGTCATTTTAATAACTATTGGTTATTAACATATGAGCAATTTGTTGTGTTACTTTCTTTTTTAGAATTCAGAATATTTCAGTTTTCCTGCGTCAAAATCCGGAGAAATTTTCACCTTGTTTTAAGCATGTAAACATCTTCAGTCTGATGGAATAAATCTGAGCTACTTTTGAATTGAGGGCCGCACAGAATCATTTAAAGGGCCGCAAATGCCCCCCGGACCGCACTTTGGTAATCCCTGAAGTGAAATGTGTCGAATGGTTTAAAATCAAGGGGGTTAAAACTGACTCAAGAATTGATAATCAGTTATTTTTGTGTTTTTTTTTTATGAACATTTAGCATGAAGTTATCTGTACGTTTTTGGAGCCTGAGCTGCTGGTGTTGGTGGAGACATCATGTCTTTAAAATGACTTTGCTTTGACTCCAGCTGCTTCTCTTCCACAGACATGCTGGTGGACGATTCCTCCTCCAATAACTCCGTTCCTGCGCTCCCACCAGACAACTCTTCCTCTGGTGTTTCCTTCCAATGCCACACTACGGCGCCCAGCTCCTTCATCTTCATCGCCATCGACATCAACATCATCGTCCTCATGCTGCCCCTGTCGGTCTTCATCCTTCATCATGGCGTCCAGCAGTGGCTGCAGAGGCGCTCCACCTCCACTTCTTCCGCAGCAGCAATCAGTCACTCCGACTGCTTCACCTACCACATGGTCGCCATGGAGCTGCTCGGCGTCTTCGGCTACATCCTCAACCTAGCCGGCATCTGCAGAGGTGACGTCGACATCATACACATTGGGGATTTCTTTACCTCCCTCACTTGGTTTGGGCAGGTTTTCTTCCACAGCCTGACGTGTCTGGAGCGCTACCTGGCTGTCGTTCATCCCATCGTCTATTTGAGGCTGAAAAACGAGCGCGGGATCAGGATCAGGAACGTCTGCATCGCCTGCGCCTGGGCGCTCAGCGGAGCTGGGATGAGCGTGATGATGATGACGTCCTTCTACTACATCTGGGATTTCTGCATCTTGATATCATCTTTCTGGGTCCTCATCCTCTGCAGTGTTTCTGTTCTCTGGGTTCTGGTTCGTCCAGGACCGGGAGAACAAGGCGAGGGCAGGGAAGCGGCTGACCAGTTAAAGCAAAGAGCTTTCTGCATGATTGCCACCATACTGGGAGTTCTGGGTCTGAGATTCGCTTGGAATTTCGTTTGGGAGATCATTTTTATGAAAGGATCCCAAAGTGATTGTGTTTTACTGGCTGTCTGTGTCTGGTTCAATGTGCCCAGCTCTCTGGTTTTACCTCTTCTGTTTCTGCACAGAGCAGGAATGTTTGTCGGCTGTGGAAATGAAAATCAGTCAGGAAATGAGAAACTTATCAAGTAGATGTTGAAAATAGTAGAAATATTTCACATCAACGTTAAAACATCACTGCAACGTTTAATTTGGTTTTGTGCCCACTGGATGGCAGCAGGAACCCTGATATGAGGATCCGTCATGAAGTAAATGAAGCTCTGCAAATATATCTTTAATCACAATAAAAGTAATGCAACGTTTAAAGAAATAGTCAAAGCTATAAAGTCTCTGGTATTTGCACATATTTATTTAAGTTTTTTGTGTAGCATGATCATTGTATTTCATGCTAAGTAAAATAAAATTAGGACTTTGAAACTTTGGTTTTGTGTTTTGCTTGGCAAAGTTTTGTTAGTTTTGACATTTCTTGTGCTTTTAGCTTCAGTCTTTAACTACATTTTATCTTTACAGATCATAATTCCTGATTTTATTTTTCTCTGCCATGTCTTGTTTCAAACTTTGATGTTTTTAAGGTTTCTGTGTATTCGTAGGTTTCATATCTGCTAGTGTTTCCCTCTGATTGTCTCGTAGCTGATAGTTTCCAGCTGATTCTTTCAGTGTGTTCCAGTTGTACTCTGAACTGGAAAATTCAGACTTCCCAGTCATATAAATCAACTGGAATGCCCTCTTTAGCCGGTTTTCCCACTGGGAAACTGCGCCCAGCTACATCTTGCGTTTCAATATGGCCGCTCCTTAAAACAACAACAGTAACAATCTATGGTGGGATTTTAAAAATTATTTTAACAAGACAACATTATAGCAGTGCATAAATGTTACATGTTTACCTGCAGCTCTAAACTGAATAAATTAAAACTGGTGTTTGCTTATGGAAAGTAAAGCATAACATGACGTAAGAGGAACTTCAAACGATGTTTATGGGCGTCGCCACATTGAAATTCTGACTCCTCATCCAGAACGTCGTTACCTCAGTCTGAAATCAATCCTTGGTTTTCTTACTCAGTGTCTCTGGTTGTTTTTGTCAGTTTTTAGAGGTGATTTGTTTTTTGGGCGGGTTCCCATGAATTTTAGTTTTTGGTAAGTTTTGAATAAACAAAACCTCTTTCAGCTGCACAGCTTATTTAAATGCTCTGCTCGTTCTCTTTATGAATTTGTCATCTAAATTCTTCCAAATGATCATGTTTCTCGACGATATGTTACCTTAGGATCAAATGACAGGATAAACATCTGTCTAATGTTTATGTTGCCATTTCTTTTTTCTTTGGCTCAAATATCCATCTAGAAAAAAACTAGCAATCCTGAGCAGATTTAGTTTTGTAACGGCAGAGTGATATTGTTTCCACTCCAAGTATCAACCCTGAACTCTGATAAATGGTTAAAAAGATATAAAATAACCACTGCTGATAAAAGATATGCTTAAAAAAAAGTTTATTTTACTCACAGCTTGGGTTTGAAAATCAATAAGATTAGCACATTTCTGGTTTTCTGAATTGTGACAATAAAGTTTCCCACAACCAAACCGGCTTAAAAACAATTAAATATTGGATTGCACCAGATTTGAAAGCTTTAATTCAAAGCAAAACCAGTCATAATGTCATTATATGGACTTACTGGATTCTCTATGAGAACAAACAAACCTGCCAATAGTGACTCAAAATAAATAAAGGATTTGTTTACACGCTCACATAAGAGCAACAAGAACATTTGAATGAAGAAATGAACTGTACAAAAAGATAAACCGCATATTTAATTTGCAACATGCAAAACCACTCGGCCTTCATTTGATTTCCTGGGAAACACACACACACACACACACACTCTGAGGTTCTGCAACACTGGATGCTTCATCCGTCTTCAATCTGCAGCTGCCAAGAAGAACGACCGGAATAAACGCCACAGATCAGGTGGGTTCACAAATATTTCCTCTGCTGTGATGCTCAGCCTGGTCGCTGTGTTCTGCTTGGATCGTTGCTTCTGTTTGTGTGACGACTTTTATTTGGCTTCGTATTACCAGAGTTTACAAATTACTACTAACTTCTAAATACTGAATCAAATTTTCTAACCTTTTCCAAATACTCTTGCTCCTACTTGAGTAATTTCTTGGATGTGCTCTTTTTCATTTTACTTGAGTGAGTACAGTTTTTGTGTACTTTGCCCACTTCTGGTACCAGAGAACCACTGCAAGGTTATCAAAGTTCACTAAAATGATCAAAATAATGAAAACTGACATTGAAAAGACATTTTTCTCCCAACTGAAACAAATAAAAACTTGTATTTAACTGGGAAAACACCATAACTAACTGGAACTACATCCTGTGTTTTTATTTTTCACACAACCACTTTATGTTCAGCTGTCTGCAAATTAACGGCGTTTCATCTGGGTTGTTCAACAATAGTTGAATACATTTTTTTGAAAACAATATCTTCCGACTACTATAAAAACTAAAACTGCTACTACTATAACTAATAGAAAACTGGCAAATACACTGTAAAAACTAATTGAGAGTAACTAAAGTCACAACAAAGTAAAACTAAACTCTTATGAAAAAAGCCAAAACTCTTAAAACTCTGTGATCATTTCGAGTTAATTAATGTTTTCAGGTTTGACCATTTTGACTGGACTTCTAAAATTAACTGCTTTGGGCTTAATAGTTATTTACTTTTGAATCCAAATCGTCCATCTTTCTGTTTCAGACATGTCTTCGAACGACTCTTCCTCCATCGATGATATTTTTAGTGAAAGTGCCTCGGCCAACTTCTCGTACCCGATATTCATGCACTGCTTCCTCCTGAAACCGAGCTCCTTCATCTTCACCAGCTTCATCCTCACCTACGCCTCTGTCATGCTTCCTCTCTGCATCCTCATCCTCTCCCAGGGTTTCCAACACTGGAGGATGACCTGCTCCAGCCTCTCGACGGCGCCCATGAGCCACTCTGACTTCTTCACGTACAACGTGGTCGCCATGGAGCTGCTCGGCGTCGCCGGGTGTGTGATCTCCTGCTGCGGTATTTACGTGAAGGATCTGAAAGTGTTGGCGTTGGGGCTGGTTCCCGCCTGCTTGATCCTGCTTGGCGAGGCGTTTTTCCACGTCCTGACGTGTGTGGAGCGCTACCTGGCCGTCGTTCATCCCGTCCTCTACCTCAGCTCAAAGAGCGCCAGAGGGATCGCCGTCAGAAATTTGAGCGTCGGCTGCGGCTGGGTGCTTAGCGTCTTGGGGATGGGTTTGCTGCTGGTGGAGAACTTGTTCACCATCATGGATTCCTGCCTCCTGATCACAGCCATAGTTATCGTCTCTTTCTGCAGCCTGTCTGTTCTGTGTGTCCTCATCCGTCCGGGTCCGGGGGACCAAGGCAGCGACAAGGAGAAGGTCGACCAGCTGAAGAAGAGGGCGTTTTACACCATCATGGCCATTCTTGGAGTGCTGGTGTTGAGGTTCACCTGGGGTCTAACCAGGTCAATATTTTACATGTCGAAGGCAAATTATTACTGCTTAGTCATGACAAGCTGCTTCTGGTTTTATTTGCCCAGCAGTTTAGTGCTGCCTCTGCTATTTCTGCACAGAACAGGGAAGTTGATGTGTTGCAAGAAAAACATGGACGGAAATCAAAAGTCAACAAAATAAAATGACCTTTATTAAAAGGCCCCGTTCAGACCAGACAACAAAAACACAAAATCTGATTATTTCTGTCTGATTTCTAGTAATAATATGCTGGCACACCTGAAAAAAGACAAAACTAACTTTTCAGCAAAAATATAGGAGCTTGTTTTACATCAATAATTGCTAAATATTGATAAAAAAAAAGTGCTATTTCCACCAGCAGACTATTCCACATATCAGAAGGGGGAAAAAATCATTTTTCTAATGAATATTTAGGAATTATTGACCTAAAACAAGCTCTTATCTTGCTGAAAAGTTACTTCTAAGTTATCTTTCTCTTATTTGGTCCAGTTTGGTTTCAAGTGTACCAAGATATTTAAACAAAAAACTGGACCAAATAAACTTTGTAAGATTTTGTGTTTTTTGGTGCAACCTGGGCTGCACAGTGGTGCAGTTGGTAGAGCTGTTGCCTTGCAGCAAGAAGGTTTTGGGTTCGATTCCTGGCCCCGGTCTTTCTGCATGGAATTTGCATGTTCTCCCTGTGCATTCGTGGGTTTTCTCCTGGTACTCCGGCTTCCTCCCACAGTCCAAACGCATGACTGTCAGGATAATTGGCCTCTCCAAATTGCCCCTAGGTGTGAGTGTGCGTGGGTATGGTTGTTTGTCCATGCACAAACAACCATACCCACGCCAGTCTGTGTTGCCCTGCGACAGACTGGCGACATGTCCAGGGTGATCCTGCCTCTCGCCCGGAACGTTAGCTGGAGTGGCACCAGCAACCCTCCCGA
Source organism: Poecilia reticulata (assembly GCF_904066995.2). Lineage (NCBI taxonomy): Eukaryota > Metazoa > Chordata > Actinopteri > Cyprinodontiformes > Poeciliidae > Poecilia > Poecilia reticulata. Next base: position 23,646,625 of record NC_088847.1, on the reverse strand, counting down.
CCCCACTGAGGGACAAGGGTGTTAGAAAATGGATGGATGGATGGTGCAATCTACAATGTTCACCTTAACAATTCATTCAAATGCTTCTGGATCACAACAAATCTGGAAAATCAGCTTTAATAAAAAGGTAAACCCAGCATTACTAAAGTGACCTTTTAAGGAAAATCTTTTATTTTATTTTAATTTATTCTTTCACTGCTTTCCTGGTCATTCAGTCGCAGTAAATCTGTAACAAGCAGAAAATGTTTGTGAGTTTCTTCTTCTTCTTTTTAGTCTAATCTCTCCTGTTGTCTCTTCTTTCATAAGAACTGTGGTGAATGTATTGAAATAAAAACCCAGCAGATATAAATGTTGTACATCTCAACTCTTTTTAATCAATAAAAAGCAAACTTTTGCAACTGCAATGGCTCCATGACATCATTATCATTTGTTTTATTTAAATTTTTAATGGAGGTTTTTCCATTGAATTTATACTTTATGCTGTGAAATTATTCTGAAATAAATAACGATAAGATAAAGCAATGAAGACAGCAAAAATAAATGTTTGCAGAAACCAAGATCAGTATGGAAGAGCATTTAAAATAAAGAAAATGTTAAGGTTTTTTGGGGAGGCATTCACCTAAAGTTGCTTTTATAACAAGCTGTCATAAAGACACAATTTATTCCAACGTATTTTATCTAAATCTTTTAGAAATACACACGTATCGCAGATATAAACCATTGTTTTCCTTTTTTTAAGCAGCTATTAATATATTTGAGGTCTGATTTCTCATCTCCAATATATAAAATTGTTGGTATCTTTTCTGTTACTGACTGAAATGGAATCTGGAGTAACTTCAAACAGAGTAAAGAAATAATAAATCAAATTTACTGGAGTTTTCTATGAAAATCAGACATTGAAAAAGGAAAAGACAGATTGCGGGTTGCACAAGTTTATCTTTGCACAAACGTCTCATCTCTAGTTTTTGTTTTGTACTCCAGTTACCCTGAAACCAGAGAGGCCAAAATGAAAATTTGCTTAGAGAAATTAGCTATTAAAATGGTAAAATGCAAAACAAACTGGCCACAATGATCCGTCCACCTGCTTGCTTCCAGTCAAATATAGGATCATATTTCAGTTTAAATGAGGCTGGAGATTATGACACGTAACACCCTGGTTATGAGTTAGTGTAGTAAATAACCTACTGGGCTTTAAAATCAGACTTTAACCCATTTTAACAGGTTTCTCATGTTTTTGCTTTTTGACACATTTATATGTTTGAATTAATTGAATAAATGTCAATATATTACATAGCCACAATTTTTTTTAAATAAAGTTTTAGTTTATTCAGTGAAAGCAAGGTCCTGTGTAAAAAGTTAAAACCTCTACAAGCTACATAAATGATTTTGAAATGGAGCTTTAAAATGGGGTCCAGTGGATTTGGAGTAATAAAAAGTGAGTATTTTCTATAAAAAAGGGAGTTATTAGTTTACTTCAGATTTATGCAGATTCAAATGAAAAATATTTTGTTTTTTATGACTTAATACATTTAATGATGGAAATAATATGTCTATATTTAGTACATCTATTTGGCTCTGTATTTAATTTATTTTTAAAAATCAGTTCACTTAGTAAATATGAATAGTTTATGTAACAACAAAGAGATCACAAATAAAAAGGAGGAGAAGGAAATATAAACTTACATCTATCCCATTTTCACATAAAGAGAAAATTACAACTCAGAAGACTATTACCAACATACTTTTTAAAATACATAAAAATAAAGAAATCATCAGTTTATTCTATATAATATTCCTTCATCATAAAGATTTTCACATTTATTTTAAATGCAGATAGAGATTTTGTGTTTTATTTCCATCAAAGTTTGTTTTGATCGAGACTAAAAGCCTGGTGGAGAATAGACCACACTGCCACCCAGTGGTTTCTGCTGGTAATCGCACTAATGGTCTCCATACTCATTTTACATGTTGCATAAACCAATTTTAATCCATTTATTAATAAAAAAAAATACAAACAATATTCCAATGCCATTTATCTTAACCGCTTATTTTCTGAAATACACACTTTTAAAGAGTAAAAACAGGGAATGATTTAATAATTTTTTATATACGACTTTATATTATATTATAATATTTTTATATTTGAATTATGTTATATTTTAATTTTGTATAAATTTTTGTATTGCAGCTGTTTTCAGAAACGGACCAATCAGCGGTCGGTCGTAATTTGACCGGAAGTACACGCCCCTTGTTTAGAGAAGTGAACTTCCGTAAACATAGCCGGGGTTAATTATTGCTAATTATTGCCGTCATTTTCGAGGAAAATAACAGGAAATTATGGTAAAACGTTATCAGAGGGGAACATGCGACCCCAGAGCTGTTACCCAGAGCATTTAGAGGAGAAATACAATTTATTACATTTCCAAAAAACCAAACGGAGTCTGGAATAAAGTGAGAAATGAATGAAGGCCTGCAGCCGACTCCATGTCCAAGGTGACCGACGGCGGCAACTACCACACGTAAAAAAGGTAACTTGAGGTAAACGTCCCATTTTTTATTTTTATTTTTTTGTCATAATGACACTGTATGATAGTCAAATCAAAGTACTTGATTTTATGTGTGTATATTTCATAGATAACTCTTAAGGCAGCATGAAAACATACAGCGGTATTTACAGTTAAGCACCTTTTTATGCTAATGCTAATTTTTAAGCATTTCCTGAAGGCAGATTTTCCCAACCCGGTATTATTTAAGTCATTACTCACCAGCTTTTCCTCTAGAAAACGCATCCCGCCAGCTTTCACGCATCCAGTGAGACTTTGTCTCCCTCATTCTTCCTCTGGCTGAGAAAGACTTGGTCTCTAACGACGGTTTCTACGTTGTTTCCGGAAATAACCGTGAAGACCTGATGTAGGACTCTTTGAAAAATGTTCCTGCTGTTTTTACCTCAGTTTTGGTTGATAAGGCAAAAATAGTTTTGGGTAACGGGTTGAGTTCTTCTTCTTTTCAGTTTTATTGGCGGTTGGTTAAAGAAAAAGGTCAGGTAATCGTTACCGCCACCAACCGGTAAGGAGTGTAAGGACATCAATACAGACATTAGTGGTGTCTGTATTGATGTACACACATATGTATGTTTAGATTAAACACCCTGGTATTTTTTTAAAAATCTAATTGATTGATTTCTAATAGACTTCTGCCTTTATAGCAGTTTGTTTGTCGGAGGTTTTCTCCAGTTCTTCATGTGGCGGCACCGGCGTCATGGCAATCATCCATCCATTTTCTTGCACCCTTGTCACTTAATTGGGTCGGGAGGGTTGCTGGTGCCCATCTCCAGCTAACGTTTTGAGGCAGGGTACACCCTGGACAGGTCGCCAGTCTGTCGTAGGGCAACACAGAGACACACAGGACACACAACCATGCACACACACACTCACACCTAGGGGCAATTTGGAGAGGCCAAGTAACCTAACAGTCATGTTTTTGGACTGTGGGAGGAACCCGGAGAAAACCCACGCATGCACAGGGAGAACATGCAAACTCCATGCAGAAAGACCCCAGGCCGGGAATCGAACCCAGAACCTTCTTGCTACAAGGCAACAGCTCTACCAACTGCGCCACTGTGCCACCTCATGGCAATCATGTTAGTGTGAATTTACAAAACCTGCAGTCTGATATATGTGCTGTGAAGTTAGGTTGTTAATCAACCATAAACAAATACAAATCCTTCACATTTAGAATAGTTAGCCAATTATTAATCCAAGGTGTTTTTACATTGTGCTCCTCAGTATTTGTATTTTGTCACAAGTAAGTCCTTGTTTGTCTTGTTTGTGATTTTGCCTTTTCTTGGGATGTATTTCTATTGCAATAATTTATAAATAAGTCAAATGTTCAGTTTTATAACAGTTTATGTTTTTGTGCGTGTTTGTTTGGGAGAGTCCTGCTCTCACGTGTAATCTGATATTTTAATCGTGTAATTTTCCTACAGCAATAACTCATTCAAAAAAAGAATGACTGAAAGCTAATTTGTTTGCAACATGCAAAAACCACTTGGACTTTTGTTTCGACATTTCATATTCGACATTTCATTCGACATTAGAACTATTTACCAGATGAGGGATCATTTTACAGCTGTCTCTAACTCTGCAAGACAAGCAGGAGAAAGTCGTCAAAGAATCAAGGTGGGTGATGTTTCAGAAGTTAATATTAAGTATTAAAACTGTTTTTATGACATCAGCATTTCATTAAGAGATGAATATTTTATCAACATTATGTATAGTTTAATACTGCAACACTCAAGCAATATTTTTATTATTTAATGCTAAATATAACATTTTGACAAATGTCTTGTATTGCCTCTCTGTACTTTTAATTTTGTTTGTCCTTATTCAGTAGGTGAGTTGATTTATTTTTAAAAAGAAAAAAAAAAGGCTACTCTGAATTCATTTTTTGTTGAACTTTAACCTTTACAGTTTTAGCTGCGTAGATTTTTAGAAATGTGGGGTTAGTATGAAATTTAAAACCAGAATCGACAGAAATAACAATTCCTAGTTTAAACATTTATTTACGAATCTATTCATTCAAATGTTTACATTTAGAATATTTTGTGCCGCTGCTGATTACGGTACACTGCAAAAACAAAATGTTACTGAATATTTTTTGTAGTTTTTTGAGCAGATATCTTAGTACACTTGAAATAATAATTTTAAAAAACTAACTTTTTAGACATTTTCACATTTTACAAGTTAAAATTTCTTATTCCACTGGCAGATTATTTCACTTATAAGTAAGTTTTCATCAATATTCAGGGATTATTGATTTAAAACAAGTTTTATATCTGGATAAAAAATTACTTATTGCTTAGTTTTGTCTGATTTCAACTGTACTAAGATGTTTGCACTAGAAACTAGATCAAAAATACTTGGTAAGGTTTTGTGTTTTTGCAGTGTGCTCCTTTTGTTTAATCCATTTGCCATGTATTCATGTTCAGCAGAAATGTCCGTGAACGCCTCTTCGTTCTCCAACAGCAGCCTTCCGAACTCCAACATGTCCTCCGGCGTCTTCCCCAGCTCTTTCTACACATTCTGCCTCAGCTCCAGCCCGAGCTCCTTCATCTACACCATGTTCAACGTCATCCGAATATTCCTCACCCTCCCTCTCTGCCTCTTTGTTCTCAACCTCGGTCTTCAGCAGCACAAGAAGAGTCCGTCCTCTTCCTCAGGGACGATGAGTCACACCGACTACTTCACCTATCATCTGGTGACCATGGAGCTCATCGATGTGTTGGGATACATTGTCTCCTTCATTGGCATCAGTAGCAATAATTTAAACCTGATATTCGGTGGGGTCTATGTTATGTTCTTTGTGTGGTACGGCCAGATGTCCTTTCATGTCCTGACGTGCGTGGAGCGCTACCTGGCTGTGGTTCATCCCATCGCCTACGTGGGATTTAGGAATGAGAGAGGGATCCGAATCAGGAACGGCGTCGTCGGCTGCGTTTGGTTGCTTTGCTTTATCGGAATTACTTTAATTTCTGTGAGGGATACGGTTTTCCCTGCCTGCATGTTGATCGTTTCCCTAACGAGCGTTTCCTTCTGCAGCCTGTCTGTGCTGTGTGTCCTGATCCGGCCCGGTCCCGGCGAACAGGCTGAAAACCGGGACCGGGTCGACCCGTCCAAGCAGAGGGCTTTTTACACCATTTCTGCTATTCTGGCAGCTCTCCTGCTGAGGATAACATGGGGAGCGCTTTACCTTCTCCTGTACCTCAGACAAGGAGCGGATGATTGCGTCGTAATAGTGTCATGTGTCTGGTTCACCATCCCAAGCAGCCTGGTGCTACCGCTGCTGTTTCTACACAGAGCAGGAGAACTACAGTGCTGTAAGCTGCAATGTTTGATAGAGAAGTTACACTTTTAGGGTTAATATTTAAAATGTTTGTCTAGGGAAATATTTATTCACTTTACCATTCTTATGAATTGGAACATTTTACTTGTTCAGTTTTTTTCTTAAAGGGTGCATATAATGCAAAATTCACATTTTGCCTGTTTTTGTTCTTTATTTTGAGACTCTACTGGTTCCAACACGACCCCAGCGCTTTTAAAAATCATCAGTTTTTTTTAGCAATAAGTTAATATTCTTTGGTGTTTAAAAACCTCAAGAATGTAACGTCATGATTCAGCAGGCACTGTGCTTCACCTAGCAACCCCAGGGAAGCCCAGCCTGTTACCGAGCAACCAAAACCTAGTTCTGCCCGTCTCCTAGCAACCCAGGCCAATCTGCAGAACATTTCTTCAGCTGGTTTTGCCGCTGTATGCTGGAAAAGAAAAGTGTTTTGTTGTTGACTTACCACCCAGAAAAACTGGCCACATTCTTGTTGGTTGTGTAGGAGGCTCTGCTTTTGCTTTTCAAAGATGTATAGTTGTATAATTGCGAGTCTGTTTGCAGCCGTATTCTCCTTTATTTCCATGGAAATTGATTAATTCGAAAATGTTTTATTGTTTCTGGAGGAGCGTCTTTTTAATTGTTCTTGGAAATTTTCTCCCAAGACTTGATTAAAATACGACCTGCCTGAAAAAAGTCACCAGTTGTTTTTATTTCACAATGGGGTTTTTTTGTACTTTCCACTCTTTCCTGGGAAAAAATATAAATATCCTGGTCAATATTTTAACGTAAATGACATTTAAACAAGTGACGATTAGTACATTTGTCCTACCCCTCAATCACTTCAGAGCGAAGATGACTACTTCATGAGTTTTTATTATTTCTGTAAGAAATGTGTGATGGCAAATGTTGTTTTTTTGCATACTGGTACTTTCTATTAAAAGCAGATGAAAGTGTTGATTTTTTTTTCTTCTTTGCTTTATTTAATAACCATAATTTAGCATTGAAATGTGTCCTAATAAGTTTGATGTTTTAAAAGAATACTTGCTATCAAATATAGGGATTTTTAATTCAAAGGACTCCTGCTCTCTTTTTACTGATAATATTTATAGGCTTCTTTGGTGAACAAGATGTTCTTCAGTTTTGAGTTTATCATCTGGCTTTGTCCTTATTTATTTATTTATTTATTTATTGTCTGAACTTACAGTTTTTGAATGTTTTAGCATTATGATGTCTTTAACCAGCTGATGATCAAGGATCTGTGTTTGGCCTCCGCCCAGTGATTTAATAATGAACAGAGTAATTTAGATTGATGAAATCCTGAAGTTTGTTAGAAATAGAAATGTTGGTTCCTAAATTTGGTCTTTGCTGCAAACGGAGTGTGCATGTTCACCGCCAGGGGGCGCCAGTTCTCCATCAATTACATTTGTAAACACGCAGCGGAAACCTTCAGCATGCCGCCACCTGCACAGTTTTTCACTTTATTTTCAGAAAGTTAAACTCATCCTCACACACAAAACAAATCCAAAACCCCTATTTCCTGAAATTGTGATAATTATGTCTTATAAATCATGCAAATCACAAATTCAGAATCCTGATGAGCTTTTTAGATACACAACTGCAGAATAAGACATTTTGATGTAAATGATCATTCTGCTGCGGACATGGCACACAAAACAAAACGATACAAACATTTATGACTTCAAAGGAATTTTAACATAAAATATTACATATTTTTTTCATCATATAAATTAGAACATTGGCTGAAGTGTTGGTTTAAGTCTTTTCCTGTAAAAATTACATAATGTGTGACGTGACCAGGCTTTTGTCAAACCTCATTTTAGCCAACATTAATCTACACCAGAACATAATTCTAGCTTCATATCCAACACTTGTACACTAAATCAATTGGGTGATTTTCTTCCCACTTTAGCTCTTTATAAGCTAACACTTATGAACAGCTGCATTTACTTATAAAGCGTATTTCAAGTCAAGATAATAAATAGTGCCAAAAATCAAGACTACTAATCTTATAAAACAATACAAAATAAAACGATGAAGAAAAAGTTACAACTTACAACCTTTAGCTTAAATCCAGAGAATCTGAGAAATGGGTTACTTATCCAAAGTCATTTGTAGATTAATAAAATTATCCACTAAATCTCTAAATAAAACATTTCTGAGAGTTTTAGTTAAATATTAACAAACTAAAGTCTTTCATTTAGTCCAACCATTCTTTATAATTTAGTTTCCCTGGAGTCCATCTTGAAAATCCTGCCTTCATTTGGCATTTTTGCGCCGCTGTAGTTTCCCTGCTTTGTGCAGAAACGGCAGAGGAAGCATCAAACTCCCAGGCAGCGTGAGAAACATGACCAAACAGTGACGGTCTGTTTCAGACAGGGATATGACAAACCAAACTATATTTATAGCACATCGCAGCAGCAGCACCATCAGTATTGACACAATAACAATAAACGCTCTTCGCTTTCGCTGGTCCAGTTTTTTCTTGAGCCCAGGCTTTTCACCCGGACCAGGACGAATCAGAAGGAACATAATCCAGAAGTTACAGAAAAAACCCACAGCGAGAAAAACCATCCAGATCAAGACATTTCCAATCAGGAAGCTGCTCAACATGCAACAAGTTCCAACAACACAAAGCAGCCAAACAGCAGCAACCACATTATTCCTGATTTTCCTTTTCTGGAGCTCTGGTAGGTTACGGGGTGACCGACGGCCAGGTAATGCTCCAAACAGGTCAGCATTTGAAACGGCGTCTCCCCAAACCATGAAAATAACCACAGATAGTCACCGGCTGTTACCATGTTTACATCAGACTCATAGATTCCCCAACAGCAGCAGATGGACCCACTGACGCCGACCAGCTCCGTGACAGCCAGGTGGAAGGTGAAGTGGTCAGAGTGACTCACATTTGCGGCTGTGGAGGAGGAAGAGGTTTGTTTCCACTGCTGGAAACCACGGCAGAGGATCGGGATGGAGGCGGGGAGGACGACTGAAACCAGGACCAGGTAGCATCCGGAGAAGACAGAGGAGCTCGGCGTGATGAAGGAGCAGCACATGTTTAACGATGACGAGCCGAAGACGCTCTCATTTGAGAACGATGATGAGTTTCTCGACATATCTGAAAAAAGAAGGGAGATATGTTATAAATGACGGCTGTGGAGAGAGTAAAATGGGTGCATTGTGACTCAAAATGAGTAAAATTTCAGCTTTCAATAGGACATATTGAAAGTTGTAGGTTTGATCCCACCTTCCCTAAAACGACAACCAATCAAAACGTCTAGGAAGCTGCTAAATGAATCCAGTTCAGCTCCTTTTCTCTATGCACATGTAACATTTTAACTATGCTACACACACACTGAGAACATCGAGCAGAAATCGCAGACTTTGCAAAGTATCACCAAAAAATCTTCAATTTAATTTCCATCATGGATTAAAATCAAACATCAGAGGAAAGTTTTATTTTTGTTAGTTTAAAAGAAAAACAATGACTGACTTCTTCTTAAAAGTTCAATAAAAAAACAAAACAAACTCACAATGTAAAACTGTTTCTTCTTCTCATAACTTTCTCTCTGGGATTAACATGTTTAACATGTTTAAAATAGTCGACTAAATAACAAAGTGACTATTATCATAAGTCATGAGATTTTAGTCACAGATGTCCTTAAAATAACTCCTTTCACTGATTTCTGCTGACTTGAAAACAAATCGGTTAAAAGCTTGTTGTTATGGCAACCAAACATCACTCTTTAATTTGTCCACCGTGTAAAATGCAAACACGTTTTTTTTTTTTTTGCATAACTAAAACGATGTCAAAATGATAAACTGATTCAAATCCATCACTTTGAAAACAAATGAATCTGCAGATGGAGACAAAACAAAACGACTATAACATGAAATCAAAGTTACAGAAAATACAGTTTTTGTTTTTCATGAGTGAATAAAACATCACTTATGGTTTGAGTTTGATAAACGTCGACAAACACATTATTTATTTACAAATTAGTTTGTCAACCTACTGAAGCCATCGAGCCCATAGATGTAAATGTGTCGATAATAAATAAGAATCCAATGCAAATGTTATTTACCACATTTAAATCCTGCTCCAGAGGTCCAGGCTGCTGTTTGCAACTGAAATAAATGACCAGAGCAATAAATCTGCCAAATTGTCCGGAGCCAAAACGGAGCGACAAAGACCCCGGAAAACCAAACAAGAACAATAATAAGGTCTGTGCGTTTTATTTTATTTTATAATTTATAATTTCATAACAGAAAATGTGTTCAATTCCAGGTAGTTCTTATATTATGACTGTTTCCAGGTTATATATGTTTTAAGTCTTTTTGTTGTAGTTTGTCAAACATTTGAAGTTAAATCGACGTTAGGAGCAAATATTTCTACATAACATTCCAGTGTTTGTAGTTTATAACACTTTCATTTTATAGCATGAAATCTGAAACAGAGCAAACAGACTGTTTCTAAATTAAAAAAAAAAAAAAACTTATTGATTTACACGAACAGGATTTTACTCTCAGCCGTCTTTACAAAAACTGAAATATTTAGCTTTACATTTAACAAAGCAACTCAAATAAAATATACTGAACAAGCAAAAATGACACAAGTTGAGCTGCAGATTTGTAAAACAGAACAAACCAAACAAATAGTTAGTATTCAGGAGATTGAGAGCTGATAAACTGTCATGAAGGTCAAATTTTAATGCATAAAGCTAAATTTACAGTGTTTTTCCCCAGTGTCAGTATTTATTCAAATGTTTTCACACAATATATTTATAATGTCCCTTTTTCTGTGGCGTTGCATTAGGATGACATGTGTAATTCTCTACATTAACTTTATTTGTAGAGGATTTTTCATACCAAATGCTTTGCAGATAAACAACGACACACACAAAAAAATTAAATTAAATTGTCATTTTGATAGGAATTGTTAGACAAAGATTAGGATTACTGGGACAAAAAAAAACAATGGTGTAGGGAAGAAACAGGATTTCTAAAAATGATAAAGATAGTAAAAGTCTTCAAAAGCATCGAAACAAATAATGAAACTCAAATTATTTGAACTTATTAAAGTATTTACAAGTACAAAAGTTGTTAATGTTAAATTAAAAAAAATCCAAGAAACAGAACCAACTTACTTAACTTTTGAGGAACAAATATATATTTTTAGATTAATCCCATTTTCAATTTGTTGAATTGATTTAATGCAATTTATTCGCAGCCTCCTCTGAACATGTCGGCCAACTCGTCTTCCTCACTCCTCCAGCCACACTCTTTCTCGCTCCTCTCCGTAGACCAGCACTGCTTCATCACCAGACCGAGCTCCTTCATCTTCATCGTCTACAACATCGCCACCATCATCCTCCTCCTCCCGCTCATCATCCTCGTCCTCGTCGCCGCATGGCAACAAAAACGTCCCCACGCCTGGAGCCACTTCGCCTGCTTCACCTACCACACCACCATCATAGAGACGTTTTACGTCGTTAAGCTCGTTCCCTATTTCTTTGGCGTACACACAAACAACGTGCCGGCGGTATTTGTCGGAGGCGTTCTCTCGTCCTTCGTTTGGTATGGAGAAACAGCTTTTCATGTCTTAACGTGTGCGGATCATTACCTGGCTGTGGTTCAGCCCCTCACCTACAGGAGCCTCAAGAGCGAACGGGGAACCAGGATCAGAAATGTCTGCGTCGGCTTCGTCTGGCTGCTCTGCTGTCTGAGGATGGGCTTGTGTGTAAAGAGTAAAGCAGCCTTCGTTCTGGATTTCTGCCTGGTGGTTGTTTCGTTGCTGATCACGTTGTTCTGTAATCTCTCTGCTCTGTGCGTTCTGGTCCGTCCGGGCCCAGGGGAGCCGGCCAGAGAGCGGCCTGACCGCTCCAAGCAGAAAGCCTTCCACACCATGGTGGTCATACTGATCGTTCTGGCACTGAGGTTTGTGTCCAGCCTCGTCTGGGCTGGAATATTTGTAACCCAGATGAAGAATGAATGCTTGGTCATGGCTGGAATCATCTGGTGCAATCTGCCAAGCAGCCTCGTGATGCCTCTGTTGTTTCTGCACAAAATGAGAAAGTTTGCGTGCTGCAGGAACAAACAGTGAAAGGATTTATTGGGGATGCTGCCTTAGCTCAAGATTCTCCCGTCTCTACTCTGTGATGATGATGCGCAACCAAGTTTGTCATGTGTTTGACATTTTGAAAGCACATTCAAAATACAAATATACTCCAGATATAGAACTTATAATGTGTGTTAAGATGTTAAAACTAATAGAAATGGTCCAGCACGTCTCTTTGTGTTGCACATTTTGCAATATTTTCAGCCGAGCTTTTTCGGATGCGTTCGCACTGCAGCCTGAAGTGACCCAATTCCGATTTTTTTGCCGAGCTGTTCACACTGCCAGTAAATGCGACCTGTATGTGTTATGCAGTCTGAACGGGCAAACGACCTGAAAGTGTCCCGCATGCACAGTAGAGGCCGCAATAGCGTCAGCGTTCTCAGTGTTCTGCCAACCGCCATAAAAAGAAGTAGTGCTCATTGTTTGCGGAAGTAAACATGGAGGCTAACGGTGGAGCTTAGCTTATATATTTGAAGTTGTTACCCGGCTGGAGCAGCATATTAACAACTTAATCCTCATATAATCCGTCATGGTTGTTGTTTTTCTTCCCACTTGCGCGTATCAGGAAGCAGAATAGTGAGATTTGTTGAGAATCAGTGACGTTCAGTTCGGATGAATGCGACCTGAACATTAGGTCGCATTTGAATCGGATACGTATCGGATATGGGTCACATTCGAAAAAGAATCCGACCTGTGCTGTTCACACTGCCATGAAAAGATTGGATACAGGTCGCATTACGTCAAAAAAAAATCGGAATTGGTCACTTCAGGCTGCAGTGTGAACGCACCCCAAAAAGCTCGGCTGAAAATGTTGCAAAATGTGCAACACGAAGAGACGTGCTGGACAATTTCCATTAGTTTTAACACCTTAACACACATTATAAGTTCTATATCTGGAGTATATTTGTGTTTTGAATGTGCTTTCAAAATGTCAAACACATGACAAACTTTCCACATGTTCCGTGTTTCCCACATGCTTCAAATGTTAAACTAGCCGTAGCTCTCCAATACAGATGTGCACAAATCTGTCCATATTCCACTAATGTCCAAAAAAACCACAATCTCACAATTGCAGTGTTTCTAATAAATTAAAATATAGAGTTAAAATCACATAAATAAGTTTCTTCACGTGACAAGTCATTTAAAAACATGTCACTCCATCATCCTCCAGCCACTTCCTGTCCACCTCTTTCCTGTTGCGATGTGAGAAAAATGTTCCTGTCATTTTGACATGGCCAGAAAAAACAACTCATTCTAATACAATAAAAAAAAATTCAAAGTTGTCATGTTTCCATTAAGCAGAATATTTTTTAGCAATATTGTCAATAGAAACACAGCTGCTGTTACAAATTTAATTTTCCAATTAAAACTTTGCAGTTTCACAATTTCTTCACATCTTTTAGACGTTAAAAACAACATAATTGACACATTCAAAGCATGTGGCACCATTCCACATGCTGACTGCTTTTCCAAGTTTCTACACAATGTAAACTTCACGTGTTCAACTTTTTACGCATTTCATACAGCAGAAAACACCAGGGAGGGTTTCCTGCCAGCTTGATGGAAATTACTTGTATAACAATGTTTTAAGTGGTTGCAGGAAATCATTTATTGTTATGGATGTAATCTTATTTAATTTTACAATGTTTATGTTTTTCCAAGTTTTAAATTTTGCAGAACCATGTACAAAATGAATTTTACATTTGTTGCACAGATATTCATGACAATATTAACATGCGAAGCTTTAGCGTTAACATGATGTTTAGCAGATTCACATGTGAGCTTTTGGTGTTAATGTGTTGCTAAAAACTGTTACGTTTCTTTTTCTTGTGTAGTAACAAAAGTAAAAGTCACTTAATTTAACAAATCTACTTTAATGTGTTATTTAGGCTGGTGTTAAAGATTAATCTGTCTCCTGACAAGCAAATTCATTATTTGCATTATTAAAACAATGTCACAATGATGAAACTATTCAGGTAAATCACCTGGATGAATTCACGTACACCTCATGTAAACGACTGGCACTGTGAAAACTAAAGATCTGGGGATTGTTGGATGGTTGTACCAATAATTGTTTATATTTTCATTCCTTGAAATGATGCAAAGTGGGAATAAATGTATGTAAATAAAAAATGAGGTATGAACTCCATGGTCTATTGTCAATAATAAATCAATCCGTTTGGCATTTGACTGTTTCCACTGTTCCGTATTTTATTGACAAATCATTTGATATGCCTGAAATCCTCAGGGAAAAAATAAATGTGTGATTTTCATATGAGGTTTAAAGATTTATCCATATATTTGCACAAACAAAATCAATTAAATGAGATTACACACGATGTCCCAATAGTTGGCAGATTTTTGTAACCTTAACTTAGATGATTCAAAATACTTAATAAAAAACTCTGAAATACATTAAAGTCATCATAACAGAAGATGAGGAAGAAATCTTCCAAATTCTGTTGTTGAGAGGAAATGTAAAATACCAAAAGAAGAATCAAAACAGAATCTATTAAATTCATAGCTGGTGCTGAAAATGTACCTTTTAAAGTATTATTCTCAATATTTACAAATGTATTCATTTATTTGCCTCTACAAACATGAATAAAAACCTGCAGAAGTGTCACTTCCTCAAAGAAAACATGAAAACATCTCCCGTCTGGCCTTTAAAGCTTTGGGGAATTTAATGTAAAATTGACTTTTCTGAGCTTTAGGTCACGTTATGATGTTACCTCATCAAACACATACCAGGAGTTTCACTCTGATTGTTTCTGGGGGGAAACACAGGAACGTCTTAAAGAGACAGAGGCCAATTTCAAAACGATGAGCTCAATTTTCCTTTATGTAACATATAACAACGGAAAGCAACACGATTAGATGATTGTGCTGTGAAATGACATTGCGTAACATTACTCCTCTGAAATTCACCGCACAGATTCGTAGTTTTACAAACAACTCAAACAAATCAAATTAAGTTAACAGATGTTTTACCTTACGGGTGAAAGTTCAGCCTCTCTTAGAGCTTTTACTGACGTAAAAATCCTTCAAAACTGAATGAAACATGCAGTCCAAGGTCATGCTTGTCTTCTGGAAAAAATCGATCTATTAGCATTAATCATTTGTCATGGGTCCGTGTGTTCACTATGCAAACTAAGCACATTTAAGAATAACCCACTAAGGAAGGTGAAGTGGCACAAAGTGGGCTTTAGATGCGACATATTTTCAGAGCTGGAGCGTCCGACCTGAGGAACGATGCAAAGCAGGAGCTCAGGACAAGACACTGATCCATGTAGGTCTCTCTTTTACTACTTTTACAAATAAAATTCACAACTTAGAGGTGGGGAAACTTTAATAACTGCTTGCTGAGGCATTTCAAAAGTCTTAAATATGGGGAAAAATAATTCACAAGTCAAGATTAGCTTCAGTTTAACCTACAAAAATGGACTTGTGTTGCATAAACAACTAACATGAATGTTTGGAAACAAAACGGCTCTTAGAAAAGTGCAAACCTTAGTTTAGCAGGTGATGGGAGAGATGTACACATTCCAAATATTAGGCAGTTTTAACCTAAAAGAATCAGGCGTCTGATGGGAGGCGTTCACATCCGTCTCGCTATTTGTGTTTCTAAACCGTTTAAACAGAAGCTGCACACTTTGATCATTTCTTTAGGGTAACAAAAACTGTTTCCATTGCAAATCTGAGCAAAACCTAACCGTGAAAAAAAAGAATTTTAAATTAGAAATGCAATTAAAATCATGTGAATATGTTTGTTCACATGATAAGTTGTTGGCATCAACACATGTAAATGTTTACTTTTTATCAAAAATAATTTTATTCGACATTGGCTTTTCCATTAATCTGATTTATTTTTGCTCACTTTTACCGTCTGCGGAAATGAAGGTAACAGCCTCCATTGTATTGTCAGACTTTTTATTTTAGCGGTGGTTTTTGCGTGTAAGGAAAATGTAAATATATTATGAGTGAATTACTTAATGACAAAGTTCGTTGGTGGATCATAATTTGTAGGATTTTCTTTTCTTCCTCTCCTCCAGGCCTTTCATCCACAAACTCCACCACGTTTCACTTCATCCGTTGTCTTCTGGACAAACCAAACTCCATAGTCTTCACCACTTTCTGCATCGTGGACACATTTCTGCTCCTGCCGCTCTGCGTCTTCATCCTCCGCCACGCTTTCCAGCAGCGCCGTCGAAACGCTTCAGTGAAACACTCCGACTGCTTCACACACCATGTGGCCGTCCTGGAGCTCATCGGCGTTTTGGGATGTTTCGTCTGTGTCTGCGCCGTTTCCAGTGAATGTCTAAGCCTAATGTCATTTGGGTACTCTTTATATTGTTTTACTAGTTATGGAGAGACCTTCTTTCACCTGCTGATGTGCTTGGAGCATTACCTGGCTGTCGTTCACCCCGTCACGTACCTGGGTCTGAGAAACGAGAGAGGGGTTCTGCTCAGAAACGTTTGCATTTCCTGCGCCTGGCTGCTTAACTTCACAGCAGCGGCTTTCATAGAACCAGTTGTTTCTGTTGCCCTGAGTTTGCTCTTTTCGATAATTACAATATTTGTCACTTGCTTTTGCTGCTTGTCCGTTCTTTGTGTTTTGATTCGTCCGGGCCCGGGGAAACGGAGCGGAAGCTCGACTGGGAGAGAACAGCTGAAGTATAAAGCGTTGTACACCATCTTGGCCATACTGGGGGCGCTCATAGTCAGATTTTCTTGGGGGTTTCTTTGGGTTTTGCTAAGTATGCTAGAAGTTGAACTTAATTGTTTGGTGCTAGCATGCAACTCTTGGTTCAACCTTCCCGGTAGCCTGGTGCAACCGTTGCTCTTTGTGCAGAAAGCAGGGCGATGCGTTTGTCTGAAAACCAGCAGAAAATGAAGATACGGACGAAGGAATGACTCAGAGAGCGAGCGGCTGCAGGCTCTTACTGAGGTTTAGGTCAGATTTTTATTTGTTTGGTGAATTTCTATTAACCTAAAACTGTCTTTCTCAAACAGGTGGTCCGCAAAGCACTGCATGTAAACTACCTTTCAGTTGCCGTGACATCAGCTCGATGTACGACGCTACAGCTAGCTTGCCAGTATTATTTTTGAAAATAATACTGGATAAATGGCTCATCCATTAGTAGTCATTAAATGCAAATTATGTACTTTTTAAAATAACATGCATGTTTAATCTATTGGGGGCAAAAATCACTTTGTTACATAATTATGTCCATCATTGTCTGTACTCAGTGCTTCTCAGTAGGGCTGCAGTCACTTTATTATGTTTTTGACAACAAAAAAATTGTCATAAAAACATCATAAAGATTATATAGAAATTAATCTACTTCTAGATTAATTTCTATATATTTTTATTAAAGTTTTAACTGGCCAAATCAATTAATTTCTATAAAAGAAAAAAAAACATTTATATTTCTTGTTTTCTGGTTAATGGTGTAAATAAAAAAATTTAAAAAAACAAACCTGTTTTTAAAATTTTTGTTTATTAAAAAATGTGTTTTAGTTCCTGTATGAAATATAACAAACTCCACTTAGAAATAATTTTGCTCTATTGATCCATCGTATATCTACATTTACCTGCCTCTCGGATAATTAAGTGTTTTATTCTTATTATTCTCATTATTAGTTTTTTAATTGCTCCACCTGCTGATCATGTCATTCATACAACCATCACTGCTTATAAACTCTCACTCGTACACAGTTAATATATTAAAAGACAGGTTTCTTTGTCTTTGTTTATTTTGTTTTCTTCATTAATGTAACGTACCGCACCTTGCATCTTGTACTCTAATGTAAAATAAAGCTCTTTATTGTTTAAACCCTCCTTGTATATGATAGGGATTTTTTGGTATTATCATTTTGTTGTTACTTAATGTTAATCAGGTTAAAGTGTTCTCCTCTTTAAACTGTAAGTGTGAACTGACCTAGAAGTCACAGCTGCCTGTTATCTTCATGTGAAACAGTTTGACCGAGATTTGAACCGGGCTCAGATCATGGGACAGATGTTAAATTGTTTTACGACCTTTGCTGTGTTTAGGTAAAATGTTTTACGACCTCAGCTGTTTCCTCTGCTGTCTTATCTTGCCTTTCCTCCCTCTTTGAAGTTTGATAATAAAAGACAAGCTGTATCCAAAGATTGGCAGAACGCTCTGTGAACGGCTCGATGGAGCAGTTGACAGAGTTTTTCTCCTTCTGCAGAAGTCGGCTAAAAACTCATATACGTTGTCTGTGGTTCTCTTTTTCCATGTAGGTTTCAGAAAATACCTAACAGTATATCTCTAATCAAAGTGCTTTAATCCTGGATGTATTTTCAGTAAACGAGCCAAACTTTTCCAGATTTTAATTCTGTCAAATCTCTGTAATAACAACCAAATAAAAGAAATACAGATGACAATGGAGTTTGCATTTACTCTCTAAGGATAAATGTTCATTTAAAACTCTCAATGCTTATTTGCATTTGACAGTTCATCAATCTTTTTATTTCCAGAAACAAAAAAACTAAAACCACTGGTTGCTTTGCAGAAAGCATTTCTCTTCTATTAACATTTACATGAAATAAAAGTCACAGATATGATAAATCAATATAATTGCTATATATTATTCCATAATCATGTGAGCTGAGTGAAACACTCGGGAGCTTTAGCTGAATGTGTTTTTAGCCATTTTGGGATTATGACAAAATAACTTTTTCAGACGTTTTCACAGACAATTCTAACAGAAGTTATAAAATACTCATCCATCAAACATAATTGATCATTAAAAACTATTTGTTGTCAACAGTAAAGTCCAAATTAACTCAGAAGTTAATTTCTGATAGCAAATAAAAACAAATAAACTTCTTGGTTTAACTTAACTTAAATTTTACTTTTTTGAGTGAATAATTTTGAGCTCAACTGCAGTGTTAAAAAGAAAAGCAGTAAAATCATCAATAATTTTCTAACCTGTCATCTGCATAGAAATTACAATGTAGATATTGTTTTTATACTAAAGGGAATCTCCTATAAACTAAGAGAAGTCATGTATTGAAATACTAAAGTTTTACTGGATTCTTCACATTTTAAAAAAGATGAAAAACAATTTACATTTTTAACAAGATTAGAAAGGATTTGATTTAGCCATTTCTCACATAAAATCATTAATTATTGGGTTGATGTCAGTACAAAAATAATAAATATAACATGTGAAGCCAATGCAAATAACCCACAGTCAGATTTGTCTCAGAGGTTAAAGGAACCTGCAGAAAAGCCACACAACACAATTTGTGTGAATTCAAAGTGAGAATCGGACATCTGAAAGGTTAGTGTTGCTTTCATATTCTTAAATTATTATCAAATTAAACGTTGTTTGTTCTCAGAACCGATGCTTTTACATATGCAGGGGCAAATAAATAACTTCCAGAGTTTGACATCAAACTCATTATGGATTTTTTTTATTTATTGAAAGTTTAAGTAAAAACAAATCAGTGGGGAAAAAAACCCCCAGTGTTGATATAAAGAGAAAATTAATTAAAAAGCACAAAGGACAGAAAATTAACATAAAATAATGGATGGATATATATGGAAAAAATAAACTAATATGGAAGTACCTTTAAACCAACTGTAACAAAAATATGGCAAGACCTTTTGAGCAAAAATGAATACATGAAATGAATAAAAGATGGAATAGAACTGAAAAAAATAACAGTTTTCTGTGTGATCTAAATTAGAGTTCAAAATGAACTTTTTTAGTAAATAAACTATTATTTTTTGTAACAATGAATCTATATGCTTTCTTGAATTTTTGGGGGGATTGATAAAAAAACACAAAGCATAATTGTATATTTGGTATAAATAATACATGCTTTATGAGTAAAAGTAAAAATCGGGAATTTGTATTTTTAAGTAAACATTACAAAATAAACTACACCAAATCTTTGTATGGGTGCAGCTGCTCTATTGATAGGTGTTTATTCAAAATATTGTTTCAGGAAGGCCAAATAAAAATGATGACTAAACTTTTGATTTTACATCATTAGTAAATATTAAACATAAAAAACATAAAACCCCAATGAAGTAACAGGTTTATGGTTGATATGTGACAAAATGTGAAACGGTGTGAATGTTTTTTGAAGTTATTTGATTTGCTCCTTCGCTCTGCATGATGTTTTCTAATTTTACTCCATTTCGTTTCTCCAACCAGACATGTCGGCTAACTCCTCCTCATCACTGGAGACTCTTCTTCCTCCCTCCATCTTCTTCATCTCTGAAAGTTTTTACTGCTTCATCTCCAGACCGAGTTCCTTCAGCTTCGCCGCCTTCTACATCACCCACATCGTCCTTCTTCTCCCCCTCAGCGTCTTCATCCTCCTCTCCGCTCTCAGAGAGTGGAAGCGAAGACGCTCCACCGGCGCGACGGCGGCGTTGAGTCACTTTGACTGCTTCACTTACCACATTGTTGTCATGGAGACGTTTTGTGTCTTCAGGCTGGTCCCTTTCGTCATGGGCATCTATACTGAAAACGTAATGGACGTATTCGTGGGAGGACTTCTGTCGTCCTTCATCTGGTACGGCGAGACGTCGTTTCACGTCTTAACGTGCGTGGAGCGCTACCTGGCCGTGGTCCACCCCGTCACCTACCTGGGCCTCAGGAACGAACGGGGAACCAGGATCAGAAACGTCTGCATCTCCTGTATCTGGCTGCTCTGCGTCGTAAGGCTGAGCTTGTTCGTGCTGAAAGACGTTTTCCTCGCCATGGATTTCTGCTTCTTGCTGATCTCGCTGATAATCATGTCGGCCTGCAGCCTTGCGGTTCTGCGTGTTTTGGTCCGTCCAGGTCCAGGAGAGCAGGGCGGTGAGAGGGTCAGCCAGTTGAAGAGGAGAGCCTTTTACACCATTGTCACCATTCTGGGAGTTCTGCTTTTGAGGTTTAGTGGCAGTCTGATTTGGACTGTCTTCTTCATGTCAGACAAAAAGAGTAACTGCTTGATCATGGCTTGTGTAGCTTGGTTTAATGTCCCCAGCAGTCTGGTCTTACCTCTGATGTTTCTACACAGATCAGGAAATTTTATGTGCTGCAAGAACAATTTCCATTGAAGCTTCATTACAACATTTGAAGAATGTTTTCGCCCCTGATGGTCCAGTAGACTGGGTGTGAATTGGGACCTAAATGCAACATTTGGGACTTTTTCAGCTGCTGCGCTGTTGTTCCCCTCCTCGCCTGTGGGGGCGCTGCACCAAGAACCACTGAAATAAATTACATGAAAACCCCTGAAGAAGACAAAAAGAGCGCAACTTCCTTTTTCATAAAATGTAAACAAAAATGGAGTATCATCAGATTTTAGTGATTGTAACGTTTCTCTTCTGTCATTTCTCTGCTAGCGCTAGACACGAGCGTCTGTTTTGGTTGTATTTACCCAGAATGCACTGGGTTATAATCCACTTCCTGTTTTTGGAGCCGTCTTAGTTCTGCTTGGCGTTTATATATGCATTCAAACAGCACCAGTTCATTTTATTTTAGGAATTCAAATGAGATGCTATAAATGCACTATTTAATGTTGCAACTCTTAACTAGGAAGTCCAGTTTGTTATTGACATTATAATATATATATATACATATATATATATATATATATATATATATATATATATATATATATATATATATATAATTTTCTGACAAGTAGTAAAACAAGTTTTAATCCAGATACAAACAAAGAATACCATAAAATCCATTGAATTTTGACTTTTGGAGAATTAAACATGCTTATAATAATCTATTTTAATAGTTCAATCACTAGAAACATTTTGTTTATGTATTCCAGTTTCTCAAGCTGTAATTTGTGGAATATTTGAATAATAATCCATCTATCTTCAAAATCTGTGAATGCCTAAATGCAGACGGGTGGAGGGAATCTATTCATTTTATTTTCTCAAGCGCTGTAAAAAGTCAGTCGCTGTAGATGATTTACCCAAATAAACTATGTAGAAAAAAATAATATGATGATAAAACATGCTTTATGACTGTGTTTTCATTATGCTTTTTTATTTTGTTGATTCCTGTCAAGATCAGTTTTTTCTTATGTAAACTTGTTTTGTATTGACAACAGTTTTCTGCTAAATGAAACAAGCATATTAAAACTGTTATGATGCTGCTGGTTTGCTTTATAAAGTTGACTATAATACTATTTAGAACATTTTTACTTTTGTTTATTTAGATCAAAATAGACCTGAAGTGTAGAATCACATTAATGTGGTTCTGTGGGTTTGCCGTAATTATTTACAACTCTTACATTGAACATTTCTCACTCTGAACTAATTTTGAAATGTATTCATTTAAATCAAAACCAAGTGATAATGCGTCGCTCCCAAAGTTTTTCTTTTGTTTTAAACAACTCTCTAAAAGTCACGTTTATTGCTTCAGACTGGATCTTCTATCCAACATGATGGTAAAAACAATCAAAATGTCACTATTTGACTTCAAACCCTTCCAAAAACTAAATCTAGACATTTACTTTTCAGCTAAATGCAGTAAAAACAATAAAAAATATTCCTCATTTGTTTTGAATAATTCATGGAATAGGAGCATCAACTCTGCTGCCAATAGTTGTTCGCATGACGATCCATCAATCTTGACTTCACACGATGTTTACCTGCTAGTTATTTTCTTTACCTGGAAACATTTGAATAAAACAATAATAATAATAAGGCTTCCAAAGGTCAGCGGTTTTATTCACACACCTCTCAATCTTTAACTCATTTGAATTGACTGACGTGTTCATAAACCTCAGATGAAGACGTCGAGTTTTTTGCAAATGAGTTTTTATGCAAAAGCAGCAAAAAACAACAACATCCTGTCGTCACAGAAATAAACATTGTGATCAGTTTAAGCAGCAGAAGGAAATGAAGCTGGCAGACGTATCAATATGTTTAAAACAAAACTTCACCCAGTTTCACTTAAAAACAAAACCAACATGAGAACAACTTCAGAATAAAAACTTCCATTAAATTACATAGTTTTTAAATGAGACTCATTGTTAAAACCAAAAATCTGAACAAACTGTAAAATGACTTGAATTGAATCTTAAATGTTTCTGTTCTGTTCATTAAACCACCTCACAGAAAATGTTTCTCAATATTTTTCACTGATTCATTCCAAAAACAGTAATTAAAACTAAACACACTTCTATAAATAAAGTAAATATTCATCTCTTAAAGAAGATTATCATGTTTTTAATCATGAATAACATAAATAACACAAAACTTTGATGAAAATGCTTTTAACTAAAGTCTAATTTGTGGATATTATAGATAAAAGAGCATGTACAGCTTATTTAAAAAAGCTATGTAGACAAATATTTAATTGGAGTTTAGTTGTCTATTAAATGTATTTGTAGCAAGTAGGAAGATCAGGGAGCCTCTAAATTAATTAATGTAACTTTTTTTTATCTCTTAAACTTCAGAAAAGCATAAACTATTTTACTTGCTGCAAATTGAACTTTCTAATCCTAATAATGTCCCTAAAACATCAAACCTTAGACAGAAATGTATGTTATCTGTCAGAAACCTTCAGTAAAAAATATCTTCTGCTTATTTACAATTTTCATATTTAGTTCAGTTAAACAAAAACTTGCACGTTTTAACCACAGGTGAATAATAAAATGAGAGAACATATCTGAAATAAATATTAATTCACAAATCAAGATGCATTTTAGTTTAAATTCTAAGACTTTTAAGTCCAATTCTCAATTTAAATACATTGCAGTTTTGCTAAGTGTGATTCTTAAACCTTCAGAAAAAAAAATTCGATAAAAATAAAGATTTAAAACCCAAAAAATGTTACATATTCATGACCATAATGGGTCCAACTGCACCTCAAACAGACATTTTTCAACCTGCTCTGTCGTGTCATGTGGTGCCTTTGTTGTCTTTTTGGGAGCTGAATAAATAAATTTAGGTCAAATTCAATATCCATGTTTATGCCAACCAATTCCAAGATAATCCATTAAATTAGGAATCATTTTTTACAACAGTGCTGCTGGATTTTCTTACAACAAACCAGTTTCCCTTCTCTTTGCAGAAACAACAGAGGCAACACAAAACTGCTGGGCAGATTCACCAGGACTCCGACAGCCACCAGTAAACAGTGAGAACTGAGATTTAAACCGTCTACGATGCTCCAAATCACGCTTCCGATGAACCGCAGCACCTGAACCACCAAAATGATCAAAATGGTTTTGAAAGCCCTCTGCTTGGCCTGATCGTTCCTCCTCAAACCGGCTTCCTTATCGCCTGGTAACGGCCGGTACAAATTAAACAGAACAGAGAGGCTGCAGAAGGACACAAACGTCAAATTCACAACCAGGACGCAAACATCGAAAAAGACGAGAAACTTTCTGAACGCCATCAGACCCATGCAGACGAAGGAGAGCAGCCAGACGCCGAGAACGGCGACGTTCCTCAGCCGCACGCCTCTTTCGTTTCGAAGACTCAGGTAGAAGGTGGGATAGACGACCGCCAGGTAATGCTCCACGCACGTCAGCAGGTGGAACAGCGTCTGGCCGTGCCACACCAAGGAAGTAACAAAATTTCCAACAAATACTAGATGGAAATGTTGGCCGTAGACGGTGCAGCAATAAAAAATGCAGTTCAACACGTTGAGCAGCTCCATGGCGGCCAGATGGTACGTGAAGCAGTCAGAGTGACTCAGGGCGCGTCTCGATTGATGCCACTGGTGGAAACCTCTGTGGAAGATGAAGAGGCAGAACGGGAGGAAGAAGAGGAAGTCGATGGTCCAACAAGCAGTGAGGATGAAGGAGCCGGGAGTGGAGACGTAGCAGGAAACCAGATCGTCCAGCGGGGAGCGGGGAGGAAGAAGAAGGGACCAGTTTGAGGATGAGGAGTTTGTCTTCATTTCTGTGAGGGAGAAAAAAAAAAGAGTCAAATCAAATTCACAAAATACACAGAAAGAAAAGGTGAGGAAGAAAAGCTGAGCCAATAAAAAAATCTATTTATTGACTGAGAAAAACATGAATGAAGAAACTTTTCCCCCACATTGTTTTTAGAGCGTCATCATTACTGTATTGGTCAATGATGATGAGTTACTGACAAGAAGCTCAGTCATTTTCTTTTGATTATTAAAAAGTTAATGCTCTGACGTATACAGTAATGATTAAAAAACAGGATTTCATACTTCAACATCTGTGACGGACATATTTTCTACCAATTTTAACTTTTAGGAGTCTAAGTTTCATGATCAGAGGTACAACTTAAAAAAAGGTACCAGAGAAATATTTTAGCTTTTTTGTGCATTATTTGTGTTTGACCTTTGTGAACTCCTCCAAAACTTATCAAAACAATAGAAACGTCTTTTCCTCTTGCATTCAGCTCCAGATCGAGCAAGAATATCAAGAATATAAAGTCAGAAAATGTAGTAAGTTGTTCTTTTTGTGAAGATAATTGTTGAATTGAATAATCTCTTAAAGCCAACACATTAAAGAGTTCTGTCCCTTTTTTTAAAATCAAACTTTTGACTTGTATAAATAGAATCTGAAATTTTATGTTTAACAGTCATTAAGGCCCAGATCTACATCCATTTATCACCTGGTATTTCAGCTGTTATTGGTAAATCTGATTCTCTTTTTAGATAATAATAATAATAATAATAATAATAATAATAATAATAATAATAATAATAATAATAATAATAATAATAATGAGTAAAGAACAAACACCAACCTTCTCTGTGTTTCCATTTCTTAATGTGATTCATGTGAGCAACATTTATCCTTTTATTTCAGCTCCACCTTCCCACACTGCTGGGCTTTTATTTATATTCAAATAAGCTTTTATTTGCATTTTAAAACAATTCAACAGCAATAATTAATGACAAACAATTTAACTTAAGATGGAAAGATAATAAATTATCGCTTGACAGACGACAGAAAGTCACAAACTCTGTGATTTTCCATTTGTTTTGATCCAAACCAACATAAGAAACAGCATTCATTGTATTTAAATTGGTATTTTTCCATTTATTTTGTATTACTATTTTTGGTTTATTTTTAAGTCAAATAAATATTGATGTAAAGTTTGTCATGGATGATGTGTGAGCTGTAAACAGGCAGCAAAATCCCACAAAAAAAATAAAATAAAGCAAAATAGTGAAAGGTTCTGCAAACAGGAAACAGAAAATAAAATAAAAACAACCAGAAATATTCTGGAAAGAAAAGTGGGTTAAATAAATCCGTCTGCATGGAGAAATTTATAAAGTTGGGAAATAAAAAAACTAAAAAAACGTATTGTAGCTGAAGACGATTCTACAAGTTACTGAATCTTTGGCTAAACTTTGTTTTCTGCCTTTGTAGTTCTTAATAAATCTATTTTTTCTACAAATGTTACTTTTGCATTAAATAGTTTCTAATTGTAGCTCTGTGAGGTGCATGTATTGATATTTTCTGTTGTTTTGTTTCTATTTGAAAAATTGATCAGGTTTTGTCAGTGGCGCAAAAAGTGGGTATGCAGGGTGTGCAATAGCGGCGCAGCACCAGAGGGGGCGCCAAAACCCCGTCTGGAGGGGGCGGCGCGCCGATGATGTTTTCCCATACACTTCAGGCGCCTTACGCTCCTTCACCTCGCGCACATAACGAGGTAAATGTAGCGAGTTTTACCCTTCAGGTATCGTCGCCTCGGGGGGGCGATCTATGTTTTCGCATCCACCTGAATAATGTGTAGTTGCGCCACTGGGTTTTGTGATTAAACCATCAGCTGCTGCTCGTCTTTTACACGCTGCTTGAATAGAAGATAAGCACATTTAAATAATCGTGACACTATTTTTCATGCAAATTCGTCATCTCTGCAGCTTGGAGCGAAACACGGAGCTAAAGCGGACAGTAAAACCTCAGTCTGTCACATTTACATCACAGAAATGCTCTGAGTTCAGAGGATCAGGACCGAGGGATGAAACTCTGACAGACACAAAGGTTGGTGCTGTTTTCAGACTTTATTTCATTATAATTTAATAAAAAAAATAAAGAAGGAAGGGGTAGACATGTACAAAAACTGTCAATGCTTAAAATAATGCTTGGAAATTGATTTATTGAAGATAATTTGAACAAACCAGATTTGGTGTGTATAAAGTTTAACAGATTTTGTCACTTTTGGGTCATTTTTAAACCATAAAATCCAGTTTTTCATGTTTTTTTTTCCCGTCTTCTAGACATCATGACAAACCCAAACATTTCCTCCAGCGTTGCGTCTTCATCGTGGGAGGCCGAGTGCTTCGTCTTCGGTTGGACCTCCGTCATCTTCACCACCTTCACCATCACCAACGTGTTGCTTCTCCTTCCTCTCATCATCATCATCCTCGGCTTGGCTCTGCAGAAATGGAGGCAGAATCGCTCGCATTTCTCCTCGGCGTGGA
Source organism: Poecilia reticulata (assembly GCF_904066995.2). Taxonomy (NCBI): domain Eukaryota; kingdom Metazoa; phylum Chordata; class Actinopteri; order Cyprinodontiformes; family Poeciliidae; genus Poecilia; species Poecilia reticulata. The sequence continues at coordinate 23,619,195 of NC_088847.1, read as the reverse complement.
TGAGCCACTGCGACTGCTTCACGTACCACTCCGTCGCCATGGAGATGATCGGCGTCGCCGGTTGCATCGTCTCCTGCTGCGGCGTTTTCATGGGGAATTTGAAAGTCAGTGCGATCGGGAAATATCTTTTCTTCTTTAAATGGTACGGAGAGGTTCTGTTTCACGTCCTGACGTGCCTGGAGCGCTACGTGGCCGTCGTGCATCCCGTCACGTACCTGAGTCTCAAAACTGAGCAAGGAATCAGAATGAGGAACGTCGTCGTTGCTTGTGTCTGGATGCTTTGTTTGGTGTTTCAGTCGTTGTTTCACTTTGAAGCTATGATTTATTGGGAGTTGTCGTTCCTGGTGTTGGTTTTAGTGGTCATCTCCTTCTGCAGCGTCTCTGTCCTCTGGGTTTTGGTTCGGCCCGGACCGGGGGAACGAGGCGAGGACAGACAGAAGGCGGTCCAGTCAAAGCAGAGAGCGCTCGTTACTATAGTTTCCACTCTGGCCGTGATGACGGTCAGAGTGGTGCTGAACGTGACTTTGGAGGTGATTTTCTGCTCGACTAGTTCCGTTAACTGTGTTTTATTGACGACTGTTTTTTGGTTTCACCTCCCCAGCAGCCTGTTGTTACCGATTTTATTTTTATACAAACAGAGAGAAAACATTTTTAAACAAATGATGTTCAGCAAGGGTTAGGATTAAACTGGGCACTTAGACCACTTCTCCACTGGTTAAGGTCCAGTTCGGCTCTTCCAGAGTTTACAGCTTCGATCGGTGGACAACGAGCGACCAGAACTGTGGTCCACTGTCCAGTGATGTTTGCAGCATAAAAAAACCTCAAGTTCGGGGTTTAATGGACTCAAATAAACCCAGATGTTTCATTTTATCTAGTAGAAATGATCTGCTGGTCCAAACAAAATGAAAACAGCTCAAGGCAGCTGATTATTTTGTTGCTACACATATAAATATAACTATATTAAGGAATTTTATTTTTCATTTTTCAAGCATGCAATCTTTTGGATTGCATCCATTTATATCTATGAAAAATAAAGAAAAACATTAATAAAGTGTTAATTATTAAAGATAAAGGTTGTAATCATGTTTTTGCAGTTAAAAGATGTAACCCAATATCCACACATTAACTTTATAAAAATAAAAAATAAAATGGACATCAAGCCAAACTAAAATTATATGTTTCCAGTGAAGTCGGCACAAAACTATAACTCTGATAGCAGGCGGCATGTCCGCCGTTCTGCTTTGGTTGAAATATTGCTTGGAGTTTGCAAAGATGTAAATCAAGAGGTGATCAATCAAATCTAATCAAATCTGGGTTTGTTCTTCACCTAGTGAGGATGAAAACAGAACGAACCAGACGGAACCAGCTGAAGCCGCAATGCTGCAGGAGAGAAGAGCCGTTTGTCACATTACAAATGTCTGCAAAACCTTTTCTGATTCGCTGCTAATTTAAAAAAAAAAAAGACATTGCAGTGTTTCCATTAAATAAAATATCCAGTTAAAACTCGTGAATACGTTTGTTTCTGTGATAAGTCAGTAAAACGGTGGAACCGAATGAAAACGCGTGAAACGTTTCAGCCTCTGTGTCTCATTCAGGCTGAAAATCCTCCAGAGTTTCATCAGACATGATGAAGTTGGACAGAAATAAACAACGTCAACAACTTGTTGAAACTCAAAACTTTTTCTACAAGCAGCTGCATTGTTAAGCTCATCGCTGTCCTCGCATCTCTTCAGTTTTATTAAAAGTTGAACAAATAAACATTTATTTGTAGAAGATGAATGACTTCTTTGGGATTTCATCAGCTGTTTATCAGATCACGATGTATTCTGCTTGTTTTCTGTTTGAGTTGTGAATATTTCAGGTTTGAATCTTTTATCATCACTCGCTTGTCCGCCTTTGTTTTAAATGATCGACGTTTGTGCCTGAAATTAGCGGTGAACGCGTGAATTTTACACGTTGCTTAAATGAACACGTTTAAATCATAGTGGCACTTCTCTGATGCAAATAAAGTGGATTTGAATAACACTTGGAGTGACACGGAGAGGACAATAAAAAGTTGGGTCTGAGCAGCAAACAGAGAGGAAAGAGGCTGAATCAGAGGAGACCAAGCTGTGCTGAACACCGGGGTTAGTTTGGATTTTATTTGTAATTATGTCATAATATTTAAAGCTGAGATATGTGAAGGAGGAGATACTTGGAAATGGATTTATTAATATGACTTTAAAAAAAAGTCTTGACTCAGTAAACAATTTAAATCTTACAGAACTGGTAAAACAAAGACGAAGGGGATGTGAATGTGTTGTTAAACTGATAAAAGTTTCTTTCTCAGACATCATGGCGGACGCATCGTTACCAAGCAACAGCTCCCTTCCTGGCCCAAACGTTTCCTCTGACTCGCCGCTGGATGCTCACTGCTTCTTCCGCGGCTGGAGCTCCGTCATCTTCACCGCGTTCAGGTTCACCTACTCTCTGCTGCTGCTTCCTCTCAGCCTCCTCATCCTCAGCCACGGCCTCCGGAAATGGAGGCGAAGCTGCTGCTCGGTGAGCCACTGCGACTGCTTCACCTACAACTCCGCCACCATGCAGCTGCTCGGGGTGGCCGGCTGCACCGTCATCTCTTGTGGGGTTTTCACGGAGGACGCTAACATCTCGAGTAAAGGATCGTATGTTTTCTTTGCGAAATGGTACGGAGAGATTCTCTGTCACGTCCTGACGTGCCTGGAGCGCTACGTGGCCGTCGTGCATCCCGTCACGTACCTGAGTCTTAAAAGCGAGCGAGGAGTCAGAATGAGGAACGTCGCTGTTGCTTTTGTCTGGGTGTTTTCTGTGGCAGGAGTGAATTTGTATCACATTGAAACTGTGGTTTATTGGGAGTTGTCGTTCCTGGTGTTGGTTTTAGTGGTCATCTCCTTCTGCAGCGTCTCTGTCCTCTGGGTTTTGGTTCGGCCCGGACCGGGGGAACGAGGCGAGGACAGACGGAAAGTGGTCCAGTCAAAGCAGAGAGCGCTCGTTACTATAGTTTCCACTCTGGCCGTGCTGACGGTCAGAGTCGTGTTTAATGTGGCTTTGGAGGTGATTTATTCCGTACCAGAGTCGGATCACTGTGTGATTCTGATTTCTGTTTACTGGCTTCACTTTCCCAGCAGTCTGTTGTTGCCAATTATATTTTTATATAAAGAGAGAAAAAATATGTTTAAAAATAGAGATTTTAGGTGATGTTTGGTCAAGGAGTTAGGAGGAAATGTACTAAATTACATTTGTAATTGTTAAAAATGTTTGGGGTTTTTTTTGTGTATAAATAAATAAATTAACAACATGTTTCATTTATATCTATGTGTTTGTCCATCTGGCTGGAGCTGCTTCAAAACAATAAAAAACGTGAAAGTTAACTGTTTATTCTGTTATTATTTTTATTAGTATTATTTTTCTGCTTGTTGATGTGTAACAAAAAAATGACGCGCCCTGAGAAAGTCTGGGAAATGTCACCAAAGTGGGCGGAGCCAATAAACGACCAGGTGTGAAGAATATCAGGATGAAACTTATTCACTCTGTTGATGTTTATTAGTTTTAGAAAACCAGCCAGTGTGGGTTTTTTTTTTTGTTTTTTTTGCACATTTCAAAAGGTTCCACCATCATAATGTACAGTCACATGTTTATTTTGTTGAAATAAAAACTGAAGAGTTTAAACAAAACCAACACACTTTTAATATTTTAGCTCAGAACACAGAGATTTTTAAATAAAACATTGAAATTACAAAATTATGCAAAAGTAAAATGTATCTAAAATGAAACAGATGTTTTTTAAAGGGTAAAGTTTACATTAAATTGGTAAACGACAGTTTTTCAAACAGTTTCCTGTGTAGAAATGTACATCTGGTCTGTCTTTGGTTATTTGTATAAAGGTGGACCAGAAAGTCCATTCAAACATTTACATAAAATAAATCAAATGCAAAAAAAGTCAGATTACACAGAGATCAATGCTGTATTTTGAATATTCACAACAGAACAAAACAGGATAATTTAAAAAAAATGATGGAAATTTGCTGGAAACTCTTACAGGAATAAATAGTAACACAACGGAAAAATACAAACAAATGAGCGAATCACTTCCACAACTTAAAAACTAAATCAACTAAACTATCCTTTAATATTAACCTTATTAAAACCTACATTTTGTGAAAGGAAAACTGAATTTATTTATATTTTAAAATTATTGTAGCAGATGTAAGCACTGATGAAAACAATCTTTCCATATGTCAGATTTTTTATTTTCTTTTGCAAATGTCTAATACATGGAACATTTCTACACTGCAAAAAGTCAAAATCTTACCAAGTATTTTTGTTTAGTTTCTCACACAAATATCTTAGTCCACTTGAATTAAGACAAAACTCAACTAAAAACAACTTATCAGGAAGATGTAGAAGTTTGTTGTAAGTAAATAATTCCTTAATAATTATGAACAATTACTACTTACAATGGAAGAATATTTCACTCGCAACATGGGGAAATTGTCTTGTTATAAGTAAATTTATCTGCCAATAAAACAAATACTTTTTCAACAATATTGGAAAATTATTTACTTAAAACCAGCTAATATTTTGCTGAAAATATGCTTGAAAGTCAGTTTTGTTGTATTTCAAATGCTCCAGAAATTGGACTAAAAATACTTGATGTCTTTGCAATATAATTCAAAATTGGACATCTTTGTTTTTTTTGTGACTTTCCTTGAAAAAAGAAACTGCTTCTAGTTTGTTGAGTGACGTATATTTTGGAACAATATTTTCTTCTTGTGGTTTTAGTTTTATCTGTTTTTTTGTGGTTTTACTTACAACAGAATAATTTTTCTGCTCTATGGAGAAACAACAGTGGTAAAACCAAACTGCTGGGCATAGAGAGCCACGCCATCGACCCCAGGATCACACACTCACTGCTAAGCTCCAAAGCGTAAACCAAAGTCCAAACCAGACTTGAAATGAACCTTAACACCAGTACTCCCAGTATGGCCACCATGGTGTAGAACGCCCTCTGTTTTGACTTTTGCTGTCTCCCCGGACCTGGACGAATCAGAACAAGAAGAGCGGAAAGGCTGCAGAATGAAACGATGGTCAGGAAGGCAGCGAGGATCCAGAAGTTCAGAACGGTAAAAACATTTTCCCACATCAAGCCGATCCCAGAAAGAGACAGCAGCCAGACACACCCGGTGCTGATGTTTCTGATGACGACGCCTTGCTCGTTTCTCAGCCGCATGTAGGTGATGGGGCGAACGACGGCCAGGTAGCGCTCCAGACACGTCAAGGTGTGAAACAGCGTCTCTCCGTACCAGGCGTAGAACCACGGAAAGGCGCCGCAGACCAACAAGTACAGCTGGTCGCTGTAGATTGCACAGAAGCAGACGATGCACCCGGACATGCCGGTGATCTCCATGACGACCAGGTTGTAGGTGAAAAAGTCTGAGTGGCTGATGGTTGACATCAAGGAGGAAAAGGAGCCTTTTTGTCTCCATTCACACGCTCCGTGGTAAAGGACAGAGAAGCTCAGGAAGAAGAGGACGGAGCTGTTAGTGATGAAAAATCCTGCAAAAATAAAACCGCTTTGTGGAGACAGAAAACAAAACATGTTCAAAAAGGGGGGGAAGGTGAAGGGAGAAGAGAGCAGAGGAGGAACGGAGTCATTTGATGAAGGTTTTACCAGCATCTGAAGAGAGCAAAGAAAAAAAAGTCATTCATTTATTAAGGAAGTGTTTTTTAATTATGTTGTTGATATTTTGTATAATTACTAACAAAACTAGATAATAATCAAAAAGGTCATGGACTTGAAATGTTATTGTCAGGGTTTGGTGGGTGGAAGTGGTGAGGAGAAACGCTGAGACCCAGGTTATAGATGAAGATGATTTTAATAATGAATATAATCAGGACAGTCCAAACACAGGCAGCACGGCAGGAGAACTAGCACACGGCTAACACCGGTAGCAACTGATGCGGGACTGGACACAGGAGCTGACGCCGACTTAGGACTCAACAGTTCTACTAAGACGACTACTATAGTTAAACCGACTCAGGACTTCACAGTTCTACTGAACGGCTAACTGACACGAAGACCAGGACAAACGACGTGCGACGAATGATGACTGACGTATGACGAGGATCCGACGAAGAACACAGACAACAGGGGAGACTAAATACACACGGGGCAATCACGGGAACGAGACACACCTGGGAGACAATCAACGGGGAAAGACGCAGAGACAGGACTAACATGGAACAGGATCACACAGAAACTCAAAAATAAACACATAGAAACACGGATCATGACAGTTATAAAACCTGCAATTGTTCCACAGTTGATAACAAATACTATGAAAATAAAGTGAAGAATAGAAAAATGACAAGAGTTCATTCAGAATCATTCTCCAATTTGCATATGCAACAGAAACTATATGAATAGAAAATGAAGGTTTCTAATGATTTATTTAATTTATGGAAAAAAATATCAAAAACAACCTAAAATCAAGACGAAAGTCAAGCAAAATGTAATCAGCAATGCCAATTATTGATTAATTTGGTCTATTTACTTCAGGTTCTGCAGGTCTCAGTTGTTTCATTCACTTAATGCCAAATATATCAAATCTAAGAGAGGCAGCCATGTTTACAGCTATAATTCAAAATCCTCTTTGGAAACAGATTTTCCCCTAATATTGGAGGTTTAATTAATTTAAATATTCCTAATGGACGTCATACAGACATAATAATCTGCTGGATGCTATAATCTGTGCCACAAAATCAATCAGTGTTGAGAATGAACTTGTCTTAAAACTGATCACAATCTGACATTTAGAGTCTGAATCAACATTCAGGCTGGGAATAAAAACTCAACTCTGCACGTGCACTAAGGATTGTTAATACACATGTTATCAATGTTAAATTAATAATTTAATAAATATTTCATGTAAGAATAGAAAACAGCTCAAACCTCGTCGATGCGTTTGAGATCTCTGTCTTGCTTTCTGTGACATCTGGCAGCTTTTTCTCTCCTTACTGAAGTATTTTACAGCCCCACCTCGCCTCAATGTACAATTCAAATATGTTCAAATATTGTTTGTTTGCATAACAAATAACAGCTGCCAAAGACATAAATGATGACGATTTAAGGGACAAGCGGAATATTAGTTCTTATTGTTTGATAGTAATTTAACCATTAAAATCATCATCATATAAAGCTGAAGTGTCTTATTGCTCTAAAAAATAAACTAAACTTGACACATAAGATCATCAGTGTTTTGTTATAATTCTTCAGCTTCTATGTCAAATCAATGTGAATGAATGAATCAGTTAAAATCCAGTAGAGAATTGTTGCCAAAATGTGAAAAGTTGTGACCATAATTAAGTTTTATTTATTTATTTTTTTACATTTTTGCAAAAATCTGTTGCAAAAATCTTCATTCCTTTTCTAAACCAACATGGAGGCAAAGCAGGTTTGACAATTTGTTAACAGAATAATTAATTCTGCACTGCATAAATTTACAAGTCAAAAAAAAGCCTTGAAAAATGGTTTTAAAATGTTTACCAAGTGAGATTTGACTAACATTGTGCCCCATAAGGCTGAGTTAATACAAGAACAATCATGATTAAACAATACAGATTTGTTTCAATGATCAATCAAGTTTATTTGTGTTGCACATTTCAGCAACTGCAGATCGTTTGAAATGGAAGAACTTCAAAACTCTTCTTAAAATGATACTTTATATGTGGGCCAACACACCTGGTCGAACACACAGAGGACATTGACAATTGGCCACCAGCCTGACCGCTTCCCTTTTCTGGGAGCTGAAGATGTGGAGGAAGCGACACCTGGTGGTTCCACCTGTTACAAAAAACACCAATGGATTTTGGATATCAGTATCAACGGTGCAATGCAAATGCTTGGATGTGTTGTATGAGTGCATATGGAAGTGTTGAAGTGCCAAAACAAAGACAAATGTGCAACAGGAGGGGAGTTGAGGCCTGGCCACCAAACACCACAAGCGGCAGAGTGGACGCTGACGGTGACCCAGAAGACGGAGAGCCAGGTTCAATACTCTGCGCTCCAATCAACCTGGTCAGCAGCACCTGTAAAGGGGAGGAGCACAAAGATGGACGACAAGACATCTGCAGCCCAGCCTAGAAGGCCCAGGGCCGTAACAGTGAGCATAACTGATTTTGTAATAAATGTTCTCCAAATGTATGTATATTTATGTATATTTCACTTTTCTGTTTTACTTAATTCATTATACATCATAGATTTCAAGACTTTTAACACCAACACTGTCGATGTCAAACATGAGTTATTCCTTATAATCTTTTTGTATTATTGTTATAATATTTTGATGCTGTTTTGCATTGTTTGGAGGCTGACGGTGGAAAATGCATTTGTCATTGTTCTGTGGGAGCGGCATGTAAAAAAGTGACTGACATGCAAACAGACATGATCTCTGTTCTCACTCATGTTCAGATCTGGATCAGCCAAAGAGGTGGGTCAAATAAAACTTATTTTATATACGGATACGTTTCTGTGCATTTAGTTGATAATATATGGTTTTATATGCATCTACATGTAATTTCAATCTTTAGCAGAAGTACTGATGGACTTTTGTGCATGAAAACTGAGACAGTTTGCCTTTTTTATTTCTTCATTCTGTGAAGTTATTACCAGAGCGGCGACTATTTAGACAATTTGTTTTATCTGATTCAATAATTTAAAACAACTTATGCAGAAAACTTTATCAGTTTGATGTAAAACCATTGTAGCTACTACTAGGAGTCTCTATTTGTGACAAATTCCTCTAAGAAACGTTTCAAATTTTAGCAGCAGTTTGTTCTGCGAGGCAAACTGTATGACATTAAATATTAGAGTTAAATAACTTTAATTCCTCCAGATTGCTGCTCTCACCAACATTAAAGTAAACACTTAAATTATGTTTCACTGTGAGCTGTTCAAAGATGGTTTTATGTGATTTTTAGGTCTTGTATTTATTGATAACTATGAATCATAATCAACTAATCGTCCGATCAGCTGTTAAACGGGGGATTTACACAACAAACGTCTGACTATCCAAATTTACTTCTTTGTGTTTTTCTACAGTTTTGTACTTTTATAACATTCAGTAAACTATGAACATGTCTAAAACGTCCATTTCTTTCAGGAACTTTGTCATTAACTTAGACCTAATATATAAATTGGTTGTACACAAGATGGATGTTTGAAAGTCTTTATTTCTGTTAATTATGATCATTTTCCACTTACAGGTAATTAAAACATGACAATTAAAATTAGAGTATTACATCAGAGCAATAAAAGAGATGTTTAATACTATTTCAATTTATTAAACACGGTAGAAATAAATACAAATGTACAGAACCTCTCATAAAAGTTATATAAAAATATCATTTTAAGAAGAGTTTTGAAGTTCTTCCATTTCAAACGATCTGCAGCTGCTGTTTTCCTTCCAGATGTTGCCGATTTCTCCGTCCCACAACGACTCACTTCTACATCCACATGTTTTCTACGACAATGTTTCCCTCTGCCTCGCAACAAACCCAGAAAAGACCATTTTCAGCGTTTCCAATGCGGCCCATGTGATCCTTCTGCTCCCTCTCTGCGTCGTCGTCCTGCGCTCTGGTTTCCAGCGGCTGCAGCAGAAAAGCCTCATTTCCTCCACCAGTCACTGCGACGCCTTCACTCACCACATGGTCGTCATGGAGCTGATTGGCGTGTCGGGGATTTTCGTCACCTTCTCTGCGAGCTGCGTGGAAAACGTGAAATTGTTCTTTGTTGGTTATTTGATATTTTCTTTCACGTGGTACGGCCAGACATTCTTCCACATCCTGACCTGCGTGGAGCGCCACCTGGCGGTGGTTCACCCCGTCACGTACCGCAGCCTGAGACACGAAAGGGGAATCAGGATCAGAAACATCTGCATCGGCTGCGTCTGGATGCTTTGCTTTGGAGGGGTTAATGCTGTTAAGGCAGGAAAATATGTTTATTTGGATTCCTGCCTCATGGTGTTGGCCTCAGCGATCATCTCCTCCTGCAGCGTTTCCGTTCTCTGGGTTTTGGTTCGTCCGGGTCCAGGCGGACCGGGCAGGGAGAGGGCTGACCGGTCGAAGCAGAAAGCGTTCTGCACCATCCTGGTCATTCTGGGGGTTCTGATGCTCAGGTTGTGCTTCGGTCTGGTTTGGGTTTTCTTTGATATTTCAGGAAACCCAGCAGAATGCATCACTCTGTCATGTGGTGTTTTCATTAATATTCCAAGTAGTTTGGTTTTGCCTTTGCTGTTTCTACAAAGAAGAGGAACTTTATGGTTCTGTAAGTCCAAAAATAAGACAATTAAAACTTCTTTGAGGCATCAGGGATGCAAGTATACTAAAAAACCACTGAAAAGCAGATAAAATAATTGGAGACGTTCAGGTTGCGAAGGCTATTTTTGACCTTTGACCCCTCTCTGGCTTCATAGCAAAACATTTTGCCCAATCATTTCCTCTGTTTGAGTTTCTTTCCTCTGTAAATAAACTGTATCTTCATATTATACTTGCCAATAATGTGTATAAAATGTAAAGTTGAAGTTTCTGATTAATAACTTGAATCTTGTTGCTTTACTGATTTATTTTGAACCATATAAAAGAAAAGAAAATGCAAAGATTTACTAAATTAAGAGATAAAAACGGGACAAACAGAACTGAACTGCCATACGGTTTAAACTTTCATTTTTGAGGAAGAAACAAGATGTTTAATTTACTTTCAACTTAATCCTGTTAGCTTCATCTTTGGTTGATAAACAGTGTGGGACATGCTGTGTGTTTTTGTTTTTGTCATTTTTTAATAAAAGCTTCTCATTTAAAATGCAGAATAAACAGCCAGACGTTTAGATTTGCGTTTGAACCGTAATAAATGACCAACGTTTTGATTTGTAATGATGATAAACTGACTGTTTGGCGTCTTCAGTCACTTTGTGTTTTTCTGATGTGAAGCTTCTTGAACTGCCTTGTTGCTGAAATGTGCAACACAAATAAACTTGATTGATCATTAAAACAAATGTGTTTTGTTTTATCATGATTATTATTTTATGAACTCAGCCTTATGGGGCACAATGTTAGTCAAATCTCACTTGGTAAACATTTTAAAACCATTTTTCAAGGCTTTTTTTTCAATAATTATGCCAATTTATGTGATAAAATCATTTGTTACATTTAATCAAATCATTTCCTGTTGCCTGGTGGAAAAGTAAAAAACAAGCTTTTAAAAAAAGCCTTGTGGTAAAATTGTGTATAAGAGCTAATTATATAAAACATTTGATATAGTAGAGACAACAATATATGTAAAAGAAATAAAAAGCATGAAAATCCAACTTCAAGGTTATTTTTAACAAAGAGTAAACCTTATGTTTTGTGCAAATTATTTATGTGGAACAATTCAGTCCAACATGCTGCCCTATTTGAACTAATTATAATTCTGTTAGATGTTTTTCTATGGAGTGTTTTGAGAAGATGAATCTAAACAAACCAAACAAAACAATGATTTAAAACACACTAATTTCCCTGCTCTTTGTAGATAAAGCAGTGGCAACAGGAAGCTGCTGGGCAGACTAACCCAGACACTTCCTAACACCAACAAACACGGTATTATTTCCTGACATGTCCAGAAAAGCCCAAGCCAGACCGAGCAGCAGCCTCAACATCAGAAACCCCAGAATCACCACAATGACGCAGAACGCTCTGCGCTTTGACTGGTCCGCTCTCTCATTGGCCCGTTCACAGGGGCCTGGACGAATCAGAACACAGAGAACAGAAACGCTGAAGAAGACGATGACGACTGCGGCCGTCATCAGGAGACCAAAGTCCAAAAACATGTTTCCTGTCGTCAAAACGCCAATCAACACGAAGCAGAGCAGCCAGGCGCAACAGATGCCGGCGTTTCTGATCTGCGCACCTTTTCGGCTCTTCGGACCGGATGGGGACCCTGGAGGTCCCAGGGAGAGAGGAATGGTTTCAGGTCGCTTAAATGTCTGACTACAGACGGAGAAAATGCGCCCTCACCTGTTGAGAAAGGTGTATTTAATGTTAAAGTTACTGTCCCCAATGGAACAGTAACTTTAACTGTTCCATTGTTACTTTAACTGTTCCATTGTTAGTGAAACAGCTGTTTCCACCAATGGCTGTTTCACTAACGGTTTAGCCGAAATGCTTCCTGGGTAAAAATCAAGACATACGCAACAATATGGAATATGGAAACATATTTTTTTCCTAATATTAGAGGTTTTATCAATTTAAATATTCCTAATGGACGTCATACAGACATAATAATCTGCAGGATGCTACAAACTGCACCACAAAATCAATCGCTGTGAAGAATTAACTTGTCATAAAACTGATCACAATCTGACATTCAGAGTCTGAATCAACATTTCAGGCTGGGAATAAAAACTCAACTCTGCACGTGCATTAAGGATTGTTAATGCACATGTTAGTAATGTTATATTGATAATTTATTAAATGTTTGTTTCAAGTCAGAAAAGAAAATACTTCAAACGTCGTCAGTGCGTTTGAGATCTCTGTCTTGCTTTCTGTGCCTTTAGGTGCAGTGAGGTGCAGCGCAGCTCCACCTCGCCTCAATCTGTCATTGAACAATTCAAATATGGTCAAAAATTGTTTGTTTGCGCAATAAATAATGTGTCTGTGGAAGCCTGGCTGCCAAAGGGATAAATGATGCAGATTTAAGGGACAAGTGGATTATTATTTCTTATTGTTTGACAATAATTTCATCATTAAATTTGTCACTATAAAGCACTTTGAACTGCTTTGTTGCTCTAAAAAATAAACTAAACTTGCCATAAAAGCCATCAGTGTTTTATTGTAATACTTCAGCTTCTATGTCAAATCAATGTGGATGAATGAATCAGTTTAAAACTCAAATCCAAATGAGAATTGTTAATTAATAGTTAATTTTTTTGTCTTACATTTTTGCAGAGCTGTTGCAAAACCTCATTTAGATCCCATTTGACTAATCCAACATGGAGGCAAAGCAGGTGGGACAATTTGTTTGACAGAATAATTAATTCTGCACTCCATGAATGTCAAGAAATAGAGCCATGAACAGATTTACAGGTCGCCAAAAGCCATGAAAAATGGCTTTAAAATGTTTACCAAATGTGAGGTTTGACTAACATTGTGCACCATAAGGCTGAGTTAATACAAGAACAATCATGATGAAACAAAAGACACAATTTTTTAATGATCAATCAAGTTTATTTGTGTAGCACATTTCAACAACAAAGCAGCTCAAAGTGCTTTACATCATAAAAACACAAAAACATCCACTGAACACATTACAGTCAATTCATTACATCAAAATGTTGGTCAGTGTTTCATCTACAGCTCAAAAGTTAATCTAAACAGCTGGTGTTTTAGTCTACATTTAAAATGATCTGCTTTCATTAAGGCATAATAAAAATGTTTTCTGCTGTAATAAAAACAATATGGTTAAGTTGAAAGTAAGAAAAACCTTTTGTTTCTTCCTCAAAAGTGAAAATTTAAACCGTATGGCAGTGAAGGGGGTGCATATTGGTTTGTTTGTTCCTTTTTTAAATCTCTTAAGGAGAATAATTTACACATTTTTCTTTTATATGGCTCAAAATAAAGCAATAAATCCACAAGATGCAAGTTATTAATCAGAAGTTTGAACTTTACATTTAATAAACAGTCTTGGCAAGTAAAAGGTGAAGTTACAGTTTATTTACAGAGAGGAGAGAAATGATTGGGCAAAATGTTTTGGTATGAAGCCGGAGGGGTCAAAGGTCACAGATGGCCTTCACAACCTGAACGTCTCCAGCTTTTTAGTGGTTTTTTGAGCATAATTGCATCACTGCTGTCACAGCAAAGCTTGACCAAAAAGAAATACAGAAAAAAAATCAAAACAGTTAAACATAAACAAGTTTTATTTGTCTCTTTTTCTAATCAAATTGATTTACAGCACCATAATTTTCCTCTTCTTTGTAGAAACAACAAAGGCAAAACCAAACTACTTGGAATATTAATGCAGATGCCACATATTAGCAACATGCATTCTGCTGGGTTTCCCGAAATATCCAAGAAAACCCAAACCAGACCGAAGCAAAACCTGCACATCAGAACCCCCAGAATGACCAGGATGGTGCAGAACGCTTTCTGCTTCGACCGGTCGGCCCTCTCCCTGCCCGGTCCGCCTGGACCCGGACGAACCAAAACACAGAGAACGGAAACGCTGCAGAAGGAGATGATCGCTGAAGATAACGCCATGAGGCAGGAATCCAAGTAGACATACTTTCCTGCATTAACACCACCGGACCCTCCAAAGCAAAGCATCCAGATGCAGCCGATGCTGATGTTTCTGATCCTGATTCCTCTTCCCTTTCTCAGGCTGCGGTACGTGACGGGGTGAACCACCGCCAGGTGGCGCTCCACGCAGGTCAGGGTGTGGAAGGAAATCTGCCCGTACCACGTGAACCAAAACATCTGCAGACCAGCGTTCAGTATCTCCAGATGTTTCGTGCAGATGCCAGTAAAGGAGACGACGCACCCAAACACACCGATGAGCTCCATGACGACCATGTGGTAGGTGAAGCAGTCTGAGTGGCTCTGCTGCAGCTGCTGCAGCCCCAGGTAGAGGATGGAGACGCAGAGAGGAGACAGCAGAGCCACCTGGGTGACGGTAAACGTGATGAAGATGAACCGGTTGGGGTGGGTGACGTAGCAGTCGTAACCACTGGCTGCCAAGAAATGTGAAGCAACAACGGAGCCGTTGGAGAAAGACAAGTTGGTCGACATCTAGGAGAGGAAGTAAAGTTATTAACACCGTGGTTTTTGCGACATACTTTCCGTTTAGCCCACATTTCTGTATTAATAATATGTTTTTATTGCTGTGATGTAATGCTCTAATATAAAATGTTGTGTTTCTATTAACTGTAAGCAGAAAATGATCATTAAAACAAAAATAAAAGCTGGAAAATGTCAATCGATTGTGGTCCAAACAATGAGTTTCACTGAGAAAATACAGAAAACTTGAAATTGATTAACTTTTCAATAATATTCAGATTTACTAAATATGTAAATGTACCAAATTAAATAGTTTTAAGCTTGTACAGAAATGGATTGGATATATTTTTTAATCTTATTCGCTTTGTATCTGTCATTCAGTGACCTTGAGTGATGTGAAACGTGTTCCCAGAGGAAGAACATTTGTTTTGAAGAAAGAGTGTTAAAAAAATGTTACATTTGAATTTTACATTTGAATTGACTGAGAACAAACAAATGTGCAAACGCTAAAATGAATTCATTAAAAACAATTCACCCTTTTAAAGAAAAAAAAAAAGACACTTTTGCCTTTTCTACTAACTTTACACAAAACAAAAATATTTTTAAAACATATCTTTTTGTGTCGGTTTCAACTGTATTTTTGTATAATGTATCTAACATGATAAACCATGTCTCCAGGAGCTGGTGTGTGTTAGTGAACTCACCGTTTCAGCAGCACTCGGTGTGATTCCTCAGCTCCCATCCAGATTCACTTTGACATGAACTTAGCAGCTGTGGAAACTTTTTGCATCTCGTCAAACTGTTTATATGAACTCAGTGTGATTTATATGAGAATAAACAAATGCTTTTTTTTTTAGGTGAAGCTCAACATTATGCAAAACACAAATCGCTAACATGGCACAGTAGATGTGTTATGGACATTTGTTATATTTTTCCTATCAGCTGTCAGATGCCCTTTAGAAACTATTGGATGAAAGTGGAGCAGCTGACTGGTGTGCTGCTGAGAAACCTCATGTCAGAATCATTTAAACAGTAAAATGTAAAGATGTCAGATAAAAAAGGAACGTATATAATTTATGTTATTTAAATTCAGTTTTGTTTATATCAGGTAGAGTGTCCATATAAAAAAATACTCATCCCTTGGATGTTTTACCATTTTATTGCTTTTAGAAATCAATCACGAGGAACAAAATTAGGAATTTTTTTTTGACAAAAAAGACAAAAAAACAACCTTTATATAAAAATAAAAACAGATTTTTACAGGTTCAGTTGATGGAGGAAACCACTGGATAATAATATCTTAAATTGAACAGTATATCCTTTAGTAATGGAAACATCTGTATCTGCAAAGCATTTAAAGCTTAGGACGCCAACGAGCCTTTAACTAACAGATGTATGCAGTTTTGAAACCCGCATACTTTTATTTTTGCAGCCCCACTTCCTGTGTTGCCCCAAACTCTCCAGCTTCGTTAAAGCCCCGCTCACAGTCTGACTTCCTGCTTCGTGTCCACTGTGTCCTCTGGGTGCATTTCTTCAGTCTGCAGACTCCGTTACATAGCGAGTCTGTTCTTCTTAGCATCTTGTAGAAGCATCGTCTGTGTCTAAAACTACTGGTTGCTCACTGGTTGCTCACTGGTTGCTACTGGTTGCTCACCAGCTCAGAACTCCACTGGGATTCTCACATTAATAACCACCAG
Organism: Poecilia reticulata; assembly: GCF_904066995.2. Taxonomy (NCBI): domain Eukaryota; kingdom Metazoa; phylum Chordata; class Actinopteri; order Cyprinodontiformes; family Poeciliidae; genus Poecilia; species Poecilia reticulata. The sequence goes on along the minus strand of NC_088847.1, from coordinate 23,602,675 downwards.
GCAGAGCATTCAGGCTAAGTACTTCTCACTCCTTTGAAAAGGTGAAACAATTATTTTTGGAAATCCAATGGAAGCCGAATTGTGGATTAAGCTCTCATATATGCATTTAATTGTTTTCTGGTGCACCGGTTTTATTTTGTGATTGTGTTGGCACTTTTTGTATTGACGCTAAAATGGTAATGAAGTTTGGCATGAAGGTAAAATGAATTGAACAGAACGTACTTACACGTTTAAAGTTTAATATTGAGCCGTTTATTTTTTTTATCTCCCTCTGAGTATTTTGAAAGACTTGATAATTAATTATTTTATTTTGGATAATTGATTATTGAGATTTTTGAAAGTATACTTTAAATTTATTGGCGTGAAATATGTCGATGATTTTTTGATTATGGTTGATTTAACATAATTATTTAAGTGTTGGATGTTAAAGTTATTGGAAACAACAATTGTATTTCATATGCATAAACAAATGTACAAATGTAAGATTTATATATGTGTTATTTATTTTCTTTCTATATTTGCACATGACTTAAAGACAGTTGGTTGTTTTGTGTCTTTTTCTTTTAATAGATGCTTTTCTGATGCTGCTTTTGAAACCACAGTAAACTGCCTGTACTTTATATGCCACACATTTCAATAAAATATTTGTTGAGCGTTTATTCTGCATTGTTGCCACAACACACCAACTTTCCTTCCCTGCGAAGAAAAAGCAGAGGTAAAACCAGATTGCTGGGCAGACTGGAGAACGTGCAGCCCATCAGTACCAAACACTCCGCAGATCCTGATATGAACATGGCGACCCAGGCCAGATTCCAGATGAATCTCAGCGACAGCACCTCCAGTATGACGACGACAGAAAGCAGCGCCCGCCTCTTCAGCTGATCGAACCGTTTCCTGACGCCGCCCTGCTGCCCCGGACCCGGACGAACCAGAACGCAGAGAACGGAAAGGCTGCAGAAGAAGATGACGGCGAAGGAAAGCATCAGGAGGGCCAAATCCATGACGATGAAGAAGCTGTCGAACATCACCAAACCCATCCCCGCAAAGGAAAGCAGCCAGCTGCAGACGATTTCAGCGCTTCGAAACCTGGCCCCTCTTCTTTTTCTCAAACTCATGTAGGTGACGGGGTGAACGGTTGCCAGGTAACCCTCCACGGACACCAGGATGTGAGAAATGGCTTGTCCGTACCAGGCGAAGGAAAAAAAAAGGCACCCATTGAAGAGAACGGATAGCTGACGTCTGTGGAGGCCGTAGCAGCAGAGGAGACTTCCAACCACAGAAATCAGCTCCATGACGACCAGGTTGTAGATGAAGCCGTCGGAGTGACGCGACGCGGAGCGCCACTGGAGGAGAGCAGTTTGGAAAACAAAGATGCACAGAGGGAGAAACAGCAGGACGTTGATGACCGAGTAGGCGGTAAAAACAAAGGAGCTCGGTTCGGACAGGAAGCAGGTCAAGAAGAAGGGAAGGTGTTGGGAGGAAACGTTGGGATTCAAATAGGAGTCGTTGAAAGATGATGATGAAGAATCCATCGTCGTCTGCAAGAAAACACATGGCATAACCATCAGGTAGAGAAAATGTTTTACTCTGAATTCAGAGTAACAATGAGAGTTTACAGAGATGAGCAAGAAAAAAAATACAATCAATACTGTAAGTACTAGAAATTAGAAATGACTTTAAACAAAATTCCTTCCATTTCTACTGCAGATTTACACACAACTCTGTAAAATTTAAATAAAATCAAAACAAACAAAAACAAAAAAAATTCAAGATTTGAAGTTAAATTTGTATAGAAATTGAACTGACTAATAAACATATTTTCTTAAAGGAAATTATATAAAATACTCTTAAGTTATTGTAAAACGTGATCTTTCCACGACGTATTACATTTTCTTTGTAAAAGTAAAAATACATGCAGTCAAATTTAATAGATTAGAAAATGAGTTCTGATTAAACTTTTAACCAGATGCTAAATATATGTTTTATTAGTCACATTCCTGCATTAAGAACATTTTCTTTCTAATTATCTGCTGTCTTTTTTTATCTTGTCACAGATTCATTAGCTGTAAGAAAGAAATCCTCACTGGAATAAAAGCCTGAAAACATCAGACTGCATGTTAGTCATCTGTATAAATGTTTTATTTAAGAGCTGAGTTACAAAAATACAGAAAAACATTCATTGATAGTCACATTATTTTATTAAGACTTAATAAATTGTTACAAACGTCTTCTGGGAAGCACAAATAATTTTCTCTGCTAGTTTTCAGTCCTTTGTTTAACCATAAGCAATAAGCTCTGAGGATCTGTATCATGCATTTCCTGTGAATAATAATCATTTCTGTAAGTTATGAAAAGCGTACCCACCCTGTTTGTTTCTGATCCTCAGTCTGACTGCTGCAAACTGAGACCAGATCCAAGATTAAGTGGTTTGACACATGACACTATAATGTTCTTTTGGGGAGGAAATTGGTTGGAAGAATTACTTGGAGGTATTTGCATGTAAAAAAAAAAAAATAAACATGCAACACAAATATTTTGTCCTACATGGTTCATTTCTCGTTAGGCAAATCTCTGATGAGTGTTTGACCAGAAGACGATCAGCAACAGGAAACAATAATGCAAATCTGACTCATCTTCTGCACCCATCAAGATTAAAAATGACATGTTTATGCAAAACAGTGACAGTGTGTGTATTCAAAACGGAAAAAGTCACTGGGCCATTCTTAGTTATTGCTCATTTATTCAAATATGGTACAGTATTACTGGGAAAACAAATCTGGTTTTGAGAAAAGGTCATTCCTACAGGTTCACCTTAATTAGCATGAAGACAGAATCACCTGTAAGTTTAAGAAATCACTTCACATGTGTAGGAAAACCGTATTACATCTAATAGATGTGCACCAAAACAAGTCAGAGCAAATTGTCTGCAGAGATTAACATACATACACGTTATGTAAAAATTAATTTGAACTGTTTTCGTGATATTTTACTCTGTGGATATTTGACTTGAATGAGAGACTAAAATTTGAGGCTTTGGCAGGATGTTCAGATTTTAAGAACTTGAAATCAACCCAAACAGAAAATCCTACGGTTTGAACTCCTAAAGCAGATGGTCTAAAATAAATAACGATTTGATTTTCGATATGAAATGATCCATATAAAATGAAGTAGAAAATTCAAATTTATCCAAGGATGCAAAACTCTAAATGCTGCAACTCGGCCAGCAGAGTTTCAAGTTGTTGGGTCGGGCATCAGGTCCGATCTGATCCGTAAGGCAGCAAATCGACGCCAAAGAAAAGAAAATTACAACCAAGGCGAGTATTTTATTAAACTATTTTGTGTGCATTTTTAAATATTTGTTGAACATAAGTTAGAGATTATATTAAATTATTGCATAGCCATCTTCAAGGATGTTTTTCTTCAGTTTGTTGGCAGAATGTTTGATTAAAAAGACACATAAATGTGAAAAGTATTTCGATAAAGTGATATTGAGTGAGCTGATGCTTTATTTTTTTGTGTGTGTGTGAATTGAAGAGCCAGCTTTCTCTACATGTGAAAACGGGGCAGATGCTCCTTTTCATTCATGATTTCTTTCAGTCAATTATTCATATTATCGAGTGAATAAAATAAAAAATTAACCTTAACCTCGTTTTGGGTTTGCAGGAAAATGTCTCGGCTCCTCGGTGAGAACTCTGCGGATCCCAACGTCTCCTCCCTCTCCTCGTCGCTCCAGTTCCAGATGCGCTGCCTCCGGACCGAACCCAGCTCCATCCTCCACACCGCGTTCAGCCTCACCCGCATGTCCCTCCATCTTCCCCTCAGCGTCGTCATCCTTCACCTCGGCCTTCGTCGGTGGCAGCAGAGGCGCTCCTCATCCTCCGCCGCGCCGATGAGCCACTCTGACTTCTTCACCCACCTGGCGGCCGTCATCGAGCTGATCGACGTGTTGGGATGCGTCCTTTTATTTATCGGTATCCATGGCGACGACTCCAACGCATATTTCTCCGGGGTTGTTCTGAGTTTTTTCGTTTGGTACGGAGAGATGAACGTGAACGTGCTGACCTGTGTGGAGCGCTACCTGGCCGTGGCTCATCCCATCACCTACCTGAAGCTCCGGAGCGACACAGGAACCAGAATCAGAAACATGATCTGCTGCTGCTTCTGGTTCTCCAGCTTCATTGGGATCGGGTTGGTGGTGATAGGACGGGAAGCGTTCTACGCTTTCTTCCTTCTCACTCTGTCTCTGGTGGTTGTGTCTTTCTGCAGCCTCTCTGTGCTCTGCATCCTGATTCGACCGGGTCCGGGTGAGCAGGGTCAAAATAAGCCCCGGGTTGACCCATCGAAGCAGAGAGCGTTCCTCACCATCGTGGCCATTCTGCTGGTTCTGCTGCTCAGGTTGGCTTATAGTGTCGTTTGGCTCGTCATTTATTTGGGTGCAGATGCCAGTAACTGCATTGTGATCGTGAGTAACTTCCTGTTCAACATGCCCAGCAGTCTGGTGCTGCCTCTGCTGTTTCTGCACAGATCAGGAAAACTGAAGTGCTGCAGAGTGTGAAGGTTTATTAGAACTACACTGCAGGAGCCCAACACATTACCAAGTATTTTAGTTTAGTTTCTAGTGCAAATGTCTTAGTACACAAGAAATGAGACAAAACTTTTCTTACAAGTAACTTTTCATTAAGAAATTAATTTGTTTAAAGTAAATAATTCCTTTATATTCATAGTTCTACTGGCAGATTAATTCACTTTTAACAATATAAGCGAGTTGATCTGCTGGTGAAGCTTGTAGTTTTTCAACAATATGAAATACTGGCTTAAAAGAAGCTACCATATCCTGCCAAAGAATGACTTGTAAGTTAGTTTAGTTTAGAAACTAGACCAAATATTAGTGGTAAAATTTGATATCTTTTAATTTCAACACATTATTCAGGTTTTCTTTTTTGGGTCAAAACTACAAGTCTGCACAATGTCTGGGAATCTGTTTTATAGAGTGAACTGGGTTAAATCATCATTAGTCTTTCTGCAGCCACATTTTGTACATGTAGCTTAACTATGCTAAGTGCTAAAAGTGATGGATATAAAAAATAATCTGTAATTTTCCTGTTTTAACATTTCAGGTCTGTTTCACTCTGATAACTCAAAATCTGTTGTTCTGTTTCTCCATATGAAACTTTCCGAAAAAAATACAAGCTTACTTGTTTTTAAGTTTTCTTTTGAGCTATAAGCTTCAGATTTAACTTAAATTGAAGACAAATTCTGTACTTTATGACAATGTTTAGACACAAATAAAGGACTAACACTAACGATATAAACTGTTAGTGTTTGAATGCCACTTTCCAACTGAAGCCTTGAAGGTCCAACATCAGTTTACGCTCCTGCCAAACGTCAACATGCCATTTTGGTGCATTCAGCTCCAAAAGTTTCCTGAATGCATCGTGAGCAACTGGGTTTCCATTTTTATCCGGATCTGACCAAACTGGACAAACGTCTGGCTTTCACTGGTCATCTACTTTCTCTAAACTGATGAACAATACGCATAAAGCACTGATGATTCAGAGTCTCCTCCATCTGATGTTTAATTGTACTTATGTATACTTACATATTTTTGCAGTATTGTGTATTATTTTGAGAACATAAAAAAGAACGTAGCAAAAAAAATTGTAATACTCTGAATTAAACACTTGTGAAATCTAAACCCTTCATGTAAAACGTATCAGTCTGTGACGTTTCCCTGTAGATTTGGTTCTGATCCTTAAACTGAAAGCAGCCGTCAGTCGTGCAGGAGAGACTGTAAACACAGACATGGAAAACTGATGCTATGAAAACAATAAGGAGAAATTTAATATTTAATATACAGAAACCTGAGCTCAGTATGTTTAACACCTGCGTAGTGTGTTTTTTTTTTTATTTCAAAAAGTGAAACCAGCCTCATTGGAATACATAATGTAATAAATATGACAGTAAATACATTTCAGTATTTTTCTCCAAACATAGCTGCGACATTACCTTCATCCCAGTATATTATCTGATTTAAACTCGTCTTTATGAAGATTTTCACATTAAAAATAATAACGTACAAAATTGCTCTGATGGATCATGTTCTGAATCTCATTATGAGGATGAAATATGATGCTTTATGGAGTAACGATGTCAGTCAGAGCTTTGTTTTGTTAACAAACACAATGATTGTAACATTTGCTTAAAGAAATGACCCATAAAGGATGGACACAAAATACAAATTGGATTTTTACATGCAAATCAGCTGAACTCTTCTCCATGACACCTTGGGATGAGCGTTAATGTTTCACAGCAACTGTTTGGATCCAGACAGTGAATCTGAGACGTCAGGAAGAAAGAGAGGAGAAAACATAACAGGTAAAGTTTTTAAAGCACTTTAAAGAAAAAGTAGGTTTAAATATCCTGATGCTCATTTTGAAAAAGAACAAAATATTTAGAAAAATGTTTTTGTCTAATAAGATACCTAACTCTTAACAACAAATTAAAAAAAAAATTATTTTCTTGAATTGTCAGTAAATGATTACTACTAATAAATTAACAATAACATGAAATAGTTCATTATTTAAGACGATGTTTCCTCTTTATTCCCCTTTTCATTCTCTGTATTTGTCACCAGAAAAAATTAAAGTGGAAATAAAGAATTTCTGTTTGTCCTTTTGCTTGTTTCTTAATTTTTATTATTCAAGCACAGTTTCACACATTTAATTGGCTGAAAAACTTGTCAGTTCAACCAAATGAATTTTCTTTGGTTTGAAGGACATGAATTTTGCAGCAACTGAAATATTTAAAATCATAAATGAAGCCCATGTGTGTATAGACTAGTATTAACATACAGACAATATTTCACAATTAAATTGTATGTTATATAAAAACTAAGTCAAATTTAAACTCCATCTTTCTCTAAAATATTTGAAGTCAAATGAATCCCATTCAAGTCAACTTATTTGAAGTTGCAGCAATAGCTGTTATTATGTGACTTGAACTTGGCAGTTAAACTTGATGCAACTTAACTGAGTCAAAGCAACAAGGAAACTTAATTTGTTTAGTGTGGTTGGACATTTTAATACCATAGTAAGCGCACTGCAAAAAACAAAAAAAACCTAATCAGTATATCTGGTCCAGTTTCTAAACAAATGTCTTTGTAGACTTGAAATGAGACAAAATGAACTTACAAGTAACTTTTTAGCAAGAGACAGAAAATAATTCATTATTATTGATGAAAATGTTCTTGTTCTACTGGCAGATTGTTTAATTTATAACAAGATATTTTCCCATGTTATAAGTGAATTTATCTGCCGATGAAACGAGTAATTTTAGAGCTGTTGCCTTGCAGCAAGAAGGTTCTGGGTTCGATTCCCGGCCCCGGTCTTTCTGCATGGAGTTTGCATGTTCTCCCTGTGCATGGTGGGTTTTCTCCGGTTACTCTGGTTTCCTCCCACAGTCCAAAAACATGACTGTCAGGTTAATTGGTCTCTCCAAATTGCCCCTAGGTGTGAGTGTGTGTGTGCATGGTTGTTTGTCCTGTGTGTCTCTGTGTTGCTCTGCGACGGACTGGCGACCTGTCCAGGGTGACCCCACCTCTCGCCCGGAATGTTAGCTGGAGACCAGCAACCCTCCCGACCCCACTGAGGGACAAGGGTGTAAAGAAAATGGATGGATGGATGGATCTATATGTAGCTGAAATAAGTTCCTTTTAATTTATTTTTGTCTTATTTCAAGTGTATGAAGAAATTTGGATTAGAAAACACATTTTTTTTAAGATTTTGTGTTTTTGCAGTGATCTTACCAAATGAAATGTTTTGTTCAATAATGAACAGTACTTGTCCTGGCCTGTTTGTGTTGTCTGTATTGAATAAAAAACGTGTACAGCTATATTGAGGTGTGGTGTTTCTTCCAGGTATGTCAGCGAGCAGCAGCCTTCATCATCCTCATCCTCCTCTCTGCTGTTCTCGAGCCACTGCCTCCAGTCTAAACCCAGCAGCTTTATATCCATCCGGATTCTCATCCTCCTCCCTCTCTACGCCTTCATCCTCCAACATGGCCTCCACCGGTGGAAACAGAAGCTCTCCGCCTCTCACTCTGACTACTTCACCAGCCACGTGGCTGTCATGAAGCTGGCTGATGTCATTTCCTGTGTTCTCTGCTCCGCAGGGATCTACGGTGATCATCCCAGGATTTTGATTGGTGGGATCATTTTGTCATTTTTTCTTAAAAATGGGGAGACACTGTTTCACATTCTGACTTGTGTGGAGCGCTACCTGGCCATCGTCCATCCGGTCACCCACCTGAGACTGAAAAACAAGCGAGGGGTCAGGATTCGGGCCGTCTCCACCGGCTGCGTTTGGCTGCTTCGCCTCGTAGGGATCGACTGGATCACTGAGGACGTTTCAGACATCGCTCTTGATTTTTGCATGTTGCTAATTTCGCTAACAGCCGTCTGCTTCTGCAACGTTGCTGTTCTCTGCGCTCTGACCCGCCCAGGTCCAGCCAACCAAAGGAAGAGGATCGACCCATCAAAAATGAGGGCATTCCTCACCATTTTGGCGGTGTTGATGGTTCTGCTGCTAAGATTCCTGTGGGATCTCATTTGGCTGGAGATGTATTTTAAAAGTGAAACTGCATAGTCATAATGTTTAACTCGTTGTTTGCTGTCCCCAGCAGTCTGGTGTTACCTGTGCTGTGTCTACACAGGGCAGGAACATGTGTGAGCTGCAAGCAGACATGTTTTCTAAAGAAATTTTAGAGACTGATTAAGGTTTAACAAGTTTAACTTGTTTTTCTTATTGTTTTTTTTACCCTTTTGGATAATTTAAATATAGTGAATGTAAAGACAACGTTCAAATACTTTAGAGAAAAAATATTTATGGGAAACATGTTTTTCTTTATTCTGTCTTAGTTTTCAATAGCTGTTATGGAAATAAAATAAAAAAATAAAGATGTAGGACATCTATCATGTGACACCCCCTCTTATTGTGGCCTGGGCATCTGCCTATGTCAAAAACACTCACTGATGATGGCAAAGCTTAAATTAATAAATTATTTATGGATGAAAGAGCTTTATTTATGAAAATACAGGAAATTTCCTTCAAAAATGAGCCAGAGAACAAGAGAAACAATTAAATTCAGCTTTTGTTGTTTAAACTGCTTTCAACTTAAATCACTTACATTTTTTTAAAACTTTCAAATTATTAATATTGTTTTCCCATTCAACATATTTCATTTTGATTTAGTCATGTATCTGTTAAGAAAACCAATAATGGCAGCAGAACAATTCAGCATTAAATGCAATCCTTTCTTTGATTCCATGCAACTATAAAACACAGTAACACTTTTTTCTTTTACTTTCTTTTTTTCTTTTTGCATCTGCATGAAGATTATTTTTAAAATCATGTTATCTCTGACAGCATACAGGATGCTTTTGCAACAAAATTTAATAAATGTCGACATTACTGCCATCTACTGGGGAAATATTGGCATTACACAGACCTTCTTTAAGCCACACCTGAAACTGATGACTTAATAATTCCACTCATATTAACAAACTATTAATCTGCATAAAGTGAAAAACTTTTAACATAAGGAACTTTTTTTTTGTCATTCACATTTCGGACTGAAAGACATTTTCTTTAGTTTAGGAGAAACATAAATGCAAACAAAAGCAAATGTGATTTTAAAACACAACAATTTTGTTCTGGCCACAAAGACAATCAAAATTTTAGTATCATTTAAAAATATAAAGATGTTACATAACAATATGCCTGAAGTGATGGCTGGATAAATTTGTTATAAATAATGTCTGATCTGACTTGAATAAACACTGACTATATATTTGACTATTTGCACTATTTAGAATACGCCTGCATTCAATTACAGCTCTTTTGAATTTTGTCAAACACAATAACCATAATCATCATTATCCTCATTAATAAAAATATTAGTCATCCATGAATTCATTTATGGTTTGTGTTGGGTGTAGTTTTACCTTCCACACACACACACACACACACACACACACACACACACACACACACACACACACACACACACACACACACGCACACACACAGAGAGATAAAGGGAAACGTTCCCAGTGCAGACACTCAGTTCAGACACTATCGATCAGGTAAGTAAAATAATTATTGTGTCGCATTATTTGAGTTTTGTTTTGAAAATTATATAAAACTTTCCTATTAATCTTTTTATTGACACATTTTTAATGTGTCAATCTTACATTATTATTATTTCTTAATAATAATAATAATGTCAGTCAGTAGTGAACATTTTTTTCTAAGTTTAAAATATTAATATAACTTATACATACATAACAGTGTGGTTATGATTCAGTTAGTTTGAGATATTTATTGAAGTCGTTGCCTGTAAGAAGGGGAGTAGAAAATTAAAAATTATATATTTTTGATTTTGGAATACAGAGTGCATTTGTAACTGTGCGTTAATATTTTACCCATTTAAAGTAACATCAGCTGATAAAAACTAAATTTAAAATAAAGAAGTTAACAAATTTGATTTCTTTCCCCAGCAGAGATTAACCATTACTTGTGTTCAAACTATAACATTAATTTATAAATCGTTTTTTCATCTGCAACAACATTTAGTTTGTATTATAAAAATATGTTATCACACTGGCTCGGTGCTCTTGGGGGCCCCCTGGTGGTGTGGAGGCCCTGAGCAGCCACTTAATTCACATTTAAAAATGCACCATATTTGTCAGATAGTCCTAGAAATAGTTTATTTCTCACTCAGATCTGTTTGAATCCAAAACAGATACACATAAATAAAGAGCAGCGAGAGAGAGCAGACATTGATTTGTCCTGTTTGGTCCAATCCTTCCCTGAATCTAACAATATTTTCCCATCCTTTCTTGCAGGCATGTCGACAAACTCCTCCACCTTCCCCAACACCTCGTCACATCTCCCTCTCTTCTCCGTCTTTGACCGTCTGCACTTCTGCTGGAGCACCAGCATCGGCACCGTGGGCATCACCGTCCTCGCCGTCTTCAACGACCTCGTCCTCCTGCCTCTCTGCCTGGCCGTTCTGTGCGTGGCTGTGAAGCGATGGCGGCAGCCGTCCAAAGGAACCCCGTTCAGCCACTCTGACGTCTTCACCTACCACATCGTGATCCTGGAGCTGATGAACGTCCTGGGATCCACCCTCAGCTGCCTGGGCATCCACACCAACAACATTTTCATGGAGGGAATCGGCATCTACCTCTTCGCGAACGTCTTCTCTGGTCAGATGATCTTTCACATCCTGACCTGCTTGGAGCGGTACCTGGCCGTCGTTCACCCCGTCACCTATCTCGCCCTGAAGAGCGCGAAAGGCATCAGGATGAGAAATTTCACGCTCGCTGGAGTTTGGCTGGCGTGTCTCGCTGGGTTGGGCTACCTGTCGCTACCCGATCAGAGGATCCTCACTATTCTTTCGTTCTGTATGGTACCGACTTCACTGGCCATCATCTCCTTCTGCAGCGTCTCGGTTCTGTGTGCTCTGATTCGTCCCGGACCCGGCAGAAGAGCTGGCAGCATGCAGCAGGTCGACCCGACCAAACGGAGGGCCTTTCACACCATCATGGCCATACTGTCAGTGCTGCTGGTGCGATTTGGAGGGCACATTTGTGTGAATGCGCTGTATGATCCACAGGATATGAAGCATGGAAACACCTGCAGCATCTGGCTGTCTGAGTCCTGGTTCCACGTGCCCAGCAGCCTCATTCTGCCGCTGCTGTTTCTCCACAGAGCAAGAAAAAACCCAAACTAGACCAAAAGTCAATCCACACCAGGGTCAAATCAGATTCTGTGCACTTAACATTTCAGAGGATATGGGTTTATGAAATGCAACACATCTGTTGCTAAATCAAACTGTAGATCTGAGCTCAGCACACACTGAAAAAACACAAAGTCTTACCAAGTATTTTTGGTCTAATTTCTAGTCTAAATATCTTTTTACACTTTTAATAAGACTTGCTGATAAGTGATTTATCAGTAAGATAGATGAACTTGTTTAACGTCAATCCTTTCTTAACATTGATGAAAAAGTTCTAGTTCCACAGTCAGATTATTTTACTTATGACAAGAATTTCTTCCCATATTGTGACCGAGTCAATCTGCCAGTGGAACTAAAACTTTTTCATCAATATTAAGGAATTATTGACTGAAAACAAGCTTCTATTTCTTGCTGAAAAGTTACTTATAAGTTAGTTTTGTCTTATTTCAAGCCTGCTAAGATATTTGCACTAGAAACTAGACAAAAAAAATACTTGGTAAGATTTTGTGTTTTGCAGAGAAAAACAACATCGTGTCAATTTACTGTTGAGTTATAAACCCCAGTTTTAGTTTTGAAGTAGTGCAGACATAAAGTCTGAAATCAGCTTAGCAATGAGAGTTTGTCTTTTATATTGCATTTGTGTGCTTTATTATTCAAATCACTTAATATTATGATTACCATACCTTTACTTTCATATCAAATCTCAATTTCCCTTAAAAATGTCTTATAATTTTTGAGTATCTTTATTTTATCATTTATCCACATTTTTGTATTGCTCATCTGTATGTTATATAAGTAACCATTCAGATAGATTCAGACAAACAAATCAATGTAAAAAGATTATTAATCTAAGCAGTACATAACTTTTAAGGTTAAAACATTTTTTTATTGTTTTATGATCACACTTCAGTCACCTTGGTTTTGTGTACACAGAACATTGTAGTACTTCTAAGATGTAAAATAAAAATAAAATGTTTAAGAAGTTTTGAATCAAACTGCAAACATGTTTAACTAGCAATAAAAACTTAAATATCTGGGCAAAAAGCAACATGTGTGATTATTTTTATGGATTTCTCTCCTGCATCTTAGGATGTTCAGTGTTTACAATAGAATCATTCACAATAAAAATATCAGTAAAAAAGTGAAGCGTCTGCAAATGTTATTTCAATATTTCATTTTTTTATCTTCTGTACACTGAGATTAGAGCAAAAAGTTCATTTATGAATCATAATGTTATTTAAAATTAATTGTGTCAACACTAAATTAGGCTTTTTCTTTTTCAATTCAAATACCTTTTGGATATTTGATTAAGTGATCAAAGATGTAACTATAAATAATTGAATATTTTTATTTCCAGAAGTGGTTTTAATATCAGCTTGATTCACAAAATTAAAAATAAATCTTATATGAAAAGTCAGTGAAATAAGCAGAAATTATGTAAAGAACAGCTTTGAAATGTTGTCTTAGTCTGAAGAAGGATTGATCAAGAGTAGATTATATAACTCAATAGGAAAATTATATTTTAGAGAGATCAATCATTCAATCTGTGCTCAGTGCTGTATATTCAGTCATATTTACATAAACCAAATATTGACCAAAGCTTTTCCCAGATGACCTTGTGATGCTGGTAGTTTGAAAGAAGGTTTATAAAGTGCTAATTGTGTCCATTAAATAACATCACAGGTGTTCTGCTGGTGATTTACATGGAGCTACTTCATTTCACAGTTATTTGAATCCATAAACATCCATCATATTTAAAAAGAAATGAGCTTGAAATGGATAAGACAACGAATAAATCACTTCACGGTTCAGGTGCAGGTGGAACAGCTCAGAGCAGAACAGTGAGTACATTTTGTTATAATAATAGTAATAATAATAATAATCATTACTTAATACATGTAATAGTTTTACATTTCATTTTTCACTATAATCAAACAAAAATGGAACATGAAGTTTGAACATGTAAGGTTTTTTGGTAACACTTTATTTGAAGGGGTGTGCATAAGACTGACATGACACTGTCATAAACATGACATAACATCTGTCATGAACATAACGGAGTCTTTATGAATGTTTATAACTGATGTCATGAAGTGTCATTCGGTAAATAATGACACTTTTAACGTAAAGTTGCTCTAAAAGTTGCATTGAAAGTCCATTAAAAGTGCCAACTTTGCATTGAATTGTCATTATTTACAAAATCATGGAAAGTTGGCATTTTACCGTTACCGTTTTTTTTTTTAAAGAAACATTTAATGCTGAAGTAAAACAGTTTTTATTGTCTATTTTTTGTTTTACTTTTTCACAATTTCTCATTCATCACTTTTCAGATTTTTACTGTGTGATGTGGCAATATTACAGTGAAATTATTAGCATAAAAACATCTGCAATATTAAAATGTAGCAAACAACCTTGATTATAATCAGTCACATAAATAAACAAGTTTCAGAATTAAGTCCAACTTTTGTTTGTATTATACACTTATATACTTAGCCATATTATCTATTTTATCAACATATATGTATAAATAAACATAGACTTGATTTGGCAGGATCATATTTTCAAATAATATGAAAACTTTCATATTATTTTGAAAATATGAAAGTTTTGCTTGTTCGTTTCCCAGTTTGTTCAGTGTTGTCTTTGTGTATTGACTTCACAGCGGGGGGCGCAGCGCTGCTCACCGCCTCATCGCGGCATATGGCGCTCAGCTCAGCCGCAGACATACATCTGCATTACTGTGTCTATGAGTAACGGAGTCTTGACAAAAGTTCAGTCTGGAAAACTCTCTAGTCGCACCTGCCTCATCAATCAGCGCCTCCCTCTCTGCAACCTGGACCTATCAGTGCCGGTCCAAGCCTCGCTCCAGCCAATCATCGTTTGGGCTCCAGTTCAAAAGGACCGTCACCCCATAGCCGCCTCTGCTCACCAGCTGCTGGCCTTCATTTACCAGCCTCTCGCTATCATATGCTTTTGTTTTGAGCCACATATCCAGTATTATTTTTAAACACAATCCTTTGGTAAGCTAGCTGTAGCGTCGCATGTTGAGTTGACGTCACGGCAAATAAAAGGTCGTTTACATGCAGTACCTCGCGGCCCACTAGGGGGTGCCCGCGGACCATCACAGTTTGAGAACGACTATTGTTTTTCTAACCTTTAAAGCTGGTTTGTAATGTGTAAAGTTAAACGTCTCAATACTTTATGACAGGCAATATTATGGCATGTTTCTCACAAAGCTTCTTGCATTTGTCTGTTGTTGTTTTTTCATCAGAAATGTCAATCAACTGCTCTTCCTCCATCAACGCGTCTCTCCCAGCCGACCACCAGGCCAACTTGCATGTCGTCTGTCGCCTCTTCCGCTGCTTCAGCTCCACACTTGGTGCTTACATCATCAACTCCTTCGTCTTCACCAACGTCTTTGTAATCCTGCCGCTCTGCGTCTTCATCCTCAGCGTCGCTCTGAAACAGTGGCTGCAGGGTTCCAGCAGGAAGACGAGCCAGTCGGATCTCTTTACGTATCACATGGTCGTCATGGAGCTGATCAACGTCTTTGCGTTCATGGCCACGTTTTGTGGCATTCATGCTAAGGTAGACCTGTTGACCGTGATGGGCATCGGCTTTTTGCCCATCGACTTTTGCGGACAGCTCATCTTTCACACCCTGACCTGCATCGAACGTTACCTCGCCGTTGTTCACCCCATGACTTTTATGAGTCTGAAGAATAAGAAAAACATCAGAATCAGAAACGCCGTCCTCGCCTGTGTGTGGCTGCTCACCTTTTCTGTCATTCCTCTGTTATTTGTTTTGGGCAGCATGTTCACCGTCGTCATCTCTTACTGTTTTGTTCCCATGGCCGTAATCACCATGTCTTTCTGTAGTATCTCTATCCTCTGCACTCTCATCCATCCAAAGCCGGGGGAAAGAGGCAGAGACTCACACAGAGTGGATCCAGTGAAGCTCAGGGCTCTTTGCACCATCATGCTCATTCTGGCTGTGCTGCTTTTCAGATTTGGAGGAAATATTTTAGCAACTTCTCTCGACAGGGTTGTGACTCTTGAAGAGAAACAGAAATGTGGGATATTGATGTGTGATTTCTTATTCTCCCTGCCTTGCAGCCTGGTGTTACCTCTGCTGTTTCTGTACAAAAGAAAAAAGATAAAATGCTGTTAAACGCAGCAGAAAATGTGGACATATATAAACATATATATATATATTGGAGTTGTGCCGATCGATCGGCCACCGATCATAATCGGCTGATTTCCGTGAAAAAGTGCATGATCGTGATCGGCAATCATTGGCTCTTGTTGCCGATCCAAACCGGCAACATATATGCGAATGAGATGCATATATATGCATCTCATTTCGCAGCCTGCCTGTGCAGCTGGTCTCCTCTTTCCTTCACACTGCGCAAACGAGCAGCAACAATCCTAAGCGATGTGGAACTATAACGCATGGTGAATGGGGAAGTTTGCGTGTTGCGGCGGAAATTGAAGCAGGTCAAATGCATCACACAACGAAGCTAATACGACATAAAACATGCCGTACTTGACGTAGTTTGGCTAATCGAGGCTCACTGCAGTAAAAAGACATACGGAGGATCAGATGGCAGGTAAAGCAGGCACAGCTACAAACACTCACCCGGATTGCATGACGGTCAGAAAGCTAAAGAAATAACCCTCAAAATTATTTAAGTCTTCGAGCTGCGATGTAAGACGCTGGTTCTGCTCTCGCTGTTGAACTGCTGCTACGCAATACAGGTAGTAATATTTCACAGCCGGAGCGCCGCTTCTGCTCCACCTGGTAGTGACTCTCACACCGAACCTCTGCTTAAAGCTGCAGCATCTAACCTAAAAAAACACATTTTACATACGTATTAAAACTTTCGCTGTCCTAACATGAGACAGATAATCTCTAAAAAAATAATCGATCTCCTCCCTGCTCTGCATAATTACTCCGCTCAGTCAGAAACAGCCACTCAGAACTAGCAGTAATCAGCTAGCCGCCATGCTATCAGGAAGTTTTCATTCAGTAACTCTGGATTGTTTATTGTAATGGATCCTGTATTTGCCTTTGAATGTTAAGTTTTATTCTTGAATTTTTTTTGGCAATGTTGAGAGGTTTTATTTTGGCTCTTTGCATTATTTAGCCTCTTCAGAGCCTCCATATGTTATCAGTCTGTTAAAGATAGTTTTACCCATAGCAGTACAATTTGCACAATGCCAGTTTTGTTTAGTTTCTTCTTGGAAAAGTTATTAAAAACAAGTTTTTGTCTAAATTAAGGTGAATTCATGGTTCCTTTTTCCACATAATGTAGCCGGTAGTGTTTATGATTAAAAAAATAATAATAATGTGATCGGTATCGGTGATCGGCCCTCATGGGTGATTGGAATCAGCAGGAAAAAACCTGATCGGCACATCTCTTTATATATATATATATATATATAAGTCGTTTTAATATCAGCTTGATTCACAAATTAAAATAATCTTATATGAATGTCAGTGAAATAAGCAGAATTATGGAAAGAACAGCTTTGAATGTTGTCTTAGTCTGAGAAGATTGCTCAAGAGTAGATTATAACTCAATAGGAAAATATTCAATGTTGAGAGGTTTTATTTTGACTCTTTACATTATTTAGCCTCTTCAGAGCCTCCATATATTATCGTCTGTTAAAGATAGTATTATTCATGCTGTACATTTGCACATGCCTTTTTTGTTTAGTTTTCTTTTGGAAAAGTTATTAAAACAGTTTTTGTCTAAATTAAGGTGAATTCATGGTTCCTTTTTCCACATAATGTAACGGTAGTGTTTATGATTAAAAAATAATATAAGTGATCGGTATTGGTGATCGGTATTGGTGATCGGTATCGGTGATCGACCCATCGGTGTTGGGTGATCGGAATTAGCAGGAAAAAACCTGATCGGCAATATCAAACTGCAAACATGTTAACTAGCAATAATGTTGGAGCTATTTATTCTTTATTTTCTTTATCCATTTGAATTTTGTTAGCTTATCCTTAATTTATATTTTTGTATTTACAGAACTTATTTGTAGGTTAATAATTGTTGATTTTATTTATCTTTTGTTTTATTATTTTTTTTGTTGTTTTTCTAAGCAAACAGGAAGTGAGGTGGGTTGGTCCACTTTCTATAAGTGTAGGAGCCTGGTAAAGGACCAACAGGCATTTGGGTTTGGGGCCTATGGTTTTTACCAGTGCAAGAGAGGTAGAAGGAAAAGTTATCTCTGTAATTGTTTTCTTTTGCAAAGATGTCAAGAAATAAATAATGAAGAACAACTTACACGTTTGGATATTGAACTTTCTTTTGCCTGCGTTAAAGAGAACTGAATCCAGTGCCTCAGTGGCTTAATGGAACTTTGTTGGATGTTTGGTTTAACAAACAATCCCCACTACAATAATAATTTAAATATCTGGGCAAAAAGCAACATGTATGATTATTTTTATGGATTTCTCTCCTGCATCTTAGGATGTTCAGTGTTTACAATAGAATCATTCACAATAAAAATATCAGAAAAAAAGTGAAGCGTCTGCAAATGTTATTTCAATATTTCATTTCTTCATCTTCTGTACACTGAGATTAGAGCAAAAAGTTCATTTATGAATCACAATGTTATTTTCAATTAATTGTGTAAACACTAAATTAGGCTTTTTTTGTTCAATTTAAATACCTTTTGGATATTGGATTAAGCGTGTAGCTATGAATAATTGTATGATTTTTATTTCCAGAAGTGGTTTTAATATCAGCTTGATTCACAAAATTAAAAATAAATCTTATATGAAAAGTCAGTGAAATAAGCAGAAATTATGTAAAGAACAGCTTTGAAATGTTGTCTTAGTCTGAAGAAGGATTGATCAAGAGTAGATTATATAACTCAATAGGAAAATTATATTTTAGAGAGATCAATCATTCAATCTGTGCTCAGTGCTGTATATTCAGTCATATTTACATAAACCAAATATTGACCAAAGCTTTTCCCAGATGACCTTGTGATGCTGGTAGTTTGAAAGAAGGTTTATAAAGTGCTAATTGTGTCCATTAAAATAACAATCACAGGTGTTCTGCTGGTGATTTACATGAGCAGCTACTTCATTTCACAGCTTATTTGAATCCATAAAACATCCATCATATTTAAAAAGAAATGAGCTTGAAATGGATAAGACAACGAATAAATCACTTCACGGTTCAGGTGCAGGTGGAACAGCTCAGAGCAGAACAGTGAGTACATTTTGTTATAATAATAATAATATAATAATAATTAATTATTATTATTATTATTATTATTATATATTATTAATAACAGACTTCCGTACGGCTTCGAGGCGATTCTGGTTCACCATCCGGCGTCTCAGGAGGGGAAGCAGTGCAGCACCAACACTGTTTATAGTGGGGATGGTGCGCTGCTGACCTCAACTCGGGACGTTGTGGGCCGGTGGGCGGAATACTTCGAAGACCTCCTCAATCCCACCAACATGCCTTCTGTTGAGGAAGCTGACATGGGGACTCTGGGTTGGGCTCTCCAATCTCTGGGGACGAGGTCGCCGAGGTGGTCAAAAAGCTCCTCGGTGGCAGGGCCCCGGGGTGGATGAGATCCGCCCGGAGTTCCTTAAGGCTCTGGATGTTGCGGGGTTGTGTTGGCTAACGCGACTCTGCAATATCCATGGACATCGGGGGCAGTTCCCTGGACTGGCAGACTGGGGTGGTGGTCCCCCTGTTTAAAAAGGGGGACCGGCGGGTGTGCTCCAATTACAGGGGGATCACACTCTTAAGCCTCCCTGGTAAGGTCTATTCAGGGGTCCTGGAGAGGAGGGTCCGTTGGATAGTCGAACCTCGGATTCAGGCAGAGCAGTGTGGTTTTCGTCCTGGTCGTGGAACACTGGACCAGCTCTACACCCTCAGCAGGGTCCTGGAGGGTGCATGGAGTTCGCCCAACCAGTCTACATGTGTTTTGTGGACTTGGAGAAGGCGTTCGACCGTGTCCCTCGGGGGCCCTGTGGGGTACTCCGGGAGTATGGGGTACCGGGCCCTTTGATACGGGCTGTCAGGTCCCTGTATGACCGGTGTCAGAGTCTGGTCCGCATTGCCGGCAGTAAGTCGGGCTCGTTTCCGGTGAGAGTTGGACTCCGCCAAGGCTGCCCTTTGTCACCGATTCTGTTCATTACTTTTATGGACAGAATTTCTAGGCGCAGCCGAGGTGTTGAGGGGATCCGTTTTGGTGGCCTTGGGATCGCATCTCTGCTTTTTGCGGATGATGTGGTCCTGTTGGCTTCATCGGAACGTGATCTGCAGCTCTCACTGGAGCGGTTCGCAGCCGAGTGTAAAGCGGCCAAGATGAGGCTCAGTGACTCCAAATCCGAGGCCATGGTCTTGAGCCGGAAAAGGGTAGAGTGCCTTCTCCGGGTCAGGGGGGTCGTCCTGCCTCAAGTGGAGGAGTTTAAGTATCTGGGGATCTTGTTCACGAATGAGGGAAGAAGGGAGCGGGAGATCGACAGGCGGATTGGGGCAGCGTCTGCCGTGAAGCAGGCGTTGTACCGGTCCGTCGTGGTGAAGAGAGAGCTGAGCCAAAAAGCGAAGCTCTCGATTTACCGGTCGATCTACGTTCCCACCCTCATCGATGGTCATGAGCTTTGGGTCATGACCGAAAGAACGAGGTCACGGGTACAAGCGGCCGAAATGGGTTTCCTCCGCAGGGTGGCTGGGTCTCTCCCTTAGAGATAGGGTGAGAAGCTCGGTCATCCGTGAGGGACTCAGAGTAGAGCTGCTGCTCCTCCACGTCGAGAGGAGCCAGTTGAGGTGGCTCGGGATCTGGTAAGGATGCCTCCTGGACGCCTCCCTGGTGAGGTGTTCCGGGCACGTCCCACGGGAGGGGCCTCGGGGAAGACCCAGGACACGCTGAGGGATTACGTCTCTCGGCTGGCCTGGGAACGCCTTGGGATTCCCCCGGAGGAGCTGGAAGAGTGGCTGAGAGGGAAGTCTGGGCCTCCCTTCTGAAGCTGCTGCCCCCGCGACCGACCCGGATAAGCGGAAGAAATGGATGGATGGATATAATAATAATAATTAATAATATATAATAATAATATAATAATCAATACTTAACACATGTAATAGTTTTACATTTCATTTCTAATTATAATCAAAATGGAACATTAGTTACATGTAAGTTTTTTTTAAAGAACATTTATGCTGAAGTAAACAGTTTTATTGTCTATTTTTTGTTTTATTTTTAACTTTCTCATTCAACCCTTTTCACTGTTTACTGTGTGATATTGCGTGACATTTTAGCGTAAAAATCTGCAATATTAAATGTTGTAAAACTTGATTAAAATCAGTCTACCTGAATTAACAAGTTTTAGAATTAAGTCCACGTTTTGCTTGTATTATACACTTGTATACTTAGAAATATTATCTATTTTATCACATATATGTATAATAACATATACTTGTCAGGATTTCAAGAAAATGTAGACTGACTGGTGCATTATTGAAATATGAAGTTTTGCTTGTTCGTTTCCCAGTTTGTTCGGTGTTGTCTTGTGTATTGACTTCACAGCCTCATCACGGCATATGGCGCTCAGCTCAGCCGCAGACATACATCTGCATTACTGTGGCTATGGTAGCCATAATGTTCAAAAATGTTCTGTAACTCACCTGAGAAACCTTCCAGCAAGCTTCTTTTTAATGATCCTGTTTTAAGCCACATATCCAGTATTATTTTTAAACACAATCTTTGTTAAGCTAGCTGTAGCGTCGCACGTTGAGCTGACGTCACGACAAATAAACGGTCGTTACATGCAGTACCTCGCGGCCCACTAGGGGTGCCCGCGGACCATCACAGTTGAGAAAAACTGCTATTGTTTTCTAACCTTTAAGTTGGTTTAATGTATAAAGTTAAGCGACTCAATACTTTTGACAGGCAATATTATGGCATGTTTCTCACAAAGTCTCTTCTGTTTGTCTGTTGTTGTTTTTTCATCAGAAATGTCAATCAACTGCTCTTCCTCCATCAACGCGTCTCTCCCAGCCGACCACCAGGCCAACTTGCATGTCGTCTGTCGCCTCTTCCGCTGCTTCAGCTCCACACTTGGTGCTTACATCATCACTCCTTCGTCTTCACCAACGTCTTTGTAATCCTGCCGCTCTGCGTCTTCATCCTCAGCGTCGCTCTGAAACAGTGGCTGCAGGGTTCCAGCAGGAAGACGAGCCAGTCGGATCTCTTTACGTATCACATGGTCGTCATGGAGCTGATCAACGTCTTTGCGTTCATGGCCACGTTTTGTGGCATTCATGCTAAGGTAGACCTGTTGACCGTGATGGGCATCGGCTTTTTGCCCATCGACTTTTGCGGACAGCTCATCTTTCACACCCTGACCTGCATCGAACGTTACCTCGCCGTTGTTCACCCCATGACTTTTATGAGTCTGAAGAATAAGAAAAACATCAGAATCAGAAACGCCGTCCTCGCCTGTGTGTGGCTGCTCACCTTTTCTGTCATTCCTCTGTTATTTGTTTTGGGCAGCATGTTCACCGTCGTCATCTCTTACTGTTTTGTTCCCATGGCCGTAATCACCATGTCTTTCTGTAGTATCTCTATCCTCTGCACTCTCATCCATCCAAAGCCGGGGGAAAGAGGCAGAGACTCACACAGAGTGGATCCGTGAGCTCAGGCTCTTTGCACCATCATGCTCATTCTGGCTGTGCTGCTTTTCAGATTTGGAGGAAATATTTTAGCAACTTCTCTCGACAGGGTTGTGACTCTTGAAGAGAAACAGAAATGTGGGATATTGATGTGTGATTTCTTATTCTCCCTGCCTTGCAGCCTGGTGTTACCTCTGCTGTTTCTGTACAAAAGAAAAAAGATAAAATGCTGTTAAACGCAGCAGAAAATGTGGACATATATAAACATATATATATATATTGGAGTTGTGCCGATCGATCGGCCACCGATCATAATCGGCTGATTTCCGTGAAAAAGTGCATGATCGTGATCGGCAATCATTGGCTCTTGTTGCCGATCACACAAACCGGCAACATATATGCGAAATGAGATGCATATATATGCATCTCATTTCGCAGCCTGCCTGTGCAGCTGGTCTCCTCTTTCCTTCACACTGCGCAAACGAGCAGCAACAAATCCTAAGCGATGTGGAACTATAACGCACTGAGTGAATGGGGAAGTTTGCGTGTTGCGGCGGAAAATTGAAGCAGGTCAAAATGCATCAACACAACGAAGCTAATACGACATAAAAACAATGCCGTACTTGACGTAGTTTGGCTACATCGAGGCTCACTGCAGTAAAAAAGACATACGGAGGATCAGATGGCAGGTAAAGCAGCGCACAGCTACAAACACTCACCCGGATTAGCATGACGGTCAGAAAGCTAAAGAAATAACCCTCAAAATTATTTAAGTCTTCGAGCTGCGATGTAAGACGCTGGTTCTGCTCTCGCTGTTGAACTGCTGCTACGCAATACAGGTAGTAATATTTCACAGCCGGAGCGCCGCTTCTGCTCCACCTGGTAGTGACTCTCACACCGAACCTCTGCTTAAAGCTGCAGCATCTAACCTAAAAAAACACATTTTACATACGTATTAAAACTTTCGCTGTCCTAACATGAGACAGATAATCTCTAAAAAAATAATCGATCTCCTCCCTGCTCTGCATAATTACTCCGCTCAGTCAGAAACAGCCACTCAGAACTAGCAGTAATCAGCTAGCCGCCATGCTATCAGGAAGTTTTCATTCAGTAACTCTGGATTGTTTATTGTAATGGATCCTGTATTTGCCTTTGAATGTTAAGTTTTATTCTTGAATTTTTTTTGGCAATGTTGAGAGGTTTTATTTTGGCTCTTTGCATTATTTAGCCTCTTCAGAGCCTCCATATGTTATCAGTCTGTTAAAGATAGTTTTACCCATAGCAGTACAATTTGCACAATGCCAGTTTTGTTTAGTTTTCTTCTTGGAAAAAGTTATTAAAAACAAGTTTTTGTCTAAATTAAGGTGAATTCATGGTTCCTTTTTCCACATAATGTAGCCGGTAGTGTTTATGATTAAAAAAATAATAATAATGTGATCGGTATCGGTGATCGGCCCTCATGGGTGATTGGAATCAGCAGGAAAAAACCTGATCGGCACATCTCTTTATATATATATATATATATATATCAAGTCGTTTTAATATCAGCTTGATTCACAAAATTAAAAATAAATCTTATATGAAATGTCAGTGAAATAAGCAGAAATTATGGAAAGAACAGCTTTGAAATGTTGTCTTAGTCTGAAGAAGGATTGCTCAAGAGTAGATTATATAACTCAATAGGAAAATAATATCAATGTTGAGAGGTTTTATTTTGACTCTTTACATTATTTAGCCTCTTCAGAGCCTCCATATATTATCAGTCTGTTAAAGATAGTATTATTCATAGCTGTACAATTTGCACAATGCCTTTTTTGTTTAGTTTTCTTCTTGGAAAAAGTTATTAAAAACAAGTTTTTGTCTAAATTAAGGTGAATTCATGGTTCCTTTTTCCACATAATGTAACCGGTAGTGTTTATGATTAAAAAAATAATAATAATGTGATCGGTATTGGTGATCGGTATTGGTGATCGGTATCAGTGATCGACCCATCGGTGTTGGGTGATCGGAATTAGCAGGAAAAAACCTGATCGGCAATATCAAACTGCAAACATGTTTAACTAGCAATAATTGTTGGAGCTATTTATTCTTTATTTTCTTTATCCATTTGAATTTTGTTAGCTTATCCTTAAATTTATATTTTTTGTATTATTTACAGAACTTATTTGTAGGTTAATAATTGTTGATTTTATTTATCTTTTGTTTTATTATTTTTTTGTTGTTTTTCTAAGCAAACAGGAAGTGAGGTGGGTTGGTCCACTTTCTATAAGTGTAGGAGCCTGGTAAAGGACCAACAGGCATTTGGGTTTGGGGCCTATGGTTTTTACCAGTGCAAGAGAGGTAGAAGGAAAAGTTATCTCTGTAATTGTTTTCTTTTGCAAAGATGTCAAGAAATAAATAATGAAGAACAACTTACACGTTTGGATATTGAACTTTCTTTTGCCTGCGTTAAAGAGAACTGAATCCAGTGCCTCAGTGGCTTAATGGAACTTTGTTGGATGTTTGGTTTAACAAACAATCCCCACTACAATAATAATTTAAATATCTGGGCAAAAAGCAACATGTATGATTATTTTTATGGATTTCTCTCCTGCATCTTAGGATGTTCAGTGTTTACAATAGAATCATTCACAATAAAAATATCAGAAAAAAAGTGAAGCGTCTGCAAATGTTATTTCAATATTTCATTTCTTCATCTTCTGTACACTGAGATTAGAGCAAAAAGTTCATTTATGAATCACAATGTTATTTTCAATTAATTGTGTAAACACTAAATTAGGCTTTTTTTGTTCAATTTAAATACCTTTTGGATATTGGATTAAGCGTGTAGCTATGAATAATTGTATGATTTTTATTTCCAGAATTCGTTTTAATATCAGCTTGATTCACAAAATTAAAAATAAATCTTATATGAAAAGTCAGTGAAATAAGCAGAAATTATGTAAAGAACAGCTTTGAAATGTTGTCTTAGTCTGAAGAAGGATTGATCAAGAGTAATTATATAACTCAATAGGAAAATAATATTTTAGAGAGATCAATCATTCAATCTGTGCACAGTGCTGTATATTCAGTCATATTTACATAAACCAAATATTGACCAAACCATTTGCCAAGTAACCTTGTGATGCTGGTAGGTGATGCTGGTAGTTTGAAAGCAGGTTTATAAAGTGCTAATTGTGTCCATTAAAATAACAATCACAGGTGTTCTGCTGGTGATTTACATGAGCAGCTACTTCATTTCACAGCTTATTTGGATCCATAAAACATCCATCATATTTAAAAAGAAATGAGCTTGAAAAGGATAAGACAACGAATAAATCACTTCACGGTTCAGGTGCAGGTGGAACAGCTCAGAGCAGAACAGTGAGTACATTTAGTTATATAATAATAATAATAATAATAATAATTATTATTATTATTATTATTATTATTATTATTATTATTAATAACAGACTTCCGTACGGCTTCGAGGCGATTCTGGTTCACCATCCGGCGTCTCAGGAGGGGGAAGCAGTGCAGCACCAACACTGTTTATAGTGGGGATGGTGCGCTGCTGACCTCAACTCGGGACGTTGTGGGCCGGTGGGCGGAATACTTCGAAGACCTCCTCAATCCCACCAACATGCCTTCTGTTGAGGAAGCTGAACATGGGGACTCTGGGTTGGGCTCTCCAATCTCTGGGGACGAGGTCGCCGAGGTGGTCAAAAAGCTCCTCGGTGGCAGGGCCCCGGGGGTGGATGAGATCCGCCCGGAGTTCCTTAAGGCTCTGGATGTTGCGGGGTTGTGTTGGCTAACGCGACTCTGCAATATCCCATGGACATCGGGGGCAGTTCCCCTGGACTGGCAGACTGGGGTGGTGGTCCCCCTGTTTAAAAAGGGGGACCGGCGGGTGTGCTCCAATTACAGGGGGATCACACTCTTAAGCCTCCCTGGTAAGGTCTATTCAGGGGTCCTGGAGAGGAGGGTCCGTTGGATAGTCGAACCTCGGATTCAGGAAGAGCAGTGTGGTTTTCGTCCTGGTCGTGGAACACTGGACCAGCTCTACACCCTCAGCAGGGTCCTGGAGGGTGCATGGGAATTCGCCCAACCAGTCTACATGTGTTTTGTGGACTTGGAGAAGGCGTTCGACCGTGTCCCTCGGGGGGCCCTGTGAGGGGTACTCCGGGAGCATGGGGTACCGGGCCCTTTGATACGGGCTGTCAGGTCCCTGTATGACCGGTGTCAGAGTCTGGTCCGCATTGCCGGCAGTAAGTCGGGCTCGTTTCCGGTGAGAGTTGGACTCCGCCAAGGCTGCCCTTTGTCACCGATTCTGTTCATTACTTTTATGGACAGAATTTCTAGGCGCAGCCGAGGTGTTGAGGGGATCCGTTTTGGTGGCCTTGGGATCGCATCTCTGCTTTTTGCGGATGATGTGGTCCTGTTGGCTTCATCGGAACGTGATCTGCAGCTCTCACTGGAGCGGTTCGCAGCCGAGTGTAAAGCGGCCAAGATGAGGCTCAGTGACTCCAAATCCGAGGCCATGGTCTTGAGCCGGAAAAGGGTAGAGTGCCTTCTCCGGGTCAGGGGGGTCGTCCTGCCTCAAGTGGAGGAGTTTAAGTATCTGGGGATCTTGTTCACGAATGAGGGAAGAAGGGAGCGGGAGATCGACAGGCGGATTGGGGCAGCGTCTGCCGTGAAGCAGGCGTTGTACCGGTCCGTCGTGGTGAAGAGAGAGCTGAGCCAAAAAGCGAAGCTCTCGATTTACCGGTCGATCTACGTTCCCACCCTCATCTATGGTCATGAGCTTTGGGTCATGACCGAAAGAACGAGGTCACGGGTACAAGCGGCCGAAATGGGTTTCCTCCGCAGGGTGGCTGGTCTCTCCCTTAGAGATAGGGTGAGAAGCTCGGTCATCCGTGAGGGACTCAGAGTAGAGCTGCTGCTCCTCCACGTCGAGAGGAGCCAGTTGAGGTGGCTCGGGCATCTGGTAAGGATGCCTCCTGGACGCCTCCCTGGTGAGGTGTTCCGGGCACGTCCCACCGGGAGGAGGCCTCGGGGAAGACCCAGGACACGCTGGAGGGATTACGTCTCTCGGCTGGCCTGGGAACGCCTTGGGATTCCCCCGGAGGAGCTGGAAGAAGTGGCTGGGGAGAGGGAAGTCTGGGCCTCCCTTCTGAAGCTGCTGCCCCCGCGACCCGACCCCGGATAAGCGGAAGAAAATGGATGGATGGAATAATAATAATAATAATAATAATAATAATAATAATAATAATAATAATCAATACTTAACACATGTAATAGTTTTACATTTCATTTCTCATTATAATCAAACAAAAATGGAACATTAAGTGTAAACATGTAAGTTTTTTTTAAAGAAACATTTAATGCTGAAGTAAAACAGTTTTTATTGTCTATTTTTTGTTTTACTTTTTAACTATTTCTCATTCAACCCTTTTCACATGTTTACTGTGTGATATTGCAGTGACATTATTAGCGTAAAAACATCTGCAATATTAAAATGTTGTAAACAAACTTGATTAAAATCAGTCTTACCTGAATTAACAAGTTTTAGAATTAAGTCCACGTTTTGCTTGTATTATACACTTGTATACTTAGAAATATTATCTATTTTATCAACATATATGTATAAATAAACATATACTTGTCAGGATTTCAAGAAAATGTAGACTGACTGGTGCATTATTTTGAAAATATGAAAGTTTTGCTTGTTCGTTTCCCAGTTTGTTCGGTGTTGTCTTTGTGTATTGACTTCACAGCCTCATCACGGCATATGGCGCTCAGCTCAGCCGCAGACATACATCTGCATTACTGTGGCTATGAGTAGCCATAATGTTCAAAAATGTTCTGTAACTCACCCTGAGAAACCTTCCAGCAAGCTTTCTTTTTAATGATCCTGTTTTAAGCCACATATCCAGTATTATTTTTAAACACAATCTTTGTTAAGCTAGCTGTAGCGTCGCACGTTGAGCTGACGTCACGACAAATAAACGGTCGTTTACATGCAGTACCTCGCGGCCCACTAGGGGGTGCCCGCGGACCATCACAGTTTGAGAAAAACTGCTATTGTTTTTCTAACCTTTAAAGTTGGTTTAATGTATAAAGTTAAGCGACTCAATACTTTATGACAGGCAATATTATGGCATGTTTCTCACAAAGCTTCTTGCATTTGTCTGTTGTTGTTTTTTCATCAGAAATGTCAATCAACTGCTCTTCCTCCATCAACGCGTCTCTCCCAGCCGACCACCAGGCCAACTTGCATGTCGTCTGTCGCCTCTTCCGCTGCTTCAGCTCCACACTTGGTGCTTACATCATCAACTCCTTCGTCTTCACCAACGTCTTTGTAATCCTGCCGCTCTGCGTCTTCATCCTCAGCGTCGCTCTGAAACAGTGGCTGCAGGGTTCCAGCAGGAAGACGAGCCAGTCGGATCTCTTTACGTATCACATGGTCGTCATGGAGCTGATCAACGTCTTTGCGTTCATGGCCACGTTTTGTGGCATTCATGCTAAGGTAGACCTGTTGACCGTGATGGGCATCGGCTTTTTGCCCATCGACTTTTGCGGACAGCTCATCTTTCACACCCTGACCTGCATCGAACGTTACCTCGCCGTTGTTCACCCCATGACTTTTATGAGTCTGAAGAATAAGAAAAACATCAGAATCAGAAACGCCGTCCTCGCCTGTGTGTGGCTGCTCACCTTTTCTGTCATTCCTCTGATATCTCTGATGGGCAGCATGTTCATTGTCGTCATCTCTTATTGTTTTGTTCCCATGGCCATAATCACCATGTCTTTCTGTAGTATCTCTATCCTCTGCACTCTCATCCATCCAAAGCCGGGGGAAAGAGGCAGAGACTCACACAGAGTGGATCCAGTGAAGCTCAGGGCTCTTTGCACCATCATGCTCATTCTGGCTGTGCTGCTTTTCAGATTTGGAGGAAATATTTTAGCAGCTTCTCTCGACAGCTTTGTTACTCTTGAAGAGAAACAGAAATGTGGGATATTGATGTGTGATTTCTTCTTCTCCCTGCCCTGCAGCCTGGTGTTACCTCTGCAGTTTCTGTACAAAACAAAAAAGATAAAATGCTGTTAAAAGCAGCAGAAAATGTGTTATTTTATTTTATTCTTTGCTACGTTCTGTTTTATTTCATTACACCATGGACCACGAACAGCATATCTTTGATCCAAATACTTTTAACTATTTCAGACAAACATTTTAAATTGATTCCACTGTCTGCAGCTTTTTGTTTTGATTGTTGAACAAAGCTAAATTATTAATTTAATAGAAGAACTTCTTTTTGGGAAACATTTATTTTTATTCATACTCAAATTAAAACCACGGTGTAATAAATATGCTTCCTTTACTGAACTGCACTGCTTTATTTTAAACTACGACACATACAATAACAATAGTTACATTTCTTCATTGCTGTATAAACAATTATACTTTGTAAATTTGCTGTGAATGTTGAAATAAAGCTTCCAGTTGGATGTTGTTTGTGTTTTGACCTTTTTTTTTGTCTGAAAGGATAAATAAATCAACAGAGAGAAGCTGGGCAGGTGATTTGAATGCTCCGCAGGATTTGTTGATTTTTCCATTTAAATTCTGACAGACTAATGCTCCAGTTCAGAGAAACATTTAAATACATTAGGTCTGATCATATCAGCTTTTCATTTGAATGTGCTTCTCTAGTTTCAGACATTTCATAGACTTGTTTCTCTCCAACTTAATAAAATTTTGCTTTAAAATTTTAATCCACAATTTGATGCAGAAAAATGAATAAATGTGACGTTAGAGAGATGCTGCAGAGAAATAAAAGATGGATGTTTACATGTAGAAAGTATCTCTTACAGTGGAAATGATGCTCAGGACATTTTCCTAGCAGATGACAAAGGTTTAACGTTTCATATGTTTGTTTGTTTTTTTCTGTGCTCATCTCTACTTTGCATATGGAGCTTAGATGATAAAACAGAAAAAAAACTTTTGGGTTCATATTAGACACTCAATCTTACCACAGACACAATAAAGCTGATTACAGTGAAGAATCAACTTCTGGATTAAAAACCAACATAAAGGTGAGTTTCTGTACTTAACCTGTTCTTAAAATAAAGCTTTTTATTTAAGCTGTAATTTTGGATTACTGGTTTGGTTTAGAGCAGCTTTGCAGTATTTAAAAGATAAGAATTAACTTTTTAAACTGTGATTTCTGGATGCATGTCTTTCATATGTGTTTTTTTTTCTCTTTTTTGTTTATTTTTTATTTATATTTACATATTATCGAAATCTAAGTTGGAATGCATTGTAGCTGAGGAAGTGATTGTTGCTCTGCAGATCATCTCCATTTTTCTGGTGATTTATCACAGCACTCTATAGACGCAAATACATAAAATTATGAGTTGCACAATTATCCATCCATCTTCTTTCACCCTTGTCCCTCAGTGGGGTCAGGAGGTGCTGGTGCCTCTCCAGCTAACGTTCCGGGCGAGAGGCGGGGTCACCCTGGACAGGTCGCCAGTCTGTTGCAGGGCAACACAGAGACACACAGGACAAACAACCATGCACACACACTCTCACACCTAGGGACAATTTGGAGAGGCCAATTAACCTGACAGTCATGTTTTTGGACTGTGGGAGGAAACCGGAGTACCCGGAGAAAACCCACCATGCACAGGGAGAACATGCAAACTCCATGCAGAAAGACCGGGGCCGGGAATCGAACCCAGAACCTTCTTGCTGCAAGGCAACAGCTCTACCAACTGCGCCACTGTGCAGCCCCAGTTGCACAATTAATCTATCAATAAAAACAGAGCTGTCATTTGTTCCAAAAGTATATTTGCAATGAATTTACAATATATTTAAACCTAAAAGCTCACCAGTGGAAATAATTTACATATATTTAATGTTTTTTTTTCCTCTAAATATAGCTAGTGCGTCTGTGTTGGTTTTAGCTAATTCTTCCGTTTATGAATCACCCAGGAGATAAAATAAGTCATTTGGTTGCAGTAACTAACCGGAAGAGAATCAGGGCCACTGAAAAAAGAGTCAGAACTCCAAGTCTAATAAAAGGTGAAAAATGTTGACATAAAATCTGAATTTGGAGAGAAAAGTCACAATTCTACTCCAGAGGGTTAAAAAGAATTAAAAATCATTTTGACTTTAAGAATTCTTAGGCAAAAAGTCAGATTTCATTTTTTGTTCTCTTCCATACAGTGGAACTTTAGCGATTTAATGCAATAGAAACAGATTAATGCTTCTGATAAGATGCTGATGATACAAAAACAACCATTTGTATTAGTAAACAACACAAATTCCCGTCATTTCTTTCTCTAGAGATTTTAACCTTCTTTCTTCTCCTGCAGCCTCTTGCTCACCGTACCTCATCCTCGCCACCGTCATGCCATTGAACGACTCTGATTCCCTTAACGCCACTCCTGGCGTCCCCGCGCTCTCGACCTCTTCGACCATCCATGATGTCTGGAAAATGAGTCGCTTCAAAAACCTTCTGAATGTAATGTCACGAGCTCAGCTTGTTACCTAGCAACCCCAACAAAGCTCTGCTAGTTACCTAGCAACCCAAGTGGCGCTCCATCATGTTTGGTCAGCTAGCTTTATCGCTGAATGTGCTGTACAATGGCCACTGGAAAAGACAAGTGAGTTGTTGCTGACTTACCATACATGTTGTTTTCTTGTTTGTTGTGCAGGAGCCTCCACTTGTGCTTCTCAAAAATGTGCCATTGTATAATTACGGATCTGTTTGCAGCCTTTTTCACGTGTGAGTGCAAACGTTTATTTGGGGGCGTGGTCAGCAGCAGCTTATTTGGATTTAAAGTGACAGTAGTCCAAAAAACAATTCATTCTGAAAAAAAGGCAGAACTGAACAGAATAAAATCTCATCTTCTCAGATTGATTTTTTGTAAAAAATGTAATAAAAATGTTTTCTATACCCCACAGACATTACAAGTGATTAGAATCAGTCGTTGTACTTTATTTATTTTATTCTGATTGGATTGCATAACTGATAGAAAAAATATGTAATATATGTATTAAACTTTAAGTGGTTACCTTGATGTAGAACTCATGAAGCTAAAATGTGAAAAACTAAATAAATGGTATTAAGTTTTTCTTGTGTCTGGCCATTATTTTTTGTGTGATTGTTTTTTCTAAATTTCAGGAATAATCATGATCACTGCATGCTGTTAAAACATGTTCAGAAACTACTTGTATTTAACCTGTATTGTATTTACTTGTATCCTTGGTAAGCTGTTCATATCTTTTCCAAGTCTGTAAATTGTCTTTTATCTGTTTCTGCATAAACATGTAAAGCCACAGATGTAGTTTATTTTTTCAAAATCCCTATTTTCACATTTATATTCTTGAGTTTTAATTGAGTCTTTGTATGTTTTTCTATTTGTATGAGTAGTTTTTATTTATTGTGATTGATATATGTTCTGTTTTGTTTTATTTTGAACAGAAATGACTTGTACTCAATAAATAATCTTGACTTGTCTCAATGTCAGAACATTCAACCTTAGATGAGATATTTTGTAAGATGTTAAGATGTTGCATAAACATAACTTTAGATTTTTTATTTCATCCTTCTGGATTAATGCACGGTGAAATAATAAATATGATTATTGCATATGAAATTAAAGACTCATTGCTTTAAAGTTGGTCTTAGAAACAACAGGTTTGCAGCAATGACATCAAAAAATGGGCAGCAGGAAAAGTTTTACTCCATCTGTGCAAACATGATGTATCACAAAATAAATTAATCAATGTTAAATGTTATGCAAAACTCATGACTCATACAAATGGTATAAAACACAAAAGTGTTTCCTCAAAGCTGCAGCAGAGAGCCGTCCAGAAGGTCAGCAGGTTGGAACGCTCCGCATTTCTAATTTCATTATTTTACTTTATGGCAGAGATTGTTTTTATGTTATATAAGCAAATATAAATGTTAGTGGTAAATGTAAGGATTCAACTCTAATATTAAAATTATTTTATTGTTAATAAGCAACAAACAGTCTTGGTTTCAGTATTTCAAGGTAGGACTTTTTTTTAAAATTAAAACTGCTCACTTAATATTAATGCAGATTACTATTATTAATGTTTCTTTTCTTCATTTTGAGATGAATGTTCTTTAAGTGCCGCTTGTGCCAGAATGTATTGGTGAAAATCATTGACAAACTGTTAAAATACGAATCAATATCTGTATCTGCTTTAAACTACTCCTTAAAATTAAATAATATTGAACAAATTTTCAAATTAAGCTGCCTCTTGAGGATTTTGTGATTTATTTACAATCAAATTCCTGATTATAAAAGGCTATTTTATAAATATTTGCTCATGTACGATGTGAAATGTGACTCTTTGCTTCTCACCAGATCGATCACAAACTTTAACTTGACATGAAGACGATCTGAAGCAGTAAAAATAGGAAACACTGCCACCTGCAGGTGGGAGTAAGCATCACGAAAGCCCAACGTCTTACTATTTTTTCTGAATCTTCTCAAAAAACCTAAATATATAATTTGGTATATTTTTTTTATATAATTTTTATGTAGTCTTTATGGCCACATCCAATGGTGGGCCGGATTTGGCCCCCAGACCTTTAGTTTGACACATTTGCTCTAAACTGTGTACAGTTTGTTTAGTTTATTTAATGGGTTTTAATCCTCTGAACAGGTTAAAAGCACAGCTGTTTAGAGTTGCCTTTGTTCAGCAGCAACATGTTTATTGCTCGTTTCATAATTGATGATTTTATGATGTGAAGCATTTTGAGCTGCCTTGTCGCTGAAGTGTGCTGTACAAATAAACTTAACAACTTGAATTGTACTAAATTCAAACCTTATTTTTGTCTTTGTCTGCCTCTCCCTCCACCTCCGTCTTCAGACATCCGCCATCATGTCACTTAACTCTTCAAACGGCTCTCTAATCGCTCCACCTTCCCCCGTTTTGAGCATCTATAATTTTCTCCTCATCTGCTTCCAGTCAAAGATCGGCATTTACAACATGACCGTCTACACCGTCATCTCCGTCCTACTTCTCCGTATTTACATCCCGATTATCGACGTGGGACGTCGGCGATGGCGGCGCTCCGGCGCGCCGACGAGTCACTCCGACCTCATCACGTATCAAGTGGTGATCATTGAACTGGCTCATACAATCGGCTGCATCTTGTGCTGCTGCGGCATCTATGCCGACGTCCCGGATCTGATCGTTGTTAGTTCCTACTTCTTCCCCTTCAAGCTTACAGCGCAGATGCTGTTTCACATCCTGGCCTGCATGGAGCGGTACCTGGCCGTCGTTCATCCGGTCACCTACCTGGGCCTGAGGACGGCGAACGTGATCAGAGTCAGAAACGCTGTGTTTGGTTTGACTTGGTTTCTGTCTGCTCTCTCATTGGGTACTGTGAATGTTGTGGATGAGCTGGCTCTCATAGTGATAGCAGGAAGTACTATTTTCGCCTGTCTACTCGTCATTCTTTTCTTCGGCATTTCTGTCCTTCGTGTGTTGGTTCAGTCAAAGCCAGGGGATCGAGCTGGAGACCGTCAGCCGGTCCACCAGACCAAGCTGAGAGCTTTCTACACCATCATGACCGTCCTGGCTCTGCTGCTGCTGCGGTCTGGGAGCAACTTGTTCTCCATACTGAGGCTCAATTCACTGAAAATGGGGGAAGACACAAAGTGTGGGATGTGGCTGTCCATATTCTGGTTCTGCCTGCCCAGCAGTTTGGTTCTTCCTCTCTTGTTTCTACAGAAATCAGGGGGGTTAGCATGCTTCAGGAAAAACAGGAGCTCGGCTCAGAGTTCAGACTAGGAAAGATCTGGATTGTTTTTTCCCTGCACTTATGTTCATGACAGGGATTTTACATAATGCTTAGATTTTAAATAGAGTTTAAATCTGTTTTGGATCTGGTTCTGAACAGCAGAGTTGGGTAAAAACTAGCAAACATTTGTAAAAAAAGTGTACGTTTTACTCTTACTTGAGTCAAATTTCTGGATTTTCTACCCAGTGAATGAAAATCAGACATGTTTTAAGTAAAAATTCAACAGACACAGTTTTGTTAGTTTCATAAGGTTTTTATTGAATGAAACTGAGTTGAAAATTTTTTCCTTGTTATTTGATGAATTATTTCCATTTTTAAAATTCCAAAATTTTCCACAGCTTTGTATTTTGGCTCGTCTTGTTACGGTCCCTGTTATGTAGACTCAGGTGTGGAAGAACCCTCTGCTGATTGGCTGCCTGGAGGCTGTAGAAGCGCAGCGACGCCATTGGACCAGCAGGGGATCGTCAAGCCAATCAGACGCTGATGAGGCTCAACCTGAACCCTATGAACACTGCTGCCACCTTCCTCCAGTGGGTCAGCCTGTAGGAAGAGTCCAGCTGCCTCCTGCCTTGTTGTTTTTGCTTGTAACTGCTGACTCTTATGGACACCTTTGACATATTTTGGTTCTGCTGACCCATTTTCTTCTGCTTAGCAGTTGATTGAGTCTAATAAAGCGAGAAGTTTGTGTTTGGGAGGTTCAGCGCTCCTTTAGTGTTTTTCTTTTTGAGTTTATGTTGAGTTTACATTAGATTTACCCGTTTGGTTATTTTAGTTTAATTGCTGGAGTTTCACTTAACCATCTTTAGTTTGTCTTTTTTTAAGTGTTAGTTGGGTTAAGTTGAACTATTTTCTTATAAAACCACCTTTTTGTGAAATATACTTATATTTCTTATACACTTCTTTGTTATCACTCAGTTTTTATCCTTGACCACCAAGGACAAAATATTACTGACAGGCGTCTGCATAGACGACCAAAATGGTCAAAATTAGTAAACATTTCCATCAGATCAGTTTATTTGTTTCATGTATCTTTAATATCTCTTGCTGAAAATGATAAGACGTTTGTTGTTGACCTGCACACTTTTATTTTAAAGCACATTTTCTGTGTAAAGTGGGAAATCACTGTTTATTGTGTAATTAAGTGTACAATTATTAGTACTTTAATTGTTTTGAATAAAATGTCTAGTTTATTACAAAAATTCAAAAATGTGATTGATGGCTCTGAAATATTCTTATAAGAAACTGATCAAACAAAAAGGCATATGGAGAGAAACCAAAGTATATCACCATGACAACCAATTCATATTACCTTCAATGTTTTTTATTTGAAACCAAATTAGTTAGGAATAGTTCCTGTACTGGAC
This sequence comes from Poecilia reticulata, assembly GCF_904066995.2. Taxonomy (NCBI): domain Eukaryota; kingdom Metazoa; phylum Chordata; class Actinopteri; order Cyprinodontiformes; family Poeciliidae; genus Poecilia; species Poecilia reticulata. The sequence goes on along the minus strand of NC_088847.1, from coordinate 23,566,034 downwards.
ACACAGACTGACACAATGAATTTTGATTTTCAGTGCACAAGTGTAAATTTGTGCTTTTGCTAAAGCAAAAACCGTTTTTATGCAAATTATGTTTAATGAAATAACTTGTTTACCGAAGCACTAAATATTGTATTTTAAGAGTATTCAGGTTTTTGTTTATTTTTATTTTTTGCGTCGCAGTCAATGTTTGCACATCTAAAACAGTTTGTTGCCGCATGGCAGCTTCCCTGCCCTGTGCAGAAACAGCAGCGGTAACACCAAACTGCACGGGATGTTAAACCACACGCAGCAGGTCATCATCACACAGCCTCCAGTTCCTACTGAAAAATACACCGCTTCCCAAACAATGTTGAACGAAAACCTGAGCAGCAGGACTCCCAGTATCATCACAATCGCATTAAAAGCTCTCCGCTTGGTTTGGTCTCTGCCCGTTTCTCCTGGACCAGGATGGATCAAAACGTAGAGAACGGAAACGCTGCAGAGAGCAACCAGCGCCAGAGACAAAACCAGGAGGCAAAAACTCACGATAAAGAAAACTTCCGACATCACCAAAGTCATCCCCCCAAAGCAAAACAACCAAACACATCCGATGCTGGCATTTCTGATTCGGACGCCGCTCGCGCTTCTCCGGTTCCGGTAGAGGACGGGATGGACCGCCGCCAGGTGGCGCTCCACGCACGTCAAGACATGAAAGAAAGTCTCTCCGAACCAGGCCAGGGCGAAGCTGAAGTTCCCAACCATCAGCAGGTTTGAGTCCAGCTGGTAAATCCCAGCGGAGCAGGCGCCACACCCAAACAGGCCGATCATCTCCATGGCGACCAGGTGGAAGGTGAAGCAGTCGGAGTGGCTCAGAGCCGCGGAGGGGGAAAACAGGACCCGCAGCTGCCCTCGCTGGCGGCCGCAGTGGAGAACGACGATGCAGACAGGAAGCAGGATGCAGATGTTGGAGATCAGGAACGATGAGTAGATGAGGGAACTGGATCCGGTGACGTAGCAGAGTAAGTATGAAGGAACGGAGGAGCCGCTGAGCAGAACATGCGGAACCAGAGCGGAGGCGTTGGAGGATGAGAAGATTAACGACATTCTGGAAGGAAAAGAGATAAAAGAAAAATAACAATTCAAACGAGATCTTTTTGGAAAAAAGAATCTAATTGCTTGTTAACTGATTTTAACATTTCTTCTCTTGAAAAAAAAGTGTTTTCAACATTAAACAAAATGTAATGCCTCAGTTGTTGATGTGTTTTCTCTGACTGTATTTATGATGTTGTGCACTTTGATCTGCTACGTAAATAAACTTGGATGATTGATTTATTGATTTATTTTGTCTTTATGAGTCAACGTTAGTCATTGTTGACATCGTAAATATATCTTCTTCTTCTTCTTCTTCTTTTTTTTTCCAATTGCTTCCCGGCTTCTGTAGAAGCACCACCTGTTGTGCTTTTTTTTGTTGAAATATTGCTGCACCTAAAACACCAAATGTTTTATATAATCAATGTTTATTCAGCCATTCTTTACATAATTTTAATACAAGACATGCTTTAGAAAAGGTTGTTTCACTCCATGGAACACTGGACAAAAGATACAAAAGTTATTTCTAGAGGAATGAAAACATGGAACTAAATTCCTTCATATGGTATAAATGCAACAAATGCTAGAGCTTAATTATTTAATTACATAGTGTTAAAGTCATGCAAATCTGTTAAATATAACTATTATTTTATTATGTAAAGTCTTATAATTGTGCAGTTATGAATTAATATGCTGTGTTTCTTATTGAGTGTTGAGTTTTTGTAACAAATGTTATTTATTTTATGAAATGGACCCCAGGAATAGAAAACATTGTCTTAACAGTGGTTAATGGGGATCCAGATAAATAAATAGTTGAGACAAATTATGGTGCATAAGCTGAAGGTTTATGAGTCACATTGTCCAGTTTGAACGGATAAGTTAAAGACAAAACCTCCAAAAACACAAATATGTTTTTGTTTAGTTTCTGATATTAATACTCTATAAATTCAGTGAGTCAAAACAAACTAAAGTAACGTTTCTGCAAGATGGAGGTTTGTTTTATATCAGTAATTCTTTAATTTACATTAAATGTATTTTTTCACTTCTCATATAGTAAAACAGTTTTTCTTATTTATTCAGTGTCTGAAAAGTGAAGATTAGAAACCCATCAGGTTATAAATTCCCTGGGTTAATATTTAAAATTGTTAATTTTTTTAAACTGGATCAAATATTTAAGACAACATACTTTTCCAAAAGTCTGAACTTTGAACTGCTCATTTAATGCCAATATAATCTGATGATAAAATAGTTTCTGACCTGATCAGTGCGTAGCTATGTCCTTCCTCTTTATCTCTGCACTACAGGTTGTTATTTACAGTTCAGTCTTTTATCAACCCTTCAACTTAAATTCAAATATAGTTGATTTGCATTAAGACAATGAGTGATGGCAGACAGAAAACCATTTTAAATTTACAATGTAAGCCCTGAACAAGCACAATTCAGCATTTTCAGAGATATGTATTTAAAAAACTACATGTGTTTGGCAGTTTTTCATTTAAATGTATGTCCATTTATCCAATTATTATTAATGTTTTGTGTTTTTGTGTAAAATGTAAATAAACTACAGTCATAAATAGGCAGTGCATTGTTTATTATTGCGATTATAACATTTTACATGCAGTATGTTTTGTATTTCATGGTTTTTAACAAGTTTTTCTTTCCTGATCTGTTAATTATCAGCATGACTGCTTCTGTAATTTTTCCAACATTTTCAGTCACAAGTAACACAACTCAAAGTTCGTAACTTTTATTTGAATAAATGCAAAGTTTTCCCCACTTGACCTGCGTTTACCCATCATTATGAATTTTCATAATCTTTCACCAGTTATGGATTCGACTTCATCACAACTTGAGCATCAACGTGTTTCAAAGTGTCTCTGAGGTTCTTGTGTTTGGACTTTTGTGCCATAATTAAAAACAATAAGACAAAAATCAAGGGAAAAATACATCAAATATTTAATGTAACTGTAGTATCTATAAAGGCAACAATATAAGCATTTCATTTAACAGATTAAATGCAAAAAAGGGAATAATGTTCAACAATATATCAATAAAACAATTTAATTATGATCAACTTACATGTTGTACAGTGTTCAAAATCCAGATCAACTTAATTTTTTATGCATTTTTGTGGCGTTTTAAAGAAACAACTGACTTTGTACAATTTGTCCTAAAACTGCCATCCAGTGTCTCATCTTCCTTTTTATCAATATAATTTTCTTTTTTCCTCTTGTTGTTCGGCCTAAAGTTTAAGCAGCTCAGGGAGAAATTAAAGTTGCACTAATAATATTTTTTTAACATAAAAATAAATCAATAACAATGTTACTAATCTTATACAAACCATTTAGAGAAAAGTTAAGCAGAAACACATTAAATACCAACATCCAAACACAGATAATATACATTTGCAAAAATCAGTGGAGATTTTACATAATTTTACGGAAGTCGGAGTGAGAACAAGCCGCCATCGACCCGACAGAACCAGACGTTTTCCACACATTTTAGCACAAAACTGGACCCATGTCATTACATTTTATATAACATCTACAGCAGGTAAAGCAGCTTTCACACAACAAGCTGAGAGTCTGAGGGGAAAAATGTGATCTGCTTGAAGTGAACTAAATATTTCTGAATGAAATCAATGAAAGCACAGCAACCCATTTGTCTGGCAGCATGAAGGTGATTGTTTTTAGGATGTTAAGAGGCGCCTTTACAGCACTTCAACTTCCCTGTTCTGTGCAGAAAAAGCAGAGGCAACACTAGAATGCAGGGCAGGTTAAACCAAAGGTCATATGTCATCAGAAAACAGTTTGACCTTTGGTGAGATACGTACAACACTGCCCAAGACAAGCACCATGCACACCTCGCCACCAGCACTCCCAGTATGAACAGAATGGTGTAGAACGCCCTCAGCTTCGACCGGCTGATCCTCTTCACCGTCTTCCTCTGCTCCCCCGGGCCGGGCCGAGTCAGAGCACAGAGGACAGAAACGCTGCAGAAGGAGACACAAACTATTGCTAAGGTTAAGATGCAAAGATTCAAAAAGTTGTAAAACTCCCGCATCATCAAACCGAGCTCCACAAAACAAATCAGCCAAATACAGCAGACGGTCAGCGTCCTGACCGCTCTGTCGCTTCTCAGGCTGAGGTAGGTGACGGGACAAACGACGGCCAGGTAACGCTCCACACAGGTGAGCACGTGGAAATACAACTCCCCAAACCAGGCAAAGGAGAACAAATAAAACCCTGTCAAGAACGTCTGGTACTGGGGGCAGAAAATTCCAAAGAGGCCAATAAAATGTCCGAAAGCACCAATCAGCTCGACGATGGCCAGGTGGTAGGTGAAGTAGTCGGAGTGGTTTGTTGTCGAGGAGGAGGTGAAGGACTTCAGCCGCCATTGTTGGAGGCCATGGTGGAGGATGACGATGGAGAGAGGAAGGACGAGGAGGATGCTGCTGATGAAGTAGGCGGAGACCATGAAGGAGCTCGGTGCAGAGATGAAGCACCGGATGTCTAACGGCAGGTCGGAAACGTGGAGGACGGAGTCATTGGAGGGAGACGAAACGCTCACAGACATACCTGGAGGGAAAAACACACAGAAAGCAAAGTGATTGTCATGATGTGTGATGAGGAGAGGTGGTGAGGAAGGACGCAGAGACCCAGGTAGTGAAGGAAATGATTCATTTAATGATGGAAGCTCAAACAGTCCAATACAGGCAGAGAGTTTAGCACACAGCTAATTACCGGTAGCAACTGAAATACAGAGGACTGAAAAACGAGAGCTAACGCTAACCAGGACTTCACAGTCCTACTGGAGAGCATAGACGTTAGACAACAACTGACATTAGACAGACGAGGACCCGACAAGAGACAAAGACAGCAGGTGGGTTTAAATACACTGAGAGGGTGATCAGGAAAACTAGACACAGCTGGGATCAACAGGGAGGACAGGACATCACAGAGACTCACGGGGAGCAAGGACACAGGAAAAAACCAAGAAATAAATACACAAAAACACAGGTCGTCACAGTGATTGTAGAAATTTAACACTAGTTTAGTAAATGAACCTGCTTGAAGCACTTTATTTTACTGACATGTGGACATTTTAATCAGACAGAAAAATGTTTCATCTGATTTCTGATCCACAGGAAACACTTGTTCATTTGAATCGTTCATCTTCAAAAGTGAATATCTGTTAGGAAAATTATGGACAACCTGACCATCCTCTTCATGAGACCGAGAGTCTTCAGTCAGAGGCTTCTTCAGGTTCCCTGTAATACAGACTGCTACAGGAGATCTTTCCCGTCACGACCAACAATAACGCTTTGAAGACTTTTAGTCGATGAGCTGCAACATTTCATTTCCCTTTGGGATCAATAAGGTGTTTTTAAGTTGAATTGAAATAAATTTTACCTTCAGAAATGAGAAAGGCAGCGACCTTGAACACACAAACCCTGTCGCCGTGTTTGACCTCCTTCCTTTAGACATCTGCTCTGTGCTCCAAATATTTGGCAGCGATTCTATCTCCACCTTTCTGCATAGAGTCCAATTCAAACAGCAAAAAAAACCAACAACAAACACTGACAAAGCAGCAGGGATTCATCTACAGGTATGCAAAACGCATGCAGTCAGTTTCCACTTTATTAAATGACAGTTTTAGTCATTTATTAGATTTATTACATTACAGAGACACATTTATGGAGAAAGAAATTATTCAAATTATGTTCAAAGTTTTCTGGGTAACAAAAGCAAACAGAATCAACAAAATGTGTCCCTGAATTTGATTAGGAAGACGTGAAATCAGGGGCCTCGAGTCGTTGTGTATAAAATCTAAACATTTTAAACTAGAAAGCATCAAAACTCACTGAAATATGACTTCATTCAGTGTTAATTAACTCTGGGAGCATCAAACCCATTTTTTTTGTTTTGTTTTTAAATGTTGTTTAAACCTAAATTATGAAAATGAACAACATTTAGCATCAGCACACATCAAAAAAATGACAGAAATGTGAAAAGAAAACCAAAAATGTAATTGTGGGGATCATGTGAAATTGACTTTTTTAAGCTTAAAATCATATAACTATGTCATTAAGTGGTTTTCTGTTTCTATCTGATTATTACTGAGTCATTTTGAAGCTCTGTCAGCCTCAGTCTCATCCATAACATGTCAGGAAAAATTCAAATATGATTGTTTGCATTACAAAAACTCTGTCACAAAGATGAACTGATATGAGGCCATTGGGTTGGAGGGTAATTATAATAATTTCCACATAAATGTGTCGGCACAAGAAGTTTTTTGATTAATGATGCAGGTCAATGTTCACCATTTTTACCTTGATGTCCAACTAACACAAAACATTTAGTTAATTTCTTCACTATGTTTCTCAATAACTTTTTTTTTGTAATCTAGTTCATCATTTAAAAAAAAAAATTCATCAAATGTTCTTCAAACATCCTGCTGACTTTAATACTAGTTGGATTTATGCATTTGGATTTGAATACAACATTAATTTAGATGCACAAATAAAACCAAAGTCCTCATTTAAACTAGAAGAAGTCGATGCAAATATAGAAGATTTGTTTTGCAGCTGGAGAATCAGAAGCTGCAGCAGCAGCAAAGTTCAGTTTGTCCAATAAATCTGGTGACACATCAGTGGATAAAAACTCCAAAAGGTTGGTCTATTTTTCAATATTATAGCAAAAACTGAAATGTTAAGATGGTACAGAGTTTTGATGATTGTGACTTTTCCATTATCATGTTTTTGCCTACAGTCTCTGGGGACAGACAGATTGGTAACAATATGGTGTTGTTGTTTTTTTTACTGTAATCAAGTGTTGGCATCTTTTTGTTTTGTTTTTCAGATGTCTGTAAACTCCCTGTCGTCTCACCTGAACTCTTCCTCCTCAAACTACTCCTTCCCCGACTACGTCAGCTGCTACTTCTCCGACACAGAGTATTTCATCTTCAGCACCTTCTGCGTCTTCAAGACATTTGTCTTCCTCCCTCTCTGCATCTTTATCCTCCATCATGGTTTCCAACGGTGGCAGAAAAACTCCTCAGCAGTGAAACACTTTGACTTCTTCTCCTACCACTTGGCCGCCTTGCAGCTGATCGGCGTCTTTGGATGTTTTTTCTGTTTCTGTGGGCTTTGTGGAGATTACCAACCAATAGTGTCAGTTGGTTATGTTTTGTACAGCACTTCCTGCTTTGGAGAAACCTACTTTCACGCCTTCATGTGCTTGGAGCAGTACCTGGCGGCTGTTCACCCCATCACTTACATGAGTCTGAGGAAGGAAAGAGGGATGCGGATCAGGAACGTCGCTGTGAGCTGCGCCTGGCTGCTTACCGCTTTAGGGATAGGTTTGTGCTACGTCCACCACATGACCGAAGTCGTCATTTTCATCCAGGAGTGTGCAGCAGCAGCAGTCATCTCCTTCTGCTGCCAGTCGGTTCTTTGTGTTTTGATCCGTCCTGGCTCGACAATCCAGGTCAGGGACAGAGTGGACCAGTCAAAGCAACGGGTGTTTTATACCATAATCGTCATACTGGGCGTGCTGATGCTGAGGTTGTCTTGTGGCGTTTCTTGGGTTTTGTTAGATATGATTTACAATGAAACTAGTTGTTGGATTATTATCCTCAATGCCTGGATCAACGTGCCCAGCAATTTTGTGCTTCCTTTGCTGTTTCTACAAAGAGCCGGAAAATGTGTTTGTCTAATTAAAGAAGATAAACGATAAAAGAAGAAAACAAGAAAACACTTAAGAAAAAATAAGAAAAAAATAACTTAATTATCCCTTAATATTGATTAAAAACTACTGTACTTCTTCCATTGGCAGATTATTTCACTTATAACTAAATGTTTCCAGCATGTTTGTAGTGAAATAGATCTGATATTTTGTCATTTACATTAATGACTTATTGACTTAAAACAAGATCCTATTTATTGCTAAAAAGATCAGTAAGCTACTCGTCTTATTTCAAGTGTAATAAGACATTTGCACTAGAAAGTAGATGAAAAATACTTGATAAGATTTTGTGTGTTTGGGGTGAAAAACAATATGCAACAAACTGAAATGTTTAAATTGTGAAAAATCACATGCAGTGATTTTTATTGTTTTATCTGAGTGTGTGTGACATTTCCTCCTATTAAAACACTAAAATATGAACTTCAGCTCTTTTTGTTTGCACGTCATTTCTGGTTCCACAAGAATGACATAGAAAATGTAAGTAGATATTTGAATTAATATGAAAGGCACCATTGATACTTATTGATTACTTATTCCTTTTATATTTGTTCCAAATGCCTTCAGTTTGTCATAAATTCAACATTTAATTTAATCAATACTTGTGCAGCTTCTTAAAATATACATTCTGAAATTGTACAAATATGAAAAGTTTATTCTCAGAACGGGATATTTTCACATTATGATGCGATAAAGTTTGTTTTAATTATTATTTTTGTTTTTTTCTGAGGTGACGACTTTAAGCTCTGGGATGGAGTTTTTTCCCATTTATAATGAAAACATGTTTCTGTTATTTTAAGCCATGTAGTTTTATTATTCTGTGTGAAATTGTTCTGTACTAAAAGGTTTAGTTAATGGTGACTAAATCAAGCTTTTCTATTTTATCACAGTAGAGCTCTGTAAAAAAAGAACCAAACACATAAACATGTTTGTGTTTTACTGAAAGATAATTAAAAGAATCAACCAGAGACTGATTTATATTATCGTTCATGTGTGTATATATATATATATTTATATGGGTGTGTGTGTAAATATATGAGATCAGGATAATCCTTGACCAGGATGTTTGACAAAATGTAGTTTTTTTTTCCTTTTGTAAATTTCTCCCAAATAAAACTAATTTGCATTTTACAACCTGATCTTAATTTTACATCACACTTAATTTCTGTACATTTATGAAATCTCCAATTATATTTCAACTGGACAAAATAACTATTTGAGATTCTGACCAGGAGATATCAAAAACAATGTTTGGAGCTTCTGTTTACAACTTTTGTCATAGTTTAGTTATTAGTCTAGAGAGGAAAAACCAGCAAAATGTTAAAACAAGAATTTGTTTTAAAATAAAAAAATACAAAAGCAATAAAAATGTTGCAGCATCCTTTCCTGTCGTCTTCGTCTTCGTCACCAGTTGTTGATCACGTGATGCGACGTGAAAAAATGTTTCCATTAAAATGCACGACTATCTGAAAAAGCACCTCAGCCAAAAACCGTTTTAGTGAAAAAGGTGAGTTTTTACAAAAATGTTGTGTGTCCATGAAATGTAATTTTGCAATTGTGAAATCGTGCTGTCAGTGGAAACGCAGTCAGTGCTCTGAACAGTGGAGCTATAATTTATAACTATATTCACCACAGCAGCCATGTTTCCAAGCAGCATTTAGTCAATGTCAGCACCTCAAATGCAAATAAAGCAGATTCAAATATTCTCGAACAAAGAAAAAAATCAGACGCTTCGATTTCCAGACAGAAGACACCAAGTGACAAACGTTAAGAAACATTTGAAGGTTGGTGTCGCTACATTTTAAAATTTAAAACTGGATTTCCTGCTCTTCAATGTGTTTTTGTTATTAGCAGTCATTCTATTGTGGACAGCAGACACACTTTCAAAACATCTTAAAACAGTAAAATTCTGTTTGCAAATTAATCTCAGTAATAAAAGTTGAGTTTTAAATATTTTATATTTTGTTTCATTTTTCTAATTTGTCTCAGTCTTCAGATTTATTGGTCAGACATCACAGCTTTTCTTTAACTTAACATTGGATACAGCATTTTTAGAGCTGTTCTTGCTTGGTTAATAATTAGTTAATAGAATCAAATTATTGTCAAACCTCTGGCAGGTTTTGTTACATTTTTCTTAGATTGTTTTGTTTGTTTTGTTTTGCAGTGGCAAAGTAAAACGTCTGAATCTTTGCAGTTTCTCATCTCATGGTACGTCGTTGGTCCTCCATATATTTATTACTCTGTTACGTTCAACATGTTACCATTAATGGCTAATAATCTTTGTATTAACCCTTTGTTTTTCCAGATAATGATGAACTCCTCACCGTCTCACAACGACTCCGTTCTCCAGTCAAACGTGACCTCCATCTTGTCTGACCCTTCACCTTTGGCCTGCTTCGTATCCGGACCCAGCTCTGTGGTTTTCATGACGTTCAGCCTGTTGTTCATCTTCCTCCTCGTTCCTCTCTGCTTCCCTGTTCTCTACGACGTTTTCCAAAAACGGAGACAAACGGGCTTCAGCTCTTCAGCAGCTACACTGTCCCACTGTGACTGTTTCACGTACCACAACGTCGCCATGGAGATGATTGGCGTCGTTGGGTGTATCTTCAACATTTCTGTCATACACATAAAAAAATATACAATTTTTGCGATCGGGAACTGTATGTTTTGTATAACCTGGTGCGGAGAGCTTTTCGTCCACACGCTGACGTGTGTAGAGCAGTACCTGGCAGCTGTACACCCCATCACCTACATGGGCCTAAAAAATGAAAAGGGAATAAGAATCAGAAATGTTACAATGGCTTGTAGCTGGGTGATTACCTTTGCATCAGCATTGTGGCTTACAGTAGAAGAGGTAGTTGTTATGGACCTCTGCCTCTTGGTTCCAACGCTGACAGTCATTTCCTTCTGCTGCGTTTCTGTTCTCCGTGTTTTAGTTCGCCCAGGCCCAGGGGGGAAAGTTGAGGACAGGAAAAAGGTCGACCAGTTCAAGCAGAGGGCATTCTTTACCATTTTGTGCATTCTGGCAGCGCTAGTGGTGAGACTGGCTTCAAATCTGATTTTTGAACTGCTGTACATCTCTATAGGGCATAACAACTGCATGTTATCGACATCTATTATGTTTTTTAACCTTCCTAGCAGCATGATGCTGCCACTTCTGTACTTAAAGAAAGAAAGAAAGAAAAAACTGATTTTTAATAGGATGATTGCTAAATGAGGCTGCACAGTGGAGCAGTTGGTAGAGCTGTTGCCTTGCAGCACGAAGGTTCTGGGTTCAATTCCCAGCCTGGGGTCTTTCTGCATGGAGTTTGCATGTTCTCCCTGTGCATGGTGGGTTTTCTCCAGGTACTCCGGTTTCTTTCCACAGTCCAAAAACATGACTGTTAGGTTAATTGGCCTTTCCAAATTGCCCCTAGGTGTGTGTGCATGGTTGTGTGTCCTGTGTGTCTCTGTGTTGCCCTGTGACAGACTGGCAACCTGTCCAGGGTGACCCCACCTCTCGCCCGGAACGTTAGCTGGAGATGGGCACCAGCAACCCTCCCAACCCACTGAGGGACAAGGGTGAAAGAAAATGGATGGATGGATGATTGCTAAATGAGAGTTAGCAATCTATTTAGCTAGCTAGCAATCTCCGGTTAGCTCTAGATAGCTATCTAGCTTTAGATATCTATCTATCTAGCTAGCTAGCTTTCAAAAATGTCAACCTACTTTTGTGTTGTTGGTGTCACTAAATAGCCTAGTTTGTATTTTGTTTCAGCAATACTACATTTTAAAAAGATGGTTTGTACAACTATCTATCTATCTAGCTAGCTAGTTAGTTAGCTAGCCAGACAGACAGACTGACTGACAGACAGATAGATCTTCAAGCCTAGTTTCCTGCAACATTTCACTTTTTTAAGTCTGATTTTCTTTGTAACTGTTAGATTTAGATGTGAATCAAATTCCTAAGCCATTCATGTTGCAAACTGAGTCGGTAATATGTTCTAAATTTCTGTATTCAGCACTACATGGGCATCTAAAAGTTGCAAAAAAACATCAAAAATTAACTCATAATAACTTGGTAATTCACAGTTTCCCCATATCCATTTGTTTTGTTTACAGTGAACCACTGACTATAAAAGGATGATGTTACTATTTTTTTTCTGATATCACATGTTGATGAGTTGACTTCTGCATTATTTGTTTTGAATACTTTACGTCACTCTTTCTGGGCCTGACACATATTCAAAGTGAAACTCGTTAATCTTGTTCCACAGCAGTGATAAAGCTGACAGTCCATCAGTCATATTTTGTTTGAATGCAAATAAAACCTTTTGAGCCAAACAAGAATCACAAACACTTATTGGACTTTGGAAAATAACCTGTTTTATTTCATACTGTATATTGTAGAAGATAAAGTCAGATAAAGTCATGTTTCCTCAGGAAACATGGGATTTCATTTCATTGTTACGCTGATGACTGTCAGATTTATTTGCCCCTGAAGCAGAAGGATGTTTATTCTATCAAACATCTCCTGGCATGTGTTGGTGATATTAAATCTTGGTTGGCCTTGAACTTTTTAAATTGTAATGAAAACAAAACAGAGGTGATGGTGTTTGGACCCAGTGGTTCCTGTGAGTCCTCCTCTGTTGACCTGGTATATTTTAAACCTATTATTGCAGATCTTGGTTTTAAGGTAGACAGTGATTTTAAATTGGACAGCCAAATCAGAGCTGTGGTTAAGTCCAGCTTTTATCATTTAAGGCGATTGGTGTCAGTGAAATATTTTTCTTTCCAGGCGGCATTTTGAAACAGTGATCCAGGCTTTTATTTCGACTCAGTTGGATTACTGTAACTCCCTTTATCTGGGAGTCAGTCAGTCGCTGCTCTCACGTCTGCAGCTGGTTCAGATGCTGCTGCACAACTTCTGACAGGAACTCAAAAGAGGGAACATGTGACCCCTGTCCTGGCCTCACTTCACTTCACTGCCTGTATATTTTAGGATTCATTTTAAAATTCTTATGTTTGTTTTTAAATCACTGCGTAATCTTGCCCTGGCTGACCTCTCTGAGCTTCTTCACCCCTACGTATCCTATCGGTCTCTCAGGTCCGCAGATCAGCTGCTCCTGGAGGTACCGAGATCCAGAAGGAAGCTCAGAGGGGACAGGGCTTCTCTGTCATGGGTCCTAAGTTATGGAACGACTTGCCTTTGCAGGTCAGAGAGGCTCCTTCACTGTCCACTTTTAAAGTTCGTCCTAAAACCATCTATTTTACTTGGCTTTCAACTCCAGCGGGATCTAGTTTTAAATTCTATGTTTGTTTTTAAACTGTAAGAGTTTTTATTTTTTTATTGATATGTTGTGTTTTAATGTACATCACTTTGTATCAGCTGTGGTTGTTTTAAAGTGCTTTATAAATAAAGTTGGTATGGTATAAGCAGGAAAAAATATTAACGTAAAATAACGAGGTTTGTATTGCAATCACGTTTTAATATTAGTATAAGAAATAGATGCATGATTATAAAAACTGAGTATTTATCTGTGATTATTTACAGACAGGACAAAATATGACAAAAGGCAAATAAAACCATTTAAAAGCTTCAATTTTGATCCATAGAAATGATTTATTTATCTTAGATCCATTCGTTTTTTTAATGCAAATAAACAATTTGAATAATTGATGCAAACAGGTGGAATATACCGACTTCTGTATTTTCCAATCAAATCCTTTGGGTTCAGAGCGAAGAAACCGAGACGGACGAAGCTTTGATATAAACCATGAGGTTGGTGTTTTTATAACAATTATAATTTAAGAGGCATCATTAAATATGATCAACTTGTCAGGCATGTATTTGATGCTGATTGTTTTACCTTAAATGAGATAAATTTAATAATTTATCACAATAAGTGATAAGTAGAGTTGATGAATCTGTAAAAGGTGAAAATCTTCAAAAGTTGCTTATAAAGTAATAATGTTAAATGCCAACGTTAGTGAATTACACTAGCTGGATGTGTAATTAGTGACAGGAATACACTGAATTATAGGATTTCTATAATAGGAAAATATACTTTATTGCCTATTAAGATTAAATATGACTCTCTTCATCATCTTATAAAACAAGATCATGCATTAAATTGCAATATTTAAAGTAATTTACTTTGAATTGAATGCATAAATGTAAATGTAAGCTTTATGCATGTCAACTTGAGAAACAATAATAAGGAAGTAACATTTCAAAGAGTTTGTGAAAGAAAAAAGACATAATTTCAGTTTTTCTTAAAGATTTCACTCTTCATATTTATTTTAATTTATTGAAACTTACAACTGAAATAGTGACTGAAGAGTTTATGAATAATGATTTCCTGGACTGAGGACATAATTTCAGGATTTGCAGATGGTTGGAATCAACATTTTATTTTATTTTTTTACCTGATTTGATCACCTGACTCACTTTGTTCCAGAGTTTAACTCAGAGAGTAAAGAAGAAAAACCTCAGCTAACGAGAAAATACTTTTAAAGTTCGTTTGCTGGTGTGAAAACTTCAATTTGATTTTTATGTTTATGTTTATTTTAGTTTTCAGCTAATGTATTAAGGATTAAGTGCAACAGGGCAGCACAGTGGCGTAGTTGGTAGAGCTGTTGCCTTGCAGCAAGAAGGTTCTGGGTTCGATTCCCGGCCCCGGTCTTTCTGCATGGAGTTTGCATGTTCTCCCTGTGCATGGTGGGTTTTCTCCGGGTACTCCGGTTTCCTCCCACAGTCCAAAAACATGACTGTCAGGTTAATTGGCCTCTCCAAATTGTCCCTAGGTGTGAGTGTGTGTGTGCATGGTTGTGTGTCCTGTGTGTCTCTGTGTTGCCCTGCAACAGACTGGTGACCTGTCCAGGGTGACCCCGCCTCTCGCCCAGAACGTTAGCTGGAGATGGGCACCAGCACCCCCTGACCCCACTGAGGGACAAGGGTGAAAGAAAATGGATGGATTAAGTGCAACATGGACTTTTTTAAGTGAGACGTTTTTATCTGGAGACTTTCACCATTTTGTTGTACGATGTTTCATTTCTACAATTATAATTAAGCTTACATTCTTTTCTAAAACTGGTGGCAGCATTAAAGGTGTAGAAAAGTTAATTATTGCTCCTGTCCTCTTTCAGATTTCATGGCAAACTCTTCCCCTCCACTGGTGACCTTGAGCCGAACTCGACCTTCGCCGTTTTCCCTTCCGGCTCTTTCTGCTTCTTCTTTGGATGGAGCTTCGTCGTCTTGTCCACGTTCACCACCACGTACGTTTTACTGCTCTCCCCTCTCTGCCTCCTCATCCTCCGCCGAGGCCTCCACAAACTGAGGCAAAGCGCCGCAGTGAGCCACGCCGACTGCATCGCTTTCCACGCCGTTGCCATGGAGATGATCGGCGTCTTCGGCTGCATCCTCTGCTCCTGCGGCGTTTACATGAAGACGTTTCGTTTAGCTACAGCCGGGGTGATTGTTTTCTTCTTCAAATGGTACGGAGAGGTTCTGTTCCACATCCTGACGTGTCTGGAGCGCTACGTGGCCGTCGTGCATCCCATCGCCTACCTGAGCCTTCGCAGTGAACGAGGAATCAGAATTAGAAACGCCGCCGTTGCTTGCGTCTGGCTGCTCTGCCTGGTCTGGACGTGTCTGTGTGACGTCACAGACCTGATGGTCTGGGATTTGTGCTTCTTGGTTTTAGCTTTAGTGGTTGTCTCTTTCTGCAGCGTTTCTGCCCTTTGCGTTTTGGTTGGACCCGGCCCAGGAGGACCGGGAGAGGACCGGAGCAGAGTGGACCAGCTCAAGAGGAGAGCTTTCTTCACCATCATGTCCATACTGGGAGTGGTGGTGCTCAGGGTGGTTTCCAATCTGGTGTGGGAGACGGTGAAGGTCTCCACAGGAGAGATTCAGTGTATCGTAGTGGCGTCTGTGTTTTGGTTTAACCTCCCCAGCAGTTTGGTGCTGCCAGCTTTATTTTTACACAGAGAAAGAAAAAAGGCTTAGGAGCAGATTAATCATCTGGAAACAGGTTGTTGGGAATAAAAGTTGATTTTTTTACTGCAAAAACACAAAATATTACCAAATGTTTTTGGTCTAATTTCTTGTGTAAATATCTTATTGTCGTGATCCGTGTTTCTGTGTGTTTATTTTTGAGTTTCTGTATGATCCTGTTCCCTGTGAGTCCTGTCTCTGCTCTTCCCCCGTTGATTGTCTCCCAGGTGTGTCTCCTTCCCTTGATTACCCCATGTGTATTTAGTCTCACCTGTTGTCTGTGTTCTTCGTCTGGATCCTTGTCTATCGACATACGTCAGTCATCGTTAGTCGCACGTCGTTTGTCCTGTTCTTAGTGTCAGTTAGCCATTCAGTAGAACTGTTAAGTCCTGAGTCGGTTAAACTAGAGTAGTCGTCTTAGTAGAACTGTTAAGTCCTGAGTTGGCATCAGCTCCTGTGTCCAGTCCCGCATCAGTTGCTACCGGTGTTAGCCGTGTGCTAGTTCTCCTGCTGTGCTGCCTGTGTTTGGACTGTCCGGAGTATATTCATTATTAAAATCATCTTCATCTATAACCTGGGTCTCAGCGTTTCTCCTCGCCACTTCCAACCTACCACACCGCATGACACTTATTACATCTGAAATAAGACAAGTGACTTTTCAACAATAACAGCTTGTTTAAGGTCAATAATTTATTAATATAGATGAAAAAAGTTTTAGTTACACTGGCAGATTGTGTCACTGTCAAGTGGCATAAACAATATTAAGACAAGCTTCTTCATCTTGCTTATAAGTTACATTTATGATTGTAAGCGTATTAATATAGTTGCTCCAGAAACTAGACCAAAAATACTTGGTAAAAATTTGTGTTTTTGCAGCATTAAATCTGTTGTTTGGCTTCATGACAAATAAAACTCAGATCTGCTTCAGACATGCTGATAAATCAATTAGCAGGTGACCTGATTGTGCTGTAAATCGTTGGTCATGTACGTAGATTTGACAGGTTGTTAGTGATGTTTGTGAACCAGATGAAAAGCCACATGTTTTGTCTAAGCTGCAATATATTCCTCCATCTTTCACTGTATTCTGTCACATCTGTGAGCATTTGCATTGTGAAACATAAATGTGATCTGCTTTGTATATCCTTTCATCCAGATTATTTGTTGGAAGGATTTTTTTTTTTGCAGAAAATGAATATATTTTACCGGTTTGGCTTAAATATCATCCTGAAGTTTTAATAAATTGTCTGTCTTGTCTGTGTGTTTCTAAATGCTTATTCTCAAAACCGCTTGATGAGAATATTAATCAATTCCATGTCATATCCTGGCCACTCTTAATCAGGATGAGTTCAAAGAGTTAAATAAACACAAAGGCATGCGCATTATGTCAAACACTCCTGGAGATTCAGCAAGTTGACCTATTTTTTATTTACATTTTTTGCATAAGCCATGGTTTGACCTGATTTATTCCTTCAGCTGGAAGTTCAATAAAGTGACGGCATGTTTTCAATGCAAATCAAGAAAACTTGAATAAATCTAGAGGGAATAAAACAGGTGGAGCAGGATTGCGAATCTGCAATGGTTCAGAATAACTTTAGATGTGAGTCTGATTCACGAAAAAGAGACAAACTAACGAAGCTCGGAAAAAAGAAGTGAGGTTGGTGCTGCTGTCGTATTTTATTCTCATTTCATTTTTGGGAAAAGAGGCTTTGTGAAGTTTTTGTAAAACGATATCAGATTATTAAGGTTTGAATTATCCTTTTTAGTAACTGCATAAAACTCTGGGGTCCAAACTTTTTTGTCATTAGGGACAAAATGTGAAATTGAAAATACTTTTGGGCCTCAGAATGTTTGCATTTTTCTTTTTAATAATATTTGCAATATATACAGATATATATTTTTATTTTTAGCTACTCAAGACACTAAGCACACAATATTTTAATAAATGAGCTGTTGTAGATTTCAAACATAAAATGAACTTGCAGGTTAAAAAAAATCAGGTTGATCATCTTTTAGATTGTTTTGTGTCTTTTCAGTAACAAGAAGTTTATTGAATGGTCGTGCCGTTTGATGTGCATGTTTTTATGTGTCTCTTTTTACCAAAAGAAATTAAATTCAGAACAAAAACTTGGATGATTATTTTAGTTTTTGTATTTTTTCCCATCTGCCTGACATAACAAAATTAAGCGGTTTGATTTGATTTCTTTTATTTGATTTATTTATGGGTCGCACAGTGGCGCAGTTGGTAGAGCTGTTGCCTTGCAGCAAGAAGGTTCTGGGTTCGATTCCCAGCCCTGGTCTTTCTGCATGGAGTTTGCATGTTCTCCCTGTGCATGGTGGGTTTTCTCTGGGTACTCTGGTTTCTTCCCACAGTCCAAAAACATGACTGTCAGGTTAATTGGCCTCTCTAAATTGTCCCTAGGTGTGAATGGTTGTGTGTCTCTGTGTTGCCCTGCGACAGACTGGCGACCTGTCCAGGGTGACCCTGCCTCTCACCCGGTACACTAGCTGGAGAGGCACCAGCAACCCTCCCGACCCCACTGAGGGACAAGGGTGTAAAGAAAATGAATGGATGATTTATTTATTTCAGACTGGTTTTTGAAAACAAGAAACCAAGCAATCAGTAGGACAGAGAAAACATTTGCACTCGTCAATTGGGTCACAAAACATTACAAGGCAGTGCTTTTTATACTCGTAACATTTTGTAAACCGTCTTTCTCCAGGTGCGATGGCAGACTTCAACGATTCCTTTTCTCAGATCATCTCCACCAACTCCAGCTATTCTCCTTCAGGCTTTGAGTGCTTCATCGTCAGCCCGGGCTTCCTCATCTTCACTTCGTTCAACATAACCAACATCATCGTCCTCCTCCCTCTGTCTCTCCTCGTCCTGCATGTCGGCGTCCAGCAGTGGCGCCGAAGCGGCCGGTCGGCGTCGTCCATCAGCCACTCCGACTGCTTCACCTTCCACTTAGCAGCCGTCGAGCTGGTCGGAGTGTCTGGATGCGTCCTCAACATCTGCGCTGCTTTCAGTCATCAGGGAGACGTATCACTCGTAGGAATCCGCATTTTAACCTTTACATCCGTGGCGGAGATGTTTTTCCACACCCTGACGAGTTTGGACCGGTACTTGGCCGTGGTTCATCCCATCGTCTACATGAGACTGAAAAGCAAACGAGGACTCAGAAACATCAGCGCTGGCTGCATCTGGATACTTTCCACTGTAATGAATGGGTTACTCAGCATCGAATGTATGCAAATGGTTTTAAATTTTGCCATTTTGATCCCTTCCTTTGGTACAGTTCTTCTCTGCACTGTGTGTGTCCTTTATGTTCTGGTTCGTCCGGGTCCGGGAGGTCAGGGACGGGGCACCAGGAGGGTGGACCCGGTCAAGCAGAGAGCGTTTTACACCATAGTCGCCATACAGGCGCCGCTGGCTCTGCGGTTCTTATACTCCTTGGCCTGGTCCGTATTAACTGCTGCTAAAGAAAACTTTAACTGTGCGCTGATGACTCTTGACGGCTGGATATGCTTCCCCAGCAGCCTGGTTCTGCCGTTTCTGTTTTTACACAGGACAGGGAAATGTGTCTGCCGCAAAAAATAAGACATTTGTGAGTTTTTGGCAACATGGAAATAGTTCAGTGAAAAGTAGAATCTATTGAACGTGGAGTTATTTTTATTTTATTGATCTGATATTGAACATAACATGCAACATTTATGAGTTACGACCTTTGACAGTTTCTCAGTGGTTCTGGTGATTTTATCAGAAATAAACGCCGTTGAAGTCTATCTGTGATTGTAACTACAATATTCATTAGCAAATCAGTGTACTGCTTCATCAAATAAAAATACAATAAAAGAAAAACAGAAAAATGTTAAAACCTGTTTTTGTATTTATTTCATCCAGTAGTTTATTTATACCTGGACACTGCAGTAAATATGAGGTTCAGATTTTAAACGATCTGACTGCAAAGCAGCACCTTTCATTATCCAGGTGACGCTAACATGATGCTGCATTAAATCTGCTGTTCTGATTATTGACAGATAGATAGATAGATAAATCTTTATTGTCATTGTCACAAGAACAACGAAATTTAAAAAGTGCCGTAAGTCAGTCCATATGCTAAAAAAAGAAGAAAAAAACTTGTGTCACACTTTACATATACTGTAAGAAATACATAACAAGTAGGTGATAAAATAAAACTAATAAATAAGAATAACCACATTCTCACACACATCATTCATAATGATTAATGGTTATTTGATTGCATTTAGTTTTGTTATTGCTGTAGGATAAAAACTGTCTCTGAATCGGTTGGTTCTTGTTCTGATTGCTCTGTATCGTCTGCCTGAAGGCATCAGTGTAAACAGAGAATATCCGGGGTGAGAAGTGTCCTTTGTGATGAGTTGTGCCTTTTTTAGACAGCGGTCACTGTGCAAGTCCTCCAGTGAGGGGAGAGAACAGCCAATGATTTTTTGGGCTGTATTCACAACCCTTTGTAGAGCTTTCCTTTGAGTCGCAGTGCTGTTGTTATACCATACGCAGATACAATAAGTCAGTATGCTCTCTATGGAGCACCTGTAAAAGGACACCAGCAGTTTCTCCTTGATGTTGTTCTTCCTGATACTTTTAATTTGATCAAATTTAGAGCAGAAGATTAAAACGGGATTACTCAGTAATCCAATCGGTTACAATGAAGTATCCAGGTGAACTGATCCCACATATTCCTGGTCACTTTAACAGTGAAAATCTGTTTTCAATGCAAATCAAAGACATTTGAATAATCACTGAAAGGACATGAACAGATGAAGGTAAAGTTGGTGCAGTAAAACCTGAGCATCAAAGGAAGACGGACAGAGACAAAGCTAACAAGTAAACAGCTAAGGTTGGTACTAACGTTGTATTTCATTATTATTAAATACAAAACATTAAAGTTACAGGATTAACTTTGTATTTTCCATTACTTTAGAGAAAAGCTGTAGATTTTTCAGTATTTCTTTAGTATTATAAATGTGAGTTTTATCACTCTTTGTATAGATGTGGACTATAATCTGACACCAGTAAAGCCTGAGCTGTTTAGGACAAGTGAGAAAGTTTTTGACAGTTTTGGAGTAAAAAACTGCAAAAAATTCCCAGTTATGTATTAGTGCAAAAACGTGGGGATTTGTTGATGTTGTGTGAATTTCCACGATAATTCTCAAGAAACTGGAGGGACTTATTGGTATAATTTGGCAGTAAACAAATAAAAGTTGCATTGATTTGACTGATAACATGATGTTTAAGCACACTGAGTGTTTAGAATCTATGGGCCACATAAAAAGCAACAGCGGGCCGGATTTGGCCCCCGGGCCTCGAGTTTGACACGCATTCCAGACAAACAGATCAGTTTGACTAAATGCACCCTGAACCGTTTCCTACTGTGTTTCCTGCAGGGACGATGGAAAACCTCCCATCACGTCCCAATGCCTCCTCTGCTCAGGCGTCCGTCTCCTTCTCGGACTTCACCTGCTTCTTCACCACACCCGGCGTTCTCATCTTCACTTCATTTAATATCACCAACATCTTCCTCCTCTTCCCGCTCTGCCTCTTCGTCCTTCTCAGTGGGATCCAGCAGTGGTGGCGAAACAATCGCTCCACTTCATCCATGAGCCACTCGGACTTCTTCACCTTCCACCTAGCGGTCATAGAGCTGCTGGGTGTGTTTGCATGTGTTCTGGGTCTTTGTGCTGCGCACAGCAGCCAGAGTGTGTTGGTCACAGCGGTCAACATTTTGTCTTTCTCTTCTTTTGGGGGGGTCTATTTCCACGTGCTGACATGTGTGGATCGCTACCTGGCCGTTCTTCATCCTCTCACCTATATGAGCCTGAAAAAGGACAGAGGATTCAGAGTCAGACGCGTCTGTGTTTGCTGCGTTTGGCTGCTTGGCGTTGTGGAGACGGCTTTGATGACAGCCGGTCTTGTTTTCATCGTTTTAAACTTCTGCGTTCTGATCCCGTCCTTAGCCTCGATTTTCTACTGCACCCTCTCTGTTCTCCGGGCTCTGATCAGTCCAGGTCCAGGAAAACAACTGAAGGGCAAGAAGAAGGTTGACCAAATGAAGCAGAGGGCGTTGCACACCGTCCTGGCCATAACGGGAACGCTGGCAATGCGGTTTTCCTTCACTATAGCTTGGGTTGTAATGATTGCGTTTGGTATAAACCTGAACTGTGTGATGCTGACGATGGATGTTTGGTTAAATTTGCCGAGCAGCCTGGTTTTACCTGCCCTGTTTCTGCAAAAGGCAGGAAAGTTTGCTTGCCTAAAATCTAAATCCTAAATGATTAAAAGCTGACGCATGCATGATGTTTATCATGCAACAAACTTTACCGTTTGTCCTGAATCCTGTTACTTTTGTGCAAAACGTAAACAAACAGCATAAATGTGTGACTTTAGTTGTAGTTGGACATAAATGTAAATATGCAACTTTTCAAATTTCAGGTGTAGAAAAACGTAACAATGAAATCCACTCTGTTCTCTCACAGTAAGTCAATAGATTGATCCTGTAAAATTACAATAAAATCCACTTCACTGTCTGATATAGTTTGGTGTTTTTCATCACCAATTTGCAGCCAGTGGCGCAACTACACATTATTCAGGTGGATGCGAAAACATAGATCAGCGCCCTCCCATCCCCCCACCCCGAGGTAAGGAACGTAAGGGTGAAGGAGCGACGCTCACGCCCCCCCGACGCTTACTAGCCCCCCCACTTAATGTAGTGAGTGAAGGAGTGTAAGACGCGCTAAAGTGTATGGGAAAACATCATCGGCGCGCTTCCCCCTCCAGACGGGGTTTTGGCGCCCCCTCTGGTGCTGCGCCCCAATGCGTTGCATACCCTGCATACCCACTTTTTGCGCCACTGGCTGCAGCAGTTTGAGTCAATTTAGTAACTGATAGGTATTTTTCTCGAACCTTCAATAAAAGAACCACAGACAACGTATTTGAATTTTATGACCAAGCTTTTGCAAAAGGAGAAGACTCAGCAAACTGCTCCTCCAAGCCGTTCACTGAGCGTCTGAAGACCTTTGGTTACAGCTTGTCTTTTATTATCAAGCAGAAACAGGGAGGATAGCTAAAGAAGACAGCAGAGATAATTTATGACGGCACACAGGCAGTTTCTAAAATAGGGAGTATTCCGGTTGATAAGAAGGCACACAGGCAGATGGGGCCTCCAGGTCACAGTTTAAAGAGAACACTTTAAACTGAACATTAGACTGAATATGAACTAAAGTAATAACAAAATGATAATACCAAAAAATCTCTAACAGTAACAATAATGTTAAATTAATCAATTAGATTGCATAAGATTAATCAATCTAATGCAAAACTCTAGATGTCTGAGTCAGTGTATAAGTACTGTATGGTTATACAAATATAGTCAATCAATCAATCAAATTTTATTTGTATAGCACATTTCAGCAGCAAGGCATTTCAAAGTGCTTTACATAATTAAAATAAAAACAGAAATAATCAGTGAGAAAGAGATTTAAAAAAATAAAAAAAAACAAAATTAAAATTAAAACAAAAAAACAAAAAACAAAACATTACATTATAGAACAATATAGTAATATCAAGGAATCTGAACTGTAAAATTAACTGTTTCACCATCACTAATAACTTAATAAGCCGAGATCTAAAATCCCCATGATAAAGATTAACTTATTTTTTAGTTACATTTTATTGAGTTCTACATATTTTCATCTTTTGGTTTAATTTTGGAATTTAAAAATTATTACATTACCTGCTTAAAACGGTTTAAATATTCATGTTGGACAAATAAGTTTGTTTAACTTGTTTTTGTCAGTTATATCACAACTCTGTGTTCAAAGTTAAATGGCTGTTCTTTAATTTTAAAATAAAGTCTTCAAAAAGTAAAAATTGTGAATGTATCCAAGTGTTTTTTTAAGCATCTGCATCTTGATTTGTTCTAGTTTGTATCAGTTCAATTTAATTGATTATTTATCAATGAACTTCTTTGTTTCGGTTCCATCCTGTTCAAAGTTATGTTTAAAACTACAGGTGAGGCGGAAAACTCAATTTTTCGATTAGTTTGAATTCACAATCATCATTAAAAGTCACTCGAATCTGCTTCGGTTTGAAGATGCTCAAGAAAAAGAAGAAAAGTTACATACAATCCTTTCAGTATTAATTTTATTTATTAATTTCAGCCTTTTTTACACAGAAGGACCTCAACCTTCTCCTAGCAACAGGAAACACCTTCAGCATGTTGTTAACGAAGAGCCAATTTTCAGGTGAAATCAGTTTAATTAGGTTTAATTTATTTATTTGTCACCAATTCACAAAAGAGCAGTTAAAGTAAATGTTGAAAAGCCACAAATTATCCAAGTAAATGTATTTCTAAAGGTGAAATTGACATAAAATTCACTTCTAGATCTAAGAAACAATCCATCTAGTCGATACATGCAAAAGAAATCAAACCATAAATGTCCATAAAAAACATGCAGTCTTTCACAAAAAGGTAGACAAAAGCCTCATCTAATATTTTTTCTTCCTGACAGCGAAAACAAAACTCTATTTAACATTTTTTTATTAAAATAGTATGACAATTTTCATGATGTAAACAGTTTCTGTTTAATGTAACTACTAGAGAATGTCTGAACAAATTTATCACAAAACTGTAAACCTGAAGCTTCCCGTCGCCTTTATTCACCAGTCAGTTGTGCTGCGTTGTGACTAATGCAGGAATCAGCAGGTTAGAGCTGCAGCTGTCAGCAGGTTGTGTTATATTTGCAAAATAAATGCATATAATCTATGGATTTACTTGTTAAAATGCTAAATAAAGCAGTGAAATGAGCTCTGAGTGTCCCAGGTAAATATTCTTACAGGATCTTCCTCCAGCTGATGATCTTCTGCCTCAGAGTCAAACAGTTTTAAAGTTTTCATCGTGGTTTAATGTAAAGACTTTATTTTTCTTATGTGAAGAAAAATCCTGGAAAAAACAGATTTTAACAGTCAAAACGCGTGCTGCAAAATCCTACTCTTTATGAAACAGAACTTACCTTTTAAAAGTTTTAAAAGATGAAGAGTGGAAAATCCTTTTTGTTTACCTTTTCATTCTTTGTAGGTAAGTTGATGTTTCATTTTATTTTTAAGATCCCAGTTTTCTGCTTCTTAACCTGATAAAACAATCAGCTGCAGCTGATTTACATGCAATTCAAGAAAAAAGTTTTAAACTTAACCCTCTCATGCATAGCAGTCACTTATGGAAGCCCATTTTCACCATGAAAGAAAAAATAAAAGACCAACAGGAAGTCATAATTACGACTTTGAAAGTCGAAATTATGACTTTCAATCTCATAATTACGACTTTGAAAGTCGAAATTATGACTTTCAATCTCATAATTATGACTTTGAAAGTCGAAATTATGACTTCCTGTTGGTCTTTTATTTTTTCTTTCATGGCAGAAATGGTCTTCCATAGTCACTACAGTGGACAGCTCTCTAAAAGCCACGTTCTTGTGCTTCTTGTGGATTTTTATGTTATAAATGCACACAGACCACTGAAGTGGACACTAATGCATCATAAAAGACACCATCAACTACTGACCATCAGCTGCAACTGCAAGAAATTATTTTTGTTAAATCCAATATGGCCGACCGACCCGGTCCCTCCTTCTACTGTAGACGACTCAGGTAAAAAAAATATTGTGAAATCAGAAAACCCCTAAAGAATAAAACTACTGATGTGTTTTTCAAATAATAACTTTGTATTTGGAGAAAATTACAATTGATCACCTAAAAATTAAAAAAAAATGTTTCCTACCTTTTTTTATGCCTTAAGAAACTAAAAAAAAAAAGGTAAAAAAGTTCCTGACACAAAGCATCATAATTCATGCATGAAAGGGTTAAGTTAATCTTTAGAAAACTGGGTTGTTATTTTATGCAACATACTAATTTTCCTGCTCTCTGCAGAAACAGCAAAGGTAAAACCAGGCTGCTGGGAATATTAACCCCTGTAGTGCAAACCATAGTTAAACACCGAGCCACATTTCCTGTCAGATCAAAACCAACCCAAACCAGTCCGAAGGACAACCTGAGCATCAGAACTCCCAGTATGACCAGAATGGTACAGAAAGCTCTCTGCTTCGACTGGTCAGGCCTCTTCCAGCCCAGACCTGGACGGATCAGGACAAGCAGAACAGAAACGCAGCAGAAGATGATGACTGCTGTGGCTAAAACATTCAGGAAGGTATCCAGGATGATGTACTTTCCCGTCGCCACATAACCAATTGAGGCAAAGCAGAGCAGCCAGACCCAGACGACGGCCACGTTCCGGATCCTGACTCCTTTTCCGTTCTTCAAGCCCATGTAGGTGATGGGATGAACCACAGCCAGGTAGCGCTCCACACTGGTGAGCATGTGGAAGAATATTTGTCCATATCCAGTGAAAGAAAATAGAACAAAACCATAAATGAAGACGTTAAAATCCTCAGTGTAGTTTCCAGAAAAACTCAGGATGAACCCGATGACCCCGATCAGCTCCAGGACAGCGACGTGGTAAGTGAAGACGTCACAGTGGCTTATTGCAGCCGAGGAGGCCGGCGTCTTCTTCTGCATCTGCTGGAGACCCAAGTAGAGGACGAAGGTGCAGAGAGGGAGGATGGTGACGACATGAACAAGATTAAAAACGGTGAAGATGATCCGTCCTGGGCTTGAGAAGAAGCAGATCAAAGAGTCATCAATGGAAACGTGAAGATCAGGAACCGAGACGTTGGAGGCTGAAGAAAATGACGACATCTGAAAGAGAAAAGAACATTAGTTTTTAACATTTTTAGATTTTAACCCAAAGAAAACACTTCAATGGACTTTGGTGGGGAGAAGAACCAACCAACAGAACAACATATATGTGAAGTAAAAGCAAAATGATACACAGTTTCCTAAAATACTTCCTAAATAGACATCGTTATATTCACCTGAACTGAGCACCAGACAAAAACATCCCATGTAAGACACAAATTAACTCACCGGTGTACAACAAACATGAACGTCACACGGTGATGGCAGCATCACACTGCAGAAATATTCTCACCAAGTATTTCCAGCACAAATATCTTAGCACAGCTGTCTTCAAAGTAACTTATCAGCAAGATAGAGGCTTGTTTTAAGTAAATAATCTGGTAGAACTAGAACTTCTTCAATATTAAGGAATTATTTCCTTAAAACAAGCTCCCATATCTTGCTGAAAAGATACTTGCAAGTTCGTTTTGTCTTATTTCAAGTGTAACAAGATATATGCAGAAGAAACTAGACAAATACTTGCTAACAGTTGGTGTTTTTGCAGTGAATGTTGTCTATATCCAGTTTAACTCAGCTGGAGCTTTTGGTAATCATAAATGGGACAGAAAATGACGAACAAAGCTGGACAAGACACGAATCCCAAAGAATCGGAGTCATAATCGAAGCAACAAGGCACTGAATAAAAGCTCAAACTCAATTATTCTGATTTCTTACCTGTGAAAAAAGCACTACTTTTCTCCGACTGCAGAACTCTGTCATTTGTTTTGGTCTCTTACAGAGAATCATAATAAAATACTGATGATTGTAACATAGCAAAATTATACGTTTGTTGAAATTTGGGCTTTTTTTAAAATGAAAAATCTCATCAAGAAAGGCTTTTTTTAAATTTCATTATTTCAAACACTTTTAATTTCACCAATGAAATAAAAAATAAAAAGTACAGATGTATTTGTAAGGCTTCCCTGCAGAAAATACTGTATTATATACGTATTTATACTGACCTTTTCAGCGATGCTTTGAAAGTTACCCATGTCTGCCTTCATGTGGCCTAAACGAGAGAAAGAGGAGTTTGGTGAGAAAGTATTTTGCATCTATTTGCTTTTTCTTAGCCTGTCGTTTCATCAGCCTTCAAATAATGCAAATTGAAGCATGAATCCCAATATTCCTCTAGTTTAATGATTTTACTATCAAATTTTCCCTCATTATTTTGTATCAACACATGTTGACATGACTAGTATGTCAGAAAGGATCATTAATCTGAACTTATATGATCTGTTTATTTTAGTTTGGGCCAAAGTTGTTCAGAGATCCTCCATCATTTTGATGAGGCTGAGTTTTTTTTTTAAAAAGCAAATGAAGATGAATTTAATGTGAAGAACGACAGAGAGAGAGATTTAAACACGTGAAGTCCTCTGAGGTGGAGAGACAGATGAGGAACGGCTCAAAACAAACAGGTGAGCTCTCTTCTCTTTTAACTTTGTGTAATCTCTCATCCACGCGCAGAAAAACATTTGTTGTGATCATTTGAAGAGCTCAGTATGTTATTTACAAAAAAGCTGCTACTCCAGAAATGGATTTTATCTACAATATGAAAGTATAAACTGTCTGTAGTGAGCCTTTATCATAACTTTATTATAAACTAGAGATATTTCCAGTAGATCAAACTGTGATTTCTTTTGTTCCAGAAATGTTGGTGAACTCATCCTCATCCTCCAACGACTCTCTTCTTTTCCCTCAATCCGCGTTTTTAAAATTACTGCATTGCTTGGCCTACAGAGAAAACCTTTACATGTTTTCCATGTTTAACGTCGCCTACGTCTCCTCGCTCCTCCCGCTCTGCGTCCTCGTCCTCCGCCACGGACTCCAGCAGTGGAAGAGAAACCCGTCCACCTTCTCATCGGCGTCGACGAGCCACTCTGACGTCTTCACGTACCACCTGGTGGTGATGGAGCTGAGCGGAGTCGCCGGATGCATCTTGAGTTTCTGCGCCGTCTGCATCAATCACAAGGAGATGATAGTGGGCGGCCTGCTGCTGTGTAACTTCACAAGCATCGCAGATGTGTTTGTCCACATCTTGACGTGCGTGGACCGATACCTGGCCGCCGTGCGTCCCGTCACCTACCTGAACCTCAGATCGGAAAACGGGGTCAGAACCAGAAACATCTGCATTCGATGTGTCTGGTTGATCTCGTTAATCGGACCTTGTATGATGTCCAACAACCTGCTCTTCCTGATTCTGAATGTACTGGTCTTGATCTTGTCAGTGTCGGTCGTTTCCTTCTGCAGCGTTTCGGTTCTCCGTGTTTTAACTCGTCCAGGTCCGGGACAGCCGACTGGCGAGGTGAAGAGGCTCCACCAGTCAAAGCAGAGGGCTTTTCACACCATCATGGCCATACTGGGAGTATTACTGCTGAGGTTTATTTGGGATATGATCTGGATTGTGATTTATACCTATCGATATGATCTGGGCTGTATGTTGATAACATGTAGCCTTTGGATTAATCTGCCCAGCGCTCTGCTGTTGCCGCTGCTGTTTCTGCACAGAAACAAGAAATCAGTCTGCTGTAAAAATGACCGGTGAAGCGCTCCATACATGGGCACCTGCAGCTTTTATTTTGAAAAGACAACAGATGCTGCAAAGAACCGGGTAACTTCAGCTTTAGACCTTTAATTTTATCTGCATTTAGTATCTTGTTATGACTATAGTTGAGTATATTGAATGTAGTTATTGCTGTTTTTGGTTTCAGTTCACATAACTTTAACAGATCACACCTTCATGGTGGGGCGAATGCTTCCCCACGCTGTCAGGCGTTTTCTTTTCTTTTGGATTGGGAGGAGGTATGAAGTTCTTCCTGTGTTCAATGAGAGCATTTTAAACATAGATGGTGACTCTTCAATCATTGTTTATTGCTGTAAGTGTGTTATGGTGAAGCCAGGCTTCTTTCAGGATTGGTAGGACTGTGTTGGCAGACTTTGGAAGTCAATGTAATCCACATGCAAGTGCAGTGGTGTCCAAACGGACAAAACTGACCAAATTTAATAAAAATGGAAAAATCTGTTTATTGTGATCACTCTCTTTCTTTTGGTTTTTGTTCAACAATGAACACAACTTTTATTTATTAAAAGTTTTTAGTAATGAAATCTATACATCATTAAAGATCCAAAACATAGACGTTGGTCTGGATTGTTGCCTTTTAGAAGAGAAACGGTGTGAGGATTTGGTACTTTGTGTCTGTTTTGGTGTTAGTGTTGTGTACTTCTTGATTGCTCCCAGCTGTGTCTCGCTCCTCTGATTATAGTTTCCCGTCATCGTTTGTCATATGTTGTGTCCTTGTAATCGCTGTCCGGTTCAGTTCCAGGGCAAATACTGTCTCTGTTGCTTCTCCGCTCACCTGTGCTGCCTGAACGCTAAGATAATCATTAAAACGACAATTTGTTCACTACCACCTGAGTCCAATCATGTCTACCTCAACAACCAACCCCACAAATGACAAATGGACAATTTTAACATTTTTGGGTTATGAATCGTTTAAATTTGTTATTGGCCAAATTTTTTACCATTCTTAACTTGGGGCCAGGGGCCAAACAAATCATCTCAAGGGCCAAAAATGGGCCCCGAACCACACTTTGAACACCTCTGTGCTAATGACACCCCACATACTATTCGTAACATCTAAGCTAACCTTAGCATTTGAGCTAATTTTAGGTCATACTCTAACATATATACAGTTACTGTTGGTCAACATGCTAATGTTAACCCACATGACTACTTCTTAGCTAACCTTAGCATTGTTGCTAATTATTACTAACATTTCAATTTATTGAATATCATTATGCATCACACCTGGATTACTTATGTACAAATTCTAGTTTAATACAAGCAATAGGTCACAGTTGTACAAACTAAACTTTTATTTATCCACTTGTATATTGACAGATACAGCTCAGCATACAAATGTTAATTTCTAAAATGTTCTTTTTCACCATTTCTCTTAAAATAGATTTTTTTCTAAAGCTGCTACAAGTACAATTATTAACATCCATTAAACCAGTCTTTAAGTAGAGCACTTAAAATACACAAAAACGTGACTTTGAACATGTTTTTTCAGATTTAAAGTCCACGACTTACAATATCTGCATTAAAAGACGTCTATAGTGTCAAAATAAAAACATGCAACGTAT
The DNA here is from genome assembly GCF_904066995.2 of Poecilia reticulata. NCBI lineage: Eukaryota > Metazoa > Chordata > Actinopteri > Cyprinodontiformes > Poeciliidae > Poecilia > Poecilia reticulata. Next base: position 23,535,277 of record NC_088847.1, on the reverse strand, counting down.
TTTTTAAAGACAAAGTAGAGATGGGATGGACCTGGTGCCATTTATGTAAGTAAATAAGTTTTTTTTTTTTTTTTCTCAGACAACAGTTACAAAGAGAAACTCAAACACGCGTGTAAAAATACATCAAAATAGCATAAAATGGTCATGGTAACTCAGGTAACAGTGAGGCTAAAATGCTTGTTTAAAAATACAATATCTTAAGTTGCTTTTTAACAGCATCAACAGTGTTTAATGATGTCAAATAGTGTGTGAAACAAACCCAACTGCACCAACCCACACAGTAAGTATCAACATGGCCGCCATTAACTATTCCTCTTACACACTAAACTCTCTGTCCTGAGCAGAAACAGCGTCTGTAACACCAGACTGCTGGGCAGATTGAACCAGCCGTCGATCGTCATCGTCACGCAGTCGTTCTGTCTGAAAGCAAACATCACAACCCAACAGACCCCAAAAGCAAATCTCAGCAGCAGCGCCGCCAGGATGGCCAGGATGGTGTAAAACGCTCGTCTCTTTGCCTGGTCCGGCCTCTCCGCCTGCTCCCCCAGCCTGGGACGAGCCAAAACGTTCAAAACAGAAAGGTTGCAAAAGGACACGACTGCTACAGATAAAACCAGGGAGCTAAAGTTAACGATGTAAAACAGCTTGGCGCTGACTAAGCTGACCAGTAGAAGGGAAAGCAGCCAGACGCAGCCGGCGATCGTATTTCTGATTCTGATCCAGCTTCTCTCTCTCAGGTTTAGATAAAAGATGGGATGAACGACAGCCAGGTAGCGCTCCAAACATGTCAGCAGGTGGAAGAGCAGCTCTCCAAACCACGTGAAGGTGAACATCAGGATCCCTACTTCTAATGCTTTACCCACTTCTCTCTTGTAAATACCACAGAACGTAAGGACAAAACCAACGACCCCAATCAGCTCCATGCTGGCCAGGTGGAAGGTGAAGAGGTCAAAGTGACTCAGGGCTGAGGAAGACGAGCGTTTGTTCAGCCGCTGTGAGCCCTTATAAAGGATGAACAGAGAGAGAGGAAGATGGAGAGACACCATGATGACGATGTACGAGATGAAGATGGAGGAGGTTGGTCTGGAGACGACGCAGGTCATGTAGGAAGACAAGAAGATGAACACTGAGAAACCTTGAGGATCAAACTCAGTTTCATTGTAGGATGAAGACGGTTCCATCACACCTGGAGGAGAAGAGCATAAAGCAGTTCAAGCAAACACAAGAACATATATTAGATGTAATTCACAGCCACACAGTGTCATTTTACAGCACAATTAAGTAAGTAAAATGCTGCATGTATCAAAAATGACCTTAAAAATTTGACTTTGCAATTTGACGAATTGAAATTAGGCCTCTGTCTCTTTAAGAAGTTTCTACTCTTTCCCACATGCCGCCTTCAATATGTAATCACAACAGTGTTCCTCCATTATGCCATTTACAGCCGTTGGACAGAGAAGAAGTTCGTATGATGAGTTCAGCAGACTCACAGTTTAATCAGGTGTTTGCTAATTGCTGCTGCCGCTAGTCTGTAGGAGCTGAGTGCGGCTGGTGCTCTGTGTTTAGTGGGAATAGGCAGCACTTAGTGCAAATCTCTTACACAGAATCACGTTGTGTTTGAGAGTTTTCAAATGGTCATGTCAAAGTTTAGCAAATGTTTATGTCACTGATGTCAGTTTAAAATACTCTGTTGATCCCAAAGGGAAATAAAATAAAGGATAAAACATGTGACTGCTTTTCTGCTTATAGGTTTTTTTTTTTTACAAGTTGGAACAATAATCTCACAAAAAATATAAAATACAACAGAAAAATTACTCAAATGTAGAAAAAAAATTCATAAAACTCAACCAAGAGACGCCAAATTTAACGAAGACCATAAGACAGAAGACATACAGTATATTTCTATTATAGAGTCTTAAAATAAAACTGATTTAAAATATTCTTCAGCTTTTTGGAAAGTTTCTTGCTTTCAAAGGAAAACAGATTAAACCACAGAACCACTGAGATGCAAGTGACACCGTTTCATCTTTAGTCCAGACACACAGGAAGGTCCAGTACAAAGATTAAAATAAAATAAATAAATAATTTAAAAGATAAACACTGCACATTATACTGAATCACAAATAAATGATGACAGTTGAGCACTTTTCTAAAATAATAATTACATTTATATTGTCGTTTGCTTTAGTTTCTTATAAATATTTAAACATTTTGTCTTTTTGTTTTAAACTGGAGACAATTACTCGATTATAAGAGTATTTCTACCTGGAACCTGTTTGTATACGAATAAAAATAAGTAAACATTGCAATAACTTAAGCTTTCTGCACAGATGGGACCTAAAATAGGAGAATTTCATAATAAAACCAACCTTCTTTTCGTTCCTGCCTCTCTTTCCGTCTCCTGGATGAAATGATGGTGAAAATCTGCTGCTTCTCCCTTCATCTCCGTTTTCAATATTTCATTCAAATATTCTTTATTTGCATTAACAAATTGACACGTCAAGCGAATTCAAAGACCAACAACCAACAACATGCATGTCATGGACCAACATGGATCACAGGAGCCATTTGTCACGACTCTGTGAACACAGAGGTTAGTATATTATAGCAAACACATTAAATTATAGAAAGTGTTATTCTATCTCATATCTCTCTCTTGCATTCGCACACAGTGGTGTCCAAACGTTTTGACATTAAGGCCAAACATGTCAAGCTGAAAGTACTCAAAAATATTGCAAGATATATATATAGAGCTGTTGCCTTGCAGCAAGAAGGTTCTGGGTTCGATTCCCGGCCCCGGTCTTTCTGCATGGAGTTTGCATGTTCTCCCTGTGCATGCTGGGTTTTCTCCGGGTACTCCGGTTTCCTCCCACAGTCCAAAAACATGACTGTCAGGTTAATTGGTCTGTCTAAATTGCCCCTAGGTGTGAGTGTGTGTGTGCATGGCTGTGTGTCTCTGTGTTGCCCTGCGACAGACTGGTGACCTGTCCAGGGTGACCCCGTCTCTCGCCCGAAACGTTAGCTGGAGAGGCACCAGCAACCCTCCCGACCCCACTAAAGGACAAGGGTGCAAGAAAATGGATGGATGGATGTATAGATATATATATATATATATATATATATTTTTTTTTTTACTTCTCAACAAGACACCAAGCACATATTATTTTAGTGAATTCATCATTGTAGATTTAAAACCTCAAATCCTCTTGCAGGTTTGCCAGATGAAACAAAAACAAAAAAATAAAAAAGCTAAAGATATTTAACAGTTTTCAGGTTGATCATTTATTTCTAGATTTTTTTTTTTTTTGTCTTTTCAGCAGCAAGATCCAGACATGGGTCACTCTTGCTTAGTTTATTAAACGATTATGTCATTTAATAAACATTTTAGTAAATGTAACTGGATGTTTTGTTTTATTTTACTAAACGTAAGGACAAAACCAATTTACTAAAATAAATTAAATTCAAAACAAAAACCTGGAACCTGAATATTTTGTGTGGGAACAGAAGTGAACAAACACAGAAAAACCTCAAAATAAATACACAGAAAACACAGAACCAAACAATTTGGTGTTTGATTCAGTTTATTCATTTCAAACAGGTTGTTAAAAACAAGAAAACAAGCAGACAGTAGGTCAGAGAAAACATGTGCATTCTTGGATTATGATGAAGAGCTGCCCAAAATCGGTATAACTAAGTACAAAACTACAAGTCCATCCATCCATCTTCTTCCGCTTATCCGGGGTCGGGTCGCAGGGGCAGCAGCTTCAGAAGGGAGGCCCAGACTTCCCTCTCCCAGGCAGTTCTTCCAGCTCCTCCGGGGAAATCCCAAGGCGTTCCCAGGACAGCTGAGAGACATAATCCCTCCAGCGTGTCCTGGGTCTTCCCTGAGGCCTCCTCCTGGTGGGACGTGCCCGGAACACCTCACGTTCCACGTCCCAATAGCCAGCTTCTGCAGCCGAGGATCAGACCACCAGGGTCCCCTCCCTCGGCGGCCGTCCGTTACACACTGCACCTGACCCCTTTGGCCCCTCCGACAGGTGGTGAGCCCATCGGAAGGGGGACCCACATCTCCTCTTTGGGCTGAGCCCGAAGAGGAGACTCTGTGGGTAAAAGCCCGGCCACCAGGCGCTCGCCATCTTGCTCCACCTCCAGGTCAGGCTCCAGAGTGGGGCCCCGGTGACCCGCGTCTGGGCGAGGGAAAACGAAGTCCAAAGTTTGTGTCCATCATAAGGGGTCTTCAGGCTGCGCTTCGTCTGGTTCCTCACCTAGGATCCGTCTGCCCCTGGTAGGTGACCCTACCAGGGGCATAAAGCCCCAGACAGCATAGCTCCTAGGATCATTGGGACACTCAAACCCCTCCACCACGATAAGATGGCAGCCCAAGGAGAGAAAACTACAAGTACAAAACTAAATTTTGTAGTTTGAGAGAAAAACAGAAGGTAGGACTTATTAGTTTGAAGTTTTGCTCATTTATTCTCATTCCTGGAAACATTTAGTTTTATAAAATAAGACCAAAAAACGTCAAAAACTAATAACCAAAAGGAAAAAAATAAAATCAAGTCACGCTGTCTTTTGTTAGAACTTTATTTTTGACATATATTTTGCTTTGAGATTCTAATTCACTTCAGTCGTAATTTTATGACTTTATTCTTGTGATTTTATTCCTTTTCCTCTCTCACTGTGGCTCTAGCTGATGGGAAACTGAAATCTTCCCTTTCTGTGCACAAACAGCAGTGGCAACACCAGACTGCTGGGCAGATTAAACCAAACATCCACCGTCATTGTGACACAGTCGGTGTTCCCCTCTGACAAATACACCACCATCCAAAAGAAACCCCAAGCAAACCTCAACACCAGTGTTCCCAGTATGGCCAGAATGGTGTAGAACGCCCTCTGCTTTGACTGGTCCGCCCTCTCCCTGCCCCCATCCTGCTCACCTGGACCTGGACGCATCAACGCACCCAAAACTGAAAGATTACAAAAGGAAACGACTACCAGAGACAATATGACAAGGCAGAAATTTGCGTGCATAAATAATCTGAGTAAAACCAAAATAACCCAAAACAGGCAAAGCAGCCAAACGACGGCGGCGACGACGTTTCTGGTTCTGATCCATCTTCTGCTCCTCAGCTTCAGGTACACGATGGGGTGAACCACGGCCAGGTAGCGCTCCGCACACGTCAAAATGTGGAAGATCATTTCTCCACACCACGAGAAGGAGTACAGCAACGTCCCGCTCCGTAAAACCTTCAGAGCGTCGCCCATGTAGATGGCGGAACAGGCGAGGATGTAACCGGTGATGCCGACAAGCTCAATGCCGGCCAGGTGGTAGGTGAAGCAGTCACAGTGACTGACTGAGGAGGAGGAGGAGGAGGAGGAAGAGGAAGAGGAGGAAGACGGCTTTCTCCAGAGCTGGAGGCCATGATGGAGTACGAACGCAGAGAGCGGGAGGTGAAGACAGACGTAGATGATGACGAACAGAAGAAACACGGTGGAGGTCGGTCTGGAGCCGAGGCAGATCATGTAGTCAGTGAGGAACGGGTAGGAGGGAGGAGGAGGAGGAGCGGATGAAGAGACGTTCATCAACATCTGGAAGAAAAACACGAAATACAGCCATTAAAACCATTAAAGTTAACCTTCATCAATGGGTAAAATGCACATTTCAATGCTAATATCGATGCTAAAATTGAACCACATCATGATTTTTACATCTTAATAACAATCAAAAATAAAAACATGCACAGTAAAAATGCCGGTGTTGAATTAACACCCAAAAGTGTCTATATGTGTCCAAGTCAGCAGGAGTTAAAGTAACACTTTTGAAAGTGTTAAAAGATTCACACCCATTTTTTTGTTACATTAACGTTGGTCTATAATACTGAAATGGGTTTAAGAAAAGTTAAACTTTCCATTTCTGTGTATCGTTTTGAATAATTTCCACTGGATTTGATTGATTTTGACACCTTGTGGGTCAATTATTTACTTTTTCAACACCACATTATGTTTTGTGATCAACACTACACTGGTGTTACTTTTAATATATTTTAACACCAGCACCGTTGTAAATGTTAATGTGACTCTGTATCGCTGAATTTAACACCAGCTGACTTGGACACATATAGACACTTTTGGGTGTTAATTCAACACTGGCATTTTTACTGTGTGGATTTATGTTCAATCACTGCTGCAGCTTCCTTCTTTATTTCTCACTTATTTTTCATATCAATAATTCATTACATGGATGGGTTTCTGCGTGATAAATTCACTCAAAGCTGAATAACAGATGAGCTTCTTTAATGCAAAATGTCACAAATCTGATTATTTTTGCTTTTATCATCTTAAAAACTTCTCACCTTAATATAGATGTTTTCTTAACATCTATATTAGATGTTAAGAAAACATCTAATATACAAAAGAAAACATCCTCTAAGCTCACGAGGAATTTATCCCAAAATCGTATTTAAAGAAAAATTACAGCATAAAAAAGTCTAAATAATAATAATAAACAAATAGGACTTTTAAATACAGACGTTTTATAACAATAAAGTGATGTAAAAAAGAGCTGTAAAAATGTAGTAAATTATTATTATACTGGTATCTTGTGACATTGTGGCATTTATTTGTTAAACATACGTATTTCCATATCAGTTAATAGAGACTCGTCAAGATTTATGTTTTATATTTAGATTGAATAAGTTTTTGTAGCTATAGAACAAATTTATGTCATTTCAAGAGACTTGTAGTCAGTAAAAAGTAACTATATTTTAAGATATCTGAGGAAAATATTTGGGTTTTAGTCGGATTATGTTGCTTTTCTAACCCCTGATACCAGCAGACTGACCTTATCGGTGTTTAAAAGCTCCGCTGCTCCTTCTCCGTCTCCTGGACCAGCAGCTGCCCTGGATAAAACCTGCAGCTCAGCCTCTCTGTGTCTTAATGTCCAATTCAAATCCGGCTCATTTGCATTAACAAAAACTTTCCATATAGATCATAAGAAAAATGACAAACTCCATGCATGTGATGAAGACGCATGAATCCACCGAGGGATTTGCACACTAACCCAAGTGAACATGTCCTTTAAATCTAATTTAAATGCATTGCATCCTGCTTCAAAATGTTTCCTCCAGCAGGGGGCGCTTTACATTAAATTATGCTGAAAGTGTCTTTCCTTGATTTTTATCAAAATATTAGTTTTGAAGTTCGAAATTCTGCAGTTTGCCGGGGAACCAAATACATATTTATACTGATCTGTCCAAACACGCCGGACAACAAAGGGTGCGTTCACAAGTGACCCAATTCCGATTTTTTTTTTTTTACGTAATGCGTCATGTATCCGATCTTTTCATTGCAGTGTGAACAGCACAGGTCAGATTCTTTTAGAACGTGACCCGTATCCGATACGTATCCGATTCAAATGCGACTGAACGTTCAGGCTGCATTCATCCGAACTGAACGTCACTGATTCTCAACAAATCTCACTATTCTGCTTCCTGATACACGCAAGTGGGAAGAAAAACAACAACCATGACGGACTATAATGAGGATTAAGTTGTTAATTTGCTGCTCCGGTTGGACAACAACTTCAAATATATAAGCTAAGCTCCACCGTTAGCCTCCATGTTTACTTCCGCAAACACTGAGCTCTTCTTTTTATGGCGGTTGGCAGAACACTGAGAACGCTGACGCTAGTGCGCCCTCTACTGCGCATGCGGGACACTTTCAGGTCGTTTCCCCGTTCAGACTGCAGAACACATAACAGGTCGCATTTACTGGCAGTGAGAACGGCCCGGCAAAAAAATCGGAATTGAGTCACTTCAGGCTGCATTGTGAACGCACCCAAAGTACAGCTGGGGATCATAGAACTAGATTTTTATAAAACATTGTATACTTTTCTCACATTGTGGAATTGAATAAAATGATTAACTTCATCCTATCATCAGGTAAGTGAGTAGTCAGGAACGCTTCTGTTCATTTATGTGAAAACGTTGAATTGAGAACAGCTTCCAGAGCTCAATCGTTCAAAAACTCCCTGTGTGCTTTTTTCTGTATAAGCAGAAAAAATATGCAAAAATTAGACAGAAATCCAAGAAAACAGGAGAAACCAATGCAAAACATAATGGCTTCCTGCATTTCCTTCCTACACAGATTTTCTGCAAAGCTACAGAAGAAGAAAATATCAACAACAGTGGATAGCAAAGTAATGCTAAAACACAAATTAAATATAAAAACAAAACTTAAGAAAAGCGCTAAACACACGAAGTGAATTACTGACTTTATTAGTATTTCTTGAGCTGGTAAAACACAGAACCGGACAACTAGAAGTCTGTATGTTTACTTTGAACACAGTACTTAAAATATGTGTACTTTTTTAATTTGAATTGATAACACAGAGTATTTATGCACAAATGGTGATTACATCCAAACACATACGGGAAGCAGTTACTTATGACTGACCTACACTGCAAAAACACTCAATTTTACCAAGTATTTTTGTTTAGTTTCTATCACAAATGTCCCAGTTCACTTTAATTAAGACACAACTAACATAAAAGTAACTTATCAGCAAGAAAAGAAGCTTGTTTCAAGTAAGTAATGTCTTAATATTGATGAAAAAGTATCAGTTCTATGGGTAATATTATCTGCAAATAGAACTAGTACTTTTTGTCAATATTATTTACTTATAACACTGTAAATATGGTAAAATACTGGCAGCTGTAGTTGCCAGGATTTCACTGTATAAATAGAGATTTTACTATATTTATATGGATTTTACTGTATAAATAAATACGGTAAAATCTGTAATTAGACAGTGAAATTCTGGCAGCCACAGAATTTTACCACATAAATACGTGTTTTACCATATTGATACTTTAAAATCTGAATTTATACGGTAAAATTCCTAAATTAGAGACTTTGCTTTTTTACAGTGAAGCTCCTCTTTCTTTCTGAAATGTCACTTGTAAGTTAGTTTTATCTTATTCCAAGTGTACTAAGATATATGCACTAGAAACTAGACTAAAAATACTTGGTAATATTTGGTGTTTTTTCAGTGTAGTTGACGTAAATGCTGCCATCACACTCACTGGATGTTTTTCTTACAACACACACATTTACCGGTTCTGAGCAGAAACAGCAGAGGCACAACCAGACTGCTGGGCAGATTGAGCCAAACATCAATGGTCATTGGGATACAGCTGGAACTTCCTCCTGAATACAGCACAGCAGAGAAGAGGCCCCAAGAAAATCTCAACACCAGTGTTCCCAGTATGGCCAGAATGGTGAAGAACGCCCTCTGCTTTGACTGGTCCACCCGCTCCCTGCCCCCACCCTGCTGCCCCGGGCCTGGACGCATCAAAACCCTCAACACAGAAAAGTTACAAAAGGAAACAACTGACACAGATGAGACCAACAAGCAGTAATTTGTGATGACGAAAAAATTCACTTCTACCAAAACTATTCCGAAAAGGCAAAGCAGCCAGATGAAACCAAGAACGACGTTTCTGATTCTGATCCATCTTCTGTTCCTCAGCTTCAGATACACGACGGGGTGAACGACAGCCAGGTAGCGCTCCAAACACATCAATATATGGAAAAACACCTCTCCAAACCACGTGTAGGTGGAAAGAAGAACCCCTGCTTCAAAACAAACCAGGCATTTCCACCTGGCAAATGGTGCAGAAAGTCAGAACGAAACCAAGGACTCCAACCAGCTCCATGCTGGCCAGGTGAAAGGTGAAGCAGTCAGAGTGACTCGTTGGCGCCGATGAGGAGGAGGAGCGTTTTTTCCACTGATGGAGGATGAACACGGAGAGAGGGAGGTGGAGGCAGACGGTGGCGATGATAAACGTGAGGAAGATGATGGCGGAGGGTCTGGAGACGAGGCACGTCATGTACGAATGGATGAAGTCGCTAGTCTGGAAAAGCTGAGGATGAAGAGTGGTTTCATTATGAGACGGAGAGGAAGGCGGCATCTTACCTAGAAGAAGAACAGACAAAACTGTTGACATGTTAAAACTTTAGAATGCAGGGACTTCATAAAAAAAGTCTGAAAAGTCAAAAAAAAAAAAATGTGTGTATCACTTTAAATCAAAAACGGGAGTTTGTCCTGATTTACTGATATCTAAGGCAGACTGTTCAAAAGACCCTTAAATAATGTAGTTCAGTGTTGAGTATTACTCTTTGTATTATGTGATTTCTGTGTACGTTACTTTTGTCCCTTAAGGCATACCGTAGTTAGGGTAGCGATGACGTCGTCACCTTGCCGTAACCAACGTGGCTGATATCTTGTGGGGAAGTTGGGTAACCGAACCACTGTGTTAACACATGGGAAAGACTCGCAAGATATGCGTGTTCTCCTTATAATTGTGCGTCATTGATGAGTAAGTTGCAATATTTTGAGTGTTTACTGCAGCTAAATGAATGATTTGAAGTTTATTCGTTTGCTATTATTTCACCTGTTGCTAAGTCCGAGCTAACTGCTACGTGTGGACCTGAGCTGAATCCTGGCTCAGGACCAGATGTTTGTGGCCGACGTTACAACTAGGGAAGCACCAATAAGAACATTTGGTCCGATATCGATCTGATACTTTCTGATATTAATATTGCTGTTATGGCCGATAACCAATATTTACCTAAACTATATAGGTTTTATAACAGTTTTGACATCTTTGAAGACAAAAACAACAACCACCAGAAACAGATCAATTAAGTATCAGTTGTTTATATCGGCCCACTTTCATTTACTAGACCGATTCAAATTTGTTAAAAAATGACTGATATCAGCCGATACCGATGTTGGTGCCGATATATCGTGTATCCAGAGAACTGCTTAAAAACAAAAACCAGATTCATGAGTTTAAAATGTGAATTTACTGTGGATTCCCTCTGATCCACACAGGGTCAGAATTACACATACAAACTCAAAAGTCTGGAAAACTGCAGGTGATACTTTAGTTATTTCATGTTTCTTTTGTACTTTCTGCTAAAACTGACCTTTCACCTTTTCTACTAGATCCAAAACAGCCAGAAGTCTAGTTTATTTTTGTAGCTATTAATTCATGTTGGAAATGTGAATTTTTGATGCATTACAGTGTTAATTTTTTCATCTGCTCTATTTTTTCTTAACGATCTTCTTCCTAAACTACTTTTTATATCAATTAATTCCATATTTTATTGCTACTCTTAAGCATATTATGATTGTATGATGAGAAAATGTTTTTATAAATTCTGCGTTCCTGTTGAAGAAAAACAAACCGACCTTCTCAGTGTTTGTCACCGCTTCTCCTCGTCTTTCTCTCGGCTGAAATCAGGCACTTGGTGAGTTTTTCGCTTCCCCTCTTGATTCAATTCAAATGCCGTTTATTTGCATTAAACAAATGATGACATGTGGATAAAGTGACAAATTGTTAAATGCATTAATGTGATGGAGATGCATTAAATCTTCTGACAGATTTCCACAGCATGTAAAGTATCAACATCAGTGTGTTTAGATTTATAATATACAAAAATAACAATAAGTACATTCTTTCGCCTGCACAGATAAATATTACGGCTGGTGAAAAAACTGAAAAGCAAAGTTAATCAAGTAAAATCTTCAATATTCACATTATACAAATTATCTACAACAGGTCGACTTTTGTTAACACTTAATTTCTGATACATAATTAAAGTAGTTTCTACTTTAATTATTTAATTTTTTTGAAAGTCAAAAAAATTTATATTTATGCAAAAATGAAAATATAAAAACAAAAGTAAGAATAAAATACTGTACATTATGGAGACATTTACAGCATGGAGAAATACTATACAAATATTAAAAGTACTGTCCTTCTACCTCTTAACATTTATCTAAACTCTGTGCAATAATTCATAATATGTAACTTTTACTACGTAATTAAAGAGCTCAACACCATCTAAATCTCTTTGGTGTAAAACAACCAATTGGTTCAGAAACTAAACCCTCTGAAAGTTACTAAAGATTCTCCATCCGTTTATATTCTCTTACCTTTGCAATATAATCTTACAGCGCCCCCTAGAGGACATGGAGGGTACTCCATGTTCTCTTTTGCATTCTCTATCAATAACGTACTGATCAGTTCATGCAGCACTACTGAAAGTCTTTCTTACGGTGGACATCGTACTTTCTGCAGTTATATAAGGTTTTGTGAGGTTTTTGCATGTATGTTAATATCTCGTTTTTGAAATATCTGAAGTTTTATATCTTTTTCTTTAGAATAGAAATGAACCACAGACCTTTTGTGCTAAATGCAAACATAAAACAGGCCAAACATGGACTTTCCATCTCCCTCCTAAGATATAAACAGAAACTTTCCACAAAAATGAAAGAAAGAAAAAAATACATCCAAACTATTTGAGTTATTTTCACTGTGTGGTAATAAAGTCACAGTTCTGATTGTGTATTTTTTGTGTTGGTAGTTTTCATGAGCTGTTCCATCTCAACCTTTCACAAACAGACATAAACCTGCAGTGAATTCATCAATTTTCAGTCAGTTTTTTGCACCAAAGAGATGATAATATGTTTTCACTGAGGCTCTTTAAACGCACATATATTTGTGCAATTTTAAATTAACATTTGTGACTGTGTACAAAATAAACCAGACTGTATTTCCTAATTTATTGCAAGGTAATGCAAAATAAAAACTTTTCTCCATGTCCAGTAGGGGGCTCCACATGATCTTAATCATCGTCGTCTTTCTTCCAACATGCTAATTTTCCTGCTTTTTGCAGAAAAAGCAAAGGTAGCACCAACGTACTGGGCAGGTTAAACAAAACCTCACACGTCATCACAACACAATTAGTATTTGCTCGTATGAGATTAAAAATCCAAATTACACTCCAAGCTAACCTCAGGATTAGCACGCCCAGTATGGCTACCACAGTGTAAAACGCCCTCTGCTTTGACTGGTCCACTCCGTCCCGCCATGCTCCTTGATGATTCAACACCCACAGAACAGAAAGGCAGCAGTAAGGAGTGACAGTTACGGTCAGTATTATGATGCAGGAATCCATGATGATGTAATTATCCTTGACAGCCAAACCCAGCCCCGCAAAGCAGAGCAGCCAAACGCAGCCAATGGTGACGTTCCGGATCCGGATCCCGTCTTTGTTTCTCAGCCTCAGGTAGGCGATCGGGTAGACGACAGCCAGGAAGTGCTCCACGCAGGTGAGGTTCTGGAAGAATCCCTCTCCATACCAGGTGAAGGAAAACAGAACCGTCCCCACTTTGACTGCGTTTATCTCTGAGCCGTAGAGTCCTCCGAAGGAGATCACGCACCCGGTGACGCCGACCATCTCCATGACGACCATGTGGTAGGTGAAGAGGTCGGAGTTGCTCACAGCCGACGCCGAGCGGTTCCTCCATTGTTTGAAGCCATAGTAGAGAATGAAGATGAACAGAGGGAGGAAGAGAACAACGTTGATGCCGATGAATGCGGTGTAAACGAAGGAGCTGGGCCTGGTGAAGAGGCACTGGCTGTAGGACAGGACAGGATGGGAGGAAGAGGAGGAGTTTGCCAACATTTCTTCTCTCTCTGTGGTCCTAAAATATAATACCGCTGCTGCTGTCCATCCAGATCCTGGCAGAAAAACTTTAATTTGTCCTGTCAAATGCAAAGTGAACACATTAGTGTGTATAATGGCTTTAGATAAGTTTAGTAGTGGTGTGACGTTCACAAACGGTTTGATTCTTTTATACAGATTTTATCATGACATCGTTGCTAGCTTAAAATGCTCTGCACACACTGCAGTAGCTCTGGTTCTTCTATTTAACTTTAAAATATTTTTATTTAAGCGGGTGAACGTATGGTACAATTATTAACGACCACTTGACTTTTGAGTTTAGATCTGAATTTCAGTATTATAGAAACATAATGTTTTCTGAGTGGTAAAGCAGTTACTAGCTAATGCTAATTAGCTCCATTTCCATGGTAAACCTTTCCAAAGACTCAGGTAATGCAGGTGGATGATGCTTCATCAATGCAGACAGAGCATGTGAATATATTATGATATAAAATAACACTTTTATCTGGTTAGTTGTCATTGGAGGAGTTAAGAAGCATCGACTCATGTTGGCTTTGTACTTTCAGTATTTTCTCATTTTAATTTGGTCAAATTCAACCATCTTTACTTTTTCTTATTTAATTACTTTAAGGGTTTAGTATCTGATTCATTCTCTAGCTTTTAGTGCTTCTTACATCTAGTTCCTCTGGTCGTGGGTTATCTACCATCTCTTGAGCTCTGTGGTCGGTTCGCTTCCTTTTTTGTTATTCCTGTTTTTTTAGTTTCTCTATTTAGCCTCATCTTGAGTTGTTAAGCCACTCTGCAGCTTTCTGAGCTCTTTAGAGACTCGTATATTCTCAGTTTATTATTCTTTTTTTTAATTACTCTTTGGTCTCTCAGCTTCACTCCCCTCACAGCTGAGATTCATTGTGATAATTAACTCACCTGTACTTACTAAAGTCTATTTTTGCAACATCATTATGGTTTCTGATTCCTGTTTAAGGTTTTCCCTCCATGTGACAGTTTCTAGTTTTGCTACTGTTTTTTATTGTTGTTTTTTCCGATTTGGGCTTGTTTTTGTTTTTTAACATGTTTTGAAATCTTCTTTGCCAGATAATGTCATTTATAGGGAGTTAAATGACGTTATCTGACTATTATGGCTTAACTAACATTACAAGCTAAATTCAGTTGGATTGTTGTACAAGGAAATGTTGACAAATGATTATTCAATATTAGACTCCTTATCTTACAGCAAAATCTCTTATTTTTGACAATTTGGACACAGGAGTCAGGAAAAACATATTTTTAACACAAGCGACGTTAGTAAAGTACTGACCATTTGGAGTCAAAATTATGACAAATTATTTTGAGTTTGATAAATAATGTTTACATTTACTTATGGGAAATACTTTGTAACTTTTGAAATACTACAAACAAAGTAATCCACGAGTTAAATTACCTTCACAAACTTTCCTAGAATTCCTTCTTACATTTTCTCCATAATGTGTTAAATTAGCTTGTATGTTTGCTAACAAAAACGTTATTAAACATAAAGTTTTTACCTTTTTTCCTCAGCTGAAGAAAGGAGGAAAATCAGGAGAAAATCAAACAGAGAAAAAAAATTTCTGAACTACGAAAAACCTCCAACATAAATTCTCAAGAAACAGCAGGTGGAGTTTTCTTTCTAGCTTACGTTTCTGCTCGGCACTCATTGCCAAATTAAGACATAGCTTTGAGATTGGTTAAAATGAACCATTCGACTTTCAGCAGAAGATGTGGCCTGAGGTTGACGTCTAAGAATAGAGTGAAAAAAACATTTCCTGTTTCTCAGAACAACTCTGTTAAAAATTAACTTGCCGTTTTAGCCTGCACATAAAACACATGTAGCCTTTTCCTGTTGTGTATCTAACAGTAATGGAAACAGGTGCTAATGATGCGCCGCAATGAGACGGATTTTCTCACCTAGCAGCGGAAATATTTACCTATACAAACAGGAAGTTAGATACTGTAAAGTTAAGCCTAAACTTATTTGTTCCCCAGTTATATTTAGATTTTTTTAAACTTTAATATGTTCATCTGATTGAAGCTAAGACTGTTAGCGTGGATCAGTTTGAATCTGATGGAGAATCTGAGGCCTTTCAACATGAAAAACATGGAGATCTTCAAACTAAATCGTCAAAATAAAAGTGTAAACATGTAAAAACGGTGTGAATAATTATACCAAAGGATTTGATTGCAGTAATGTCAATAAGTATGTTTCTATTTATTTTTGAGGAGGGTGTTAAAAACAATTTAATTTTAAATGAAAATAATGAAACATTTGCCTCACTTCCAATCAGAATTAACTTTACTGAATGGAAATAACTTAATGTTAATCTGTCAGGGGTATGAATACTTTTGAGTGCATATCTGTATTTATATACGAGTAAAAAGCGACAGATAAAAATCCGTGTAAGTTTGCTTCGTAGACTATCACTGTGGAGCTGATGAAGGAAGTAAAACAAGAGTGTTGAAAGTGACAACATGAAAACTTGTTACTTTCAGGGTTCAAACATTTTTTATTTCTAGAGTTGAGACTAGAAAAAAAGACGTTACATTTATATTCGTTCCCAGTGAATTTTATTTCGCAGATGTATTTCTTGCACAAATTAAGGTAAAGAAAAATGTCCTTTAGAAGTTTTTCACGTTTGACTTTATGTCAAAAACATGACACAAAACTATAAAAAAAATAAAAATATGAGTAAAGTTATATCACAAGAATAAAGCTGTATGGGAATAAAGTCAAAATATTTTAAAAATAAAGGGAGCAAAGTTACCCACAAATATCTAAATACCATGAATACTAAAGATTTCCCCTAAAAACTATTATAACTCACTATTTTTAAGGTAATAAGTAGTGAGTTACAATAGCAAATATATTTAAATATGCCTTAACATTCACAGTGGAAAAATCTTAGCACTCCAACATCGTCATCTTTGCTCTTTGGGTTTCAGCCAATCAGCACCAACAAAAAAATTAATGTCGCTCCTGGATTGGCTGCTTCATAAATGTCAGCCAATAGCGTGTCGAGTAGCGTTGTACACAAGAATTTGAGCTTCCCGAGTTCTAGTTTTCTTCCAAATATTTTAGATCTCTAAGAAAAAAATCCACAAATATTTTCCTAACTTGCATTTGTGTTCTACAGAAAAATATCTACATGATTACGTTCATATGTCCTGCACGTTGCTTCAGCTAAAAAAAAAAAAAGCATCACTAAATATATTCACATTGAATTATTTTCATAAAACTACAAAAATCAGAAATGTTTCGATTGAAAGTCTTTTGTTTGGGAAGATACGCCATTATCTACCAGAAAATGGCGTATCCGTTGTATGTATTTTTTCCAAGAAAAAAATGAAATACAACCAATTGTGTCTACTTTTGGGATTTTTAAGAATTAACAATTTACTTCTAAAAACAAGTGAAAAGTTAATAATCAAATCATAAAGCCAATGACCCAAAAACAACACATTCACTGTGTATTTTAATTATGAACTTTGGTAGAGTTCATAATGGACCTTACCAAGGTCCGCCCAGAAACGCCCCTCGAAAATCCCACGTGACTACATGTCTCACATTAACAGCTTAGCTCCAATGTCTAAACATGGCATTTTTCGTTCTCTGCAGAGTATTTCTGAGTCGATTAGTGCAGCATTTCTGCCGGATTTTCACAAAATATCAGCCACGACAATGGAACCAACAAGTTCATGTCATCTTTTTTGGACGACATCAAGACGTTTTAGCCACGCGATGCCTCTAACATTGTGCGAGTTGCAGCTAAATGCTACCAGTCGATGAGGAAAACAGCAGATCCTCAGACCCTCAGCATAAATATAGCCGTGGACAAGATCACTGATGGCTATTGTTCTTGCAAGGCTGGGTGAGTCGGGCATTCATGGTTTAGAGGGTTGGAATGTGCCTTGGACTTATACACTGTACTCGGTGCTAGCATGGCTAACACGATTACAGTTTAGTAAAAAGCCTTTTCAGGTGAAACAAAATCTTTAATGTATGTCAGATACGGTACACATTGCATATTGATCTGTTCAGCTAACGTAAAGCTGTAACAGACAGGCTTCAAGGTGTAGAAGTTGTATCAGTACTGCTATTATGCTGTACTTGGCTAAAAGGTTTTCATAATGGATGTGTTTATTATTGACTTTCTTTTTTTCATTCACTAAACACAAAGAAAGCAAAGCAATAATACTTACACCAGCAGACACTCCTTTGTTCTTATTGATCCTACGACGGTTGAGCTGTAAATGTGGTCGTGCACAAGTGTTGATCCAAGCAAGGCTTTCAGTTTCAGATTTTGGAAATCTGTGAATTTTAGTTCCACAAACACGATCAGGATACCTGACATCACCTGTACAGATACCCCACTGACAGTGGAGAACGATTCTTTTCGAGTCCTGACGCAAAAACTTTCTGCCGTCTGCTAGTCCACAATGTACATTAGCATGAGTTTGTGAGACGGTAACCCACGTGATAGCTGCACTGTGACGTAAAATGGGCATTAGCCAATTAAATGCAGCCCCTGTGGTAAGGTCCATTAATGTGTCACTTCATCCCAGTGGCACATCTGGGATGAAGACATGAATGTGGAAGTGATGTCACATGACCCTTTGCACGTGACGTCACTCTCTCGCCCGCTCCATCATGATGGACGTCAAAACAACCAACGCGCTCTTGTAAAGCCTGTCATCTATTTAGTTTAGGAAGGAGTTAAGGGTCGGTTTCTAAGCTAGCTGTTTCAAACTTTTATATTCTGCTGCCTATGAGCCCCAACAAGGTGTGTTACGTTCACAAATTAGCTTGACTAGAACAAGAAGAAGCCACGAATAAACTGCCAAAAATAACCTTTTAAAACAATTTAGGTTGTTTTCAATATTCCCGATCCTCATTTCTGACGTCCATCATGGCGCCTCGAATGATTAATCGGGTCAATAGGCAGTAGGTCAAAACAATGACAAAAGATGATCATAGATGTAAATTTATGCTAATGCACACAGGAGACTGTTGTATTTGGATAAATGGCATAATAGAAACACCATCAACAAAAATAAAACACCACTGGATTTATTCATTGCGATGTTTGATGCTTTCTAGATGGTAAACCTTTCTAACTTTTTGACTTGGCTTCATCTTTAACTCTAATTGATTATTTAAATGTAAAAATCATCAATAACAATTCTCTCCCAACAAACCAATTTTCCTGCTCTTTGGAGAAAAAGCAGAGGCAACACCAAACTGCACGGCAGGTTAAACAAAGCTTCACACGTCATCATGATGCAGTTTGCGCTGAACTCTTTTAAAGTACAAACAATAAAAATAACATTCCAAGACAACCTCAGGGTCAACGCTCCCAGTATCGTCACGATAGTGTAGAAAGCCCTCTGCTTTGACTGGTCCACTCTGTCCCTGCCCGGCTCACCTGGGCCTGACTGGGTCAAAACACGGAGCGCTGAGATGCTGCAGTATGGCACCGTGGTTACGGTCAATATCACAACGCAGGAGTCTATGACGACGTAGTAGTCCTTCACTGCCAAACCCAGTCCTACCAAACAAAGCAGCCAAACACAGAAGAGCACTACATTCCTGATTTTTATCCCTCTTTTGTTCTTCAGGCTGAGATAGTCGATGGGATGAACGACCGCCAGGTAGTGCTCCACACACGTCAAGATGAGGAAGAGCCCTTCTCCGAGCCAGGTGAAGGAAAACAGAACGGTCCCCCCCTTTACCACTGTGTTTTCTTTGCTGTAGATGCCGCCAAAGGAGATGATGCACCCGCACACGCCGATCAGCTCCATGACGACCAAGTGGCAGGTGAAGCAGTCCGAGTGACCCAGGGTGGAGGAGCAGTTCTTCCACCACTGCTGGACTCCGTGGTAGAGAACCGAGATGAAGAGCGGGAGGAAGAGGAAGACATTGATGGCGATGAAGGTTGTGTAGATGAAGTCGCTGGGTCTGGTCATGATGCATTCGCTGTAGGACAGATGGGAGCTGTTGGAAGAAGAGTTTCCCATATCTGGGAGAGAACAAGACGTCAGATTGTTTCAGTGGGAATCTTAAAGGTGCAATATGTAACTTCTATAAAACATTTTTTTTATATATTAAAACTGTCGCCGTGTTGTGACAGTTTAATATGAGATTAATAATCTGTGAAAAGATCAATCTCCACCTTCTCACTGAGCTCATTTTAATGCTATCAAAATTTAAATTCTGTCAATTTTAATAGAATTTAATTCTATTAAATTAAATTTAATTCCATTACATTTCTCTTAAATTTAATAAAAATTTAATAAGATTTCTATTACATTTGGAATTTAATAGAAAATTATTTTCTGTTAAAGAATTTTCTGTTAAATTCTTTGATATTGCCATCTCAAAAAATACAACGCCAAAAAAACAACCAAATATAGTGAGGGGGGAGGGTCTTAGCGCTGTCAATCAATCTCATGTATGTGCTGCCAAATGTGCCAAGGGCGGAGAAACAACAGGAATCTTTTAACCGTTGTCATTGGTGGCTACGCTAATTAACCGGAGGATTAACAACAGGATAAGCTAGCTGCATTGTAGCAGACAACAAGGGGTCGGCAATGAGCAGCACCACATGGACAGTGATTGCAAATGCTAACCCTCACTCTGATTGGTTGTCTCTAGTTAGTACTGAGAGAAGGCAGAGGAGCTTGATTTTTATTTTCAGATTGTCTGTCTCGTACCATATTGTCACAATATCGTAAAAATTTAAACAAATATGTAAAATAGAGTCTAAAAGTTGCATACTGCACCTTTAATTATCACTGAAAAGTCAATTTATGTTTACATTTCGTTTTAGATTTTGAACATTTTGTATTTTTGCACACAGTGGGACATATTTCAAGCTTATTTCTTTCTACTTTTATTGTAAACTGAGTTACTGCGATTTTGACTAAAGCTCCTTAATAAAATAGCATTTCTATAAATTTTTTTGTACAATTTTTAAGGTTATTGTTGTTTTTGGGACGCATAAATATTGACAGCTCATAACATTTACAGTGGATATAAAAGGTCTACACACCCCTGCTCAAATGCCAGGTTTTTGTCATGTAAAAAATGACAGCAAGACAAACACTTTCACAACTTTTTCCACCTGTAATGTGACCTATGACCTCTACAATGTGAGGTAAAAATAAGGAACTGAGATGACGTGGTTGCATAAGTGTGCACACCCTTTTAGAACTGGGCCTGTGTTCAGATGTAACCAATTACATTCAAACTCGTGCTAAATTGGAGTCAGCGCACACCTGTCACCAATTAAAGTGCCTCTGATAAAGTTCAGCTGTTCTAGAAGGTTTTCTCTAGCCACATCATCCGGCACAAGCCATGGTCTGCAAAGAACGGCCACAGCATCAGAGGGATCTCATTATCCAAAGATATCAGTCAGGTGTAGGCTACAAAACAATTTCCAATGCATTAAATATACCATGGAACACTGTGAAGACTGTCATCATGAAGTGGAGAAAACACGGCACAACAGTGACATTACCAAGAACAGGACATCCGTAAAAAATTGATCAGAAAAGAGGGAAACTGGTCAGGGAGGCTGACCAGCAACACTGAAGGAGCTGCAAGATTTTCTCTCAAGTTCTGGCTGTGCAGTTCATGTGACAACCATCTCCTGTCTTCTTCATATGTCTGGGCTGTGGGGTAGGATGGCAAGATGGAAGCCTTATCTTTCAAAGAAAAACATCGAAACCCGGCTTAATTTTGCAATAACACATCTAAACTCTACCAAACACTTGTGGAAAAATGTGTTACGGTTTGATGAAACCAAGGTTGAACTTTTCGAACATGATTCCAAAAGGTATATTTGGCACAAAAACAACACTGCTCGTCACCAAAAGAACACCATACCTACAGTGAAGCATGGTGGTGGCAGCATCATGCTTTGGTTCTGTTTTGCTTCAGCTGGATCTGGGGCCTTAGTCAGGGTGGACAGAGTTACGAACAGTTCCAAATATCAGTCAGTGCTGGCATAAAACCTTCGGCCCTCTGTTAGAAATGACCAATAACTCAAAGCCCACATCTAAATCAGCAACAAAATGGCTTCACTGGAATAAGATTAAGGCTGTGGAAAGGCCTAGCCAAAGTCCAGACCTGAATCCCATCGTACATCTGTGGGGTGATCTGAAGAGGGCTGTGCCAGGAGATTTGGAGCGGTTTTGCAAAGAAGAGTGGGAAAGTACTGCCACATCAAGATGTGCCACAACGATGGGCTGCTAACCAAAAACACTGAGTAATAAAAGCCAAAGGTGCTGCAACAAAGTATTAGTTTAAGGGTGTGCATATTTATGCAACCAGGTTATTGTAATTTTTTATATATATATATATTTTTTTTTTTTTTTCCCTCCCTGAAAGGTTTCTGTCTGTTTTTCAGTTGCATTGTGCAGGTTATAGGTCACACTAAAGGTGGAAAAAGTTGTGAAAATATTTGTCCTTCTGTCTTTTGTTTTTTGTTTTTTTACATCACCAAAACCTGGCATTTGAACAGGGGTGTGAAGACTTTATATCCACTATAAATAGAAATTCACTTCCAAAATTCTGAACTGCCTCTTCAATATGTAGTTTTATATATTTTAAATGCAATTAAATTAAAAGTTTTCAGAGAAAGAGGCTAAGAAACACAACGTCCTTACCTTTAATCTGACTGGATTATTTTTTTAGATGCATGCCAAAGATGAAGAATGGATTCTTCCTCTAGGTCAAAGGAGAATAAGCTGAAGTTTATATTCAGAGACTAAAGATCCTCCCACTTGTACCTTCCTTCTTGCTTGCATGTCTTAATATAAAACCAGCTGAAGGAGGGGTTTTGTCACACCACACCAAATGACGACTCATTGTTCCAGAAAGCAGACGGCATACTTCATTTAAAGAGAAACGTAAAAGTCATTTGTGGTTAAATGTCATTTGGTGTAGTGTGCACACAAAACCACATGAAAAACGGTGAGAAGTTGCAGCACTGGTGAAACGTTTTTCATGTTCATGATGTTTCGCCATGTATTCTAAATCAGGTGCTTCACATCATTTGGTGTCGTGTGCACAAATGACGACTCATTGTTCCAGAAAGCAGACGGCATACTTCATTTAAAGAGAACATTTTCACACGCGATTTGCAAATGCAGTCGTCATTCGGCGTTGCGTGCACACTGACACCAAATGACGACTTATTGTTTCAGAAAGCAGAGAAAAGTTGGTGAAACGTTTTTCATGTTCATGATGTTTCGCCATGTATTCTAAATCAGGTGCTTCACATCATTTGGTGTCGTGTGCACAAATGACGACTCATTGTTCCAGAAAGCAGACGGCATACTTCATTTAAAGAGAAAATTTTCTCACTTCATTTGCAAATGCAGTCGTCATTCGGCGTTGCGTGCACACTGACACCAAATGACGACTTATTGTTCCAGAAAGCAGAGAGCTTACTTCATTTACAGCGAAAAGTTGGTGAAAAGTTTTTCATATTTATGACGTTTCGTCATGTATTCAAAAGCAGGTGCGGCTTTTAAATCAACATTATTTCAGTCTTTGTTTGTATTCTATCAAAAAAAAAGAAAAGAAAAGGAAAGTGCATGCTGGGTTTTTAACTACCAACCTTGTAACTGTGCAACATACTGCTATAGTCAACCGCTCCTGAGTGCAGGACGAGTCCCTGAGTGTTGATGGGTGCAGTGAGGGTTTGTGAAGTGAAAGGCTGGAGGACGGAGAGACGAGAAAGCAGACAAGGCAGCTGCCAGAAACCCTATAAATCATCTGTCAGAGCTGCTTGACTTCTGAAGAGCTGCTGGGGATCCACGTGAGCGACTTCCGTTTAGTACCTCTAAAGAACAAAGAAGCAACATTGACTAAAATAAAAACAGCTGTAGGGCAAAGAAAGCAGTGCTTTAATAATGCACAAATTAATATGCACAAAAAATAAGGTTAATAATTTAGCTCGTTTTGCTTGTGTCACACCAGTGCAGATATATTACAAAATTAATCACGTTAAAACTTATCAAAATATTTTAATACAAAACTTAAACCAAGTTAGAGTGCATTTATGGTCCTATTTAGAGGCAGAAAACTTAAATCTTTAACTTTTAGAATTATTTTTTTAAAATAAAGACTTTAGTCACACAGGAGAACAGGAAGGGACGACCATATATGGATGATTATAAGTTCTCCTGTTTCTTTTAAATGTATCTGCCACAGCCTCCAGTCGGTTGTGGCAGATGGCCGCTTACACTGGTTCTGGTTCTGGTTCTGATGGAGGTTTCTTCCATTTAAAGGGAAGGTTTTCCTCTCCACTGTTGCTACATGAATGCTCATTATGACGGATTGCTGCAAAGTCAATGACAACATTAGCAAACGTCACAAGAGGAGCGAATGCTGCAAATCAGCAGGAAGTCAAGAATAAAACATAAATAAATCACTTCTGAGGTAAATCATCTGTTCTCACACTGAGTAAACCTAATGTTTATATAAATATATATATATATATGGTCTAGTTTTCACATTTATTACTCATATTTATCCTTGAGCAAAGATTCGTCTCTGTAATCGTCTGCATTTGCAGAAGGAGCATCAGACCAACAAGTGTGCAGCATTTTTTATGATACTTTGTTGCCATCTGGTGTTTGTGTTGGAAACTGGATCCTTCACATACAGACATGGATTTTCAACAACCAGGTAATAAATACTCCAAAAGATTTTTAATGGTTTTTAATGTTATTAGTTATTCTTCTGCACATTTGAATAATATTTCCAGGAAATAAAAACAATGTAGCAGCTTCTGAATGCAGTTTTTCTTTTTGGGTTGGAGTTATGGGTCTTTTTAATTTATCTTTTGTTAATTCATTACATTTTTATCATGCACCATTGCATGTAGTTTATGTCATGAATCAATCTGTGAACTTTGACCTTTTCTCCAAAAAGGAAAAGTATTGAGCTAATATCTCTGTTGCTTCAGTTTATATGAAGACACATTGAGCTGCACTGGACTCTGAGACAAATACATCATCCTGAAGGTTAATCCTTTCATTTCGTTCTAATTGAATAATCCATAACTAATCAGTGTGAGATTCGATGCTGAATGTTCATTATCCTGCTTTATCTTCTGTTTTCTTCCCTTCCCTCCAGATCTTTGTTGTAAACAAGAATCTACCCTCACTAAGTCATCTGACTAAATAAAGGTTAAATAAATTAAAATAAGGTCAAGCCTCTCAAAGAGAAACTGCTTTTATCCTGTCAAATGATAAATTACGCTTTTCTACACAATTTTGCCCTGAGTTCAGAAAAATAAAACTTGTTTAGAGTCATGAAAAATGTTTTAATTGATGAGTTACAAGAACATTTAATTTGTTTCACCGATACTGAAAGATCTTGAAGGGCTTGTTTATATATATATATATATATATATATATATATATATATATATATATATATATATATATATATATATATATATATATATATATTATTCCAGTCACTGACTGGAATAAAATGTACAGATGTTCCATAAGTGTATAATTGCTTGATATTAAAATTAAACTGACAAAATGAACATAAATTTACAATTCACCTTGTCTAATTCATTATTGGAGCCTGAGCAGAAGCCACTAGCGGAACAAGTCAGCGTCGGGCCGGGAGGCGGGGCCAATGACCGGGGCCAATGACCGGGCCCCTCACGTGCATCACCTGCGCTGCTGGAAACTGTTGGGGATGGGAGGGGGGGGCGGTTTGGGCCACGTTTCTCGTTTCATTTTTACCCAGGAAGCACATCGGCTAAACCGTGAGTCAAACAGTCACTGAGACTGACTGCTATATATTCTATTGAGGGACAGAAACTTTCACGTTACATACACCTTTCTGAACAGGCGAGGGCGCACTTTCTCCGTCTATAATCAGACTTTAAAGTGACTTGAAACCATTCGTCCCTCCCTGGCACCTCCAGACCTGGGCGCCCATCCGGACCCGGGCCCCAGCCCCCCCACAGCCCTGCGCCTGGCAGAAGCGATAAGCAAACATGTCAGGCTGAGGCAGTTCTAACCATAAACTGTACAGAGATGCTAACTGGTGTGAACCTGTTAGCTGGTTTGATTCAGTACATTATTTAAGTCTGTTTATAGCTGATTATTCACTATGCGTGGTGGAATATGAGAAGTAGAAATGAAATATAAGATGTTTTTCTGTTTCTAGGTGCCATGAACCTGAGAGTTGAAGCTTCTTTTCACGTCCCTCAGAGTTTAAAAATCTAATTTTAATTTCCCTTCCCACATTTTCCCCAACAGATGCCAACCTAAAGCGACTCTTCCAGGCTTCAGCTCCGGCAGCGAAGCAGGAAACTCAGTAAATATACTTTTTTTTTTTTTTCATTTCTGGCTCCAAGACATTTGGATGGGAGTAAACCTGAGCGTCTCTTTCTGTGCCACTTATCTCTTCAGTTTTATTCCCTTCCCTCTGCTATCAGCTCAGCCTTTTCTCTCCGTTTCATCAGTCTGTGCCCTCTGTCTCTGCAGAAGTGAACATATTCAGCAGATGGAAATAATCCTCCTCCCCACCGCTGTGATCAAACGCCTTTCGCTCTCGCAGACGGATAAAATAGACTCAGGTAGGCAGCAGCAGGATCAGACGTTAATCTGGTAAAAAGCTCAGGCGAAAAGCAGCTAACAGAGACGGAAGTGTCTTATTTTCTCACTCTGCTTAAACACTTCATCTTTACTTACATTTTTCAAATCCTTTCTAATCTAAATCTTTAAAATGATCACTTGTTTTAAATCTGGCAGCTTCAGAGGAACTCAACTCTGTTTGTTTTCCTCTAATAAAAGTCAGATTAACAGAGTCCAAGTTTTGAACCTCGATTTCAAATTTAAATTTATCTAATTTAAAAGTGCTGCAGAAAGCCCTCCACACCATCACCCTAATCTCTGGTTCTCTGCTTAGACTGCTGAGGTTGAGGTCAGAGGTCACTGGTAAAATAAAACAATGATTCAAACCTTAAACCTGTTAGTGATACAAATCATTTTAAGCTTAAATAAAGCTTAAATAAACATTAGCTTCTTCATTTAAAAGCTGGTTACTGAAGTCAAATCATTTTACTGAATATTTATGATTAATCATTTATGATTAAAATAAACAAATGTTAATTATTACATAAGGGAAATTATAATTGAACTTACCTTTGTTGGTTTGATCTGCACAGTGAAACACTTTGTCTGATTTTTGTCTTTTTAAACATTTAATCTGCAAATCATCTGTTTAAAGTCATTATTAACTCTGTAGCAGGGAAAGATGCAGATTGATGAGAAGTTTAGAGATTTCCATCAGCATCAGGGGGAGGAAAACGCAAAAGTTAAAACTTAAAATAAAATAGAAAAGTGTTGCAGAAAAGCCAAAGTGTCAGAGTTTGGCTCTGTGCAGACCAGCAGCAGCAGCATGTGATTTATCAAACTCATTTCAGGTTTTCTAATTTGATTCTGTCTTATTGTCTTCATGTTGCAACGACGTGAACGACAAACTGATTCAATTCACAATCCGATTTCTTTTATGAGACGTAATTTTATCCTTCAATAAAAATAAAAAAAATCTACTTTTGCTGCAGCACAAAATGTCCAATTTGTCAGTAAACTGGAGGTGAAAGATGTGTGTGTTTATCTCCTGTGCAGTGAGTCGGATGTAAGAGAGCCGTCAGTCAGACGGCGCCGTGAAATCAGATAACTCTTGTCACCATCCGATCGATTAGTGCATCTCCACCGTGTCGCTTGCTGTTGTGCATTTTGGCAGGAAAAATGTCCATTTGTCTCTGCCTCTTCCGTATTTTGTTTGATCAATTCAATGCTGTAATGAGTTCAATTTGAGAAATTGAGAAAAACTGACTTTTCTTAAAGAAAAACATGTATAAAAACACCACATTTATTAAAGTAGGCCTACAACTGTTTTGCTTCATTAATTAAGGAACAATTTTTGATTTATTCGTTAAAAAGTTTGTATATTTTAGTTATCACCCCAAACTTATCGTTATCTGAGATGTTTTGATTTATTTTAGAGATTGTCCAAAACAGAATCGTCAAAGTTTAATTTTATAGCACATTTATAACAACCTCAGCTGATCAAAGTGCTTCACAACAATCACATCATAGATGATAAAAAATAAAATAAAAAGACAAAAGAAAATACCAAAAACTAATATGAATAAAAACCAAAACAGCTACAGAAATTTACAAATAAAGTCAAATCAGTGACATACTAACATCCCTTTTTCTTTTTTACTTCTAAGGAAAAAAAATGGATTTGAATTCAATTTAATGCTTCAACTTGCACATTTATATTTGTTATTTTTGTATTTTTCTAAATTAAACCACATATTTTATTAATATGAATGTATGTTATTTTTATGACTTTACTTCTTTGATGTAAAGCACTTTGCAGCTGAAATGTGCTATACAAATAAAATTGACTTGACAGCAGTTTTCAGATCTTGCCAAAGATTCTCCACTGAGTTTACGTCTAGACTTTGACTTTGCCATTCCAACACATGAATATGTTTAGATTTACACCATTCCATTGTAGATCTGGCTTTATGTTTAGGGTCGTTGTCCTGCTGGAAGGTGAACCTCTGCCCCAGCCTCAAGTCTTTTGCAGACTCCGGGTTCAGGAGTGTTCAGGCTTTCTTCCAAGATTACCCTGTATTTGGCTCAATCCATCTTACAATCAACTCTCACCGTCTGCCCTGTCCCTGAAGAAAAGAAGCACCCGCAGAGCATGATGCTGCCACCACCATGTTTGTCAGTGGGGAAGGTGTGTTCAGAGTGATGTGCAGTGTTTGTTCTCCACCACAAATAGCTCTTTGCATTTTTGCCAAAAAGTTCAATTTGGGTCTTGTCTTATCATTTTTGCTGTATCCCAATATGGCTTCTGGCAAACAGCAAATGGAACTTCTTATAGTTTTCTTTATATAATGGCTTTTCTATTGCCACTCTTCCATAAAACCACATTTTTGCAGTGCATGACTAATAGTTTTACTGTGAACAGATATCTCTGCATTTCATCCAGAGCCACCATGAACCTCTTGGCTGTACCTCTGATCAGTGCTCTTCTTGTTCAGCCTGTAGGTTTAGGTGGATGGCTCTTTCTTTGTAGGTTCACAGCTGTGCCATTGTCTTTTCACTTCCAGATGATTCATGGAACAGTACTCTGTGAGATGGCCTGAGCCTGCTTTAAGCTTCTCCACAACTTTATCCCTGACCTGTCTGGTGTGTTCCTTGGACTTTATGATGCTGTTTGTTCCCCAATATTCTCTCAGCCAACTTTTGAGGCAGTCAGAGGAGTTGAATTTGTTTACCATGAGCAGTCATCAGGCAACTTCTGAAGGCGATTGGTTGCATTCAGGGAAAGGGGGCGGAACACTTTTGCATGTCACACTTTTTAGCTTTTATTTGTAAAAAACGTTTTGAATCATGCATAGTTTTGTTTCTACTTTACAACTGTATACTACTTTGTGTTTGTCTTTCCCATAAAATTCTGTGAAAATATATTTGCAGTTGTGACAAAATATGGAAAAGTTCCAGGGCTATGGATACTTTTGCAAGGTCCAGACAATCAACAGGTGTGCATTGACAGCTATCATATACCCTGCTGGCATATTAAGACAGAAAAATTCACTCCACTGATATAAGAATACAAAAGCTGCTTATGATGCATGGAAAATTGTGCCACTCAAGGTTGTAGCACATTGGAATAGCTCTGTTGTTTCATTGAGATTTTTACTTTTTAAACTTTCATTTCCGCCTTTCTGGAGGAAAAATAGCTTTTGTTTGGACAAAAGTTGCTTCTTGTTTTGGATACCATGTATTTGGACTGATCTTTGGAAATATTTTTCATACTTTGCTATTTTGTTTTGATGCATAACCATAGCAACAGGATATTTTACAACAGAGAGCAAATAATGCTGCAATGGACAGAAAGGCTTAGACTGAAACACAGCACAGAGGCAGTATTCATGGTGGGACCAGGGGTGAAAGTAAGGGGGTACGGCAGGCACTGCGTACCCCTAAAAGATTTAGTGGGGGTGCGCAGTACCTGCAAGAGAGGGGAGCAGCTGTCAGCTGTAAAACATGAATGGGTTCACTCTGCAGCCGTGAGTTCACCCACTAATTAGCCGTGACTGATTAGTTTTTCAGGAACAATCTAAAACACGACTTAATCAGTTAATACATAGTTTTTTTTCTCATTTCATATTGTTTCTGAACTGTTCGTGCAGCAGTGCAATATGTCAATCACAGAAGGTTTTGAGCAGGCACGTGCAGAGGGGGGAGCTGGGGGTGCTTGAGCACCTGCCCTTTTTCTCCTTGCCCCCAAGTGCCCTTTTGGTCAATTTATTTATTTATTTTTATTTATTTATTTATTTATTTTTTCGGTATTATTATTTCCTAAGCCCTCAACAAGATCAACAAGATTTTTGACAACTTACTACGTCTTTCTAGTATAAGTGGAAAGGGGTGTCCGTTTAGTGTTGCAAAAAACTGGATTGAAAAAAATTGTCCCACTAATACACCACAACCCGTATAGGTGTGTGTATGTGTGTGTGTGAGGAGCCAACAGAGCTGGAGCAGATAAAGATCAGCATACGTCCGCGCTTTTATTACCTCGTTCATTGTTAAAATGCAGGCTGCCATCTCTGATTCTGCTTATATGGAAGCATATCTCAAATATTTGCAGTGTGTGTGTCAGTAGATGCTGGATAAGCCTAAAATAATCTATTCCTTACAAACACACTCTCTCACTAGAACAAGGCGCTGTTCTGGAAAATGTCACACACTCATCCAGATGAACGACGCTCCCTCCCTCCTCTGTTCTTCCTCTCCACTCCCATCTCTCTCTCTTCATTTCCTGTCACTTCCTTACTGCTTATTCACTTCTACTCCTTCAACCTCCTATCCAGGGCCGTGCAGAGACGATTAAAGGGGCAGGTGCTCAACAACAAAAAAAGGGCACATCTAACCACATTCTAGGACAAAATATTAAAGCCACACAGCTTTCTGAGTTTAATAAACAATGATAAATTACAAAAATGTCCATCCATCCATACAACTATGCCTATGTAAGATATTTTATTACTAATTTCTTTCTGCAGGTCAATTGTGTTACAGGAAAGTTGCAATATTCAAACCCGAAATTTAGCAAGATATGTAAATCAGAGCTGGACAACCAGACATATTTTGTCTTTACAGAATTACACTATTAAAAATATAAATAAGGGCACAATGCAACCTTTTAGTGACTGTATCTATATAAAAGATCTGCCTGTTTGCTGCAGTGGAGATGAAGATGGTCCATTTAGGAAAGCAGAGCTGCATCAAACTTTAATGTGGAATTGCAGAAAAAAAACAAAAGCAAATATTGAATTGTTAATGCATGTCACCATGAGAAAAGCCTACTGAGTTTTGCTTAAAAAAAAACTTTAAAAAAAATTTTAAATCATAAATTTTTGACTCATGATGTTAACTTTCTTTTTTGCAAAACAAACTTATTTGCGCTTGTTAGAAAAATGTTCTTGCTATTCTAAGTTTGTTTGTGACTCAAAATTTTGCTTGTGATTCTCACATGACGTCGTGAGCAGGGCCTAAAATCACAAAAGATTTCTGATGTGTGCAAATAAATGTTTATGTTTGGTAAAAATGAGTTATTTAATTAAAAAAAGTCTTTTAAACAAACCTTTTTCTTTTAAAGAAATCATTACAATTCCAAAAGTTTTGATTACAATTTTATTTTTACTTAACTGAGGTTAGTTTTTTTTTCCATTGAATAATTGGGAAACAAATTTAACTTCACATTAAAGTCTTTTGTCTAAACTTAAAGTCTGGGTTGAGTTTTTTCCGCTTCATTAATGATACACATTTATTACATTCATTATATCTATCATGGTAATTCAGGGTGAGTTACTTTTAATTCTAAATGAATATCCTTGTTGGACTGTTATTTAAGTGGTATTCTCCTTCAAGATACATTTACCTAACGCCAGAATAAATGACATGTACATTATGCAACAAAGGAAATTAGAAGATTGGACATATATCCATTAGGGAGATGATCGGTTTTGGACGGGCGATGTGCCCTTATTGCATAAGCGATACTAAAGAATGACTGATATCATTAAAGATACAGGGGAGAAGCTTTTTAGTTATCTTGCTTTGCTAGCAAAATCGTTAACTAGCAGCTAGCTAATAGCACAACAACAACAACAGCCTAATGTCTGTATGCTAAAAATACTGAATCGATAGATAAGAACAGTTTCTCCTCACCTGACTGTCTCCTCCCCTCAGTAGTTCTTCAGAGAAAGGCAGACGCAGAGGCCTGTCAGTGTCTGTTGTATTTCATTATCTCTCTGCTTAAACCGCGACTCCGAGCTGAAGCAGAAACGATACTTCAACGTTTTCCGTCATCTGACAAGTAGCAAGTTACTCCACTTCATTCACTAAAAACGTTTTTAATTCACCAAAAACTGTTCTGTAATCTGGAACGTTCGCTATGTTGAGCTCCAGTTAGCCACCTTATCTCACTGCGCGAGAGGCAATTGCATCATGCGTCACGGGCAAAAGGTCAAAGGTAACAAGGTGACCGGCTTATTATGTTATACAAAAAAGAAACAAAAAAGCAAAGAATTTTAGCACATGTTTATATGTGTCAGAAGAGGGCTTAGAAAACAATAATACCAAAATAAATAAATAAATAAAAATAAATAAATAAATTGACCAAAAGGGCACTTGGGGGCAAGGAGAAAAAAGGGCAGGTGCTCAAGCACCCCCAGCTCCCCCCTCTGCACGTGCCTGCTCCTATCCTCTCCTCTCACATCTTCTTTGCATTTTCCTTTCCTACGTGTTGAACTCCACCTCCTTTCCCTGCGCTTCGTTTCTCCCTTCATGATGTTGCGGTAATTGAATTAGGCATCCCATGGATACAAACTCCCCCACACCGGGCAGAACAAAACGCAGCAAAGGCGCACGCTGTGTCCAGACCACGGCAGAAGCTGCGACTGAGGCTCCAGGTGTCTGTTATGATGTACCGCATCTGTTCCCATGTACTCAGTAATGCACACACACACACACACACACACACACACACATCAGCCAATGTTTACACTAACATTATGTTCAGTCCAATAAGATTGGCAATGCATTTACAAAAGGTTTCATACAGCAGCGGTTGGTTTCTGCACACAGATTCGTTCTGGTTTCATGCTCCTCTAATCTGGAACAAACTTCAAGAAAACTGCAAAACTGCTAAAAAACTGAGTTCCTTTAAATCAAGGCAAAAAATAGGAATAGAAACATAAACAGCCTTTATTTTGAAGGGAAAATTCAGCAGCATAAGGTATAGGTTCTAACAAAAAGACGTCCTTAAAGTGGTAAAACTAAGATTAGTGTGTCTGTGGCGGGAATTTGTTATGACTTGAACACAAAAGATGATGGGCCAATGCATTAGTTCACTTCAGATGGTGTTTATTGTGCTCATCTTCAGGTGAAAAAAGGTGGAGAAGTTGTGCAGCGTAGTCAGAAGTTGCCCAGGCAGTTTTAAAAATAGACCAAAAAAAAAAAAAACAGTACCTTCAGCAGCTCAGAAGCCCATCAGCTTCAGTTTGACCTGTTGGGAGTCTAAACTCAGACTGACCCCCTGCGGTCAGTCTGAGTTTAGAAAAAAAAAAACACTAAGCAATTACTTCTAACTCAACTAAACTCTTATCAAATTATACAAACTACATAAAATAATTATAACACTAAAAAAAAAAACCTGTGACCAAAAATAGAAAACAGTCGGTTCTGATGACATCATCGCGTCATCATGTGACTCTGTCCCGGCGCGATCCAATCAGAAAATTTCTTTGTTTGAATATCTGAACCTCTAGCAGCCGAGACGGGAACAAGGCGACGAACCGGGTCAGTTTGTACTGAAACCAAAGAGCGAGTTCTGTCGGCTGCGCTCGCATGTCGGCACCGTTTTTACTGTAGATCTACGTCATGTCCTCTTCTAACATTGACTTTTTGATTTTCATGAACATAGGAAGTATTTCTGCATTAGCTCATCTGTTTATTTTTGTCTATCCCCTCTTGAAATTTTATTATTGTATTGTATTTTATTATTGAGAAACTATTGTATTGCTTTCAAAGTTTAATATCTTGCTCTTTCTTTGTTTAGAAAACATCCATCCATCCATTTTCTATACACCCTTGTCCCTCAGTGGGGTCAGGAGGGTTGCTGGTGCCACTCCAGCTAACGTTACGGGCGAGAGGTGGGGTCACCCTGGACAGGTCGCCAATCTGTCGCAGGGCAACACAGAGACACACAGGACACACAACAATGCACACACACACACACCTAGGGAGAATTTAGACAAACCAATTAACCTGACAGTCATGTTTTTTTTTGGACTGTGGGAGGAAACTGGAGTACCCGGAGAAAACCCACCATGCACAGGGAGAACATGCAAACTCCATGCAGAAAGACCGGGGCTGGGAATCGAACCCAGAACCTTCTTGCTGCAAGGCAACAGCTCTACCAACTGCGCCACTGTGCAGCCCTGTTTAGAAAACAATCCACTCAAATTTTTGTTTTTTAGTTTTTAAAAGAATAATTCAAAAGAAAATCTGCAAAAATGACTAAAATAGGTCAGAAGTTTGATTACATCAAATCGAGGTTAAATATTAAATATTGTATTGGTATTGCTGATATTGGTCCTGAATTTACTAGTTATCGGATCAATACCAAAACATGCTACATTATCAGTCACCCCACAGTCATGTGTACCCTATTCTTTTTATATATATATATATATATAAAATAATTAAAAATATGTTATATAATTAACCTTTTAATTAGAAGCCAGATACATTTCTGACCAGTTTTCCTTACTGGAAATCCAACACAGAGTTGGTTTGAGCTGGTAATTTATCAGATCTCAGTCTCTCTATTGAAGCTGAGCGCAGGGAGAACCAATCTAAAAGCAATCCCAGTGATCCCACTGTGTGACCGTCGAGCAAATCCATGGTAACAAATCCACCCGGTCGACAGGGACGACGGTGAAGATTACATGTACAGGATTAAAGTCATTTGATTTTATGATGTGGCGAACAGAACAGGAAGTGTCAGGTTAGCGGGAGCCCCAGGAGTCTGTAATGACCATTATTTTTGAATGGATTACCTTCTGCATGATGGAAATTTTAGGCCATCTGTGATTTGGATCAGTCTGGATGTCCTACCCACACATTTCTTTAAGAAAGTCCTGCCTGTTGTTGCTAATGATCTGATCCAAATAGTAAACTCATCGCTCTCTTCAGGTGTTTTCCCCCAGGCTTTGAAAACAGCAGTTATCAAACCACTTATAAAAAGGAACAATCTGGACAAATCCCTACTGCAGAATTACAGGCCGATCTCCAACCTCCCATTCATCAGCAAAATTATTGAAAAAACTGTTTTTAAACAATTAAATAACTTCCTAACAATAACAAACTGCTTTGACTCCTTCCAGTCTGGTTTTCGTGCTCACCACAGCACGGAGACGGCCCTTGTAAAAGTGTTCAATGACATCCATATAAATACAGACTGTGGGAGAACCACAGTGCTGGTTCTGTTGG
Organism: Poecilia reticulata; assembly: GCF_904066995.2. NCBI lineage: Eukaryota > Metazoa > Chordata > Actinopteri > Cyprinodontiformes > Poeciliidae > Poecilia > Poecilia reticulata. Next base: position 23,500,075 of record NC_088847.1, on the reverse strand, counting down.
ACCTCAGTGCAGCTTTCGACACTGTTGACCACGACATTTTACTGAATCGACTGGAGAGTTGGGTCGGACTCTCCGGTCCAGTGCTCAACTGGTTTGAATCTTACATAAAGAACAGGGATTTCTTTGTTTCAATTGGAAACTTCTCATCAGAGAGGTCAAAGGTCACATGTGGGGTACCCCAAGGTTCAATCCTAGGACCCCTTCTTTTCAATATTTATATGCTCCCACTGGCAAAGATTATAACAGGACATAGGATTAGCTACCACAATTATGCGGATGATACACAGCTCTACATCACGATGTCACCAGGTGACTCTGAACCCATCCAATCACTGAATAGATGCTTAGAACAGATCAATGTGTGGATGTGCCAAAACTTTCTCCAGCTAAACAGAAACAAAACTGAAGTTATTATCTTTGGACCTAAAGAGGAACGAACTAGAATCAATGCACAGCTTCAGTTATTACAACTAAAAACCAGCGATCAGGCCCGAAACCTGGGAGTAGTGATGGACTCTGACCTGAACCTTCAGAGCCACATTAAGACAGTCACAAAGTCGGCCTTCTATCACCTGAAGAACATCTCTAGGATTAGAGGACTTATGTCTCAGCACGATCTAGAGAAACTCATCCATGCATTTATCTTTAGCCGCATTGATTACTGCAACAGCGTCTTCACAGGTCTGACTAATAAATCAATCAAACAGCTGCAGCTGATCCAGAATGCTGCTGCTCGGGTTCTCACTAAAACCAGGAAGATAGAGCACATAACACCAGTTTTAAAGTCCCTACACTGGCTCCCTGTAGCTCAGAGAATAGACTTTAAAATACTGATGTTAGTTTATAAATCACTGAACGGTTTAGCACCACAATACCTTAAAGATCTGTTATTACTGTACCAACCATCTAGACCCCTCAGATCTTCTGGTTCTGGTCTGCTCTGCATCCCCAGAACCAGAACCAGACGAGGAGAAGCAGCATTCAGTTTCTACGCACCACAGATTTGGAACAAACTTCCAGAAAACTGTAAAACAGCTGAAACACTGGGTGCCTTTAAATCTCAACTTAAAACCCACCTGTTTAGAGTTGCTTATGGCTAAATTAGGGTTAGAGTGCGGGTTTTGATGTCTTCCATGTTTTTATGTCTTTAATGTTTTTAATTTTTTATTTTTTTATTTTTTATTTTTTTCTTCTTCTTTCTTTTATGTATGGGGAAGAAAGTGAAAAATGAGGGTGGAAAACGATGAAAATTAAAGTGGAATGGAAATGGAATGGAACCAGTTAAAGTCCGCGGGAGGGCAGACTCCTCTAACTATAAGTTAGTTAAATTCTGTGTGGGACGGCGGCGTCCTCTGGTAAGGGAGTTTTTTTTTTTTTTTTTTTTTTTTTTTATTTATTTTTTAATTTTCTCTCTTTCTCACTGTTTATTTCTGTTTTTGTTTTGGTTGTGTAAAGCACTTTGAAATGCCTTGCTGCTGAAATGTGCTATACAAATAAAATTTGATTGATTGATTGATAGGCTTCCTGAGGGGGTGTTGGATTGTTAGCTGTTAAAAACAAATAATGAATAAATGATGGTACCAGTGGTTATAGGATTCCAAAGCCTATAACCAGCTATTATTATTAGATATAATGTATAATAATAATAGCTCTCCTTACTGGATGCCACATGTCACTGGGTTATATTTCTCTTTTGTTATTATTTGTTGTATTATTACACAAAATGTCCATATTTTGTTTTCCGGATTGTTCCTTTACCTTTGAAAACTCCGTCATTGTTACAACCGTGTGACTTTAAAATCAGGAGCCCCTTTTTTTTATTTCTTCGTCTGTGGTATTGTTGTTAAACTGCATAGTGTTTTTTTGTTGTTGTTTTTTTAGCTATCCTTTCTTTGTTTCTTTGTTTGATTTCTTTTTCTCCCACTTTTCCATCTCTAGCCAAAATATCTGTGATGCTAGGTTAATCAAGCAATATTAGAGAACAGAAAAATATTAATTCAAATTAGAAAATAACTACCACGACTGGAAAACAAAACCCTAATCCACACATTTTAATACAATTTCATTGCTTTTGTGGTGACACCAGTTGATTATGTTCTGTGTTTCATTTTTGTTTGGACTGTATCCATTTTAATGCATACCTCCTTGATTGGTTGGTTATTTTCTTTTCTTGTCGTTTGGTTAATTGCTGTTGTTTGCTCTATTGTCTGGTTAATTATTTTGTAGATCAATGCTCCTTTTTTGCTTTTTGTTAGGCCATCTGTGTTTGTTGTATACACACTAGTGAATAAAAAAAGTTTGCGTCCTTTAGATCCTCCCCTTTGTTACATTGTCTTCCAGGAGAGGTGAATGGTTCTGTTTTTTATTATTATTTAAACCCCTCCAGTTTTTTTATAGATTTATTAAGTTATTCTACATCATCATCACCGTTGTAATATATAAATTGATTCCTTTATGTGAATATTTAGTGAACTAATGATTGTAAAGTTAGCTGGAGTTAACTGTAGTTGTGTTACATACTTTGTTTTGTGTGTGAGTTGAAGCAGGCAGCTGATAACATGGTTGTTTTCTGTTTGTTGTTCTTGTCAGAATAAACCAAGAGAGAAACCAAGTCCCGGCCCTAATCGTTCAATAAAACCAACATGGCACAGAAAGGATCCGGTTACATACATGACACCATCACATTTGGTTTTCCCCACAGTCCGTCTGGAAAAAGTTGTCCTCAAGTGTCAACATGCTCCAGCATGGACTGTAAAATCAGTCTTATACTCTGTTTAGCAGTGGTTTGGATCCGAACCTTTCCACTCAGTAAGTGCATCAATTCTGCCTTCAGTATTACGTAACTCCAGGGCAGGAAGAAGGAATCTTAAGTGTCCACTTGTGAATGTTTTGGAAAAGGTGCTAACGTTGAAATTAGACTGGTTCGCTTTAAGTTAAAAAGTGTCTGACATGATAAAACAGCGATGACTCAAACCGAAGATCTTTCAGAGACTTGGCATGTCAGACGGGAACCGGTAGCTGTGTTTGTCACACTTTCTGATCCCTCTAGACAACTGAACAATGTGACAGATTTGTTTTTGACAAGTTTATTTTCTAAAATGTCATGGCAAAACATTATTTCTGCTGAAATAATGTTTGACTAGTCGCTTTAAATACAGCTCTTGCATGTACGTAATAAACCTTTTCTCATGCCAAGATGTCAGGAAAAAAAATTCACAAACGTTTTGATTGTACCCAAGAATTTAAAACCCTGCAAACTTTCCTTCCTTCAGAAATATCCAACATCAGCCAAAACAAAATGTTTCAGACTGATCGAAAAAGCATTTAGACACCAATCAGGCGTAAGTAACATCACTGTTCCCCATTAGACTGTTGAAGTTGTGCTGCTTTATCCGGCACCAACATGTCAGCAGCAGATCCTTTGAATCCTGCAAGTTGCAAGGAGAGATTTATCTTCTTTCTTCAGAATATTCAGCTTATGTTCAGTTCCAAAGAGTTGTCGGAGTCAGCAGTTGCTTTTGTTGCTCTTCAAACCATTTCTGAACATTATTTTCCGCTCAAAGAGGCTGCGGCCACCGAGAAATAACATCCCTGTGAAAAGATGCAGATGGTCTGCAGCAATGCTGACGTAGTAGACGTCAAAGTAAAGGCAGGACACAACATGTCGGCAGGCTTCACCAATGGCTTGTCTTGCATCGTAAGTTTATCCTGGTGCCGTGTATCTCCAATTAAGTGAGGAATATAAACCAGGTCATCCATAAGATGTAAAACAAAACAAAATTCATCAAACCAGGGTGCCTTCTTCCGATGGTGTAGTGCTTATGTACCCATGGTTACCACCTTTGAAGCTAGAGAGTGGTCAACAGGCATCTTGACAGGTCTACTGCCGCGCAGATCCAATGTGCAACAACCTGATCTTCTATCAGAACCAGCATTAACTTGTACTGAAATGTAAAGTACATTAGCTCCACTAATTGATTGGAACAAACCAGGCCAAATCAATAGTTCCTTCCTTGTATTATGTTACAAAACCACCATGCTATATAAAGTTTTGGAAATTCTCTAACTTAATTGGGACATCAGTCCAAAATTCACATTTTACATTTTTGTATTTTTATTTGGGTCTCTGCTGCTTCTGCAAACAGCCCAAGCGCAAAAAATAAAAAATAAAAATTGGCAATAAGTTAATGTTTTTTGGTGTCTAGAAAACAAGTTGTTTTAAAAACCTTCAGAATGTTAAGGCACTGCCTCTCACCTAGCAACCCCAACCCGTTGCCTAGCAACCCAAGGGGAGTTCTGCCCATCACCTAGCAACCCAAGCTGAGCTCCAGGTCCTGATCAGCTGGTTTTATATGAGCTGTATAGTAGGTGCTGGAAAAGACAAGCGTTTTTCTGTCAACTTACCATCCAGAAACCACTTTCTGTATTCTTGTTGGTTGAGCAGAAGGCTCCACTAATGATTTTCAAACCCGACCAACAGGAAACTCCCACTAGAAAAAGAGTCTACATAGGAACAAAATGCCAACTTATCTTTTTTTCTTTTTTACTAATTTATGATTTATAAAGGAGCCAATTTCTTCTGCTTATGTGAAACAAGAGAAGAAACCATTTTAACTGGAATAGCTGGAAAACTGAAATGTTGCCAGCGATTTTTTTTTCTTGAGTGAGCTGAGAGAGAGAGAGAGAGAGAGAGAGAGAGAGAGAGAGAGAGAGAGAGAGAGAGAGAGAAGGTGCATGAAGTGATGTCTTTCCTAAACCAGAGTCAGTTACAGACGCCACTCTGTAGAGCCGGAACCAAAGTCAACAATCTGGTTTTTATTTTTTATTTCCCAAACAGCCAATGATCCGTCACCTGTAGCTCTGGTGTTGGGATTCATTTGGGATTTATCCCGCATTTCCATCATTTTCCTCCCGCCACTGGCATCGCGATGGGTCGCGCGGAGGAGACGCATCAGCAGCGCGAGCAGGCGCGTCTCCAGCCGCTCCGTCTCGGTTCGACAGGCTCGAGGAGGACGAGCTGATTCTGCGGAGTTAAAGGAGAAGGAGGAGGAGGAGGAGAGGAAGACGGAGGTGGAAATCCCGCGAGAAACAAAAAAAAGAGAGAGAGGGGGGGGGGAAAGAAACGCGGACAGATACGCATTCAGAGCAGAAGCGCCGCACGTGAGGCGCGCGAGCGGAGAGGGGAGTAATCATTAATTTTGGAGGAGCTCCGCGGTGAATTTCTGCTCTTTTTCCAGCTCACAGACGGAGAAAAAGAGTCTCCGAAACAGGTAAGGACCACCTAACGGCTCCCTCTAAACCTTCCCCTGCCGCACACGGAGAGAATTAAACACCTGTAAGCATCTTCAGCCTGATTGACTCAATTAACAGCAGCTGCTGTCTGTCATGGTGCCACAGTTAAACGACGGCCACCATTTAAATCGTGTGTTTTCAATAATGAAATGGCTTTAATAAAAGATTAGCGTTAGTTTATTTCACTTTTGTTTTTAGTCTGTTTACTCGTTAGCTATTTTCTTTTTTTTATTTAAGCAAATGTGCTGTTTTTGTTCCGTTCGGCTGCATATTATGCTCTTGTTTAGGTTGAGCAGCTTCTCCATACGCAGATGAAGCCCTGAAACATGGTGCATACCTGGATCCATGTTTATTTTCATCACAGAGCTCCAGTGTTTGGGTCTGATCTGGTTTTCAAAGTGATGATGGTGTCGCTGCAGGTTGAGAGGGGAGAGAGAGAGAGAGAGAGAGAGAGAAATGCTTTGGGTGACTGGTGGGTGGTTTATGTATCCAGAATGTATTGACTAATGCTGAGGAGAAAAAAAAGAGGGGGTGTAGCTGAAGTGCGTGCGCGTCAGTTTGTGTGTGAGGGCCGCAGAGTTTGTGTGGGTCTCCATGGACTCTGCCTTGCGCGTTGGTGCGTTTTGGGTGCGCATGACAAGGATTTGTGCGGTTAGAAACGGAGAGAGAGAGAGAGGATGGTGCAGCTTTCTGCTGTATTTGCAGTGTGGGTGTGTGTGCGCGCGCGTGCTCGTTTGTGGCACGTTGTATGAAGATGGAGACAGAAATGGATAAAGCTGCAAAATGTTTGAGCTCCCCCATGGTTTTGGAAGCGCATAACGCGCAGAGTCATAAAGCCTAAGGGTTTTCCCCGCAAATTAAACCCTCCGTCAGCTTTTTTTATTTATTATTTATTTTTTTCTAAGTGTTCCCTCGGTCTGTCCACCTGCAGGGAAACACAATCCTCTCTAAAATGTAAGGAAGACCTAACTGCAGGCGCAGCCACCCACAAACAATAACATCTGGGAAATGAACGTCCTGCAGCAAAATGAATAACAACAACAACCAGAAAATTTATCTTGGCTACTTCATCTTCAGGAGAGATGCTCAGGAGGAAAATCAACACAGACAGTTGATCATTTTATTTGATAACAGCAAAAGTTGCTGAATTGTGCATTTATTTTTTGGACAGTCTTCTGAAGCCACTGCAGTTTTGTGGCGCAGAAATCGGCGCTAAAGCAGCAGATTTGTTTTACCATTTAACAAATTGTTGGTAACAAGTTTGGTAACATTGAGTAAAAATATCTTAAAACCTGATTTGTTTGTGGAAATTCTTCCTACTACTAATATAGAATTAAATTAACATTATAACTCTTTTATTTTGATTTACGTTCCCTAATTTTATACTGGATGATTTTTTTTTTTTTTGGAAGTGCTTGAACAGTCACGTTAAAATACACAGTTTGAAAAACAAGTTTAATCCATGGACTCCAGACGCACTAGCAGTCGATCCGCCGCCGAGACCTAAACATGTCTATATGTGGAGCATAGATATGTAATGACGTTTACTTTGTGTTGACCAGAACCCTAGAAGAGATGCTGCCCAGTGGTAACGGCGATTTCACTGATTGGGCCAAGATTTCCTTATGATTTGGTTTTGCTTAAGTTTGTAATAAAATCAGTCGTATTCCTGAAGACACCACAATACCTACTGTTCTTACTGCTTTTATTGGTCATTTATTTGTTTTTAAATGTATTGTTTTAGTTTTTACCTCCTTGTAAATGTTCAGCGCTTTGAAAGCACTTTATAAATTAAGCTATTATTATAATTGCTGGGTATTTGCATTTTGACATGCAGAATAAATAAAAAACGGAGAACAATTGAAAATATTTTCAAATATTCAAATGAATCTTTTTCAGGGGAAAGAGTATAAACCTCTTACAGCTGACAGACACAATGTAGCAACAGGTGGGGAAGGGGCTGCACTGCGTTAATGCGCTTTAGTATCAGAAAAGAATAAAACTCCTGCACTTTCTCTGGCTTCTTATTAAAGTAATTTGGGAGGAATTTTACAGAAAATGTTAGAGGTGTTGAAATTATAAGTCACTGGGATTTCATTTAATACGTTTTCACTTCTTCCTATCCCATTTTCTGTTTCTTTTCTTGTTTATTTCCAAGCACATTCAAAATAAGACAAACTAAACCCTCTGTGTGGTTTAGTGCAACTGTGTGCAGATGTCACCATTAGGCTGCTGTGTTTTTCTACTTTCAAATTAAGGTTATTGAAGACCTGTTTCTGTTTAAGAAATTAAAACTGTGAATAAGCTTGCTCATGCAATAAGTTATTTTACAAAATGGCAGCAATGGACATAAACAGTTACATGAGATTGTATCCATGATTTAGCCATAGTCCTAGCATGACAAGCCCCGCCTACTTTTTAGCGGTTGCGTAGGCATGTTTTAGGTAGATTATACAGAAGAATGATGGATTCAACACGTTGGAATGACACAACTTTGATAGAGTCATCTGCACATTGTCAGGAAAACAAAAAAACATCATCCTCCTACCACTTCCTGTCGTTGTCTTTGTGGTTTTCGCCAGTAGTAACATCCGGCTGTTGATCAGTTTTGCAAAATGCAGTCAAAAAACAACCTCATCCCAGCACAAAAACCTTTTTAGCAGAAAACGTGTTTGTTTCTAAATGACAGTATATTTATTAAGCAGATTTATCTTTGTAATTTCAATTTGCACAATTATGGAAACACAACTACGCATATAGTGTCTATTTTGCTGTTTCTTTGCTATTCACCGAGTGTTTAAACAAACTACACCAGTTTTAAGAACCTTAAAACTATTCATTTTTCACTTAAAATATTAGAAAACTTCATTAAATGCAGAATAAACACGCTGTAACTTCAGTAGTCATTTTTAAGTGGCTGTATAGCTTGTTCTGCTGTTTAAAATGAGTTTATTCCAGCTTTTAGCACATGAAGCACCCGTGTGATGGTACTTTGTCTAGCATTGCACAAAGTAATATCCTTTAAACAGTAAAAATTCAATATAAGCTAAAACATAACTTCTTAAGTCCAAAAAGCTCAACTTTCTTAAATCATAATATTGACCACTCCTTTGTTTCAATACATTTTTCATCTTTTGTGACCAGAAATATTTCCAAATATTCATATTTGTTTTTCTTGTAGGCAAATTGAAAGTATAGGAACATTCTTTCCAGCCAGCTGACCTGCAGTGAGCAGTAACAGGTGGGGGAGGGACATCGCAGGAATAAACTCTGGTCACTGAAAAACGTGTGCAGTTTTTAAATCCTACCTTTTAAAATTCTAGTTCGTCAGTGAAATCACAAATTTGTTTAACTTTGCTGCATTAATTGCATATTTTTCCACATTTTTTGGCTGATGTTTTCACTAAAAACCACTGAAACTTAAAAAGAAGAAAAAAAGTTCTGTACATTTTAGATAAAGAAAAAAAAAGGTTTAAGTCAAACCTGAAACCAGATGGGAAGATTTTATTTACTTCCACATCATGCGTTTTCTCAGCACTCAAATCGTCCCATTCTGTTAGGAACCATGTTTGTCCTCCTCCTCTTCCCCACCACGAGCTAAATAATTCAAAATGTGAACATTATCAAGCATATTCTCACTTTTGAGCGCTTGACTAGTTTTTGTAAGGGTTGGAACAAAAGACGAGGCGAAACAGTGTGGCAGGGAAAGAAATAGTAAGTGATGAAAAAGAGCAAAGGCGGATAAAAAAATCTCTTTGAGAGAAGGCGCTGACATGAATGTTTGTTTAAATAAGGGATTTAAAAGAAAGCTGTGGCTTAGCTCCGCGGAGTGCAGCGAGAGGCAAGAATTTCACACCAAGAACGATGTTTGACTGCAGGGGGAAACGGATCATATTTGAGTCTTGTCTCGGGATAATAGATTCAAAACTGTCAACTGGAAAGTAGAAAATGCTTCAGACTAGTTCTCGACGTTCAGGCCTATTTTCACCGTTTTGGACGGGATCTGTCAGCTCTGAGAGCGATGCTTCTGCAGCCGCCTGCAGCTTGACTTCATCTGCTGCTGCAGCACTGCTGAACGCTAACAGCAGATGGCTGCTGCTTCACTCTTAATCTGAAATACAGGGATGTGAAATGGAAGCACCTGGAGCCCGGTGAGTTTGGTAGACTGTAAACAGCGAGCACACGAGCTGCCCGGACGAATCATTTCTCCTCTTCCATCTGGTTATTTCACGCTGCATGAGTTTTGTTTACGTCCGGAAATTTTGCGCATGCGCACAAAGTTAGAGCGGAAACTAGACGGTTCTTGTCCACGCCGTCCACAGCCGCCCTGCCGCGGTTGAACAATACTGTTAACTAAATAAAACATGGAGATGTTGGTATTACTAATTTACCGCAGTGCGTCACAGCAAAAGGAAAAAATAGCGCAGAAAAACCGTTAGAAAACACATCAAAACCACTTTTTTACTCGCTTTCTGTTGTCGGCTACGTTACACGCAGACTCGTTGCCATAGTAACTGACAGGATTTAACACAAAAAAAATACACAAACATTTCCCACAAAAAAAAGAAAAGAACAGAGTATTCAGTCCGTTACAGTTTTCAGGCTTGATGTTTATTATATTTATTTATTTTTATTATTAATAAGTGATGGTTTTTGTAGATTAGCATACAGCTGCTTTTAGCTAAGCTAACAAGCTAATTTAGTGATGATCTGTCAGAGTTGGTGTTTAGGTCGCCTTTTTTACTTTTTAACTGAACTGAAACGCAACAAATTCGACATCACATCTACAAAATCAAGCAAGGATATCTTGCTTCCCTCAAGAAATGTTTCTTAATTAAAACTTTTTCCTGAATTATCTAGTTGTCATAGTGTTAACAATTGGTAGCAAAACATTGTCCCCTTTTCTTTTAAATGTATCAGGCATGCATTTAAGATTTGGCTTAACAGCTAAAACCAATACTTGTCATTGTCAGCCAGCAGCTTTTTGCCCTCCAGCAGGAGCATGATGCCTGACGTCACGCTGAAGGAGCCATATATTGCCTAAGCTTTTTTCTCATTTGAATTGTGGATTTAAAGGAGTGGTGTGTGGTCAGTTTGGCCCAAGTATGATGCAATGTGGTGAAACCATCTGCTCTCACATTGAGAGACATACCTCATCTTTTATATATGACTCTAATCTTGACAAGTTTTCTTGAGACAAAATAAAAAGACTCCAATTACACCCTGGTGGACGGTTTTAAAGGCAGACCATTTCCTCCACTTTAAAATAAAAATCTTAGTGTCAGAAAATAACAGAATATTAAAAAATACCGGTTTATTTCTACTGCTAATAAACCAACAGTAGACAAAGTACATTAACACGTGACAAAATTAAAAAAGTTAACAGCAGAAATGTTTTTCTTTGACATTGTTTAATGTATTTTTTTAAATAAAAAATAAAAGTGGACATAAAAGCTGTGCTCATACAGCAAGCAAATGTGATTCAAATCTAAGTAATTTTATTTTGTTGCCTGTACTCAACTAATTCATGCAATCTCTGATCTTTTCACCCCTCAAAACAGTATCTGATTTGTGCCACTTCCACATGTGGGACTGAATCAGATGCAGATCCAGTTGATATCAAAATATTTTCAAACTTCACAGTAAAACGGATAAATGTAGTTTTCTCATCTCCCATTAAGGGCTACTTCTGCTTTCTTAGGGAGCTTTCACACCTGATAGGAAACCAAAATTGTAACATGTTAAATTTTCAGCAGCTGCGTTTCACTTTCACACAGCACTGTGTCAAATAAACCAAAATAATTGAAAAATCTGTTCACCTCCTCGCCTGTGGGGGCGCTGCACCATAAAAACCTCTGAAAAAGATACTGAGCGCAACCTCCTCCTTCACAAAAAAGGGAGTAGCGACAGATTTTGACGATTGTAGGATTTCTTTTTTTGTCTTTGTTAAAAGACGAAGAACCATTTCTCCTGCTATCGCTAGATTAGCATTCTTGTTTTGGTTGTATTTACCCAGAATGCCAAGCGTTGGAGCGGTTTCTGGTCTGCTTGCATTCAAACTGCACCAGAGTTCACTTCAACCGAACAGGACATACTGGTTGAAAAGTCACAGCATTGGCAGATTGGAGGTTATTTCCGATTATTTTGGGGTTTGCAGGAATACGTCGATTCTACCAGCATTTCTGTGCTTTGTTGTAATTCTACACTGAAATTGAAAGCATTTAGGCGACAGTTTTGTAATTTTCCCCAAATTGGTTCTGATAGGCGTCATGTAAGTGTGACAGGTTGACCTGCTTTTGACCCGCTGCTGCACAGTTTGACTGACACTCGACAGGAAACCTCAGCTCAGAGTCTCTCTGGTTTTCTCTCAGCTGTCGTCTGTCTTGTAGATCTCAGTTTGGCCAAACTCAGTCAGTTTCAAAACCTCTGTGCTGTTGGTAATAAAGTGAGGTCTGGAGAGAGTTTCCAGTTTTTCCTGAACAGTTAACGTGGAGGAGATTCGCTAAATTCTTTGAGATAAAGATCACAATAAATTACACTGGAAAAACACAAAATCTTTCTTGTTTTAATTCTAGTTTCTAGTGAAAACATTTGAGTATACTTGAAATAAGACAACTAACTCACAAATGACTTTTCAGTAAGATGTAGGAGCTTATTTTAAGTAAATAATTCCCAAATATTGGCAGATAACGTCGCTCATGACCTGGGAAAAATGTCTTATGAGTGGAAATAATACTTTTTAAGTTTTAAGTTGAGAATTTCTTAAAAGTTCTAGGAAATTTTCATGTGACATTATCTACCAGTGTAACTAGAACTTTTTATCAATATTTGCTGATTTAAAACAAGCCCATATATCCTGCTGAAAAGTTGCATTTAAATTAATTTTGTCTTATTTGAAATGCATTACTATGTTTTCACTAGAAACTAGACAAAAATAGTTGGTAAGATTTTTTTTCCAGTGTAATTTATTAGGTAGTGTAAGTAGATCTCTACTTTTGACCGTAAAAATTAGTAAATTATGAAGCAAAATGTCCGGATCTGACACCTTCACTTTAATCTGTGCTGCTTGTGCATTCGATCTGGTTTAGGCCTGGAAAGGAGAGAGTAAAAGTTCAGGATCCTCTTTCGGATTTGTGAAATTGTTCCTCTGTGTCCTGTGTGGGTGAGATTTTTTTAGTTCAGTGTTGCTCTCTCTCTCTCTGTAGCAGCCGTCCCTTCCCTCCTTGTCTTCCTCCTCCACTCACTCTGTCGTTCTCAGATAGATGGATAGATGGAGGTGCTCGGGGTGTGATTGTTTTGTGCAGCAGAATGAAACGGGTGGTGCACTTCATCCCACTGCAGACTCCATTTCACTCCGTCTTTCTCATAAATCACTGATGATTTTTTTTTTGCCTCTGTCCGTAGCTTCGTTATTTCATGCATTGTTCCATTTTGCTTCTGTAAAGTCCTGCTGTTTCTCACCTTGCTTTATTTTTTCAGTCAGTATTTTCTTTTTTGTGTTTCTTAAGTTTCATCTTCCTCTTTTCCTGCTCTGTTGTTCTGTTATCACTCAGCTAGTGAATAAATCTCTGATGTAAACTCTTTTCTTTTTCACATAATCTTTTAAAATGCATCTATTTCTCTTTTTCTTCCTCCAAACAACCAAACAGTTTTTTAATTCCTCTTAGTTTCTCTGATCTTATCCATTTATCTTCCCACTGCCTCGTCTTTGCTTCACTTATTGACTCGTTTTTTTAGTTTCTCTTGTTGTTCTCTTGTTTTCTCAGCTTTGGATTCTTTGTTCAGTTAGTTGTTTGTTTTTTTTGTCATTTTATCTCGTTCCTTTGCCGTTTTCCTTACAATAACAATTCTTATGATCTATATTTTGTTTATAAACGTGAGCAAGCATGAAAATATCAGCACATTTCTGCTCTTATTTGAGTAAAACTTCTGGATTTTCTTCCCACTGAATGAAAAACAAACTTGTTTAACCAAAAATTCACCAGACAGACAGAGACACATCTGCAGTTTCTGTTAAAGTTTAACAAGTTTTTCATTGAAATAAACTGATTTGGAAACATTATTTTTTGCTTAATTTTGTTCTTTTTATTATTTGTATGAATTATTGTCATTTTTTATCTTAAAATGCCAAAATTTCTTCCTTATATTTTAGTCCATCTGATGACGTACGATTTAAATATTAAATGATTGATAATTTGATCAATTCTCAGAACTTCAGTAAACTTTTAAATACTTTTTCACTCATAGTTGAGTACAGTTTCTGGGTACTCTTCCCACTGCTACCTTTTCAGTTCAGCTTCATTTAAAGATATTTTCTATCAACTAAAATGCAGAATCTGTTTGTATATAAACTCCAAATAATGCAGGATTCCAGCATAATTACCTGAACCGAGGACTGAATGTCAGAAATGCCTCCGTTCCTGTAAACAACAACATAAATGTGGACAGAGACTCAGACGGATGAATCGGTGAAACGGGTCACCTTGGAGATTTCTCTCTCGTTTTGCACATCAGCGAACCGAACTGACTGACATGTGAGAATTATTGGCAGCTCCGTCTTTTTCAAGCGCTCCCTCTCTGATCGCGCTCATTCTCCTCATGTCTCCAAAGCACGTGTCTGCATGCTTTTCTAATTTTAGAGTAAATTCACGTGTGCATCTGTGCTCGTTGTCTCCCCCAGAGTGTTTGCATGTTTACCACACTCTGGGCGTTTGATTGGAAACTCGTTCTTATTGACGGAAGCTCCTCTGGGCGAACGTGGGCTGCGTTTAGACCACTCCGGATTTCTGGAGGTAATTCAGTGTCGTGGCATTCAGAAACTTAACGTCTCTCATGTGTTTTGTCTTTTTGCTAATGGAATGTTTTGATTTAAATTGTTAATGTTGGCACAGAACAGAATCGGAACTTCCAAAGATTTTTCATCAGAAATTTGAGTTGAGTTTTAGATCCAAGTATTTTAATATTTTACACTACAACATTACTGGAGTCAGGATTTTAAAAACTGCAAATAAGTGAAGCAAATGTCCATAAAAGTTCATTTGAAACTAAAATATATAATCCCTCTTTACACCAGTGACAAGAAAAAACTAATTTGCAGGAATATGCACATTATTCTGGCTTGTACTCACTATGTATTGTTAAATTACAGATATTAAGTCCCTTTGCAAACTCGGCACTTATTTACCTGTTTATGGTTTTCTACTGCTGATTTTTAACTGAACAGCCAAAATCAGCTGCCACTTCGTTTGCAGCTCCTTTAAAAGAAAAAATCTAACCTAATTTAACTGCATTAGACTGGAATAGAAAATAAACGTGTATCTTTATTTGCCTGCAAATGGGAAATTCAGATGTATTGATTGATCTATCAAGTTTATTTGTATTGCAGATTTGAGACGCAATGCCGTTCAAAGTGCTTTACACCATAAAACTGTAATGGTAATCAATTATAAAACAGCAGTTTAAAGTGCTTTATGTTGTCAACATTTTAGTGATTGTCTCATTTTAAAACTTCAATGTTGTTTTTTACAAGTGTTGTTAAAATCATCAATACATGTCAAATGAGTTGGTCAGTGTTTAATTTATTATGGTTCAAAAGCAACTGGCAGGTTTTTACTCTAGACTTAAAGGAACTCGGTGTTTCGGCTGTTTTGCAGTTTTCTGACGGTTTGTTCCAGATTTGAAATGCTGCACCAGTCTGTCGCAGGGCAACACAGAGACAAACAACCATGCACACTCACACTCACACCTAGGGGCAATTTGGAGAGGCCAATTAACCTGACAGTCATGTTTTTGGACTGTGGGAGGAAACCGGAGTACCCGGAGAAAACCCACCATGCACAGGGAGAACATGCAAACTCCATGCAGAAAGACCGGGGCTGGGAATCGAACCCAGAACCTTCTTGCTGCAAGGCTCTACCAACTGCGCCACTGTGCAGCCCGTGTTAAAAACAATATATAAAAAAATGATTAACAATGAAAGGGATAATAATAATATAATACTATATAACATGAAATCCTGTGCAATTTTTTACAAATACAAACATTGAATGGAGATACAGCTGAGTCGGATCACTTTTCCAGAAAACCAGAGGTGCAAATAAGAGCAGAAATGTTTTTTTATAAATTAAGAACAGAGCAGGTGATACCAGAGATTTGTTGCTGATCTATTGAGTGGGTTTCCCCTAACATTATGTTATGCACCTCTGAGCTAAAAGTAAAATTAAATGTCTGTGGAGCAAGAGAGGCCGCTGTGAATTTTTAGCAGTTATTCTCCAGAAGGTAAAAAAAAAAAAAAGACTAGAAGGTATTCAGTTTGATGAAAAGCACTGAGACTGATGTTCACTTTAGTTTGAGTCAGAAAATGGGCCGAAGCGCTCCTATAGAACCTCATTTCACAGCCATCATGGGGCTCAGGAAAGAAAAGTAATCATCTGAATGTTTTCTTTTGGCTCGGATCGTAGATGAGCATCAGTTCAGGTTGATCTGCCGGACTCCCGTCCTCTCATTCGGCGAATGTTTGCAGTGGGAAATGTTGTGTCCACATCCTCCCAGTGCACAAACCTCGTCTGACTCCAGCCAGCATGTTTAAATACAAACCCATCCTCCATCAGCTGACAAAGCAGCAGCAGCAGCAGCACAATCAGCGCCTCTTTGTTGAAATGATTTGCAATTTATTTTAGCTTTAATGTGCGGGAACAGCAGTCCTCCATAATTTAGCGAACAATGAGAACAGGCCCATTACAAAAACACAGCAATTACTCGTCCAGATAATGGGATGAATTCACTTCTTTTTTTAAAATTTTTTTATTGCCAGGAGGAGAGATGCATACCTATCTGCAGCTTTCTCTTGATTGTGTTTATGACAGCACTGATGTTCTGCAGAAATGTTATCAAAAATGAGTCACGATTATGTTGTTTGTCACTGAAGCATTGGAGAAACATTAGAATAAAATCATCCCCTCGTTTTGACGTGCCATCAAGCTCAGAAAGGCTGGAAGAGAAAAACATTTGACAATGTGTCTAAACACAGTGGGAATAAAATACTTTTTAATGTAGAAACAGAAACTGTCAAGATCCTTTTTAGCTTATTGGGTAGAAAATAAAATCTTATTTTTATTCCCTGCTTAGCCTTCAACTCTTATTTTAAGATTCGGTTGTATTTTAGCTTCCTTTCTTCACTGCGTCTGCAACATATGGAGACTATTTAAATTTTTTCACTAAAAGTAGCCGCCATTTTTATTTAGATGTATTTTTCTTATTAGGATGGAAAGTTTCATGTTTTTATTTGTAGTAAAACCTAAAAATAGCAATAAAATGGTTTCAATTTAAAAATTAAAATAGATTTCCTGCAGTAGAAATGTATCAAAAATTACAAGATGTCTGTTTTTCAAACGGTCAGGCGATATTTGTGACTCTAACTTGTTTTATTTAGATGAATTGAGGACAAAATTAACTTTTTCATTGTAAAAATTGCAGTTTTACTCTCATCAGTATGTATCGGCCTTAGGATCCAACATGAGGCGTGAAAAAAAATAAAATCCAGATGTTAATAAATATTTTTAAAACAGTGGTTCTTAACCTGGGTTCGATCGAACCCCAGGGGTTCAAATGAGTTGGTCTCAGGGGTTCGGTGGAGCCTCTGCCGCGGATATAAAGACACACTTGTGTAAAGTCGTGATGACGCCCCACTTTGCCATCACTTGCTGCAGAGGATCACGTTACATTGCTTAGCCAATCAGAGGATCACGTTACATTGCTTAGCCAATCAGAGGATCACGTTACATTGCTTAGCCAATCAGAGGATTACGTTACATTGCTTAGCCAATCAGAGCTGTGGAGGAGCCCTGATTGAAGGAGCTCCTCTCTCAGCATGGATTTGAACTTGTGTCTTTATTTACTTCAGCAAAGCTCAAAGTTTTTACCACATTCTGTAGCTTTCGGTGAACTTCTAAATCTGCTCCATAGTCGCATCTTTTCGGGGTTGCTACTGCCTCTAGTGGTGTTGGGGTGGTAACACAACTAATATAATTACATTACTAAATCAGAATACCGCAAAGTTTTTGTAATTTATTATTAATTGTTCATTCTCTTAAGAATGTAGAGCTAATTAAATGATCTAAACAAGACATTAAAGTGGTTCCAGTTTCTCTCGATGGCCAACCTGTTGATACTGTGGCAGATTTTAAATACCTTGGGTCGTTCCTGGACAGTCAGCTCAACTTTGCTGAAAACACTGACTGTATTTTGAAGAACTGTTCTCAGAGACTCTACTGTTTAAGAAGACTTGGTGATCATGGGGTGACCCAGCTAGACTCTGGTTGGAAAAAAATCATATTTTATCACTACAGAAGGGTTCAGTGAATGCGCTTCATATGCGCATTCACTGAACCCTTCTGGTGGGTTTGGTACCTCAAAAAAGGTTAAGAACCACTGTTTTAAAGTGATGTCTGAATGTGATTGACATACATTTTCCTCTTATAATCTTATTTTTCAGTTTTATTCCTGTGTCTTTCTCTTACTGGGCTAACATTTCAGATTTGTTCCTCTCAATTAGTTTTTAAAGCAGAATAAAAAAAGGAGAGAGAGACTGGGAGAGATGTTTGAAAAACTACAATCAAATATCAAACAAAGAGAAGCAAAACTTCCCCAGAGTGATTTGAGAAAAGAGACCAAAGCATCAGAAAATGAAAGAGTGAAGTACTCGTACAGGGGAGACGACCCGTATCAAAAAGAGACGGGTTGGAAATGAAAATGAAAGGGAGCACCTGGAGGGGATCTATGCAGAGTGAGAGGAAGTGTGAATGGGTCAGAAATACAAATCAGTTCAAATATGGAGCTAAAGGAACGTAAAAGGGGGCGCGGCCGCCCCTCTGGCTTCTGTCTCTTTCTGTAAAGTATTTAATCCTACAGCCAAGAGCCGCTCTGAGCGACAGACTAATGCTGCAGCTGCTTCTTAAAGTCTCACTTCACAATGTGGTCCGGTTTGAGAAAACGAGCAATTTGTAATGGCTGAAACGATTAATCATGATTAGTCAATCATTTAAATAAGTCTTCAACTAACTTAGTTAATTAATCTCTAACTGGAGAATACAGACTCAAAAATATCAGTTTAGTCCATATTAATCATGATTATTCGATTTTTGAAAGAATTGTCAACTCATTTAGTAATTGATTAATCATTAAGCAGAGCACACAGACTCAAAAATGGACATTTGGTCCAGATTAATCTTAATTAACTGATTATTTATATAATCGTCAACTTATCTAGTAGTTAATCACTAACTGGAGAATACAGACTCAACCTATGAAAAGGCTTAAGTGGATAAATTAAAAATCTGTAGAATGTATCTTTGTTTTTATCCAATTAATCGTCAGAATAAACGATTAATTCGTTACGAAAGCCTTATTGTTCGTTGCAGCCCTACTATTTTTTATTTCTGTTCATTTCTCTTAAGGTCAATCTAATCACAGCTTCTTCTTCTTCTGTTACATTTCCATCTTAATTAAGTTGTTTCTTGAATTTTTGTTCCATTTCACTGATGATAAACGACAGAAATGAATTTAAAACCAGGATGAGATCCAGCTCAGTATCTGGCGAGGTTTTTATCTTGGAAACAATCTAAATCTGCGTTGAGAGGTTTTCCCTGCAGCGCCTGAAGAGTTTTACAGTAAAAACCCCGTCAACAGAAGAGACGTCTCACTGGGAAGAAGATTTAAAAACAGAATTACTGCTGCACAAAAAGACATAAATCTGCTGAATGTCTTCTTTTCTCTAACTGCTTGATTAAAAAGGTTCCTCTCCATCTTTCCTCCTCCTGTCCTTATCTGCTGTTGGGGTCAAACTGACAAACCATTATCTTTACAACCATGTTTTATCCTTTGGAAGAAGCGCAGACTATAAAGCTATTCCTAGAATTGACCCTGATTTATTAGCATCCTTTTTATTCTTGACCACACTGATTATTATTTAGCGCTTTGATGGCTTGAGCTGCAGAAAGTGGATATATTTGGGTAATGTCACGGAGTTCTTTTCTGTCCCTAACCTGAAAGAAGAGGGTCATTAAACCGACTCCTCATGTATTACTTATTCAGACTGTATAAGTACATTTATAAACAAAGTGTTTTTCTTTAAAAAAAAATTAATATTCTGAGGCAAATTCCATTTTAATTCAACTTTTCAGTTCAAAATAGTGTAGATAAGTTATATTTTTGAACCTCATTTGTGAGGCACAACAACATGCAACACAAAAAGAAGTCAAATGCGCATTTCTAAATGTAAAACTCCCTGCATTCATCTGGATTTTTTTTTTTTTTATGTTTTTGAATGAATATGCTTTCTAAACTATTTCCTAAATTCTGGTTCATTTACTTTTTTACTTTTCAGATTTATTTGAACGATTATAATCTCTTTTCTGCTGCTGTTTATTTATTTTTTTGCCTGGTTTTGCAGAGGTTAGTAAATAGTTGCATTTAACTGACTAACATTTTGAATAAGATCAACTCAATGTTTACTTTTATGTGAGTAACATTAGTGACTCCAGAGATTAAGTAAGCATGTATTTATTGATATTTTTATTAAAATTACTGAATCCTTGTTAAGGACTTTCTTCATGGCTGACGGACTAAAAACAATCTAAAAGTTGCGCATATTCTCTCACTTTAGCACTTAGATCTTTATTTGAACGTCAACATCTGCAACAACCGACTGATGCTTTGCACATGACGTCACGCACCCCAGAACTCCGCCCACTCCGCCATGACGGCAGTCAAAACAACCAACGCGCTCATTTAAAAACAGATATCTGTAACCTAATATCCTTTTGTTGAGTTGATTTGACTTTAAAAATGCTCACAGGTTGCTAAGCGGTCTGCTCCACAAACAGAAAAGGATGCGGACCAAACGTCAGTTTATTTTATAACTTTTAATGAGGAAAGATGCGGCGGAGATGGATGGCAGCCGTCAATCATAGCGACTGGCAGCTGACGATAATAATGACGGTCAGCCCTCGGTGTAACCGCGGATTTACAGCAAACACTTTACAAGGTAAGAAGTTTAACGTTCATAAACTTTATAAGTAAGTATGATTAGACAGATACTTACTTATAAAGCATCGTTATAAGCAGGGATGAAAGTAGTTTTAAATTTTTGGGGGTACTATGACAAAAAAAATATATATATATATATATATATTTAGCTTCTTTATGTGCTTTGGAGTTTCTGTGCTGCTGATTTTTTTTTTTTTTTTTTTTGCAAAGCAATAAAAGCTGGTAGCTCTTGAATTGCTACAAAATAAAGCTGTATTTCCTTCAGCCCACTGGCTGCAATGTTGACACCTTGAGATGCCATGAGACCTAAATCCTGAACATCATGGCATGGAGTACATCCCAGTTTTCCATGTCTGGCATAAAACCATTCATTTTAGCTTTTAAACTGGTTCTATTGATCCTGTGTCCAGACAGAGGGATAATCAGTAGCCCAGCATCATAACCTGTTTGTTCTGAAGATCCTGCAGCTTCCACTTCTCTTCCTAACATGGCGCCTCCTCACCCTGACTCTCATACTGACAGGAGGAACCACAGAGCTCTGTTAGGTTAAAGCTCTTCTTCTGAAGTTGGGATATTTTCCTCCAGCTGGTTCAAGAGGAATCACCTCAAACCAGATATTGGACTGGATTTTATTTCAGTCATTTGTGAATGTTAGAGCCTCATTTTCAACAGTGGAGCTATAAAGGTTGAAAAAGGTTATTATTATGGAGAAAATCTCATCAACATCAATATTTCCTCTACATAAGAGGAAAAAAACAAATTTGTTTGATGAAGGAAAAGCCTCTCAGACTCTGAGCCCAACAGCACCAAACTATTTTTTATATTAGACAATTAATTTAATTTCACATAATTATCGCAGTAGAAGCCATTTGTTTGTTAAATACTTAATGAAACATATTTACCGTGTTTGATGTTTGTTGTAAATGACATATAGTCACAAAGAACGAGGTCATTAGTCCAAGTCTGTAGTTTATTGAACGTACAGAAACTACAGCGGCTGTGATGCAAAGGTAAAACAACCTGAACAGGTGATCAGCTCTAAACCAATCGCACCTTTTACTCTCCGTCTCTGTCATTTAAGCACACCTGTTGCTATGGCAACCTCCTGCGCTACACAAGCCGACCAGAGATTACGTTAAAAACATAAACATTCAGTCCGTTATGATATTAGGTTTGCAGGCTTGATATTTATTTTGCGATCATTAATAAGCCTCATGAACACAGAGGAGGTTGATTAGTTAATATTAAACTCCTGCTCTGCTAGTAATGGAACCGAAACGAACAGAATTGCGAAACTCCCTGTAGAAACAATAATCGCTGAGATTATTATTGTTGTTGGGTCATTAATTTGAACACGTTTTGTTGATTTTTTGTTGTTCTTTAATAAAATTAAGAACGTTTTGATAAGGACCAAGAGGAGGACATGCTGCTCTCAGCCTCCTGGCAGCGTTCAGTTTGTCACCTAATGCCGAGATCGACTCAAAACCTTCCGCAATCGGCGTGTCGCAGCCCTGCTCTAACAGCACGAACAGTTCAGAAACGATATGAAATTAGAAAAAAGTTATTAACTGATTAAGTCGTGTTTTAGATTGTTCTTGAAAAACTAATCAGTCACGGCTTCAGAGTGAACCTATTCATGTTTTACAGCAGACAGCCGCTCCCCTCTCGTACGCTGTTTATGGCATGGTGACATAAATAATGTGGTGTGAATTCAGGCAAAGTCGGTAATTTGATCAACACGTCAGGAGAGAGGAGGTTCGGGTCGGTTTGTAAGCTGTTTCAAACTTTTGTAAATGCCGCCGTCTATGAGCCCTAACCAGGTGTGCTACGTTCACAAACAAATTAGCTCGACTCCAACAAGAAGAAGCTGAATAAACTGGCAAAAACAACGTTGGAAAACAATTTAAGTTGCTCAATCCAATACTCCCTCCCTCACGTCCGACTCATGGCGCCTCCAATGATTTAGTGACGTAGTCGCAAAAGATCAATATACATTGAAAAGAGGAAGAGCTCTCAGGTTTTCAGGTTTCAGAGCCACAGACCAGGTAACTTCTGTCACCTAACTTCATTCTTCCTCCTCCATTATGGTCCAACAACCTCACTTTCACCCTGCTGCTGCGTTCCCTGCCAAACTAGCAATCCAATAAAACAACTCTCACAGTGAGAGGAATTAGTGATTGAAGTGTTAAGCAACAGGCGATCTCGGCCAGACAGCGATGGAACTGGAATAGTCTTTTTTTTTTGTTGTTATTTTTCCTGCAGCTTCGTAAAGAGAAAGCTGAGCGCTGCAGGGAACCTGACAGATAAAACACCCGCTAGGTTCCACATTACCTTCTGAGTTGCTTCGCTGACAGAAAAATTCTCTGAAGTTTCATCAGGATGCCTTGATCAACAGCAGAAAACTCCAAAACGTCAAACGGTCGTAAAATATGAATCCACAAGGCTGGTTTGCATGTTCAAACGATTTTAACGGTAAGAGGAAAGGCTATTTTAATTGCTAGTTGGCCATATTTCTGTGTTTTTGACATATTTTTCTACTCGGTTGGACTCCAACTAACCTGATCTATGTTTTCTGTGCGTGAGATTCTAAGTGTCTTGGAAAAAAGTGGACATTTTTAACAAAAAACAAAGAGATTGAAAAATCATCTGTCATAATTCAGAATCTCCAAGTTATTAAGAAATCGAGTATTTGCAAAGGTTTTTCATCAAAGACAACAATGACTTGCAAATTTAATAAATGATTAACTTCATGAATAAGTCTAAAACACGAGTCTTGTTCGTGTAATGATCTGTTTTTGATCAGCTGTATTTAGTTTTTCATGCACATCTCTTTCATTTTCACTTGATCTTTGTTTCATAAATAATAGTTAAGGATTTCTATCATTGAAGTTTGATCATTTTAAACCTGCTAAAAACCTGGTTATGTCTGATATAAACCCCAAGATTTAAAAGGCATAAAAATATCAAAAATCTCCGTATTGATGTTGAATCTATATCCATGTTCTGCCTGCTTGCTTTCAGAGCAGAAAGCAGAGATGTTTTCAGAGTTCAAAGTGGTATTTACAGCTGAATCTGTGTCAAAATCCCAATGTGTGAGCTCTTCAGATACTCTGATGTGCCTCATTGTGCTGCAAGTATGGAGCTGATGCTCTCACACGGCTCGGTTCACGGTGAATGAGCCGGCAGCCGCGCAGGTTGTTATTCAAGGACGCTTGACAGTCAGGCTTTTTAAAAAGAAAGAGCTTCTTCAGCTGCAGAAAAGTCTCATTTAACCACTTCAGCAGAGATGAAATTGCTCTTTTTTTCCTAGTTATTATTCTTTAACTGGTGTTGTGCAGCATCCAGTCAAGAAAAGGAGACTGAAAATGATCAATGAAGCTTCCAACACAGAGTAAAATCAAATCTGGGTTTATTTTTTATGCTGCTACGAAACGCCTGAAGTGACATTGTAGGTGCAAACAGTCATCATCTCCCTGCAGTGTTTTATATGAAACTATTAACTTTTATAAACCTCTTTAAATCATTCACAAGTGAGCAATAGTTCAAAATATTTTCATAGATGTTATGAGAGAAGCCGAGTTGATTTAAATACATTTAAATTTGTGAATCTATTAAAAATTTATGTGAAACTTGAGGCTTTCTATAATATGTTTCAAACAGATGACATAATAAAAGTGGGTTAATTAAAAATGAGTGAAATCGACGACGACCACAAATCAGCCGTTCAGCTTAATGAGCTTTTGAAATGTTAAAATCTTTGTCATGAGTTTCCATTCATCTCTCTGAAAGGCTCTTTATTAAAACCTAAAAACAACTGGCTGCTTTTTTTCATTTGATGAATTACATCTTGTCCGAGTTTTTCTTTCAGGTTTTTGGATTTTTTTTTTCATTTTTAAATGTTGATAAATGCTATATATGTTACTTCTTTATCTATTTTATGTAAGTTTATTGTTTATGTTTGCTTAACATGTCAACTTAAACTTAATATATTTACTTAGATCTACTTAATTTTATTATTTGTGACAAACCTGACTTCCTGCACTGTAAAACATTTGAAGGTGGTTTAAAGTCCACCTGTTACCTTGAAAATGCAATTTAAGTTAACAAGAAAATTGTTTTGGTTTTAAATTGAAGTTCGTGAAGTTGATTTAACAAGAGAGAAGTTGTCTGAACATTGTTTTTTAAGTTTAACTCTTGAATTGTGAGTTTTAACTTAATGCTGCAATTTGAACCAAATAATTATTTTACAATATGCAAGAAAAAAACTTCCCTCACCTCCTTAAAGAGCCACATTTAAGTTTTCACTCATATTATCACATTATGATCATTTATTTTACTTTAGAACAATTTAAATCCTTGTTTCAAATTGCAAGAACAACATTTCTGATCTGATGATGAATTTTATTCAACGTCAAAATGAATTCAGCTCAGAAACATTTAGTGTAGAGTTGTTGTAAACGATTATTTTAGTAATCGAGTAATCTATAGATTTTTCTTACGATTAATCGAGTAATTGGATAAAAACAATTATGAAATAAAATATTGGTAAATCTTCCATAACACCAGTGTTACTATCGGATATCAACATCAGTATATTTTTTCCACATTTGAGCTTCCCTACCAGTTACTTTTTTGTAGACCGGTGGAGCAATACGGGATATTTACGGCTCCTCCGTTCAGAAACTCATCTACCAGCCATGTTCCGCCTCCCGTTTGTTCAGACCGGGATGATATAAGTTTATTGTGCGGTTCGTCCGTAAAGCTGCTCTTACCCTGTAAGCATCGTGTTCAGTCTCTCCGCTCACCTGTATAAATCCTCCTCAGCTTCTTCCCGCCGTTCAACCAGCAGCTCCAGAGCAGAAAGGCTGCCGAACTCCCGGCATCGCGCCGGTCATTTTAAGGATGTTTATTGGTCCCACAAAAACGATGAAAACCCGGAATTATCACCAATCAGTAAAATCCCCGCGGGCCGAACTTGAAGATTGGACGTTATGCGGCTAACACGTAGCTTCCGTCAACAACTCAGAGGCGGAAGTCAGAGCTCGCGCAACGCAAATAATGTTCCGGCTGAAACACGGTGCGCTAAATGATAAAACATAAATTAACGAAGCTTCGAGGCAGGTCAATTTTCCTCGAGGAATTTTAATAATCGAGGTACTCGAATCACTCGAGGAATCGTTTCAGCCCTAATTTAGTGTGAATAGGACATTAGATCAACGTGACGCACTTCCGTGTCAGGATTCAAAAACATGCCGCTAAGCATTCTGGGAAATTGTTCCCACTCCCGTCTTTTTCTTATTTCAGTTTTTTTAATTGCTATCCTAAAAACTCTAGTTTATTCAACTCTATGACAAAACTAGTAAAAAGTTAAAACAATTTACTACATTAAGTTTATCTTTCACAAACACATTTAGGTTCAAAATCTAAAACTCACGAAATTTATGACTTAAAGAGCAGAAGATGGCAGACACAACTAACTGCGTCTCTCGTGTTTTACAGTGCATTTGAAATGCGCTCATTTCCTCCTGAACCATATCGATGTTTCACCCAGCAGATTGAGACTTCTGGGCCGTAAACAACAGTTTGTGGTCTTAAAGCCCAGAATGACGCAGAGTTTTGGCTGCTATCTATTGATCTGAACACGGACGTCCAAAGACACACAATCAGGGATAAATGGTTTTAATCAGGACAAGCAGCACAAGAGACCCATAATTTGCAGCAGCTAAGTGCTGCATGTGGACCCTCTGTTGTTTACCACTGTAAAAATGTCCAACAGCAAAAGATTTATGAAAAATATCATCATCTTTCTTGCAACACAGTAATTAACTTGCCAGTGATCCGCAACAAAAATCAGTAAGTTGGAGGAACAAACAAGTTATTTCAATTTAAAAAAAAAGAAATCCAAAGAGTTCAAAAGATTTTACTTAATATTTTTAGATTTTTATTTTGGTAATTTCTGGATTGGAAAATAATGATCTGATTATCTAAATCTCGGGACGTTGTGGGCTGGTGGGCGGAATACTTCGAAGACCTCCTCAATCCCACCAACATGCCTTCTGTTGAGGAAGCTGAACATGGGGACTCTGGGTTGGGCTCTCCAATCTCTGGGGACGAGGTCGCCGAGGTGGTCAAAAAGCTCCTCGGTGGCAGGGCCCCGGGGATGGATGAGATCCGCCCGGAGTTCCTTAAGGCTCTGGATGTTGCGGGGTTGTGTTGGCTTACGCGACTCTGCAATATCCCATGGACATCGAGGGCAGTTCCCCTGGACTGGCAGACCGGGGTGGTGGTCCCCCCGGGGGGTCACACTCTTAAGCCTCCCTGGTAAGGTCTATTCAGGGGTCCTGGAGAGGAGGGTCCGTCGGATAGTCGAACCTCGGATTCAGGAAGAGCAGTGTGGTTTTCGTCCTGGTCGTGGAACACTGGACCAGCTCTACACCCTCAGCAGGGTCCTGGAGGGTGCATGGGAGTTCGCCCAACCAGTCTACATGTGTTTTGTGGACTTGGAGAAGGCGTTCGACCGTGTCCCTCGGATG
Source organism: Poecilia reticulata (assembly GCF_904066995.2). Taxonomy (NCBI): domain Eukaryota; kingdom Metazoa; phylum Chordata; class Actinopteri; order Cyprinodontiformes; family Poeciliidae; genus Poecilia; species Poecilia reticulata. Next base: position 23,473,205 of record NC_088847.1, on the reverse strand, counting down.
GTCCTGTTTGGGGTACTCCGGGAGTATGGGGTACCGGGCCCTTTGATACGGGCTGTCAGGTCCCTGTATGACCGGTGTCAGAGTCTGGTCCGCATTGCCGGCAGTAAGTCGGGCTCGTTTCCCGGTGAGAGTTGGACTCCGCCAAGGCTGCCCTTTGTCACCGATTCTGTTCATTACTTTTATGGACAGAATTTCTAGGCGCAGCCGAGGTGTTGAGGGGATCCGTTTTGGTGGCCTTAGGATCGCATCTCTGCTTTTTGCGGATGATGTGGTCCTGTTGGCTTCATCGGAACGTGATCTGCAGCTCTCACTGGAGCGGTTCGCAGCCGAGTGTGAAGCGGCCGGGATGAGGCTCAGTGCCTCCAAATCCGAGGCCATGGTCTTGAGCCGGAAATCAATCAGATCCAGAATGCTGCTGATGGAGTTCTGACTAAAACCAGGGGATGGAGCACATCCCCCAGGACTAAAGACCTTCACTGGATCCCTGTTGCTCAGAGAATATTGATTTATTGTGGGAGCGATCTGGATCTGATTGATTTGTCGGACAGACTTGTGAAGACACTATTGCAGTAATCAATGCGACTAAAGATAAACGCATGGATGAGTTTCTCTAAGTTTTGCTGAGACATCAGTCCTGTAATCCTGGAGATGTTCTTCAGGTGATAGAAGGCCGACTTTGTGACTGTCTTAATGTGGCTCTGAAGGTTCAGGTCAGAGGTCATCACTACTCCCAGGTTTCAGGCCTGATTGCTGGTTTTCAGCTGCAATAACTGAAGCTGTGCATTGACTCTAGATCAGGAGCCGAATCAAAAATCTGAATGTCCTTAAAGGGCCGGTTGTGCCATAATGTACTGATAAAACCCAATAAATCATTAAAATACCAATAATGCTAATGTAGCTAATGTATGATGTTAAATGTGACTTTTTAGTAATCACCATTTCGAGTATTCAAGTAAGGCTGGAACTCATTGTTTCTGAACAACTTTGAGAAAAAACTTCAGTAAAATAAAAAAAATATTGGAATCTGTTTATTTTTGTGTGAATTTTACAGATTTATGAAAAACTGGAGGGACTTAGAGATGTATTTTTGAGTCTAGATGACCACATAGAAAGCTATGGTGGGCCAGATTTGGCCCCCGGACCTTGAGTTTGGCAAATGCGCTTTAGATCGTTTCTCTTTAGGTCCAAAGGTCTAAATACAGAACGATAACAAACGATACGATTATAGATCAGACGATGCACAGGAATGTGTGTTGTTTCCCCTCAGAGGGGATCCATGTTGTGTGTGTGTGTGTGTGTGTGTGTGTGTGTGTGTGTGTGTGTGTGTGTGTGTGTGTGTGTGTGTGTGTGTGTGTGTGTGTGTGTGTGTGTGTGTGTGTGTGTGTGTGATGGACGGCCGCTGTACATTACCTCTGATTGGATCATGTGACCTGCGCAGACGGAGAGCCGGTCTCTCCTCTGCTGTTGTAATATTAATGACTGTGTGTTCCCGCTGCCGCCACATGTGTGTATTTATTGCGATAGATCAAAGATGGACTCACACAGAGGAGGTGACATTTGCGAGTGCTGCTTGTGAACACACTGCTTGTGTGTGTGCGTGGGTGCGTGCATGGGCGTGTGTGTGTGTTTTTGGGGGGTTTTTTTGGAAACGTGTGTCTATCAAAATGTAAATGGGTTCAAATTTTGGAACGCGTTTGTTTTAGTTTCTCAGTTTTTGACTTTCTGTGTTATTGACCGCAGAAACGTGTGTGGAAATGTTTCTGTTTGACGTTTGTGTGTGTTGTGTGTGTGCGTGTGTGTGTGTGTGTTTTCTATGTGTCATGCCCAGACAGATTGTCCCCAGACGGCACGGAGCTGCATGACACACTCCACGCTTGTTGTCAGGACAGCCACGCTAGTTGCCATGACGGTGTCAGTCGTTAGGGAACGGCGGCGGTGACTGATGACCCTCGGGATGCGCAGCGCTGTCGCGTCTCTCTTCTGTCATTTTTATCGTTTCCCATTTTGCTCCCATTGACTTTAACACTTTTCATTGTTCGCATTTGGTCATAAACAACTCTTTAATCCATTTATTAATGATACAGACCATTATTGGTGATATGATTTGATTGTAGCACTACTCGCTGAATGTTCTCGAGCTGGATTGTTAAATCCAGTTAGCATCAGCTCCAAGATGACCGCAGACTCATCAGTATTCATTTGGAAAAAGACAAAATGTCATATTTCCATATTCATATGGATATTATGAAGGATATTTGTAACCACTTCAACTCGTGATCTGAAACTGATGCAGTTTACTTTAATCTGCCAAACTTACCTGATTCCTGTTGCTTTTTAACAAATGTAATTAGTAGCGTCCTAATATCGTTTCTGATCTTCCAACCATGAGTAGTTATTGATCATATTAGGAGCAGAGGAAACAATCCTGTCCTGTTTAGAGGATTTTGAAGCAAATACAAAATAAATATGGCGTTAGCATGATTAGCATTGCTAAAAACATCCAAATCTACGTGTATCTACTCGAAAATGCTAATCTTATTTAAAAGTTTGACATTCCTGGATGGCTAAAGAGCCAACAGATAATTATATTACATAACCAGAATGTTTAAAATCTATAACTCATAACGAGACAAGAAAATCTGCAGACAACAATATTAGTAATGACAATGACAAAGTTTAAATGACATATAATGAGTGAAATCTGCCAATGAACTAGCACCTTTCTATCAATATTAAGAGGATATTGAGTTAAAACAAGCTCCTATATCTTGCTGAAAAGTGGATTTTGTCTTATTTCAAGTGAACTAATATATCTGCAACAGGAGCTAAACCAAAATACTTGGTGAGATTTTGTTTTTGCAGTGTAAAGAGCATCTTAATCTCTTATCCGTCTTCTGATGTGATTTCAAGACCACTTTACTGGAGTGTCATCAAAACGACTTTGGAGGCTAATATGGAAACCTTCGTACTTCAGTAACAACTTCCACACTGAAGAATGTTGCCAAACTTCCCATTTAAGCTGAAAAGTTGTCCAGCTGCAGCCTCCTGCTGCTTTTTGTTATTTTTTCTTTATGTTGTTTCATGTCCACTTGTTCCTGTTTTCTCGTTTCTGACGGCATATAGCGCTAGCTCCCACGTAGCATTTAGTTTTCCCGTTTACCTTCAATAAAACCTTGTTGGTGTGGCCATGACTTTGAAAGAAAATCACACATTAGGCTCCCACTTCTGTCCTTTTCCTCATTTCCTTTTGTCATTTTTCTTCCCTCCTTTCCAGCTCCTCCAGATTTTTTAAAATTTTATTTTATATCATTAATCTTAAAACTTCCATTAAAGTCGCACTAAACCTTTTTCCTCCCAGCTTATCAGTTTTCTACACTTGACCGTTTCTGGGCAGTAGAGGAAAATAAATTCAGTGAGAGAAGTTAAACGACTTTGTGACTCATTGTCTGCTCCTCTGGTGACAGTCAGACAGTTGTCTGGCAGTTTTACCTGACTCATGAATATTTAGACTTTTCTTTTTTTGCCCTCCTGTCCGTTGTGCTGAAGGAAAAATGTGGATAAATTTTCATCCTCGGATGGATCAGTTCTCGTTGGAGAAGTGATTCTCATTTCCTCTGATAATTCTTCCTGTCTTTCCTCTTCTTTATGTTGATTGTTGCACTTTAATTTTTCAGAATTTCACATACCGTCGGGAATAAACTTCCAGAAAACTGCAAAACAGCCAAAACACTGAATTAATTTGAATTAAGGCTAAACCCTCACCTGATAAGAGTTGCTTTTGATTAATTAAAAACTGGAACATTGATCAATATATTTGATCTATACGATATTTCACAAAATGTTTTGCTGTTTTATAATTGATTACCGTATTATGAAGCACTTTACAAATCAACTTGACTCATTTCTTATTTTCAAGGCTATAGTTTCACTTCTGGCCAACTCAGTAGTTTCATGTAAAATTATTAAATTAAATTAAATTTAAAGAGGATTTATAGACTTTAAAGAAACGTCTGACTTTGTTCTTCTGCTTTTCTTTCTGTCCTCATTTTCTCTCGAGAAGGATTTTATGTTTTTGTCGTCTACCTGCCAGCTGCGTCTGTAGTGGCTTCCAGACGGCTAATAGCGACTTAATGGACAGAGAAAACCACATCACTTTATGTCTCGTAGTGAGGCGGGGAGAGAGTCGCGGTTTAATTTCAAAACCGACTTCATTAAAAGTTACTTAAGCTGATACGGATCAAAGTTTGAAAAATAACCTGTGTGTGTGTGGAGCATTTATCGTGGAGCCGTTCTGCTGGGAAGCTGATGATGAATGTAAAGATGTGCACACCACAGGGCAGAAGGGGATCGTTTGCTGCATCAGGGCAGATATACGTCACTTTCTGCACAAAAAAATCTGAGATGTTGAGAATAATGTCAGAAATTTTCAACAAAAAAACAACTAAATTTATCGGTTTGAAGTCGCAGCTTTGATAAAAGAAACTCACGTTTTTCACAAAATTTTAAATTTGACTTAAAGAATATTTTTTTTGAAAAAAAACATGTAAAATTCCAGGATTAATATAAAAATTTCAGAATTCTTTTCTAGCATGTTTTTGACTTCTCAAGCTTTGAATTTTGAGAACTTTGAGGGGGTTTTTTCTAGAAAAATTCAAATTGTAATTTCAAAAACGTTCATGAAAAAACAAGTACATTTCTAACTCTTACATTTTAGAAAAATTACAAAAAGTGGAATTTGAATTTTTCTAGAAAACTTCTGAGTTTAATCTAAAAATATCAGAATTTTTGTTGTAATTTTCTTTTTTTTTTAAATATAAAATAGCCGTAATACACTGTCTCATGTTTGAATGTTATAGTTGATCAAATGAGAAGCTGATCTAATGGATATTAATAAAGCAGAATAACATTTTGGTCCTCTTCCATCAGAATATGCAATAAAAAAAAAACTCCCGACAGATTGTGTTCTTGTCTTTTCTTAAACTTTGAAAATACCTTTTCTGAAAACAAATACGGCCGTTTCCAATAGGTAATACATCAGAGTATTGATCATGAAGCATTTTGCAAACAAATGTAATTCTTCGATTTACAAAACGCCGATTAAAATTTACAAAAGGTGACTAGTTAGCAAAGACGTTGCAACTAAAATACACTGCTCAAAAAAATAAAGGGAACACTTTAACATTTAAGTGAACACTGAAGTGTTCCCTTTATTTTTTTGAGCAGTATATGACAAAGGAAGAAAAAACAAGAATTTGAAGACGCAGCACTTGAAGTACAACAATGTCCGAACACATAAAGATGCTAATAATTAACACTGTGCAGAACTGAGCAGCAAGCATCAGATTTAAGGCAAGACGAGTGAAAAAAGTAAACAAACGAGGCTGAATGCAGACCATGACCTTGTTTTATGTTCTAACATTCCTTCATTTCTCTTTTTTTACTCTCCCTCTGTCCTTTCTGTTCACTCCTTTCATGTTTTCTCCGCTTATCTCCCCTCATTTATTTCACTTAAACTCTGCAGCACAAAGTGCCCTTCAAGGCGACCCGCTGTACTGTAGCGCTTTTCTTTTTTTATCAGCTCTTGCATCAGAGCTTCAGTGTAGCTGCTTGATCCATAATTAGAAAACTTTGCTGCAGAAACACAACCTGAACATTTTAATATACTGTGTGTGTGTGTGTGTGTCTGTGTGTGTGTGTGTGTGTGTGTGTGTGTGTGTGTGTGTGTGTGTGTGTGTGTGTGTGTGTGTGTGTGTGTGTGTGTGTGTGTGTGTGTGTGTGTGTGTGTGTGTGTGTGTGTGCGTGTGTGTTTGGGGCAGATGTCACCGTGCGGTCGGCCATTGTCCTCACCGCTCAGAAGGTGTGTGTGTTTTCATGTCCAAGTGAGTCACTAGGAAGTGCTTAACAGTGTCAGATCAAAGGAAGCCGACTTACGTCTGCCTGCTGTCTTCCTGACTAATTAATCCAACACACACACACACACACACACATAGGTTGCGTAAAGGAGAGACTAATGAGCTCATGGCCTGTTTTCATCAGCTTTCTTTCTAGTTTGCCTAAATGTGTCTCACTGTAAAGAATTAGAAAACACTTTTAGCACATTTAAGGTTGGATGTTATATAAATTATATGGAAAAGGATTAAAACAACTGGAAAATACAAAGATTTTACTTTTTTCCTCAAAATTTTGACTTGAATCTCAGAATTAGGATTTTAAGGTCAGACTCTTGTATGTTGGATATATGTAATAATACAGAAAAGGGTTGAAGTTAGTGGTTTAAAAGAAATAAAAACATTTTCCCAGAATTCTGACTTTCTTTCTTAGCCCTTTTGAAGCTCAATCTTTTGTACATTGGTGATTAATATGTACTAATAATGCGGAAAAAGATTCTAGCCAGTGGTAAAATTACAAGAAAAATGCAAATTTACATTTTTCCTCAAAATTCTGGGATTTTTCCTCAGAATTATATTTTTTTCCTCAGAATCTTTACTTTTCTAAGTACATTCCTTGTACATTGGATGTTAATGTGTATTGATGATATGGAAGAGGATTAGTGCTAAAAACAAAAAAACTTTCTTTTTTTGTTTTAGCATCTGAAAAATTCAGATTTTTCCTCAGAAAATCAGTCATAATTCTTTTTTTCTTTTTTTTCCCAATGGCCCTAATCCTGTTTCGTATAATAACCATCAAGTGCAATCATGTTTTTTAGAGAAGCAACCAGAACGAACCAGTTTGGTTGAAGTGGGATAAGCAGGGCTGGTCTGAATGAATCCTTAAATTTTACCAAATTGCTAACATTTGCTACGAAGCTAACTGTAAACAAACAAACAAACAAACTGGCCAAAACAAACAAAATTGTTTTAAGAAATAAAATCTGTTCATCCGACTTTAACTGCTCAAATGTGAACCGAATGGCTTCGTTTACTTCCTGTTCACTTCATAGACAGGCGCAGAAAATCAACATCATCGTTCTCAACTTCCCCTTCTGTTTGCTGATTGGCCAGGAGGAAATGATGCTTGAGAAATTTAGGTCAATGGCGGAAATCCCAGGCAGAACACTGAAGGTAGATGAGAATCAAGTAAAAAAGCCACGCAATGATAATTCTGATTTCCCTTCAGATGTTTTCATCCAGACTGCTTGTTTTCTAACATTTATATTAGGAACCACTGTGATTTCACAGAGTTAGGGGTTTACAGTGCGTTTGTTTCACATTATATCTGCCTGTGATGGGAAATGATGAATGATTTAATCATGGTACAGTGCCTTCAGGTTCCTCTGATCAAAAGAAACCAGATCCGCACGTCACAGTGACCTCAGAGCATGTGAACAGTTCATCAGTGATGATGCGTGTGAACAGTTCATCAGGGATGATGCGTGTGAACAGTTCATCAGGGATGATGCGTGTGAACAGTTCATCAGTGATGATGCGTGTGAACAGTTCATCAGGGATGTTGCGTGTAAACAGTTCATCAGGGATGATGCGTGTGAACAGTTCATCAGTGATGATGCGTGTGAACAGTTCATCAGTGATGATGCGTGTGAACAGTTCATCAGTGATGATGCGTGTGAACAGTTCATCAGTGATGATGCGTGTGAACAGTTCATCAGGGATGTTGCGTGTGAACAGTTCATCAGTGATGCGTGTGAACAGTTCATCGGTGATGATGTGTGTGAACAGTTCATCGGTGATGATGCGTGTGAACAGTTCATCAGGGATGATGCGTGTGAACAGTTCATCAGGGATGTTGCGTGTGAACAGTTCATCAGTGATGCGTGTGAACAGTTCATCGGTGATGATGCGTGTGAACAGTTCATCGGTGATGATGCGTGTGAACAGTTCATCGCATGTGAACAGTTCATCGGTGATGATGCGTGTGAATAGTTCATCGGTGATGATGCGTGTGAACAGTTCATCGCATGTGAACAGTTCATCGGTGATGATGCGTGTGAACAGTTCATCGGTGATGATGCGTGTGAATAGTTCATCGGTGATGATGCGTGTGAACAGTTCATCGCATGTGAACAGTTCATCGGTGATGATGCGTGTGAACAGTTCATCGGTGATGATGCGTGTGAACAGTTCATCGCATCTGAACAGTTCATCGGTGATGATGCGTGTGAACAGTTCATCGCATGTGAATAGTTCATCGGTGATGATGCGTGTGAACAGTTCATCGCATGTGAATAGTTCATCGGTGATGATGCGTGTGAACAGTTCATCGGTGATGATGCGTGTGAATAGTTCATCGGTGATGATGCGTGTGAACAGTTCATCGCATGTGAACAGTTCATCGGTGATGATGCGTGTGAACAGTTCATCGGTGATGATGCGTGTGAACAGTTCATCGGTGATGATGCGTGTGAACAGTTCATCGGTGATGATGCGTGTGAACAGTTCATCGGTGATGATGCGTGTGAACAGTTCATCGGTGATGATGCGTGTGAACAGTTCATCGGTGATGATGCGTGTGAACAGTTCATCGGTGATGATGCGTGTGAATAGTTCATCGGTGATGATGCGTGTGAATAGTTCATCGGTGATGATGCGTGTGAACAGTTCATCGCATGTGAACAGTTCATCGGTGATGATGCGTGTGAACAGTTCATCGGTGATGATGCGTGTGAACAGTTCATCGCATGTGAACAGTTCATCGGTGATGATGCGTGTGAACAGTTCATCGCATGTGAACAGTTCATCGCATGTGAACAGTTCATCGCATGTGAACAGTTCATCGGTGATGATGCGTGTGAACAGTTCATCGCATGTGAATAGTTCATCGGTGATGATGCGTGTGAACAGTTCATCGCATGTGAACAGTTCATCGGTGATGATGCGTGTGAACAGTTCATCGCATGTGAACAGTTCATCGGTGATGATGCGTGTGAACAGTTCATCGCATGTGAACAGTTCATCAGTGATGATGCGTGTGAACAGTTCATCGCATGTGAACAGTTCATCAGTGATGATGCATGTGAACAGTTCATCGCATGTGAACAGTTCATCGGTGATGATGCGTGTGAACAGTTCATCGCATGTGAACAGTTCATCAGTGATGATGCATGTGAACAGTTCATCAGTGATGATGCGCGTGAACAGTTCATCAGTGATGATGCGTGTGAACAGTTCATCAGTGATGATGCGTGTGAACAGTTCATCGCATGTGAACAGTTCATCAGTGATGATGCATGTGAACAGTTCATCAGTAATGATGCAAAGCAATCATTTCCTGATCAATCCAGGCTTGACTCATCCACATGGGATGGTTGGACATCTTCTCATTTTGAAATGTAGCTGGATGTTTTCTCCTGACGTGATTGTTGCAGCACAGAGTGAAAGCTCATGTTTTGATTATTTTAGAAGATATATCTTCATTGCTATCGTTTGTGTGAGAGTACTGAACGTTTCAGCCATGTTGGGATGAATACATTTCGTTGTTTCCACCATCAGCCTTGTTCATGCTGACATTTCTCTTCAAACTCCTGCAGAAATCCACAGAAATGCACATTTATCGTGACATAAAAACTCTGATTTAAACTAAATGACAAACTTTGCTCCTCTGTCGTGTTTCCTGTTATGATTGCCCTCCAACACCTTGTCATTTTTTCCACATAATCTTATCCAGATGAGTAAGGCAACAAGCCCTGCTTGGAAGCGTTTGAACTGCGGATGAACCGTCTGATTTATTCTGCAGTCTGCAGCTTTTCTGTTTAACGCGCCGCGCTTACGAGCCTCGTATCATGTTTTATGGCAAAAAGACGAGCTATGAAAACCCGTTTTCTTTATAAGGACTTGAAGTGTTTTGTGAGCTTCTGGGGTTTCTCAGGTGACAAAAAGACGTAAATATTGAGACGGTGTCGTCTGGCGCAGCAGGACTTCGAGTATTTCTGCAGCTGATCAAAGGCGGCGCAATCTGGAGTCCAACACCGATTAATAACAATGTCGCCATCTTGAATTCATTAGTCCTCTGTTTTAAACAACCCTTATATCAGAGCTGGGCAGTAACTAGTTACATTTACTCCATTAGATTAACTTTGTACGTTTAAGAGTATTTCTATTCTTGAGTGAAGTTTCTGGATTTTTTTTTCCCCACTGGATGAAAAACAAACATGTTTTAACCAAAAATTAACTAACACAGAAACACACCTGCAGTTTTTGTTTAAGTTTTATATGTTTTTTTATTGAAAGAAACTGATTTGGAAACATTTATTTTCTGATATTATTTGTTTATTTTATTTATATAAATTATTGTCAATTCTTGTCCCTTAAATACCAAAATTTCCACTTGACTATATTTTGGTTTGTCTGATGATGTAATTTTTAAATATTAAATGATTGATGATTTGATCAGCTACTCAGTACTTGGGTAGTTTTTTTTATTATCAAATAATACAAAGTTAAAGTAAAAGTAATATTAGTGCTGTCAATCGATTTGATGAGATTAATCCCTCTTACTCACAATCTCTGTTTAACTTTGTGTGAAATATTTTCTAAAATTTGCTTTTAGCATCTTTATAATGGTTCATATTCAGGACGATTTAAAAGAAGTAATTTTGTTTCAAACGTTGATTTAGAAATATTAACTACAAACTTTTCGTAGTAAACAACTTTAGATGAAGGATAATTAATCGTTCCAATTAATTCAGATGATCTTAGTTTTATCCAGACTTAAATCTGAGTCTTTTTTTTTTTTTAAGCGAAATTCTCCACTGATCTAACAAGTTTGACACATTTTGGTCTACAAATGCATCTCATGTTGGTCCAAATTGTCAAGAAGTGAAAGGAATTTTGAAAAATATGAAGTCCTGTCAGAAGGCTGCACAGTGGCGCAGTTGGTAGAGCTGTTGCCTTGCAGCACGAAGGTTCTGGGTTCGATTCCCGGCCCCGGTCTTTCTGCATGGAGTTTGCATGTTCTCCCTGTGCATGGTGGGTTTTCCCCCTGTTCTCCGGTTTCCTCCCACAGTCCAAAAACATGACTGTCAGGTTAATTGTCCCTACGTGTGAGTGTGTGGTTGTGTGTCCTGTTTGTCTCTGTGTTGCCGCTGCGACAGACTGGCGACCTGTCCAGGTGACCCCGCCTCTCGCCCGGTACGCCAGCTGGAGAGGCACCAGCACCTCCTGACCCCACTGAGGGACAAGGGTGTATAGAAAATGGATGGATAAATTCCTGTCACATATCTGACATCATCTTTGTGTTGTTTTGTTGGAGAACGTGTTTACTGGGATCAAGGCTGCAGTTTTCTGCTGCATCAGAACGGCGCACATTACCGTGTCACCATCTCTTTTTATTTATTTATTTTTCTATACTTTGTGATTTGGAGGCGAAAAATCAATTCTGTTTGCACAGTTTATGAGAACCTCCAGGTGGTGGAATGAATATTAGGTGAATAAATCAGAGTTTCGGTCCGACTGTCGTCAGTTGAAGCAGCTTCAAGCGTTTAAACTCAGTAAATCTGTCAGTGTGGAGAGAGAATTTGCATACAACGGGTAACATTTCTGAGTTATTGCTGCAACATTTCAGTATCTGCTGCTATGATTTCATTGCATTTATGCAGCTTATCTGGTGATCAAAGTGCATGTTTCAGTGTTAAATGTATGGAAAAGTGATGCTTAAATCTTTAGTCTTTCAACGCAACTGAAGTTTAAATCAACTTACAAGCAAAAGATCTTACAGTGACGGAACAGAAATAAGACGAGGCACCTATGTAACTGTTTTAATATCACATAAGTGACGCAATGAACAACTAATTCACTAATTATGAAAATTTTTATGCACCAAAAATCTGGAACAAACTGCTAGAAAACTAAAAAGCAGCTGAAACACTGAGTTTAAATTAATGGTTAAAAAAAAACAACCACGTTGGAGTTTCCTTTGATTAAATTCATCTGGAAGATTGATGAATATATTTAATGTATATTTGATGATGTAATTTTTGTTGCTCATCTCATATTTTATGTTTTTATAATCTGAAGCACTTTGACTTGCCTGTTCAAGTAAACTTAACTTTTTATCCAACACTTTAGTTTAATTATATTTATTTGGAACAAATTCTGACATTTTTTAAAATTTTTTTTACATTTTAACAAATAGAACAACGAGGAAAAGTCCCCAAACTTCTTGTCAAATGTATTTGAATCATTCATTGCTCAACGTTTTCATGTTTTCAGCTTATCTATAAATTCAGTTCATGACATTTTAACTCCTAATCTGCACAATCTGTATGCAGGAATGGCTAAAGTAGCAAATATTTACTCATCTTTGATATATTTTACTCAAGTAAAAAGCTGTCCAAAAAATACTCAAGTACTGAGAAACAGATCAGAAAATCTGGTTTGATATTCAAGTTGTCGATTCAGACAATAAAGTAAATTCTGAAAGAAACTGAAAGAAATTTACACACATAAGAAATTAAAGCAGGAGAAACATTTCTTTAAATATGTTTTTTCTATATGAGATGTAGAGAACATAAACTACATTTGTGTCTCTGCTTTGGTTAAAACACATTTGCTCTTTATTCAATGGATAAAAAGGTTTTCCAAAATTGTACACAAATAAGAATATTATTATTTAACAATAATATTACTCCAAGTTAGAGTAAAGTCCAGTGAAAATGCTCCTGAAAGTATTTTTTTCCAAAAAGTTACTCAAGTAAATGTAACTAGTTACTTCCTCCCTCTGTGACCAATAACAAGCCCATTATTTATAGAGAAATTATTTATTTAAACTATAAATGGTCTAACATTACGCACCTACCCCGTTTTATAAAAGGTAAACATGTTGTTTGCAAATCTTTTAGTGTCTTAAAGATAATTAAAATCATTTTTATGTAATATAGAACAGAGAATGAATGAATGATTCCTGATATTCTTCTGGAAGATCTCAGGCTTTAGTTCAGCTGGTTTTGCCGTCGTCTTGTGGGAAAAGATTACATAACGTCTAAAACACGATAATCTCAGGAGGTCTGTGTTGTTTCATCACTGAAAACACAAAAAGACTCATTTTTTTTTAATTTTTTTAATGCAAAGCGATCTGATGACCTCCAATCAGATAATGATTTTAAAAACTCACAGCCTCTGTGTGTGTAACCTCTGAAGTGCTGCAGCAGCAAACCGCAGCTGCTTTCCCCCGACTGGTCGAGTGCAGGCATTGTTTCCATGGCGATGCCTCTGCTTCAGTCCGTCATGACGAAGCACCAGAGGCGGCGTACGGGGTTTACGCTTCCACCCCGTCTCTGGTTCTCACGCGCAAACACTCGTGAACGTGTGGAGAATCTGGAAGCAGCGTTGCAGCTTCAGTTACACACACACACACACACACACACACACACACACACACACACACACACAGATGAGCCGCAGCAACACACACCGATGATTCACACACGCAGGATAATGGCTCAGTTCATCACCATTTAGCAAAAAAATCCCCCTGTGCTTCTGTGTGTGATTGTCACACTCCTTTAATTCAGAGTTGAATGACGCACTGATTAAAACACACACACACCTGCCTCTACTACCTGTGCTCACACACACACACCTGCCTCTACTACCTGTGCTCACACACACACACCTGCCTCTACTACCTGTGCTCACACACACACACACACACACGCACACACACACACACCTCTACTACCTATGCTCACGCACACACACACACACACACACACACCTGCCTCTACTACCTGTGCTCACACACACACACACACACACACACACACACACACGCACACACACACACACCTCTACTACCTATGCTCACGCACACACACGCACACACACCTCTACTACCTATGCTCACGCACACACACACACACACACACACCTCTACTACCTATGCTCACGCACACACACACACACACACACACACCTGCCTCTACTACCTGTGCTCACACACGCACGCACACACACACACCTCTACTACCTGTGCTCACACACACACACACCTCCCTCTACTACCTGTGCTCACACACGCACACGCACGCACACGCACGCACACACACACACACACCTCTACTACCTGTGCTCACACACACACACACCTCCCTCTACTACCTGTGCTCACACACGCACGCACACACACACACACACACCTCTACTACCTGTGCTCACACACACACACACCTCCCTCTACTACCTGTGCTCACGCACGCACGCACACACACACACACACACACCTCCCTCTACTACCTGTGCTCACGCACGCACGCACACACACACTCACACACACCTGCCTCTACTACCTGTGCCCTAATATAAACCTTCACACACACACACACACACACACACACACACACCTGCCTCTACTACCTGTGCTCACGCACACACACACACACACACACCTGCCTCTACTACACACACATGCAGGTCAGGACAATTAACAAGACCAATGTTGCGCAACAAGTTTAATTATAGCTGACTGTGTAATTATGTGTGAATAAATTGAACCATCTTTAAGTATTTTTATTAAATATATCTGCGATGTAAATCTTATTTCTACACATATTTACATTCTGTCCTTAAGGATATTCCATCAGTGTCACTTTAAGATGTTCCTCTGGCATAATTTAATTAAATACATTTATTTAATTAGTTAAAATAAAAAAAAACTATTACATTTATAAATAAAATAAATCAATTTATTTAATAAATAAATGCAATAATTTGATTTATTTGAATAAATCAAATTTAGTACATAATCATTTATTCAATACTAAAATAAAATTATTAAAATCACTGTTATTTATCTAAATATATTGATTAAATGTATTTATGTGTGCTTATAAAAACAAAAACCAGCATTTCACTGAGAAGTGTCTCGTATAATGAGCTCAGCTGATGTTCCACCAGGTGTTTGCTAATTGCTGCTGGCTAGTTTGAAGGAGCAAAGCTGAATGGTTGCCACGGAGACCAACAGATTTCTCAAACATGCATGGAAGAATCAAGGCAACACTCCTGTTTTGTTTTTAATGAGAGAAAATCGTCATGTACCTCAAGATGGAAAACTGAAAGAAAAAAATGACCCCTTAAGGGTGCAGCCAATCGGCACCGAGGAAATAAATGTTGCTGTTTTAAAGGGAAAAATCTGACTTTTTTTCATTTCAGGGCTTGTGGAGAGAGTTGCTAGTTCAACCCCTTAACAATCGGGAGGATTTTGAAACGGCTCGTTTTCCAGACACCAAAAAACCTGAACTTGGTGCCAAAATCTGACTGACTGATTGCGGAAGCAGCAGAGACCCAGATGGAAGTACAAAAACAGGCAAAATGCTGACTGTGCAGAAAAGTTTAACCGGTACGAGACGTGCATCAAACTGAATAGCTCCAGTAATATGAGCAGCTTGTTGCGCCTGAGACTCGGGCCAAACGGGGGGATTTCTTAATTAACACGGCCGTTACTCCTGTTTTCCTCCTGCGGAGGGAAATGTTAATCGTTCACGTTAACATGTTGAGTTGCTTATTAAAACGCTGACACGGCCGCAAGCTGCATTCAGGTCGAATGCAGCACCGTGACCCTGTTGGCGAGAGCGTCAGCCCGAAGCGTGACATGTGCAAAAAAAGGCAGAAGAAGAAGAAGAGAGCGGACGGGAATACCGATTACATCGAGGGGAGAAGAAACGGAGGAAAAACGGAGCGTAGAAGTGATGGATGTCTGACGAGGGTTTAGAGGCGCAGTGAATAATTGTCAGTGATGATAAATGAGAAGAAAGAGGGATGAGGGACCAGAAAGTGGATGGATGGATGTTTAATATGAATGAATGAATAAAGGGGAAGAGGTGAAGGGTGACGGGAAGTGATGGATGGGGGAAAATAAAACGGGAAGTTCAGATGAACCGATGGACGGGATGCGTTCCTCTGAAGGACTTCAGGGAAAGACGGAGATTACAAAAAGGCAGCAGGGAGGAAAAGAGGAGGATTAGAAGAGAAAGGACTGAAGGAGAAGTGAAGGAGGATGAAATGAGGAGCTGAGGAAGAGAGGAAGGATTCTCCAGGATTTTAGGAGCGAGTCCGGCTCAGCTGGCGGTCTCCTCCTCCCAAACGCTGAATACCTTTCAGCTCTATATTTAGGCTGTTACACAACAAAGCATTGCATCATCGGCCAACGTTTTATCTGCTTTATTGGCTGGAATGTTCTGCAGCTCAGAACGCCTCATAAAGAGCTGCGGATATAAATAAAAACGTGTAATTAATCACCCTGTTAAAGGAAAAGTTGGATGACTTGCTGTCCTTGAAGCCGTCGTTTCTTGCTGGTGATGGTTTGGCCTTGATGTGTCAAGTTGGCTGCAGGTCTGTTGAAGTTTGATCTGCATTTAGTTCTCAACCCAAAACAAATCTACTGCTGAAACTTCACCTTAAGGGGTTTAAAAATGTATACAAAATACAGTAAATTCAAAATACGTGTCAAGTTTCAGGGCTTTATTTACTGGCGTAGGGTTTGAGCTTGTTTCCAATTCTGAAATTTGAGCAAATAAACATACATCTTGTATTCATTTGTAGAAAAGTTCATCTATATGTTGAAGATTTGAGTAAATTAAAGTGTTTCCATTGTGGAAGAAATGCTGCTGGCACAAATCTGGTAGTTATTGTGTTTTTTGCTTAAAGTCTGAATCTTTTTTGTAGTTCTGATTCAGTGCTTTCACTTCACACAAGCTGCATTTGACCTTAGAAATGTGCAAATTGGAATTATGAAAATAAATTAGTTTAATGGAAACATGGCAATTTTCTAAATTTTGGAAGATGAAGAGGTTTTTCAGCCGGATCAATTGTATTTAGCAAAACTCCAACGGAAACGGTTTATTTTTATGTCACGTGATCAACAGCTGGACTTTTCTACTGACGGAAATGACGAAGACGACGACAGGAAGTGGTAGCAGGATGATGGCACGACTTATTTTTAAACGATTTATCACGTCAACAAACTTGTAAATGTGGGATTTTCTTATTCATTGGAAATACAATAATGTCTTTTGACATTACCAGAATGTCTCCAAAGTTTTGCGCACATTTGTAAAAGAAGCACAGATATTGTGAGAAACATTGAAATAGTTTTTGTGTTTTTCTCTCTTATTATTATATTTTTATTTCCTTGTCAAAAAGAAGCACGCCAGTCTTGAGATGTAGTTTTTATTGAACAGTAACGTTAACCAACGCATCAAATCAAATGTTTTACATCTGGGATCCTTTCTGCAGCAGATAAATGTGAAATTATACACAGAAATTATGAATGTTGTGTGCAAAACGTGTTAAAGTTTTAAAACTAGTTATAATTCCATGAAAATGTGGAGGAATTGGATTATTTTACTCTTAATGAATTGCTCTTTTATTTTCAGGGTCTGAAAACACACGTACTTATTGTCTATAAGTCACTTTTCAGCTGATTAAAACCATTTTTAAGGACAGGCGTTTTAATAAAACCCATTAAAGTCTCTGCTTTACTAGCTGACATTAAAACTTAAAGCCTTTTGCAGACATTAGAGTCGAACAATCAGGCAGTAAAAGTCTCATCGCTGTTGATTTTATTCCCTTTAATATGCTTTGACTCCAGAAGAACAAACAGAATTTGTTACTGGCTACAAATCGCGGTGAATTCCCTGAATCCGTCGTTCCCGACGTCTTCAGATCGCTTCACCTGCAGCTCTTTGATGCTTCAGCGGCTCAGATTGTTGCTCCAAGCAGAAATTACCGGCCGTCTTTGATGTGCGCCTGCAATCATCTCAAGTCTTCTCGCTAATGGCTTTTCATCCTAATCGCCATAGAGACCGTATCCGGTGCGTTTAGCGACGATGTAGCTGGTTCTGCTCAGACTGACCTGTGTGCGAGCATCTGAAGGGGTTTATTACCTTTTATTAAAAAAGTTGCTTGATGATTTGACTTTTTTATTTCAACTTTTATCTGCAAAATTTTCTAAACCAAAAGATAAAAATGAACAAAGACATGTGAAAGTGAGATGAAAGCTTCAAACGGGTTAAATATTTGCTTTAAATTTAGTCTCTTTATGCATTTAAAATGCTTTTTAAAAGAAAAATTCCCCAGAGGAAGAGATATAAAATATAATTACTGTGCCCTTCTGGCCCCTTCTGGCTCTGCGCCTCCTTTAATTGTCCAAACGGACTCTTCATGTTCTTCATGTTCTGCTCGTAATGACGAAACTCCAAACTATTTAATGTTGCGACTCATTAAACGTCTCCTTCGTCCATCTGCAGCTCAAACCTTCATCGAATCCCAGAACCAGCAGAAACTCCTTCAGTTGTTCTGGCTGCTAAAAGATTAAACTCTAAACTCATTTTAGTAAAAAAATAAATAAGTTAATCAGTGAATTATGTTTCAGTTTTGTCCTATTGGGTGAAATTTCCTGCCGGCTCACCTGATTGTAATTTGGAGCTCTCTCATTAACCGGCTTTTCCTGCCACTTCCGCTGATTACATTAAATCGGCTTAAATCGCTTTTGGAGCAGGATCAGTGAGTGTGGCTCTGCAAAAGATTCAATAATAAAAATGCAACATTTATTTCTTCCCTGAGTCTTTAAAATACCTTCATAAAAAGCCTTAAAAACTTCAGGTCAGAACCACCTCAGAAGACTAAAGTTTGGTTATTCTTTCCTGTCATTTATATATTAATTTGCTAAAATGTGGTTTCTGTTCCTGAGCATAAAATGGAGACGGTGAGGCAGAGATGAACCGAGGCAGTTGGAAGGAAAACAACCAGCGGGGACGGAGTGATGGAGTGGAGGCAGAGCAGCTGAGATTAATAAACTACGAGGTAAAAAAAGAGAAAACGCCGAGGAGAGCAAGTCATGAGGAACAAGGAAGTGATGATTCTTTAAACCAGCTGCAGGCAGGATGAGGGTCTAAACCCAAAACTGATGCATTTTTACAGTAACAGAAAATTTACCAAAAATCTGCAGGGATCCTTTTGGTTTTTCTGTTTTGATTGTTTTTAGATTATTTAGTTTGTTGATAAACTGAGAGATTTGAACATGGGTGATTCTTTTCAAAACCTGCAGGATAAAATAGTTTTTGTTCCTGTTTATATGCTCAAATGGACATTAAGGTTTTTCACATATTTTGTTCTGACTAAAACAAAGTCTAACCAAGTAATTTTGGTAGTTTCTACTGCAAACATCTTGGTACATTTGAAATAAGACAAAACTTAGTTACAAGTAACTTTAGAGCAGAAAATATGAGCTTATTTTAAGTCCTTCATGTGGATAAAAAGTGTTGGTTCCAGTTCAGTTACAACATGGGAAAAATGTCTTGTTATAAGTGAAATAATCTGCCAAAAGAACCAGTACTTTTCATTATTATCCCATTTCCTGCTCAAAAGTTACGCTGTTTCCAGCGTACTAAGATATTTGCATTAGAAACTCGAACAAAAATACTTTAAGATTCCATTTTTGCATCGAAGTTTGCATTTTTCCTTAAGTTTATAGAAACCATAACAGATTAATGGCTTTTCTTTAGTCTGAAGGACAACAGAGCTGAGATCATTTTTGTTTTTGCTTCTTGTTGAGCAAAACTTCCACTAAAAGAATCACAACTCCACAAAAAAAAGTATTTAGCCACAAACCTTCCAGAAAGCACTAGACATGCTGCTCTAGCAGTTTTCTAGTCCCTGATATTTAATTTAATTCCTCTGAGACCTGCTGCTTAGTTTCTAGGAAGAAATTGATTTCAATCTCATGCATTTTTGTTTAAGATGAATGAGCGACTGCAGGAGTTACTAAACAGAGAAGGCAGGAGGACAAAGATGGAGGAGCGTGGAGGAATGAAATGTTAAAGGATGAGTGATGAGACGGAGAACCTCCTACGTGAAATAAAAAGCAGCGGCTTTCAAACTTCTGCTTTTGTCTCATTACGCTGCAGCTTTTACTTCAACGCTTCCCGCTTCTGTTCGGCTTTTACATCTTTATTTAATAGCTTTTAATGATGCGCATATTCAATTAAAAAGCAGTTTTAGATCACTTTAAATGAGACTAACCGAACGTTTCCAGCCTCTTCGATCAAATCTAGAACAAACGTTAAAATCAAGCCGCTGGATGAAAGTAAAATGAAGAAGATGAGGTGAGTTTTTTCCTCCAGCTGCACCCTGGACTCTGGTTCGCTTTGCGCAGAGCAGCAGGAAGGAGCTCTGCAGGAAGTCAGCTCAACCAGCTTGTGGTTAACGCACTCGGGGCCAAGTCTATCAAACCTTTACCAGCTGATAGGCGTATCGTTAAATCTCCTGCGGTATCGAGCGGCTTTACAGCAGCTCCTGTTGTTGGTCTACCGGTGAGCTTCTCCTCATGCGTTTCATTTGGCTGGAGGATGGTATTGCTGCAGTCGCATTTAAACGCTGCGGTTGCTGCAGTCGCGTGTTTAAACGCTGCGGTTGCTGCAGTCGCGTTTAAACGCTGCGGTTGCTGCAGTCGCGTTTAAACGCTGCGGTTGCTGCAGTCGCGTTTAAACGCTGCGGTTGCTGCAGTCGCGTTTAAACGCTGCGGTTGCTGCAGTCGCGTTTAAACGCTGCGGTTGCTGCAGTCGCGTTTAAACGCTGCGGTTGCTGCAGTCGTATTTAAACGCTGCGGTTGCTGCAGTCGCGTTTAAACGCCGCGGTCGATGCAGTCGCGTTTAAACGCCGCGCTTGCTGCAGTCGCGTTTAAACGCCGCGCTTGCTGCAGTCGCGTTTAAACGCCGCGCTTGCTGCAGTCGCGTTTAAACGCCGCGCTTGCTGCAGTCGCGTTTAAACGCCGCGCTTGCTGCAGTCGCATTTAAACACTGCGGATTCATCAGAGGAAACGTTGCTGTGGTTCTGAACTGCAGACATGGACAGATGTACCGTTTCTAATGGTAAACGTGTATAAAAACCTTTTAAACAAGTTAATCTTTTATTGCAGAATCAATAATCTCACTGTAAAAAGTCTTTGATTACAAAGTTACATTTATTATTTGGCATGGCTCTGTAGCTACATTTTTGCAAGGTTTTTCAAAAATTGCTGTGTTTCCATTGTGTGAATTATTCCCATAATTCCAATTTGTACAATTATATGGTCAATGTAAGCACAGCTACTGTTAGCGATGAAAGTTTTTCATTAGCTGTGTTTCTATTAGAAATGTGCGTAAAACTGTAAATATTAGGCTAATGTTGGAAAAAATACAGTTTGGTGTAACTGCTGCGTTTCCATTAAATTAGAAACAAATAAAATCTCATAAGTTTGTTCACATAATAAGTCATTAAACATGCAGTGACATCATTCTTTTACCACTTCCTGTCGTCGTCTTTGCGGTTTCCAGCAGCAGTAACATCAGGTTGTTGATCACAACTCCTGATCAAGAAACTCGTGTTTCCGTTGCAGTTTTGAGAAATACACAAAAATACACGACTAGACAATCATCTCATCCTAACGCAAAAACTTTTAATAGAAAAATGTGAATTTTTCTACCTATAATTCTGGCAATTAATCAATAAATCCGACTTTAAAAAGTGGCACATTCTGCAGTTGTTTCATTTAACCACTTAAGCCATTTTTATGCACAATAAATACATTAAAAGATGCATTACCTTTAATTAAAACAAGCTGACTCACTGCATGTAACACAGCAACATCCTTTAGTGCTCATTTGTTGCAAAGGGCAACGTTGGTGCAAATTTATTTTCATGATTCTAATTTGCACTAACGTTGCAACAAATGATCACTAAAGGATGTTGTTGTGTTATAAGCAGTGAATTAGCTTATTTTAACTAAAGGCAATGCATCTTTTAATGTATTTCTAATATTGCTCAAAATAAGTTCAGGTGGTTTAAGGAAAAATCTGCAGAATGTGACAATTTTTTATATGATTCGTCGATTAGTTGGTTGGAGCCCTAATTTGCACATAAAATGTTTGGGAAATAGAAATTACAGGCAGGTTTGAATCTGCTAGAAGTCGGATCATTTTGATGTCCTGATGAATAAAACTTTGCCCTTGAAAGAGTTTTTGCTTTGTATTTTCAATGAGATTCAGCTTTTCCTCTGGTAACAGAATCGCTCAAAACCTGAGCTGCGTCGTGTCTGAGAGAATTAAAAACAAAACGTCTCACTGTGTCTCTGGAATGTCGTCTGGATTTGGAGAAACGTTCCCTCCTGCTGCGGCTCTTACTTCCTGTTTGTGTGCCACTCCGGCGAGCGGCGCTGGGCTCTGCTGAGTGAGTGGCTGCGGGTCGCCGCTGGCAGCGCCGACTCCCATCAACACCTCAGAGGAGGAACAAATGTCAGCATGTTGCTGTCAGCAGATATCCGTCTCCTCCACCTTCACCTTGTGTAGCTGCAGCAATCTGCTCCACTTGTCACTGACCTGCTGCATTTATTTATCAGCTGCATGTCATGTCGCTGCCTGTCACACACCGGAGTTTCTTCTTCTTTTAGTTTCTCTGGTCATGCTGCTTTCTCAGCTTGTTTGGGGTAAAAGTGCTTAGAAACATTGTAGCTGCGTTTCCATACAAATGTGTGGAAAACTTTGTCAACATTTCCGCTGATGTTGATAAAACACAATTTAGCAGTTGTTCTATTATTCAAGAAAAGCAAATAAAATGATGCATGAATAAGTTTGCTCACATAAGACTCTAAAAAACCTGTTACAGTCTCATCATCCAACCACTTCCTGTCGTCTTCTTTGTCGTTTCTGCCTGTAGTAACATTCAGTTGTTGATCACAGGAGTCGAGAAGCAAAAAAAGTTGAAACATTGCAGTTTTTGCAATGTCTTAACCGCCTCATTCTCGTGTGAAAATGTATTAGAAAGACTTGAGTTTTTTTCAGATATTGACATGACAGATGCATCAAGCACGTTTATTTTTGCAGTTTTATGGATAATGGAAACGCACCTCGTGTTTTCGGTTCATGTTGCATTCTCAGATAGTTTGGAGTAAATGTGTGTTTGTTTGTTTTTTAGCTATGTTTCCATTACAAATGTACGGAAATCTTTTTTGACATTCCCGCTAATGCCAAAAAAACAATTTTGCAGTTTATTCATTTCCATTAAATTAGAAACAGAATTAGAATCATATGTGAATAAGCCTGTTCATGTGATAAGCTGCTAAAAAACATGCAGCTCCATCATCATCCAACCACTTCCTGTCGTCTTTTTCATCATTTCCGCCAGTAGTAACAGACGACTGTTACAAAAAAAAGTGTTTGTATTGCAGTTTTACAAAATACTTTTATTCTGATGTTGTCACAAAAACACCTCCTCCTCCCTTAAACACTTTGTATCCAGAAAAGAATATTTAGCAAATTTATTTTCATATTTCTAATTTGTGCAAATGAACGGAAACGCAGCTACATGCATTATTTGGTGAGAAAAAGCATAAATAAACTACACAACATTTTCCGTTGCAGTTTTACTTAAAAATGCAGTAATTACCACACCTGGCCCACAGGTGTCGCTAGACAGGACTCTCTTCCAGACTGCTGTCATGAATGAATTGAGGTTAAAAGTGTTTATTTAAATCACTTTCCTGTTATTGTGAATATCAGGAGCATAATTCCTGAAATGTCTGTGACTCTGCTGACCTGCTGTGGGGAAGTGAGCGCTCTTCCTCCCAGCCGAGGTTCAAAGCCGCCAGAATGCCGTTGAGCAAAACTCTCTGCTGTAAACACGACGCGCAGACAGCCGGGGCAGTTTGCATATCGCTGTTGCATCACACCAACACATTCATGTGCGCATGATGGGGAGGTCTCTGCTTGACCTACTTCCTCTGAAGGAGTTGGGGAAATACGACAGCGTTGGATCTTTGCTGCGAGGAGTTTTTGAAATGCAAAGTCGGAGGCGGATTTTGACGGGAAAATATTGTTTACTAATTAAAACGGACGGTTTGAGACGGGAAGTTTGTTGCTCCGAAAGGCTTTTGTGTCCTGGCATTTTGGCAAAAATGAATCTAAACTGGAGTAAACTCTGCGTTCACTTCTGGAGTTTTCTAAGATAAACACATTAAAACTATTTTGTTTTTTTAGAGAAGTTTACCATCAGTATGCTAAATTAAAATGAGCTCTATAATTTCCATTCTGATTATTATTATTTTTTTGTTTACAATATCCATTTTATTCATTGTTTTGGTTGTTTGTGCTTTTTATTTGCTGTTTTTGAACATTTTCTTTTATTTTTAAAAAAATATATCTTCCAGTCCCAACGTCAAGTGTTCTTTACGAAATTAAAGTTTATTGTTCTTTGTTAGGAAGTACTGGCATATATATATACTTGAAAATGGTCTCAAAACAACAATATTATTGTTGATCACAATCGTGACGGACCTAATTATATTATAATTTAATAATATTGCAATATTTTTCTCACTGTATTTAAATATGCAATACATTTCCAGTAAAACTTGAAATCATGTCCTTGTGTTTCAAGAAAAGCTGTCGGGTTTTTGAAGAATGTCTGAATGAAAAACAAATTCAAATACAAAGTGAAAAATATTTTCTCCTTATGTTTAATTTTTTACGCTGCCTCATCTAATATGTTCAACATATAAACTGTAGGGAACCATTAAGAAACGGCTCTGCTGAGTGAAAACATGCTTCATAAGTTAGAAGGTAAAAGGAAACAGTCGGTGGAGAATCACTGAGATTTGATTTTATTGCAAACGGAATCGACGAGCCGAATCGGAGCGGATGTGACTTTTACGGAGAATTGAGGTCAAGATGGAGAGTTTTTATACGGCAGGAACAGAAATGACATTCAGAAATTAGAGCAGAAAATCTGACGGAAGCGCCGAGCGAAACCTGGAAGTGTTCTGGCTAGAAAGTGATATCTGAGTGAGGAAGATGAGAAGAAGAAGAGGGACAGAAGAGGGTTTTTTATTATTATTGTTACAAAAAGCAGGTGGAAGTCGGGTACGTTGTTCAAGAAACTACCCAATTAGATCAACATGGAGGGCAATAAGGAAGGAAAGCCAAGAGAGCAGCTGTCCAGACTGGTGAAGTAACTTCTGCAAGTCCAAATAGAAAAGGAAAAGTGTGGAGAAAGAGAGAAACGATGGAATAAAGATAAGGCAGGACTTTATCTGCAATGCTGTAGGCCGGTCTGTGGAGCATTTTAAAGCAGTCAGCACAAAATCTGCCTCACTTTGCAGATTCACACCTCATCTGCATTCCAGCAGCTCCTCGTCCGACACGCTGCAGGATTAATGGCATCCATTCACCCAAATCTCACCCACATAATGTAAACATTAACAAACCAGCAGCAGCAGCACAGATCGCCACCGTTTCTACAGAGTCCTGCAGGATAAAGCAGGAAATATCATCACTGCCACATTCCTCCATGCATCAGCTGGAAAAAAGCATCACAACTCTTGTATATTATAATTAAACACCAGAATAAAAAACTGAACAAGGGAATTTAAAGTAAATACAGTGGAAAAAATTATATTCATCTTAAAATAAAAGGCTAAATTAAAAGTATCAAAGTGTTTCTAACCCCTTAACTGTCGTGGACCTTTTAACCAACATGTCTGTCATGATTGAAAAGGTTGCTTGACGATAAATTTTCCCAGAAATCATTGCAACAAATGATACGCAGTGACCTACTTGATCCTGGAAGTAAACATTTTAAAAATCGGTAAACTTTAACTTAAAAAACGGCCAACGTCTACGTAAACATGAAAATGGAAAGTTAATGCCTTCGAAGAATAATAATCTGAGAAAACAGGCAAAACAATGGGAGAAACAAAATCTGATTTTAAATTCAGATTTCTTACTTTTCTTTAGTAAGGACACAAAAGCCTATTTTTTTGTTTACAATATCCATTTTATTTATTGTTTTGGTTGTTTGTGCTTTTTATTTGCTGTTTTTGAACATTTTCTTTTATTTTGGAAATTTTTAAAGTCAAATTTCCAGTCCAGAAATTTGACTTTAAAAATAATATTAATAAAACTCACAGTGTTTGCTTTGTGTTTTTTTTTTTTTTACACAATTTTATGAAAAGCAGCAAAATGCTGAATTGTTCATGGTTAATTATGATGAAACGGTGGGATATTTAGATTCTCCCAGGGCTTTAGGCACAGCAGTAACCCAACAACAGGACGTTGATATCATATTTAAACCTCTGCAGGGTCAGAACGGCCCGCTGGCCTCACAGATGAACTGCAGCAGCTTTTCCAGCCGGCCGCAGCCATAACGGGGAACACAAGCAGGTCAGGCAGTTCTCGGAGCGAGCCGGGTCCACTTAGCGCATCGCGCTGTGTTTTATCCACTTCGCTTCGTTCTGCCGCCGCAGCCCAAGGTCATCCTGGCCCGGAGGCAAATCGGCACAAATGAATCAAAAGCAGGAACGTCAGGTCAGCGCTCACAAACACGTTTTCTGCTCTGTGAGTCAAATCCAAACCAGATGTTACCAAACTATCTGTGGCCCAAACATCGGGCCAGGATAATTCTGCAGAATATGTCAAGAAACATCAACTTTTATTATGTTTTTTTATTCACTTTATAACAGTTAATGCATTAATTTTGTGTAAATGCTGCCGCGTTTTACTTCTGTGGTGGAACATTTTATTACCAGATAACATTTTCATTTTGACTAAAATGTGTAATATTTACTTTAATCTCATGCAATGCAATGTTATTTTATTAACACAGTTTTTACGGGGGGGGTTTTTTTGTCATAAACTTTAATTTCTTGTTAGCTTGACAAGCTAAGATGAATTTGACTGGCAGTCAGTCAGAAAACGAGCATCAGAAATAACATTTTATAAGTTTAACTTTAATTTTGTTAAAAAATTGAACAATTTTAAAACTTTTTGCATCGTTTTTCTCATCTTCCCTCCAACTTCCTGCGGCCCACACATCACCCTTTAGTGGCCCCCAGGGGCCTGCGATCCCCACTTTGATAACCTCTGATCCAAACAGCCTTCTTATTTAAAAAAGGAAGAATAATGGTGATCTCAAAACCGTCTGTGTTTTGCAGCTCCTGCCTCTGAGTAATCACTGGTAACACTTCTACTCCTTCAGCGAGTCAGTCATTTTTAGTGCACTTGACATCGGTGGTATCTGGAGGCAATAATTTGTCTGTCAGCCGCTGATAAAGGCGGAGCTGACAGCGGAGACGTTCTCTTTCTTCTTTCTACAAACTTGATCCTCTGATGAATAGATCTTTGATTTGCAACGACTCGAGCCGGCGCGCAGATAACCTGACAGCTGGTCATTCAGGGGAGTTCTCCCGGCTCCGATTTGGGATTCAGTGGATGTGAGTGTTGGAGAGTGTGTGAGAGTGTGTGTGTGTGTGTGTGTGTGTGTTCATGTGTGTGTGTGTGTGTGTGTGTGTGTGTGTGTGTGTGTGTGTGTGTGTGTGTGTGTGTGTGTGTGTGTGTGTGTGTGTGTCTCTCCCCGGCAGTGATTTGTCACTCTTCTTCAAAGAGGCAAACTGTGCTTGAACTTGACAGGATGAAGAGCTACAAGTGTCTGCGGCCGCAGTGTGGGTGTGAGCCTGTAGCCTCTGCGGGGTGGAAATGTTTGGGTTCTTCATGAGGGCAGGGAGACGGTTCGGATTTATTTATTTTTTATGCATTAATTTAATTTGCTAATGATTGAAACTCTCTAAGGTTACGTTCACACTGCAGCCTGAAGTGGCCCAAATCCAAGTTTTTGTGAAATAATTTTTTTTTTGCACATTTCCAAATATGCATATTGTATGTGATCTCCTGTGTGGACTGCAAGCGAGCAGAAAGTGTCCCGCATGCGCAGTAGAGGGCGCAATAACGTCACACACAGAGCATGCTCATTGTTTTGTCAACAGCCATAAAAAAAATAAACAGTGCTCCGTGTTTGCGGAAGTAAGCATGAATGCTAACGGTGGAGCATAGCTTACGATTTTAAAGTTGCTCTCTAACCGGAGCAGCACATCAACAAACTTAAACCTCGCTGTCGTCCGCCATATTTGTTGTTTTTCTTCCCGCTCGCACAGAATAGCGACGTTTGTCGAATATAACAACGACGCTCAGGCCAGTGCAGATTTAAAAAGATCAGAAAGGCATCGGATTTAGAACCACATATCCAAGTGGCCTGGGTCGCTTTTGAAAAAATTTTATCTGTTTTTGTTCAGACTGTCAAAAAAAAGGTCGGATACAGGTTGCACTGAGGTCACTTCAGGCTGAACGTTGTCTTACCGTCAGCTGGACGATAAATCAATAGCGGATATTGCGATTCAGCAAATATGAATAGATAATACTTCTGATATTATATTCAACATTTTCACTGAACTCCGCTCCAAACCCGCACAGCATTCTGGGCACAGCATTCAGCTAAGCAAGAAGACTCACTCACTCTTTGGTTACCTAGCAACAACTTCCCCGAGTAACTTCTGGTTACCTAGCAACAACCTGTTAAGTAACTTTTATAGCAGCAGTTTAAGTCCCGCCTCTGTGCCTCATAACTGCTTAAACATTAAAAGCAATGTTGTGGAGAGAAAATTGGATAAAACGGGAAAAGTCATGACAGTTTGGCAGCATTTAAAATATTTAAAACAAAAAGCTAATCAATAATTAATATCAGCCGTTTCAAACTCAAAGGCCAAATTCGCCCCACCATGAAACCTTCAAGATAATATTCATGTGCTTAAATATTATATTAAAAATAAAATCAAAGCAGTTTTTATCTGTTTGGTGCCAAATAACATCAATCAGTCCCTCCAGTTTTTTTTTTTGAAGTTCTATAATTGCGCAAATTCACACAAATTAAACTAATTCCTGCATTATCTTTGCATTTTTTTTGACTCTTTAAACAAGTGAGAATTAAAAAAAATCTGAATTTTGAGATTATTTTCAGTGGCTCTAATTCGGTTTTTATAGCAAATGTTCTTCAAAAATTATCAAAAATACTAACTCCCTCCTGCAGGTGGCAGTATATTTTACTTCTACTAAACTGCCTGCTCAGTCTTACTTGATCTAAAGTTGTAGTCCATGATTATTATGGACAGTAACAAAAAGCCACACTTACTGTCTTACATAAGAGCAAATATTGCAAAATTAAATGCAAATATTTCTGCATTAACACAAAAATCTGTAATTTTGTTAGTAGAAAATAAAACAAAAAAAACAATCGCGTAATCCTGGAGGGATTGATCAATATGAAAAGATGTTAAAATCTTAAGAACTTATCGATATGTTAAATCTTAGTTAATGGGTTTTATCGATACATTCTGGCCTTCTCGGACCTCTCGGACTCCACGCTCTAACCGAACTCAATGTTTGGGACTTTCACATCTCGGCTCAGCAACTGATCTCTTAATACAGACGACGTCGTGGTAAAGAAGTGAAAGGAAGCGCTTTTCACTTACCAGTCGGCTACATTCGTGCGGTCTGAGCGTCGGGTTTCGACTGGAATAAAGAATGAAATGCGAACGCAAGCGGCTAAAATGAGTTTTCACTGCAGGGAGGATCGGTTCAATCTGAGGCGCAGCGCTGCGAGAAGGAATCTGCCCCTGATGGATTCACCTGAGTGAAGTCCCCCCACCCCCACCTTCTTCAAATCAGAGCAAATTGGTGTCAAACGTTTGTGCTGATTTGTGCAGCAAAAAGTTTCGTTTGTGCCGCTATCATTTTAAAGATATAAAGAAATGTTTCTAGAGGTCATCCAAGGTCAACCACCCCCCTCCACCTTCTTCACACCAGACAAAATGGGTGTCAATCAACTCGGCTACATTTGTGCTGGTTTGTGCAGCAAGAAATTTTTGTTTGTGCTGCTTTGGCTTTGAAGATATTAATGAAAGTGTAAAGGTCAAAAGGTCAACCAGCCCCTCAACTTTTATGAAATACAACTTTCTTTAAATCTTTAAAATGATGGCGGCACAAACGAAAATTTTTGCTGCACAAACGTAGCACAAACGTTTGACATTAATTTTGTTTGATTTCATAAAACTTGAGGGGCTGGTTGACCGTTTGACCTTTACACTTTCATTAATATCTTCAAAGCCAAAGCAGCACAAACGAAGATTTTTTCTGCACAAACCAGCACAAACGTAGAGGAGTTGATTGACACCCATTTTGTCTGATTTGAAGAAGGTGGAGGGGGGTGGTTGACCTTGGATGACCTCTAGAAACATGATAAAAATGATAGCGGCACAAACGAAAATTTTTGCTGCACAAACGTTTGACACCCATTTTGTCTGATTTGAAGAAGGTGGGGGGCCAACTTCACTCAGGTGATGGATTCTTCTTCAGTTTTTACTTTTTTTTTTTTTGACTCACTTGCATGTTTCAAGTTCGTCAGACGAACTTTAATATCAAAGATAACCTGAGTAAATACAAAAGGCACCTTTTATGATTTTGTTTCCAAACTAACCTGTGAGAAAGTAATCCCTCCTTAACTTTATAAGGAATATTTTACCCAATTTTATTGTTTCAACTGAGCTAACACTAGTTAATAATGCAAATACCTTAGTACACATGAGATAAGACAAAACTAAATTACAAGTAACTTTTTAACAAGATATAAGAGCTTATAATGAGTAATTACTAAAAAGTACTACTACTTCCACTGGCAGATTCTTTTGTTTTGTTGTGATATAATCTGCAAGTGGAACCAGTACTTTTTATGAGTTTTAGTTAAAATGAGCACATATTTACTGTTAGAAAAATAACTTGTAAATTAATTTTGTCTTGTTTAAAGTGTTTATCCATCCATCCATCCATCCATCCATTATCTTCCGCTTATCCGGGGTCGGGTCGCGGGGGCAGCAGCTTCAGAAGGGAGGCCCAGACTTCCCTCTCTCCAGCCACTTCTTCCAGCTCCTCCGGGTGAATCCCAAGGCGTTCCCAGGCCAGCCGAGAGACGTAATCCTCCAGCATGTCCTGGGTCTTCCCGAGGCCTCCTCCGGTGGGACATGAACACATCACCAGGGAGGCGTCCAGGAGGCATCCTGACAGATGCCCGAGCCTCAACTGGCTCCTCGACGTGGAGGAGGCAGCTCTACTCTGAGTCCCTCCCGGATGACCGAGCTTCTCACCCTATCTCTAAGGGAGAGCCCAGCCACCCTGCGGAGGAAACCCATTTCAGCCGCTTGTACCCGTGATCTCGTTCTTTCAGTCATGACCAAAGCTCATGACCATAGATGAGGGTGGGAACGTAGAGATGTTTTATTTAGAAATTAGACCAAAAATAGTTGGTAAGGTTTTGTTTTTGCAGTGAAACCAGAGGCTGTCAAACACCTGGTAAAAAACGTTTCAGCAAAACATTGGATCTTCTTTTAAGTTAATTCTTTAATGTTAAAATTATTAGTTTCACTGGAACATTATTTCACTTATATCAAGATATTTTTACAGCGTTATAGTAGAATCTCTTAAATGTTTCCTTAATAAGCAGCAGTTTCTGAAAACACGTTGAACATCAAAACAAGCATCATAAAGCTGCGTCACTTTGAACGAACTGAACCGTCGTGGTTTTTCTCTTTCGTTTTCCCTCAGCTGATTTGTAAATTTGCCGTTCATGTAGCGTACCATCCCAAAAATCAAAAGGAATCAGAGGAGTCTCTTTCCATTCCTCGTGTTTTAACCAGCAGAGTCTCTGAAGAATGACTCTGCTGCCTCGAACATAAAGCAATTACAGCCTCGTTGAGATGCAGATCTGTGTCGTAACAGATTCAATTTTCTCCAGCGGTCCGAGTCCCTGACTCAGATCTGTGGCGTTAACATTTCCGTCATCGTCTGTGAGATTCTGTTCACGGTGAGGCTGCACTCTGGCCACCATCTGCAACGCCGCTGCTCTCTCTTAAAACCACGGCTGTTCAACGATTAGGGGTCGTAACTGCAGTAGAAATTCATAACTAGATCTGTGGTTTAGATGACCTCAGCTGAGTTAGAAAGAAGTTTGGACCATTTATCTGAGCTAACTGCCAGTCTTACCACGGCCTAGACAAAGTACTGAAAACCTGCTGTGTGTTTAATGCAAAGAAAGAGAAAATATGGACATTTTAATACATATTTCACTATTTTTCTACAGTGAAATCAGATCCACATGAGGTGGTTCTGATGTCTTAATTGATCCAGATGTTAAACGAAGCTGCTTAGACGTCCAGAAAGTTCATGTTTTTTTAGTATGTGGGAAAGGCCACGCCCCCTAACTCTACGTTTACACTCACACATGAAAATGGCTGCAAATCGATGCGCAATTATGCAACCGTACGTCTTTGAACAGCAGAAGTGGAGCCTTCTGCACAACCAACAAGAATGCAGCCAGTGTTTTCTCAGTAGTGAGTCAACAACAAAACACTTTTTGTCTGTCTTTTCCAGCAGCCATTGTACAGCGCAAACCACCTGACCAAACGTGCTCAAACTCTGCTTGGGTTGCTAGGTGACGGCCTGGGGTTGCTAGGTAACGGAGCAGTGCGACTCAACAATTGGGAGGTTTTTGAAATGACTCACCAAAAAACATTAACTTATTACCAGAAATGTTTAGGTGGTTCTTTTAAGCACCTGGGTTGTTTTTAGAAGCACTTGAGAACCAAATGGAAGTACAAAAATGCAGGAAATGTAAATTTTGGCATGATACGTCTATTTAATATTTAATAGAAAACAGCTCTTGGTAAACCTGGATTGTTTCTTGCCGGTTGACCATTAAAACCTTAAACTGTTATTAAAAACCTTCTACTTAAACACCGTCAGTCTCATCAGACTTTAATGAAAAAAAGTGTGCGTCGGTTACCAGCTGACACAAAATAAACTTCCAGCTACACAAAGAATGATTATTGCAGCTGCTACGAGACGATCGATAAAGATGAGCAGGAGGAAGAGGCAATAAAAGGGTTTGTAAAATCGTGCTCACATAATCCCAGGGAATAACTTGTGACTTTGGTTCCCGTCCTGCAGAGAGAACAGCTGGAATCGAACACCTGCGCAGACTGCAGTCTGTCTAATGACTGCAGCTAATGACACTCGGATGTAAAACAAGCTCAGAGCTTTTCTTTTGATAAGAACAGTTTCCCCCCACCCCCCACCCCCCCACCGGATTTCGGAACAACGGCATACTTTAATTAGGCCCTCTCTCACCCCAGCATCACACATGCAGATTGCTTCATTGTGTTCTTTTCTTCATCGGCGTTCGGTGCGACTGCGTCCCACTGATGTAAAATTAATGCCGCGCTGCGCTGGAGAGTGTAGAAAGTGCATCGTCTGCCTTGAACGCTGCTTCACAAAATAAACAAATACGGGGTAATTATGGCGCAGTGAGTTAATGTGTGTTAAGTCTTGAACAAATAAAGACACACACACACACACACACACAAATGTGCAAACAAGAGGAGCTGCGCCCTGCGTTATCCTGCGGTTTATGGGGATTACATGTAATAAGTGGAGACGGTGTCGGTGTGGGAGGAGACGTGTCTGCTCTCTGTATGCTGACTGTTGATTTGACTCGACGTACAGACACACATTTGCTTCCTGTCAGCTTTTGACGAGATTATACATAATACAGAAGGAAGCAGCGGCCTGCCCCGACATGTTCAAACACCTCCGTCACATATTAAGGTTCAGGAAATGGCTGGAAACCTGCAGGTTTTCTTTCATGTTTGCGGCAGTTTGCAACCATTTGAATCGTTTTTAATTGTAAATATCCTGGGTCTTGGCATTGCAAATAGACATGCACGTTTTGTTTTTGATTTAACCAATTTAACACTTTCCTCTGGACTGAAGTACACCGTTTATATATGACAATGTTGCCCTTACATTACTTTTATTCTTTATTCTGTTCTTATTTGTGATATATTCCGTCTCTGCATGAATCTCCTTGCTTTGATTTCCTGCCAACTTACAAAGATTTCCACATTTTGGGACAATAAATCATGTTTATGTTCTTCTATTTTGCACATGCAGTTCTGGAAAAAATGAAACGCCCTCTGCACTGATCCCCATTGAAAACCTCCTGGTTATTCCACCAAATAATGATTTTTGAGAAAACATCAGTGCTGTTGTTTCTAAATGAATATACACTTGTTTTCTTTGCATAATTTTAGGTCTGAGAGCGTGGCATCTTTTTCGTTATTTTGATCGTTTCTCATTTTCTGTTACATTTTTGCGTGGAATTTCATTGACATGTTGTCAGTAGATCATAGCATAAAAAGAATAATGTTCATTTTGCTCAAACATAAACCTGTAAAGAGTCAAATCAGAGAAACTGATCATTTTAAGTGATCTTTTAATTTTTTACAGAGCTGCATATATGTGTGTGTATGCGTGGACACGTGTGTGTGTGTGTAGGTGTGTGTCTGTGTGTAAGCAGGGATTCAATAACATTTTATTAAATGTTCTGAATAGATTTTTTTTATTCCCGCCCTTGTTCTACTGCCGCCCTGGGCAGCCGCCCAGATCAACATTCTCTCCTTTCTGGGTTTTAAGTTTTAACCGTTTCTTCTTTTCTCTCCTTCTTTTTCTCCAGACTGTCCAGATGAATCCAATGACACAGCTGTACTACAAAAAGGTGAGTTAAAAACGCCGGCAATAATAACAACGAAACAGAAACATTTTGTTTTAAAATAATTATATTCATCTCATTTTAAATTATCATTCAGTTAACTGATTGTCATTTAAAGTATTAACAACTTCCACTCAAAATCTTCCACGACTGAAGTTAAACTTATAATGAGGATAGCTAATAATTGTTTTCAGAGTACATCCAGAGCAAAAGCAATGCTACTATGCTAGCTACAAACAACTCAGGGCAATTAAAATGCACAAAAAATGAGAGAAACGTCACAGATTAAGTGATGCTTCTACAGTTAAACAGACATGGATTAAGTTCAGTCAAGAAAATGGCTACAAAAATGGCAACAATGCAAACAACTGCATAATGCTAAGCTAAATAGGTGAAAAAAAGCTTTATCTGGCTTTTTTTATTTTATTTTAATCTTTAAATGTTGGAAATTTCTCATAATTTGTAACTCGACTTAAAAAAAAAAAAACAGAAAAAAATTGTCCAAAATTCTCCAAGTTGAGATTTCTGTCATGGCTGTCACTTGTAGGTAAGGTACTGACGACTCATAACTACTCTGCAGAAACCCACTTTAAGCTAATTTTAAAATGTGAGAAAGAAAAGCGCATTTTGAGGAAGGTTTAGCAGTTTTTTATGCTTTTAGTTCCCTCATCTCTTAATTACAGCAGTTTCTTTGTTTTTATCCCTTCCTCTCCGTCTTTAGGCGACGTATTCGCCGTACCGCGATCGCATCCCGCTTCAGATCGTCCGAGCTGAAGTGGAGCTGTCAGCCGAGGAGCGGGCCTACCTCACCGCTGTGGAGAAAGGTGAAACGCGCAGAGAGGAGCTCCTGCAGCCGAGTGTTTATCCGTTTGTTCCCTGCACACCTGCAGGGTGGACGTCCAGTCACCCGTGAAACGGTGCTGATGGCCGAGCAGCTGGTCGCTCAGGCTGTCATGTCCTTCACCGTTCAGAGCAAAAACAAATTGATCAGATCTGTCATGTTTACAATAAATCTTCTAAGATTGAAATAAGTTGGCCTTCAGACAACTGCACTGCAAAAACACCAAATATCTCCAAGTATTTTTAGTCTCATTTGCAGTGAAAGTATCTAGATAAACTTGAACATCCACTCCCCAGGCTTCAGCTTCCTGACTGTGTTCCCTCCTCAGGTGACTATGCCGGGGTCAAACACGCCCTCCGCGAGGCCGAGGTTTACTACAACATGGACGTGAACTGCCTGGACCCGCTGGGCCGCAGCGCGCTGCTCATCGCCATCGAGAACGAGAACCTGGAGATCATGGAGCTCCTGCTGGACCACGGCATCCACACGGGCGACGCCCTGCTGTACGCCATCAGGAAGGAGGTGGTGGGCGCCGTGGAGCTGCTGCTGTCGCACAGGCGGCCGAGCGGCGAGAAGCAGGTGAGCTCAGAACCAACCAGGAAACGGCAAAGTCGGGTCACGGTAGACACAGAGAAAAGTAAAAAGACGAGAAAAAACAACTGAAATTCTGAGATTGATCTCAGAAATTTTCTAGAAAAAACACAGAAATTTCTGAGTTTCAAAAGTTGAAAATTTCCAAGTAAAAACTCTGGAGTTTTCTAGAAACAAATGTTGAAATTTCAGTTTGAAAAGTAAAAAATTTGCAAGGAAAAAAGCTCAGGAATTTTGAGATCTATCTCTGAAATTTACTAAAAAAAAAAAAAAAAAAAATCTAAATTTGAAAACATAAAAATAACAAAACATGGAAAATTAAAAAAATTTACTAGAAAAAAACTTAGAAATTCTCAGGTAAATCTAAAATATTTCAAGAAAAAAAAACATTTTCTGAGTTGCAAAAGTCAAAAATATCCAAGAAAAAAAACTCAGAGATTCTGAGATTAAGCTCAGAAAATTTTTAGAAAAAAATCTGAAATTTCTGAATTTGAAAAGTCAAAAGTTTGTCCGAAAAAAAACCTCAGAAATTCTGAGATTCATTTAAAAAAATCATTTGGAAAAAATAAAACATGAAAAGTCAAAAGTTTACTAGGGAAATTTAAATTCTCAGATTAATCTCTAGATTTCTAGAAAAAAAAATTTGTGAGTCTGAAAAGTCATGACAAAAACATGACCCAATCTGTTTTCTAGAAAATTTCAGATTTAAATCTCAGAACTTCCTTTAGTTTTTCTCTGAAATTCTCCTCTCCTGTTCCTCCCCCTCCAGTGGCCTCGTCGTTCTCCTTACTCATCTGTGGATGCGCTTCACGTTTTTTGTTTTTCCATCTGAATGCGCGAGGCAGAGATAATGAGCTGTACATTCATTCATTCATTCAAAGCTCCGTGCCGCGTTTTGCTGAGACGAGGAAAATTAAAGAGCTCTTTAGCAGACAAACTGTGAAATAGGATTTATAGACAGAGAGGATGTTTGTCTGCCTGATGCATTTTTATTTCTGTGTTTTCTCTGAGAAAAGACCAGAATCCTCTGTTTCAGTGAACTGCATCTGTTCAGGGACTTGATGGGGAAACATCAGTTCATTCAGAGACGGGAAATCAAAGAGCGAGAGATGAGACAGAGAGACAGAGAGAGACAGAGAGACAGAAGTAATAATGAAGGAGTGAAAAGAGGAAAAGACGTCAGAAGAAGAAGGAAAACACAAATCAGACTTTTTCTCCTCTAAACTGAACGAGTTTTTCTCTGATGGTTCATGTTTGAGGAATCATGACTGCAAACCCTCCTGAAGCAAAGGATTGTGGGAATGTTTCTCACTTTTTTTGTTATTTTTTTCTCTTTTCTGCCATTTTTCTTTGCTTTTAAAGATAAATACAATTGCATAGAGCGTCATGTAAAAGAAAATTGTCAGATTTTGGTTTTCTTTCGCATTTAACTCTTTCAGATCATCAAATGAATATCACAAAAAAATTTCTAAAAAAAAACAAAATAAAAAAATGTAAATTAAAATGGTAATAAAATTATAGATATATAAATTAATATTTAAATGTTTAAATTTAAATATTTAAAATTTAAAAGCAAAGTTGAAAAATGATCATTTAAAAACATACAGATTTTATTCCTAAAAGTTTCAAAAAAATTTAATAAAATTAAAATGTACAAATTTAAAAGTTATGCTATTAATTAAAAATGAAATAAAAACTAACACAAATTTAAAATTATATTTAAAAATAAAAAACAATAAATACTTGATTTCAAAAACTTCATAACATTTTTTACTACAAATAAAAATGTAAAAAAAAAATACCACAGAAATTTATTTTAAAATAAATGTAAAACACTTTAATTGCATTAAAGTTAAATTTTTGACCAGGAAAATTTAGAAACTTTTATTTTGTGTTTTTGCTTTTCTTGGCTGACCTACAATATTTCCTTATATTTACTATTATTTATATTGTAAATTCTTTTGCAACAAGCTCATCAGTCTTTTCACTGCTTTTCCAATAAAAATAGAAATAAAAGTTAAAATAAAAAAAAGGAACTGTGTAGTTTTAAGTGATGGAGGAAAAGATGGAGGGAGGAAATGAAGTAAAGATGGAGACGAAGAGGAAACGACTTTCACTTTGATGTCTGAATATTTTCAGTGTGGAGTCCAAAATAAATAAAGTTTGCTGTCAGCCACAGTTTCACTTTTATTTACTTAAAACCGAAGCGCATGAACCAGAATATGCTCCAACTGGGTCAGCAGAAAGCAGAATTTGCTGCGCTCACT
This sequence comes from Poecilia reticulata, assembly GCF_904066995.2. Lineage (NCBI taxonomy): Eukaryota > Metazoa > Chordata > Actinopteri > Cyprinodontiformes > Poeciliidae > Poecilia > Poecilia reticulata. Next base: position 23,435,103 of record NC_088847.1, on the reverse strand, counting down.
TTCTGCACATTTGCTCCTAATTGATTTTTGGAGCTCCAGCTGCAGTTTATCAGCTTTTCTCTCTGCTGTAATGGATTCGGGCGTCGCTCAGATCAGACAAACGACACGACTGGAGGCCACAAAGTTTCAGTTTTAATCTGAAACAAAACTGTCAGGTTCTTCCTAAAATAGTGTTTTTGTTTAAATTCAGGCTAAATTCCCCAACGAGACGATGGAGAGCTTCGTCTTCTGCTGCTGCGCAAATATTTACATCCATGACTTCAGTGATTTTGTTTGTTTTTCTAAGATATTTTACAATAACAAACGGTTCAACAGAGCTAACTGAGGCACTATGTTCACTGGATAGAGAAATATTACATGAAAAATATAAAATCTATAGAGAAAACTGGGAAAATATAAAAGCATTTGGTGAGAAAATACTGAAAAATATGGCTGTAAGTATCAGCAGCAAATATTCAAACATCTATCACTGCAAAAACAAAATGTTTAAGTATTTCTGGTTTAGTTTCAAGTTTCTTAGAACACTAAATAAGACAAAACTAACTTAAAAGTAACACTTCAGCTTCTATTAAGTTAATAATTCATTAATATTGATTTTCTCTTATTCCACTGGAATATTATTTCACTTATAACAAGGGAAAATGTTTATAAGTGAAATAATCTGCTAGTGTAACTCGTATTTTTCATCAAAATGAAGGAATTACTGACTTAAAACAAGCTAATATTTCTTGCCGAAAAGTTACTTGTAGTTTATTTTTGTCTCATTTCCAGTGAACCGAGATATTTGCACTAGAATCTAGACGAAGGCAGTTTTGTGTTTTTACAGTGTAACGTTGTTACAAGATGGCAGATACAACAGCATGCTAATTTCTAACAAATTAACAAACCTGTTTCACATGTTTTAATCAGAAACACATTCCTACTCAACCAGGCATTTCTTTAACTCTTTCATTGCGTCTTTTTCCAGTATTTTGCTTAAATTTGCGTTTATTTCCGTCTCTGCGCGTTTCATCTGAGCCGCTCTCGTAGCAGCTGCTTTCACACGTCTTCTCGCCGCGGGAGAAGGAGGGAGAGAACGAACAGATGAGTAAAAGGTTTTGGCAGCGGAGAGGTAGGCGGGGCAGATGGGAAACGGAGGCGACAGAGGAAGAGAGGGACGGGAAAAGGAAGAATGGAGGAGAAAACGGTGACGAGACGACGAGAAAGATGACGAGAAGGCCTCTTCCTCATCCTCCCTCAGAGATGAAAGACTTCACACATGTTCAGTCCTCTTCCTCACCCTTCGTCTTCCTCAAGAACCTTCAGTCTGTCTGACTTTTCAGGTTCAAAATGGCCTCACTTCTGCATTTATGCAGTGTTTACTTTTTTAAAGTGGTTTTAAAAAACTTTGACTCAAAATGATAAAGAAACTGAAGTTTTAACAATAAATATAACAGCAAATCCAGATTTTATATATTTTTTGCTATTTTTCATGGGATGTTTCATTTAATCTCCACCAAAAAAAAAAAAAAAAAGTGACGCGACTACACTACATAAACACAAAACCTTTCCAAGTATTTTTGGTTTAATTTCTACCATAAATATCTTAGAACATTTGAAAACAGACAAAAGTAACTTAAAAGTAACTTTTCAACAAAATGTAAAAGCTTGTTATATGTCAAGGGGAGTGGATTCACTGAAACAGGAAAACTAAATGAAAACATTTAGAAAAACATTTTTCATTTATAATGATACATTTTAGGCCTGCAGAGTTGGTTGGTAACTAGTTACATTTACTCAAATTCACTTGAGTAACTTTAAAAAAAAATTTATTTACTCTTATTAGTATTTTTACCACCCTGCACCTTTTTTCTTTTACTTTTATAATTTTATTATGATGTATTTCTGCTCTTACTTGAGTAAAATTTCTGGATTTTCTACCCACTGAATGAAGAACAAACATGTTTTAACCAAAGATTCACCAGACATATGAAACTTAAAGTTTCATATTTTATTGAAAGAAACTGAACTGAAACTAAACACAAAAGTAAGGGTGCGTTCACACTGCAGCCTGAAGTGACCCAATTCCGATTTTTTGACAATTCCGATTTTTTTTTGCCGGGGCCGTTCTCACTGCCAGTAAATGCGACCTGTATGTGTTCTGCAGTCTGAACGGGGAAACGAGCTGAAAGTGTCCCGCATGCGCAGTAGAGGGCGCAATAGCGTCAGCGTTCTCAGTGTTCTGCCAACCGCCATAAAAAGAAGAAGAAGAAGAGCTCAATGAAGTAAAGTAAAGTAAACATGGAGGCTAACGGTGGAGCTTAGCTTACATATTTGAAGTTGTTGTCCAACCGGAGCAGCATATTAACAACTTAATCCTCATTTAGTCCGTCATGGTTGTTGTTTTTCTTCCCACTTGCGTGTATCAGGACGCAGAATAGTGAGATTTGTTGAGAATCAGTGACGTTCAGTTCGGATGAATGCGACCTGAACGTTCGGTCGCATTTGAGTCGGAGACGTATCGGATATGGGTCACGTTCTAAAAAGAATCCAACCTGTGCTGTTCACACTGCCATGAAAAGATCGGTACAGGTCGCATTACGTCATAAAAATCGGAATTGGGTCACTTCAGGCTGCAGTGTAAACACACCCTAATTGTAGACGCTGTACAGCGTTTTAAATGATAATAGAAAGTTTAACGGTGGCAATGCTGGTTAAAAAACACCAAATCCCGAGCTTCTCTCCGTTCGTATATCTTTGGAGATGCTCATTTTTTAGGATCCAGGATATTTTCTCATTGCAGGACCAGATTCCAATCTGTGAAACGTTCTTCCAGGATTCTTTCCATCTACAGGCCAGTGGTGTACAGCGTTGCTGCGAAGCAGAAACTTCAGACACTGAGGAAACCTGGACTGACGAGACCTCCCACCTAGAGTTAGCTCGTCCCTTTTATGGTTCGCATTAATGCTAGCTTTGTTTGGGTACACTAGGACAGCGCCGTCCACCTCCGGTCCTCCAACATAACTCAGAAAGCTTTATTACCGCTTCAGGTTGTGTCTGTTTTCATCTAATGACCAGAGGAGACGGATGAAGCACAAAAACCCCCCCCAGTAAACTGAGTTTTGCTCTTGAATGCAGCTCTTTCTGCGCCACAACAAACCTGAGAAACGTTCATTATCATTCCAGTTTTTCCAGGTTGTGATCAGTAAACAGTTTAGGCGAAAATTGGTCTAGAAATAAGCTATAAAAGCTTTCAGATGTGTCGATGTGTTGTCCGACTTGTCTTGTTTCCTGTTTATCATCCGTTATCGTCTTTCTGTTGAGACGAATTGCTCCGGTTTCCCCTCAGGTTCCCTCCCTGATGATGGACAGCCAGTTCTCGGAGTTCACCCCCGACATAACTCCCATCATGCTCGCTGCTCACACCAACAACTACGAGATCATCAAGCTGCTTGTCCAGCGCAAGGTAATCACTCCGTAACACGAGAACCACCGAGTTACAGCACAAATAGATCAACTTCTACAGCATATTACTGTTTACATCCGGAAATTTTGCACATGCGCACAACGCTGAAGGACAAAAAGACGGATGCCGTCGCCGCGCTGTCTGCGCTAAAAAAAACAACAACTGCGTTAACTAAATGAAATCTGGAGACTTTTGTGTTGTTAATTTAGTGCAGTGCAACACAGTAAAGGGAAAAACTGTTGAAGCGCAACTTAAAACCACTTTTTTTTCTCGCTCTCTCTGTCGCTACGCTACACGCATTTTTTCTCTTTTAAATTACTGACCTTAATATCTAGTTGTCGTAGTATGAAAGCACTGCGTCCCTTTTTCTTTTATATTCCAGGCGTACATTTAAGATTTAGCACAAACTAAACGGCTAAAACCAATGCTAGCTATTGTTAGCAAGCAGCTTTTAGCCGTCCAGCAGGAAGCAGGGGAAGTGACGTCACGCTGCAGGGGTCCGTAGCAGTGTGCGACCCGTCTATAGGGTGCGTTCACACTGCAGCCTGAAGTGACTCAATTCCGATTTTTTGCCACTTCCGATTTTTTTGCCGGGGCCGTTCACACTGCCAGTAAATGAAACCTGTATGTGTTCTGCAGTGTAAACGGGCAAACGACCTGAAAGTGTCCCGCATGCGCAGTAGAGGACGCACTAGCGTCAGCGTTCTCAGTGTTCTGCCAACCGCCATAAAAAGAAGAAGAAGAAGAGCTCAGTGTTTGCGGAAGTAAACATGGAGGCTAACGGTGAAGCTTAGCTTACATATTTGAAATTGTTATCAAGGCGGAGCAGCAAATTAACAACTTAATCCTCATGTAGTCCATCATGGTTGTTGTTTTTCTTCCCACTTGGACACAGAATAGTGAGATTTGTTGAGAATCAGTGACGTTCAGTTCGGACGAATGCGGCCTGGTCATTAGGTCGCATTTGAATCGGATACTATCGGATATGGGTCACATTCAAAAAAGAATCCGACCTGTGCTGTTCACACTGCCATGAAAAGACTCTCTGCCACAAAGAGTTAGTTGTTTTATTCCCTGTTCTGATTTGCTGTTCGTGTTTTCTTAGGTCACCATCCCAAGGCCGCACCAGATACGATGCGACTGCGTTGAGTGTGTTTCCAGTTCAGAGGTGAGTCGATGTTTCTCCGTTTGAAAACCACTGTATGGTTTCTGATCTGGAGAAAATTAATTTACTAAATAAAATAAATCTCACTCTTAATTCTGTCTTTTTAAAAAGTAAAATAAAAGTTTTGTTCACTGTTTTATTAGGAGAGTTATCAGTTGTATCCTAGTTGTGAGATTTCCATTGAAGTTGCTGTTTTCCATCACTTTAAATTAAGACAGTTTACAGTACAGTGTATCAATAAATAATTAAAATTATGATGAATTTTGATTATTAATATTTTATGACTTCATGATCCATTTTATTTATGGTTCCTGTTATGTGTAGTTTTAATTTTTGTTTTATTTATTGGTTTTTTTTTGGTAGCTGTGTTTCATTTTGGATATTTAAAATTTTCCGCTTCCAGTGTTCCTTACAAAATGAAGGTTTATTGGTTACTGAGAGCGAACGTGTTTTATTAATCCGCGGCAGGTCGACAGCCTTCGACATTCTCGGTCTCGACTCAACATCTACAAGGCGCTGGCGTCGCCGTCTCTCATCGCGCTGTCCAGTGAGGATCCAATCCTCACTGCCTTCAGACTGGGCTGGGAACTCAAAGAGCTGAGCAAGGTACGGAAATCAGCTCCCATTACTACACAGTATACGAGTCTAAACTAACCGCACTGTGAAGGAATGACTCCCAGACGGCTTTTCATCTGGGGGCGGAGTCATGCTAATGAGATTTCAGTCTGGTCAGTTGTGAGAATAAGTCTTTCAGAATGAGCCTCTGTCACTTTAAATCCAAGTAAGTTCATCTTACGTTCAACGTTCATTTTAAAATGGCTGCATATATATATACAAATGTGAACCTTGAAAAGCAGAAGTGGAGCCTCCTGCACAAAAAAACAGGAAAACAGCAAGTGATTTCTGGATGGTTAGTCAACCTCAAAGCACTTGTCTTTTCCAGCAGCAGTTGTACAGCGCATACAGCGGGAAAACCAGCTGACCAAACATGCTGTACAGCTCTGCTTTGGTTGCTAAGTGACTGACTGGGATTTGCTGGGGTTGCTAGGTAACAGCCGCACTAATTTTCCAGGCACCAGAAAATGGTTGGGTGTTTTTCAGGGGTGTGAAACTTATTTTATTTTTGGTTCAAATCATGATCATAAATGCTCTTAAAGGGCCGGTTGTGCCAGAATGTATCGATAAAACCTGATCACAAACTGTTAAAATATCAATGAATTATTAAAATTAAATATTACTGAACCTCTCTTCAGTCCTTCCACGATTTCGTGATACTTTTTGTGATTTTTTTTGTGCTTGTGACACTAATTTGGAAATATTATTTATGACAATAAAGGCCACTTTCTATTACTCGCTGTATAGATCATAGACTATAATCTGACATCAATTAAGGCTGAGGCAGCTGTTTAGGACAAGGAAGTTTTTGACAATTTTTGAGAAAAATGTGCTATAGATTTCCAAAAAAGTGAGGAATTTGTTGATTTTGTGTGAATTTCCACGATAATTCTCAAGCTCCTGGAGGGACTGATTGACATAATTTGGCATAAAAAAGATGAAAGCTGCATTTATTTGGGTTGATAACATAATGTTTAAGCACACTTAGTGTTTAGTCTGGACTCTAGAGGGCCACAAACATCTACGGCGGGCCGAATTTGGCCCCCGGGCCTCGAGTTTGACACTTGTGTTGTAGATAACAAGAGCAGACATTTTGCTTTCAGCAGTGAAAACTTTCCTGTCGGAAAACATCCTTCAATCAATCAATCAATCAAGTTCATTGGTGTACCTCATTTAAGCAACAAGGCGGTTCAAAGTGCTTTAACACAAAGATACAAATTCATACAGAAGTCATTTTGCCAAGTGCCGTCCTTACACTTCAAAATATTGAGTTCTGTTTTATTGATCAGGGTTGAAAACCAACTCCAGACAGGAGGGTTTTAGTCTAGATTTAACTCGGCGTTTCGGCTGTTTTCCAGGAGTTTGTTCCAGATTTATGGTGCATAGAAGCTGAATGCTGCTCCTCCATGTTTTTATTACTAAACACTTTGCAGTCAGCATCAAACCCCCAAAGCAGAAAGCGATGGGCGGCTTCAACCCCGTTGCTCCTGTAACATGAAATGTCCCACTTTCCAGGTGGAGAACGAGTTTCGGCAGGAGTACGAGGAGCTTTCCCAGCAGTGCAAGCGATTCGCCAAAGACCTCCTGGATCAGGCCAGAAGTTCCCGCGAGCTGGAGACCATCCTGAACCACAGAGACAACGACCAGAGCGAGGAGCTGGACCCCAGGCAGTGCCACGACTTGGCCAAGCTCAAGCTCGCCATCAAGTACCACCAGAAGGAGGTAGGGACCCATCGGAGCCAAAGTGCTTTGTGTTTCCATGTCTGGAGGGGCTGCTGCTTCACCGCTAGGCCTGATCTTTTGCCTGTTTTGTTGTTAAATACTGCAGCGGAGTAATGGACGGAGCTAGCGGTTGTGTTTTTGCATAATTAGCCTTCATTTCCAGGCTGGACGTTAAATGTCAGTGTTTACGTTCTTCTCTTATGTGGTGCCCTGATGGCTGTGATGCCGGTTTTATGGCCCCACTGTGCAGTTTTCCGTTGAGTAGCTTTAATGAACTAAATGTTACATTTCTCATCTAATTTGTTCCAACTGGATAGCAAATTGTTTTTAAATGTCAGTTCAGTGGCCATATTGTAAGATGAAAGTAAGTGAGCAGTTATCCACCCGGCGTCTGACCTTCTCACTTTATTCACCGAAGACATCAGACGAGATGAACAGGCTTTAAATGAAGAATACCAGTTTTAGCAAAACAATAATAAACTTTTAAACTGAAAACTGCAGCTTTATAGCAGTCGATGTAAATGCTGGACTAGTTTTGGAGCCCTAAATGTAAAATCTATTGCTTTCTTTAAAAAAAACAAAAAAACACTTTTCCTCTGGTTTTTAAAGGGATGCTATATCACAGGTTTGGTATTTTTGGATCGGTTTTGCGTTTTATGCTGCCGTCTTGGTCAGGTCACTCTTAGAAAAGACGTTTTTAATCTGACAGTGAATTTTCTGGTTAAATGAAGGACACACATATTTAGAATAAGTTTTCTATTGCTTTCATGCATACAGTCATTAAGGATAAGTCTATACCAGCATGGTACTTAGCATAAGCTAATGCTAAAGCGCTACAGCAGCATGGTATTTAGCAGAAGCTAATGCTAAAGCGCTATAGCAGCATGGTATTTAGCAGAAGCTAATGCTAAAGCGCTATACCAACATGGTATTTAGCAGAAGCTAATGCTAAAGCGCTATACCAACATGGCATTTAGCATAAGCTAATGCTAAGGCGCTATGCCAACATAGTATTTAGTGTAAGCTAATGCTAAAGCGCCATACCAACATAGTATTTAGCAGAAGCTAAGGCGCTATACCAACATAGTATTTAGTGTAAGCTAATGCTAAAGCGCTATACCAACATAGTATTTTGCAGAAGCTAATGCTAAAGCGCTATACCAGCATGGTACTTAGCATAAGATAATGCTAAAGCGCCATAGCAGCATGGTATTTAGCAGAAGCTAATGCTAAAGTGGTATGCAAACATATTTAGCAGAAGCTAATGCTAAGGCACTATACTATCATGGTATTTAGCAGAAGTATAGTTGAAGTTAGTTGCAGTAGAAACTAGACCAAACATATTTGGTGAGATTTTGTGTTTTTTAGTTTGTAATGCCAAACGAGAGCTGGTTGTCCCGTTGCTCATTTTCTCTTTTATCTGGACAAAGGTTAAGGGCTCAAAGATTGAAGACGTTTCCTCCAAAAGAAAAGTTATGGTCTGATGAAACCAAGATTCATTTGACGAAACGGAAGCAATCACTATATTGTTTTAAAAACCTTTGTGATATTATTCACAGAAACGGTTTTTAATTGTTGCCAATAAACCAATTAGCACAAAATATTTCCCAAATACCAAAAACATGTTGGAACCTTTTGTCGTTTTCATTCATCAATTCTCTCTACTTGTTAAAAATGGGAATCAAACAGGAAAACCATTGAAGCTTAATGGGACCTGCTGCGTTTTTCAGTACATTTTCCTTAGGAAGCAGAGCCACTCACTGGCCTGTTCAGGAGAATCAAATGAAACGGTGAGCAAAGAGGGATGGAGAGGAATAATGAGCAGGATACAAAACCAGCAAACACAAAAGCTGAGACTTTATGGGACAGAAAGAGTAAAATGAGGAAGCAGATGAATCCAGTGAGGTGGAGACATGATGTGACGGAGCTGGTGAACAGAGCAGAGTTGGAAACGAACCCCAAGGCGATCCGTGTCTCTGCTCTTCCATCTCCATGCCGGCTCCCTGCTGCTTCCAGCTCTCTGCAGCAGACGGATCCTGACAGACAGATGAAAGCCGGAGCGAGAGGCGGAGAACGGGGAATGACGGGGACAAATCTGGGATGGACTCGAAGGGAAAGCATCAAATCTAGAGTTTTCCTTCCCAGGAGCAGATGGTGAAGGGCTGACGAGCAGAAAATGGAGGTCTTCCTCCATAAATGTTAGAAAATATATGATCAGGAAATACAGCTTTCAGTATAATCTGAACTCCAGATTATACTCAGTTCCTTACGTTTTGAGCTTAATCCGTAGATTAAGATCTCAACCCTTTAAAAAGGGTTGAGATGTACACTGCAAAAACACTCAATCCTACAGAGTATTTTTATGTCTAGTTTCTACCACAAATATCTTAATACACTTGAAATGCAGCAAACATGCAACACTTTAATGAATCAAAGCAGAACAGATTAGTTTGTAAAACATCTTTGATTGGATTTTTCTCTTTTGTCCATCATGAATAAATATACTGAATACGTGATTTGAACTGCTTCTTTCTCGGTCAGCACTCTGCTGGCCTCTAATGGGACTGATACTGGCGTCCCATTATGACCCAGTTAATGGCAGCCTGAGCTTTAGTTGTTCCAGGATTCTTCTTTAAGCAAACGTGACTTTTATAAACAGAATAAAGGCACAAAAATTTACAAAATGTAGCAATAATGAGTCTGTTTTGACTAGTTTAAATATTCTAGATGGATGGATGGGCTCTAAAGAGGCAGTATTATGTGTTTCCCAGACACATAAATCTGTTTTCTTTCACAATTACATTGTTATAAAAATGCTATAAATATCAAATATAACTTTGTAATTTGGCACCTGTAAATTTGGTCTCTGTCTCTTTAAGAAGCTTGTTCAATATTCCACTAATATTCCATTTCCAGTCATTCTTCGGACTGTTGAACTGATAAGTAGTTTGTGTGATGAGCTCAGTGGAGGAGTAGCTCCACCGGGTGTTTGCTGATGGCTGCTGCCGCTAGTCTGGAGGAGCTGAGTGGAGGAGGGTTGTTTGAGGAATCTTAAATCCTGCATGAAAGAATCGATTCAACTCTCCAGAACAACCTTAAAACATGATATGAAGCTTAAAAAAGTTGATTTTTAGGTTAAACAGGGGCTGAAACTAACTTCAGTATGATGATTTTATTTTTAACAAGATGATAAAATCAAAATTTCTTTAACCAAATGATTGGAAAATGTATGAAAATGTGAGTTTGGAAAAGCAGACGTTGGATTACGTAAAGGTAATTCTGCAAACTTCTTCCATGACTATTAATGAACTGCAGGACTCGTCCCATAAACTACAAACGCTGCAGCTGAACTGCATTGATTTACGTTTACAGTAACAAAACGCTGATTTCTAACTTGCGCTGGAAGATTTGAACGTTCTGTGGCGTCGCTGCAGCAGACTGCAGGTAATCTGCAGGTAATCTGCAGCGAGGAGGCTTCAGCAGGCGGTGATTTAATTTAATCAGAGCCGTGCTGCCATGAAGTCCAGTTCGCAGAAACTCTGAGGGAGTCGATGAGCAGTCTGCCTTCCTGCTGCTTCTGTTCTGCAGGCGAACGACGCGCCTCGCTGCAAGGCAGGATTAGCTGCGCATCCCGGCTCTTTGTGCAAGAAGCTCTCAGACAGCTCAGAGTCTGACTTCTTTAAAAACATTCGGCGGTATCCTCGATTCAGAGCTGTAAATAAGAAATGCTTTCAGATTCTGCGGAGAGGAGAGGTTGGGAGATACAGAGAGGGCGGCTGTCAGCGGCTAATAAGGCATTAGAGGACGGAGAGAGCAGGAGGGAGCCGCTGACGAAACTGCTGTGAAATATTTGAGAGGGGAAGAGCTGGGGGTTCATATCTGAAAACGGAAATGTGTCAAAAACTGACTGAAAATGTCAGTTTCTTTTTGCTCGTTATGAGTCGGACTGCTAAAACGATTCTTAACGAGCACAAAACTGTGTGACAGACTAAATGTTTCTAATCAATTAAAGGAAATAAGCGACAGCAGGCTGCGAAAAGATCTCCCAAGTCGGAGACGAGTGATGTATTTTGGGAGAAGTTGCAGAGAAGAGACGAGTGTCACGGAGGAAATGGGTCCGGGGAGCATAACGCTGCATCATTAACTGTCCCATTACTGTTCTGCTGCCCTCTGTTGTTTTTTAATTGAGGGAATGAAACGGTTCAATAAAACGGTTTCCTGCAAAAGTTTTCAGACGTCCAGAACTTTAATGATGAACGGTTTTCAGACCTTTTCACAAATAAATATCTAGAGTCTGGGGTGTGTTTGTGGACGAACTGAAAAAGCCTTTCCTGGACGTCTAACCAGTGGAGATGCATCTTTTAGAAAAGCGTCGCCGAAGCATAATGCAGTCGAACGTTAGCTTCCCTCTGCTCACAGCGAAGAGAGTTACACTTTTAGTGAGAGCTAATATTCACACAACCCAATCCTGGTTTCATTTTTGTCCCAGGAAGTAAACTTAACATTAAAATCTGCTCAGGTTTCCATTTCAGAATGAATTATTGAGTTTATGAGGAGGAGTCAGCACAGTAAATATCGATACATTCCCTAAATTTGATCCATTTGCTAATTTAGTAAAAGCCCAGTAAAGTCTTTGGAATGCTTTTAGTGTAAAGATAAAAAAGTGCAAACATTTCTGCACATTGCTGTCCTGAAAGTTCAACTCTAAGAGGTTCTGGGCTACATTTGCATCTGAATGCGAAGGAAATCCGATTTACTTCACGGCAGTCTGAACGGCCCAATTCTGATGTTTTCAACCCCATAAATAAATCCGATCTGCGCCGCGTCCACATGTGGAGCTAAACATCAGATACGTGTCCAAAAGCGTCGGGTTTTATCCGACTTCAGCGTCAATTATGTAAAACGTGCGTCAAAATTCTGCACCAGAAATCAGTAAATCAGGAGATAAACATGACAGAAATCTGAGTCAGTGAAGTGAATCGCATCACAATCCCACCGCTTGACTTTGTAAAGTTACAGTGTAAAGTTTACAGTGCAAACTTTGCAAAGTTTACACTGTTTACACTGTAAAACATCTGATCTGCATTTAGTTGGATCTACTGTCTTCTACTCTTTAAGTCAAATAAATTCATCAAGTTTTAGATTTTCAACCTAAATGTTTGAGTTTGTGAAAGATAAACTTACTTTCTATTAATTAGAATAACATAAGTTTTTAGGTTTGCACTTAAAAAACTGAAGGAAGAAAAAAGGAGTGGGAACTATTTCCCAGAATGCTTAGCGGCATGTTTCTGTATCCTGAGATGGAAGTGCGTCACGTTGATCTGATTCGTGTTTATTTTAATGTTCTGCATATTTTTGAGCAGAATTCATTGTAGTATTGAATTTAATTTATTATCGGATCAGAAATTTTGCTCATGCCACTTAAAACAAGAATTTAAATGATTCAAAAGTGAAATAAATATTTAGTCTTATTGGTATAGTGAGTGAGAATAGTCGAGAGATGTGGCTCTTTAACTTTATTTCTTGCATATTGTGAAATATTTGGTTTAAATTGCAGCATTAAGTTAAAACTCACAATTCAAGATTAATGAACTCTAAAAACAACTTCTCTCTTGTTGTTGAATCAACTTCATAAACTTTCATTTCTGAGTTAAAACCAAAACAATTTTCTTGTCTACTTTATTTGCATTTTTAAGGCAGCAGGTGGATTTTCATTTTCAAGTTAAACCAACTTCTAATGTTTTACAGTGTGCTGTCAGCAGGTAAATGTAAAAACTGTGAGAGGAAAACGTAACAGGAACTCCATTCTCTCATGTTGGTTTATTTATTAAGGGTCAGCTCTAGTCTCTGCTATTAGAGATTATTCTTCCAAACATTATAATAAAAATCCTTTAAAAACATTAAAAAAAGACACAAAATTAAACACAACATTCAAATCAGCTGCTTGAAAACGCAGACAAACTGTTTCTACACTGGTGAGTGAAACCAGCTGAAACTGGGACAGCTGATGGTTTCACATGCTTCGTCATCAGTCTGCACATTTATATGATTATCCCTAAAAGCCTGGCGTTGTTAATGTGACACACACACACACACACACACACACACACACACACACACACGGAGCTAAAGGGACGGCACAAACAGGAGAGTAACGTGAAACGGGAGCGCTGGGAACGACGGGAAGCTGAAGACGGAGAGCAGAATGAGGCTGCTCCATGTGAAGGGCTTATGTAAGCAAGTGTACTGACGCCGTTCGTCTCCGGAGACCGCCGCAGATCCTCCATGCGCACACAAACACTAATTATCTAGACTGAGGACACACACTCACACCGGCGAGAAGTCAAACGTCGTGGCGTTGTTGATCCTGTTGGAGCAGGTTCCCATCAAACAGTCCATCTGAATTGGCTTTGAAAAGAGACATCTGTTTATTAAAACGGTCAATAATTGGCATTAAATGATCTCTGAATGAATTATTCTCGCAGGAAACCATTTTATTGTCCTTAAATCAGTTTGTAGAAACCAGTTTTCTGTTTCGTCTCACACTTTTTCAACTTCCATGCATTAATTTGCTGAACATGAACACAAAGTGGTGCACAAACGTGAGCTGGAAGGAAAATAATACAGAATTTTAATTATGTATTTGCAAATTAAAATCTGACAAACGGCTCCTTTTACTCTGATGACCCCAAATAAAAACCAGATGTTGCCTAATTAGCAAACACAGCACCCGTTTGATTAGAGCGGCAGCTAATGATTACCTTAGTAATCAATTATCCTGTTGATTATTTGGACGATTAGTCAAATAAAACATTTGGCAATTTCTGCAGATTATTTAACCACTACAACATTAGGTAAAAAGATCCAATAAGTAAGAAAATAAACATTTTATTGCCTAAAAAATCCAATAAAATAACATTCCTTTAGTTTATTCTTCCTCACTTGTACATTGATCAATTTATGTATTAATCGATTATTAATTTGATAACAAAGACGCTTCACAGGAGAAAAAGAAAAGAGAACTTCCTTCCACCTGACCTGATAGGTTCAGTAATTAACCAATTAATTCAGTCCCACTAATTAAACGCCAATAAATATATTTAAATAAAAAATAAGTTACAACTCTGTTTACATTCCTGCTGGTATTTATTTGAAGATCTCAGTTTTATTTTCGTAAATAACAGAGTTTGTTGTTTTTAATTGCATTTTTATTTCTTTTAATCGTCCAACTCAGTGATCAATTACTTTGATTATGTAACGGAAACCCAAATCAGTGACAAAGCTTTGAAATTAAACGCTGGACGTTGACGGATCCAGGACTGAAAGCACCGTTTTCTCCATCTGGTTCCGTCCGGGTCCGTCCATTTCTATCCGGTTCCGTCCGGTTCTATCCGGTTCCGTCCGGTTCCGTCTGGTTCCGTCCGGTTCCGTCCGGTTCCGTCCGGTTCCGTCCGGTTCTATCCGGTTCCGTCTGGTTCCGTCCGGTTCCGTCTGGGTCCGTCTGGTTCTGTCCGGTTTCGTCCGGGTCCGTCTGGTTCCGGCTGTTTGGTCGTAAATCTGAGTGTTTCTGTGCTGCAGTGTGAGACCGATCAGCGTTCTCCAGAGGGATCGATGCAAATTACATCTTCAATAAACTATCCATGACTCTCCGCGATCAATACATGCGGCTCCACACACACACGCACACACACACACACACACACACACACACACACAGCTCTGCATTCCTGTCGCTGCCTCTTTAAATAATTTCCTCTTTCTTTGCTTTTCTTGCATCTTTTCCTCTTTTTCTCATTAAAGTTTTTCCTTTGACTCGGCAGTTTCCAGAGTTTCTTAGTAACTAGTTACATTTATTCGGTTACATTTACTTCAGGAGCTTTTTGGGGAAAAAAAATTACTTTTAGGAGTATTTTTACTACGCTGTACTTTTTACTTGAGTAATTTTATTATGAGGTATTTCTACTCTTACTTGACTAAAATGTCTGTATTTTCTACCCACTAAATGAAAAACAAACATGTTTTAACCAGAAAGTCACCAGACACAGACTCACACCTGCAGGTTTTATTAAAGTTTCTTAAGTTTTTTATTGAAAGAAACTGATTTGGAAACATTTTCTTGATATTTTTTTTGCTACTTATATGAACATTTTTGTCATTTTTGTCCTTAAAATACCAAAATTTCCACTTAACTTTATATTTTGATCCATGTGATTATGTAATTTTTAAATATTAAATGGATGATAATTTGATCAGTTTCTCTTTTTTACTCTTAGTTGATTCATTTCTTGAATAAAAATCTGTAGCATTAGCGCTTCTCTTTCTTCTGCGCCATCTTTGTCCACCTGCACCAGTTTCTACTCGACGTCTAAATCGCTTCGCACATGCCGCTGCTTACCCATAATGCCGAGGGCCGAATAAAGCGTCTGACTGGCTGTTTGACTCACAGGAAGTAATGAAGTACGTCCAGCTGGCTGGCAGGAAGGTGTAGGAAAGAGGCCGATACTCTTCGCAACACCTCTGCAGAGCTTTGTGGGGCCGCTCCGGATTAATGGGAAGACAAGTGTGAAAAGAGAAGAACAACAGGGGAGGGCTGGAGTGTGTGTGTGTGTGTGTGTGTGTGTGTGTGTGTGTGTGTGTGTGTGTGTGTGTGTGTGTGTGTGTGTGTGTGTGTGTGTGTGTGTGTGTGTGTGTGTGTGTGTGTGTGTGTGTGTGTGTGTGTGCGTGTGGGCTGCTGTGCTCGTTTCTATGTAGGTGTGTGCTGTTTATGTGGATAGTTTGCTCAAATAAAAGCTTTTTGTCGTTTTGAGTCTCGGTCCGGTTCAGTCTGAGTAAAAAGGTGCAAAAACAGAAAAATACTAAATCTGCCTGCAGAATCTCTCTGTTCTTTGATTTTACATATGAGGACATTAAAATGAGCACAAATAAATAAAATTATACATATTCCATACTGTCTCTGTTTAAGCAAGCTGTGAGGGAAACACAAGTAGACATGCAACTAACAATTAGATCATTTGAAGCAAAGGAAGCGAAAACACTCAGACCCACAGGCTGGTGTGTTGATTAGTTTTTGGATTAACTGATTAATAATTGGAAAACTAAGCATAATTAATAGCTTTGTACAGACTTTGAATCAGATGAAGCTAAAACTACGAGAATATTTGGGTGGAACGTATTCAGACACATTTTTATTTATATATTTTATACAGTTTTGGCTCAATTGCTGCTCTGAATATGTTGCTTTTTTTTATTAGTATTTTTCTGAGTCTGTACACTCTAGTTAGCGATTAATCAATTACTAAATTGATGATTAATCTGGATTAAGCCGATTAATTTAATAAAACAAATTTTTTCTCAGTTTAATTTCTCCTAGTCGCTCTTCCATGTGGATTCACACTTAAATAGTTGCAGCAAGTTGGAGAAAAAGCCAGAGAAACGGGATGAAATCATTGCTGATAAACCAATACATCAAACTGTTTACACTGCTTACTGCAGGGTTTTGTTGTTAATTGTTTTGTGTGTGTTTGTGTGTGTGTGTGTGTGTGTGTGTGTGGTAATCCATCTTGGAAGAAAGAGAAGAAAACTTGGAGTTTCTCCAAAGCAGCCCAGATGCACCTACTTTCCTCCTCTGTTTGCTGGAGGAAAACAATGCAGAAGCTAATGCTAACGCTAATGCTGGTGCAGGGAAACCTGAGCAGATCAGCACAGCAAAGGCAACACTGTGCTTTACTGTAAACATGGGACATTACATTATTAACAAATGAAATGTTAATATTTATTAACACAGGACTAAAATGGTAAGCTTTAGCTAGATCTCTAAATTGTTGTCTGATGCTTAAACGCTGAAAAAAGCTAAAGGTTTGCACCAACATGATGTCATCAGACTTGCAGGATGTTTGAAAACCGTCTCAACAAATTCAGGAAGGACTTCTTTAAAAACATCGACAGCCTTTCAGTCAAAACTCTCGGGCATTTCCTGGATCCGGCTGCTCGCCCCGTTACACTAACTGCTGCAGGAAAAGGACGTGATGCAAGGAAACCTGCCGGGAAAAGAAAAGAGTAATTTTCACGTGTTTGTCGGTTCATTTCTGGAGACAAAAAACTGAGAGAAATGAAGAAATAAAATGTCAGCAACGGCTGAACTGGACACACGAAGAAGCAACGGAAACAGGACAGCAGAAGAGCTGAAGTTTGTTTGACAGTTTGACAAATGACAGCAATCAAAAAGAGATGTTGGGGGAAGAAATTAATCACAGACTGGAACCAGATGGAGGTTTTATTAAGACGCAGCAGACATGAGATGGAGAGGGGAAACACCCAAACCAGAAACGGATCAAAGTTTACGACTGTTTCTACAGCAATAAAAACGATTAAGCAAGAGATTTAATATGTTTCTGTGGTTTTAGAGGATTTCAGACAGACTTGTTAGTTATAAAAGATGGACACAGATATAAGGACACGTAATTATTAATGATGGGACTTTATGTAAATTAAGTCAATTTCAGGTTCCCTATTTAGTCACATTTTAATGAAATGTTCTGAACATTTTCTATTCAAAAACCTTTTGCTGCTAAATTATTGAATAAATAAACCTGTAAGCTCAACAACAGAGATATTGTCTTAATCTGATTTTTTTAATGTTATTTAACCATCAGTGCCAAATCCTGATCATTCATGAAACTTCTTTGAAGTAATATTTCTGTCTGTGCTGCTGCTACATGTTTAGCATTTAGATTATTTTAGTCTTGAAAAGTTTCGCTGACTCCTTTTAGCACCTTTTGGATACAACAATAGTCTTTTCCAGGTCCATCAGATTCAGTTTTAAATAAACATGAATCCCCTTTGGGCCAATAGAAGCAGCTTTATCATAAAATGCTAACGTTAGCGGATGTAGGTTGTGCGTCAGGTTTAGGGGCGTACCAGAAACGCACTGCAAAGGTTCCGGCTTGGGACTTTAGTGAAAAAAAAAAATAAAAGCAATTTATTGCGTTAAAATCTGTGTAATGAAGTAATTGAAAGTCCCAACTCTAGTAATTAAAGATGAAGCAAAAGCAGTGGTGCATTTTATAAGAAAAGTCTAAAGCAAAACAAAGTTTAATATTTCTCCCTAACCAGATGTTTAGAAGGAGTATGTAAAACAAAATATTCTGTAAATGGTCGAGACAAACGTGGACGTTTTTTAGACGCATCTGTCCTCTTGCGTTTGACATTAAACCAACACATCGTTTAAAAATAAACCCATCATAACAGTCAAACACGGTGGTGGGAGTGTGATGCTCTGGGACTGCTTTTCTGCTTCAGGACCTGAATGTCGGAACCACAAACCACAAATTCCTCTCTCTACCAGAAAACCCCGAAGCAGAACATCCAGACATCAGTTCATGACTTTAACTTTACTCCACTTCTGAGTGGCTCAGGCTAACAAAATAAAGAGTTTGGAGTGGCCTAGTCAAAGTCTGGACTTGTATTCAGTTGAGATTACCTTCAACAGGCCTGAAATGAAAACATTTCTGCAAAGACGAGCTGGTCAGAATGGTCAAAAACAGATTTCCTGCTAACCGCTAACAGCTAGCAGTAGCTGCTCAGTCAGTCAGTCATTGGGTTTTAATAAACCGTCCTGGTTCTGTGGCCACATGCCGGTCCAGCCCGTTTCTGTGCGTGTCTCTCTGTGGACACTGAATCATTTAAAAGTCTTTTTCTGTCCTCGGGGCCGGAGTTACCTGCAGTCTCGCTAAATTATACATTTAGAGCAGTCTCAATAATAAATAGATTGCGGGTCGTCATCCCGCCGGGGCCTGTTTGAGTACAAACACTGGCTTTATTGGGACCGGTAACGCTGTTTGGATCCCGGCCCGGTCCTAATGAGGCAGAACGAATCGTCCGAAACAAAAGCAAGTCGATGCAGCGTCCTAATAAGGTCGGCTGTAGCGAACCGTCGGCTGCAGCTGGATAAATACATCCACCTGCTTTTTTTGTTGCTTGTTTTATTCGTTGCTTTGTGAATTATTGCTTTAATTGATCCTTCAACATGTTACCACTCTGAGATTTACACACATCTACATGAGGACGTTCTGTTTTCCCTTCGCTGCTCCTCGAAGATCTCATCTAAAAGTCCGACCTTTGACCCTAGTCATAAATTTTAACCTTTAGAAACTCTTTGAAGTGACAGGAAAGCATTCGGTTGGAGGCAGACCGTCCTCGTTTTTATGTCCTTCGCCTCGCAGGAATCGCTCAGCAGCTGCACACACACGTTAGCTTTAGCTCTGTTTGGAAACGGCCTTTTTTTTTTTGCGAATTGTTTCATGAAGCTGCTGCAAATTGCACGCATGCACAAATCCACAGAAAGTGTCACTAATCTGATCAGCAGCCAAGCAGGAGAAAGTGGGACGCAGAAAGCTGCTGCCGGATTTTTTTTTTTTTCAACCTGTCTCCTCGCTTTCTGAATGCGGTTACGCAACGCGCTTTCTCCGCTTTTCTCTCTGTGTATCACCTCGTAGTGTGCGCTTCTGCTTTCTATTTCAGAGCAACACTGATGTATTTCAAGCGTTTTTCTCTCTTTGTGCCAGAATGGATGTAAACCTCTGTGAAAAGTTAAAATACAAAAGAAGCTCCCACAGATGCACTTTTCTTTTTTTTTTTTTTTGCTTTCTTTTTCTGTTTATTATTTCCAAACGGTGATGAGTTGATTCTTCTGCAGGTTCCTGAGAGGCTATTTTCAGCGCAGCGCGGTTTTAATCGTTTAAACTTCATGCCAGTGTGCTCCGTTGCTGCTTGAAATGAACCGAGCTGAGTAGGGGGAGTGGGTGTATGAAAAAGAACTGGCACCAGACAGATGAATAAAAGTTATGCAAAGAGGCGAATACAATGAGAGAGAGGACAAAACTGTAAAACAGTGGAGCAGGAAAACTGTTCACGAGAAGCTGCAAAAAATTATAAAAAACTAACAGAAAACTGTTGAACAAACCGTCCCTATGTTTAAAACATGGCAGTGGTAGCGTCATGCTGCGAGGTTTTGTTTCTCCTGCAGGAACAGAGAAGCTGGTCTGATTCGATGGAAACATGGAGCCAAGAAGCTGCAGAAGATTTAAGACCAAAACATGCAGCTGGAGCTGATTTAGATTAAAACCTGTTCGTGTATTAGAATTAGGGCTGCAGCGACACGATACACGATATTCTGCTCACGATACGATACATATTGCGATATTCAGCAAACAATACAATTCAATACACTTTTCCGATTTTCTGAAATATTTTTAGAGGGACAGAGTGATTTTTGGTGACATTTTGTGACTGTTATAGAGTTGGACTGAATTAATTTAACTGAAAACTGATTAAAAGCACCAACTACACAACACCTGGCTCTGGTTGGACACAGAGTTAAAGTCGACAGCTGGACAAAATGAATCAAAGAAGTTGTGAGAAAACATGTTTCTTTTAATTGAAACGGTACAAACTGTAGCTTACTTGCATCTGTAAAGTAAATAAAGTGCTCTGAATAGTTTGATACCTTTTTAACCTTGACACTCTAAGCCTGATGACCTAATCACTCTCCCAGCAAAGCAAGCAGTGACAGTTGGATGTTACGATACTTGCGGATGAATATCGATTTTTTTCTAGAAAAGAAAATATCGACATATATCGCAAAATCGATATTATTACACAGCCCTAATTAGAATGGCTTAGTCAAAGCCCAAACCTTTATCTAATAGAAAATAGCAGTTGCCATTCTGTAAAGTAGAAACGGCAAAGGTTTTGGTGTCTAGATCTGCAATAAAGATCACCACGTATTTCACATTAATATTTGAAATAAATGTTTGAAACTGTCATTTTTCATACACACAAATATTCATTATTCTTTTTTTTTTTAACACAGCAGATTGCTTTATTTTTTCTGCTGTAACGTGAACAGGTAGAAGCAGCATAAATACTTCTGTAAAACCCGGTGAACATGCGACTAAGAGGACAGAAACTCGAGTGTGAGCCCAGAAAGTGAATTAGCGTTAGCGTGACTTTGGGTAAGCTGATTGCTTTCTTTTAACATCGAGGGCAGATTACATCATGCTGTAGAGAAATTAAATTACCCAGCACTGCTGAGTGTATTTCTGAGATCACAGCAGAAATTGGCCTATTAATTGAATTAGCTGGGAAGCGGCTTTTTGGTAACGCAGTCGAAGAGGCTGAGGTTCAGGGCTTTTGCAGCAGGTTCGCTCGGCGTCCCTTCCTGCGACTTGCTTCCTTTTTTTGAGCCTGGATGTTTTCGGTGAGGGTCGCAGCAGGAGAAACGGGGCAACTCAAAACAAGTTCATTACTCTTTTTTTTTTGCACAAAATCATTTTTAGATGATGACATTTCAGCTGTTTTAGGGCGCCTCGTCACTTTAAATCCAAATAAGCTGCTTTTGGCCAACTCAACGTTTACGGTCCTGTGTGAAAACGGCTGCAAACAGAATCACCATTACACCACCGTGCATCTTTGAAAAGCTTTATTTTTTGCTGCAAGTAGTTTCTGGATGGCAAGTGAACAACCAAACTCTTCTCTCGTTCCGCTTTGGTTGCTAGGTGACGGCCTGGGCTGGCTGGGGTTGCTAGGTAACGGCGCAGCTTGACTCGACACTCGGGAGAATTTTGAAACGGTTCATTTTCCAGACAGCAGAAAACATGAAGTTATTCCCAGAAAACCGTTGGTTGTTTTTAGGCCCTTGTGCTGTTTTTAGAAGCAGCAGAAACACAAACGGAAGTACAGAAATATGCAAATGTGTGTTTTGCATAACAAGTTCCTGGTAGCAGAACATGCAAGCAGCTCAGAGCTGACTTTCCTGCTTACAGTATCAACTGAAACATCATTTTCTATGTTTTCATCATGGAAACAACTTTGAATTGTTGTTTCTTACAGAAAAGCTTTGCATTATGTGCCACAGAGCAGCCCGGATTATCATTTGCTCTTTTATAACCTTTTAAAGAATATTTTGCTTTTTAAAATTGGATGAAAACCATTTGTTGTACATTAAAGGACAACGCTGCAGTTGTTTAAATCTTTCTTATTGTCTCTGCTGCCTAAATACAGCAGGTAACACTGGAGATCATACTATAAATGTTTTAGAAGAACAACCTTTGGTACAAAACTTTCAGCAAGCGTGTTTTAAAGACAAGACCAGCGGCCATCTTAGACGCAACCCAAAATGATCCTCATATGTTTCTTGGTGCTTGTGCTGGAAGTGGCTCCTAAATAGCTGCTGTTTTCTAGTTTCTAGCCTCCAGTTTGCCCAGATTAGATGGAGCAGAAGCGAAGCTGTTAAATTTTACAGCCATTACAGTCATTTACAACACATGGCTGCCTCCTCACTAAGTGTGCTACGCTTGGCAAACTTTTAAAGCTGGCAGCAGTTTGAATATTTAAAGCGCCTGGACTGAGACCTCAACAGTCGACAGGGTGAGCCGGATGTGAGAGCTTTGAGTGAGAGTCTGACATTTGGGCTGATAATTCAGTTTGGTTCTGCAGACAAACGGAGAGCAAAGGACTGGTTCTGCGTTTTATCCCCTCTGGTAGCTGTGTTTACATTCTAGTACTCTGTGTGGCGGTAGCAGCGGTTCTTATTGTTTTATTAATGAAAACGGGACAATTCCCTGCAGTCTGCAGATCCATGTTGCCTCATTCAAAATGAAGGAGCGCGTGTTCGTGTGCGTGTTCGTGTGTGTGTTTTGTTGGATCCAGAAACGGCTCGGCTTTGTGTTTAACTGACTGGAAGATGACTCTTTTTAACCTCTAACAGTTCGTTTTTTTTTGCTTAAAATACTTCTTGGATCAGGGGATTTTAGTCTGCTCAGTCCTGCCTACTTTGAAAAGCAGAAGTAGAGCCTCGTGCACAACCATCAACAATGTAGCAAGTGGTTTCTGGATGGTTAGTCAACAGCTAAGCTTGTCGCAATAAACAATAAATCAATCAATCGCATGTTAAATTAACACCAGTTCTATAATTTCCATTTGCATGAATTTGTTGTTTTTCTCTTTTTCCCTCTTTCCATCAAAAACTGGATAACAAAAGTCTTGAATCTGGCGCTTCGGTTTCAACTAGACTATTTTGTTTACTCATTTTATTTGTTGTTTCTATTGTTTTTATTTATTTTGGATTTTTAAAATGTCTTCCAGTTCCAGTGTTAAATGTTCATTAGCGTTTTAAGTTTATTGACCTTTGAGAATTTGTTCTCGCATTATTAAGCCATTACCATTAAATTACTTGAAAATAGAAGTATTGCGATAAACAACACTTTTGTTTATCGCAATAACTTCTGGGTCAATTTATAGTCTATTAAAGTTTGTTATTGTGACAGGCTACAAAAGAACAAAACACAGCAGTCAGTGTAGTGCGGTAAAGCCAGCTGACCAAACATGCTGGAGTTCCTCTGTGGTTGCTAGGTAACAAATTGAACTCGGCTGGGGTTGCCAGGCAATTGTGAAATGCGACTCAACAACTGGGAGGTTTTTGTGACACAGTTTGTTTTCCAGACATCAAAAAACATGGAAGTTATTGCCAGAAAAATGTCTGGATGTTTTTGTTTTTATTGTTATTTTTAAGTGCCTGTGTTGTTTTTGTAAGCAGTAGAAACTAGGGCTGAAATGATTCCTCGAGTGATTCAAGTACCTCGATTATTAAAATTCATCGAGGAAAATTGACCTGCCTCGAAGCTTCGTTAATTTATGTTTTATCATTTAGCGCACCGTGTTTCAGCTGGAACATTATTTGCGTTGCGCGGAGCTCTGACTTCCGCCTCTGAGTTGTTGACGGAAGCTACGTGTTAGCGGCATAACGTCCAATCTTCAAGTTCGGCCCGCGGGGATTTTACTGATTGGTGATAATTCCGGGTTTTCATCGTTTTTGTGGGACCAATAAACATCCTTAAAATAACCGGCGCGATGCCGGGAGTTTGGCAGCCTTTCTGCTCCGGAGCTGCTGGTTGAACGGCGGGAAGAAGCTGAGGAGGATTTATACAGGTGAGCGGAGAGACTGAACACGGCGGGCGGCTGAGGGTTGATGCTTACAGGGTAAGAGCAGCTTTACGGACGAACCGCACAATAAACTTATATCATCCCGGTCTGAACAAACGGGAGGCGGAACATGGCTGGTAGATGAGTTTCTGAACAGAGGAGCCGTAAATATCCCGTATTGCTCCCCCGGTCTACAAAAAAGTAACTGGTAGGGAAGCTCAAATGTGGAAAAAATATACTGATGTTGATATCCGATAGCAACACTGGTGTTATGGAAGATTTACCAATATTTTATTTCATAATTGTTTTTATCCGATTACTCGATTAATCGTAAGAAAAATCTATAGATTACTCGATTACTAAAATAATCGTTTACAACAGCCCTAGTAGAAACATATGCAGAATTTTAACTTTTTGCATAATAGTTTCCCTTTATGTTCCCGACATGAGTGCTTTACAGTCGACTCATGTAAAACACTCTGAATTGCCTTGTTACTGAAAATGTGCTCTATAAATAAAATTACCTTTAAAGTGAAGCGAAACTAAAATACAGGCAGCCACTCGTGTTTCTTTGTGTTTTATGGTGGTGAAGCGGTTCCTGCATTCTTCCATAACTTTCCTCTCACCCCTTGAAGCCTCTTTGCGTTCCTCCCGTCTTTGCGTTGCCGCGTTCGACCCGGTCCAGTGTAAACAGTCTCGTGTTCCAGCAGCTCTCGGCTCAGCAGCCGCTACCTGTCCGTGGGCGAACGCGGAGCTGCAGTCCTTGTGTAGCGCCTGCCCTGCCCGGTGTCACGTAACCTGCAGAAGCTGCAGCGGCGGAAATGCAAATTATGTAAAGCCCCATTCATGCTGCTGCGCTGAGCGCGGCGGCGCTTCTCTCCAGCAGGTTATCATGAGTCATCAGAGCTCCACCGGTCCAGCTGTGAGCAGCTCAATAAACGGGAATTTAGGACCAACTTTTCCACTTGGACAGTTTCCCAGTGTGCACCTCGTCCCTGGAGGATCCACCAGATAACTGTTTGCATTCATTAATGATTAGGAAGAGAAGGACGTTTTTTTTTGTGTGTGTGTGTGCCTTTGCTGCTGCAGTTTATAGGAGAAAAGATGAAATAAGAAGAATATATTGAATATATTAATAAGAATGATGTTTAGCATCAAAGCTGTTTTATTTTTTTGGTCGTTCCTGGATGGAGTCCACTGGTTTTATCACTTTAGAGTCTGCAGGCTGCCAGCAGGGCACATTTCATGGACTGTTTTGTTCCGACTGCTGTTGCGTGTGGATTTGGTGCTTGTGTAGGTGTTGTTTGTTTTAGCTGTCTGCAATTTAAATGTTTGGTTTTTGTCTGCTTTCTTCTTTAAAAGACTCTCTCAAATCAGTTTAAAAGACGTGCAACACATATTTCCATATAATTTCTCATGTTTTTTATTTACTTTGTTATACTTATAGTTATACTTTAGGCCCAAAACTGTCCCTGTCATAAGAGAGATAAAAACATTTCTGTTTTTTTATCTTCTTAAAAGTATAAAATCCTTGCAGCTGCTTCAACCTAAACACAGATATAAAGGTATTTTACTACATAGTCCTGACTTAAAATACTTTTTTCTTTACTGTTTTCTAACAAAAGTTTCTTTTTCTGATGGGAATGACTCAAAACAGTCAACATGTTGTAAATTTGACATGTTTGAACCCAAAAATGCAGAAAAGCAAAATATGCAGCCGTCTTTTCAAACAGTCCAAGCAAAGATCAGCAACGTGATAAACAGAAATAGTGAAACGTAAAATGTTCAGAAATTAAATACATTTAGATTAAATAATATGAAATTTATGTTTCAGACAGTCTCTATAATATTTATTTTCACTTTGGTGAAATTTTGTTTTGTAATTTTTCTACAAAACACTTCAGTCATTTAATAAAAAATAAATAAAATGTACTCAGATTGATGTGATGTTTTAGTTCAACCAAATACAAAAAAATTTAAATTATTACAAATACAATAAACCACTCTCTACTTGTTGTTCAGTATTTTTGAATTTTTCTGTAAAATTATTTGCAGAAAATCCTAAAATATTCAAAACAAAATGCAGCTCGTTTGTTATTTTTACATTATTGACTGGCGTTTGAAAAGCAGCCAATCCAGGAACAGTGTTCACTTTCCTGGACTCTGATTGGCTGAACCTCCAAGAGCATAAATAAGGAAGACTGTAAACATTAGAGCTGAGATGGTTTCCACTGTGTGTATTAATGCATATTGAGGCATATTTGGTGTTTGAAGTATAACATTTTCAGAGGGAATCTCAATACTCATGGTCGTTTTGGTTCCTCTCCTCCTCCCAACACCTTTTTTTCTCTTACGTTTGAGGATTTTCAATTAAGTTGCTAACAAAGATATATATATATTATAACTTTTTTATCTTTTAGGTGACAGAAAGTGTTGTTAAAGTAGTTAAATCATCAATTATCATTAATTATTGCATTCAGGTAACAAATGTGGACGCATATTCCAGCATACAAACAAAAGTCAACCTAGCATAGCTTAATCTTTCAAAACTTTGTACCTCATTTACTTTGGTATTTGTTCAAACTATCATTTACAATAATTTAGATTTTAAGAGTTAAATAAAAATGAAAGTGAAGTGTAATTTTCTGTCACTTTCATTTATTTTCTGTATTGAAAAACATTCTTGTCCAGGTCCTTTTAAGCCATTTCCAGCCAGCGGTAAAAGCCGTGTGTGTTATATAAAGCTGCTATTGGATTAGCATGAAAGAGTGTGGTTTTCTGCGCTGCAGGCACTCTGAGATTAAGTTTGAGACTTTATCCTGTGCCGTTTTCACACCACTGCCCTGGCCTGCTGGGAGAGAGAGGCAGCAGAGGAGACGGAGCGCGCTAATCAATTTAAAACGGACTGGACATTTATCATCGAGTTGAAGGGTGCTTCCCCAGTTTTCAGGAGTAAAATGACATGTAGTAAAAGAAAACCATGGATGGAGGGAAGCACAGTTGGGTGAACAAATGGCCTAAAGTACCAGTGAAGGCCGTATAACTGCTAATATACACTAAACTAGTCAATATATTGGCATTAACGTCTGTATTATCTCAGGATTTTGAGTGTTTTTCCAGATCAGGACTTTTGCGAGTCATATTTCATGGTTTAAAAAAAAAACTTTATATATTTATAATGAGTATTTTCTCCCAAAACTGAATTTGATCCTTACCATTTGTCACCATTTCCCATCTTGACCACCATTTCCATTGTTCATCTTTTAGGCATGACGATGCTTATATGGCTAAGCTGGTCTTTAAAAATGTAGTAAAAACCTTCAACATGGATAAAGACGCTTTAAAACCAAAGAATTGTTGTTTTAAAGATTTATTGAAAATGCCTTTGAGGCTGCTGCTGTGACCTTTCAAATTGAATTTTAAAGATGGACGATGATGAGATGCAGCAGTGAAGCCTGACCCAAACTTTGGTTGAACTGGGTTTTATTTAAACTAAAGGCAGACAGACTGATGAGAGTAGATATCTAGGATCCCCACAGACGGTTTTAAAAGGGGTGACATGTCATTATTATTTTGTAAATAATAAGACTTTAATGCAAAGTTGGCACTTTTAATGGAATTTCAAGGCATTTGCTAAAGCAACTTGTAACGTTAAAAGCGTTATTTACCAAATGTCAGTTCATGACATTCATGAAGACTCCTTCATGTTTGTGACATGTCAGTCTGATTCCTTCCACACTCTGCTGAGTCATTTCTCGGTCGGCTACTTGTTACTTCTTCTAGAGGAAAACCTCGTTCAAGTATCGCCGCTCTTGCTAGAGGAAAATCGTCTTGTATTTTCCCTCCTCTGGTAACACCTGCACCACATTGTTGCCACTGCAGCCCAACTTCAGTCTATCGGGTTCGGATTGGAAGCGACCTGATCGCCCACCGCTCACTGATTCACCGATTCCTCCTGGACTTTGTGTTTATGCTGATCGTCCTGCGGCTCCCGCCTGATTTCCACTGACCAGCGATGATGAACACGCCACCCACCGTCCTCCATCGCGTTACGCAAGTGGAGCTGATCCGTAGGTTGGGTTTAAGGTGCACTGGTGGTTTCTAACGCGCCTCATGGCACCAGAACGCACCACTTCCTGTCAGAGGCGTCCATTTTTTTTTATTTTCTGCCAGACGTGATTTCAGAGGCTGTTTTCAATGAAGTCGAACTCAAACGGGTTTGGTAAATTATGACACAGATGTTTTCCAGCTGAAACTCTGTGAGATTTATCCTAAAACAGAAAAGAAAAAGAGAGAGAGAGAGAGAGAGAGAGAGGAGTGCAGACTGCTGTAGTTCAGATCCTTCATTAGCATACCGCTGCCATAGGAACAAGAAACGAAGCCGGAGACGAGCGAGAGAGGGAAGAGAGCAGAGAGAGAATAAGGAAAAGAGACAAGAGGAAGGAGGGATGAGGAGGACAAGGGATGGAGGAG
Organism: Poecilia reticulata; assembly: GCF_904066995.2. NCBI lineage: Eukaryota > Metazoa > Chordata > Actinopteri > Cyprinodontiformes > Poeciliidae > Poecilia > Poecilia reticulata. Next base: position 23,406,703 of record NC_088847.1, on the reverse strand, counting down.
GGTGCCAGAAGGGACGAAAAGCAGCGAGAGACGTATTAAATATTAAGGAAAGATGGAGTGAAGGAGAAAGAGGAGGACGAGGATTTGTGATTAGTGGTGGAGAGGAAAAAAGAGAGGAATTAAGAAGGAAAGAAACACCAAAGATGAAAGGAAAAGAAGGAAATCAGACTAAATATAGGTCAAGAAAAGAAAGGAGGAGGTGGAGGAGAAGAAAGGGAAAGGAAGGAGTTTGGAGAAAGAGAAAGAGAGGAAAATAGATTAAAAGAGGGAGACGGGGAGAGAGAGAAAAAAGAATGGGAGATACAAAAAAGAAGAGATGTAAAGAAGGGAAGAAAGAAAATGATGGAAGAAACAGAGAAAAAGAAAGGAGAATGACAAAAAGAAAGAAGGATAAAGAGAAAAATGGAGAAAGAGAAAGGCAGAAAAATGAGAGAAGTAATAAAGAAAAGGAAGAAAGACATGAGAGGAAGAAATGGGGAAAAAGAAAGGAAAGAGAAAACAAGAGAGAAAGAGGAAATGAGAGAACGGAGAAAACGGGAAAGAGAGAAAGGCAAAGAAAAGAGAGAAAAAGAAGAGAAAAAAGGAACAATGAGATTTTGAGGAAAGAGTGAATAAGCAAAGTGGGATGTGAAGGAGAAATGGAGAACAGGCAGAAGAGGAGGAGCACTGAGGATGAGGAGGAGGATTAGAGGAAGGGATGAGAGAGGAGGCGATGGAGGGATGAGAGAGGAGGAGGTGAAGCTGCAGCAGGCTCCTTGGTTTGACTTCTAACACATCTCCTGCTTCCTCCCGTTTATCCTCTTCCTCTGCTTCTATCGTGTCATCTGTATAATTAAATACATGCATTATCCAATTTTCTCGCTCACATTCTGGCAGCGCGCGTTACCCGGCGGAGGTTCAACAAACCGCTCCTGTTCAGCGCTGAGGTCACGGCCTCCGTGGCTCCCCGAGCCTGAAGGACCAGGAAAAACTCAAACCGGGAGCAGAAACTCCACGGCAGAGTTGCTAAATGCTCACATTTCTAAATGTGAGCATTTAGAAATGACTCCTCCACAGTCCCTCAAAGACGGCCAGTTGTTTTCACTTTTCTGTTTTTACGCGTTAGGCAGATGGAAGATCAACACTTTTACACTCAGCTCCCAAAGGTTGAAAATATTTCAGGAAATTGACGCTCAATATCTTCACTAATATAAGTTTCACCTGTTCAGACTCTTCTAATAGTAAATCTAAAAAAAATGTAATCGTTTAAATCTGTCGTTTCTTTTATAAATATCACTGCAAAAAAAAAAATCTTACCAAGTATTTTTGGTTTAGTAGTTTCTTGCACAACCATCTGAGTACGTTTGAAATGAGACATAGCCAACAAGTAACTTTTCAGCAACATATAGAGACTTGTTTTACGTAAATAATTCCTCAACATTGATGAAAAAGTTATAGTTCCACTGGCGCCGTTACCTAGCAACCCCAGCCATGCCCAGCCCGTCACCTAGCAACCCCAGCCAAGCCAAGCCCGTCACCTAGCAACCCAGTTCTAGTTCCACTGGGACATTTCACACTTTTCACTTTTTCACGTACAAGGGAAATAATCTGCCAAACGAACTACAACTTTTTAATCAATATTAAGGAATTATTGACTTTAAACAAGCTCCTATATCTTGCTGAAAAGTTACAGTATAAGTTTGTTTTGTCTTATTTCAAGTGTACCAAAAAAATGTCCACTAAAATTAAGTCTTTTTGGAGTGAATCACCTTGGTGAATTTTGAAAGAAACTGCAGAAAACACACAAAATCTTATCAAGTATTGTTGGTCTAGTTTCTAGTGCAAATATGTCGGTGTGCTTGAAATAAGACCAAACTAACTTATAAGTAACTTTTCAACAAACAAAAAAACAAAAAAATAAGAGCTTGCTTGAGTCAATAATGTTTTTAAATTGATGTAAAGCTTCCAGGTCCATTGGCAGAGTATTTCACTTACAGCAAGATGTTTTCTCATCTGATAAGTCGAATAATCTACCAGTGGAACTGGAACTTTTTACCAATATTAGGGAATTATTTACTGAAAACAAGCTCAGATGTCTTGCTGAAAAGTTACTTTATAAGTTAGTTTTACTTCACTATGAAATACTGCAAAAAACACAGAATCTTACTGTCTTGTGTCTAGTCCCTAATGCAAAGACCTTACTCAACTTAAACTAACCCAGAAGTAACTTTTCAGCAAGATGTAGGAGCTTTTAAATTAATAACCACTAAATAAACATTTTTCACTTGTAACATGACAAAATGTTTTATAGTAAGTGAGATAATCTTCCAGTGGAACCATCCATCCATCCATCCATCCATCCATCCATCCATCCATCCATCCATCCATCCATCCATCCATCCATCCATCCATCCATCCATCCATCCATCCATCCATCCATCCATCCATCCATCCATCCATCCATCCATCCATCCATCCATCCATTTTCTTACACCCTTGTCCCTTAGTGGGGTTAGGAGGTGTGTTGGTGCCGACCTCCAGCTAACGTACCGGGCGAGAGGCGGGGTCACCCTGGACAGGTCGCCAGTTTGTCGCAGGGCAACACAGAGACACACAACCATGCACACACACACTCACACCTAGGGACAATTTAGAGAGGCCAATTAACCTGACAGTCATGTTTTTGGACTGTGGGAGGAAACCGGAGAACCCGGAGAAAACCCACCATGCACAGGGAGAACATGCAAACTCCATGCAGAAAGGCCGGGAATCAAACCCAGAACCTTCTTGCTGCAAGGCAACAGCTCTACCAACTGCGCCACTGTGCAGCCCTCCAGTGGAACTACTACTTTTTAAATTAATATTAATAAATCATTAACTTAAAACAATCTCAATTACTGTGAGATATTTAGTGGTTTTGCAGTGTTTTCTATGTTTTTATCATGTGAATCACTTTGAATTTTGTTCCTGAAGTCAAAAGAAACTTGAGAGAGTCTTAAAGTAAAAGACTCTGCAGGAAGGAGAAAAAAAAAAATCTTGTAAACATCTCCACGTCCATCTTTCCCTCTTTGCACAAAACAAAATGCTGGTAAAACTGTAGTGATTCAGTCTAACACTAACAGATGAGGACGTTCCAGATAAGATGTGCCAGGATCAACTGTTTATGAAACGGGCCCACTCCGACAAGAAATGTTCAAAAGAAAACAAGGACGTGTGGATATGTACAGCCGTCGCCAAATGTTCCTCCGTCAAAACGTAGCCGAGGATCACGCATGATTGACAGCCGCAGGCGCCGACTCCATCATCTTTTGGCAGGCTGCCTCCTTTAGCTTTTAGCTAAATGTTTGCTTGATACCAGTTGTGTGTCCTTGTGTGAAGGTGGGATGTGCGGCGCTGATGTTTATTCAGTCCATTTATTTAATAGGATGTTTGTTTGAGAGGAAAACACACTTTTAGCATTATCTTGTCCACACACACGCACACACACACAGCTTAAAGTGATAGATAACCTTCTGTAGCTGCAGCCCTTTTAGAGTGAGAAGCTAATTTATAGTGTTTGGACTTTTATCCCACACCAAACTAATCACTCTAAAGCAGCCGTGGGACGGCAAAGACCAAAACAAGCAGGGAAGAAAATACAATGGAAACATGGGAGCGAAACGGAAACCTGACAGAAGCACTTGTCTGGTTTTTAGGGACGTAAAGGGACATGGCTTGATGTCCGGCAGGCAGGGACAAAAGGCTCTGGTTTAACGCCAGAACTATCAAAGGAGGAATTTAATGAGATGTAAATGAAAGCGACCACAACAACAGGCCCGACTACAACTTTGTGACCGCAAAAAAAAATAAAAACCAAAGTGCCGGAGTCATCTATATCTCAAGACGTTTTGCAGTAAAGAAATAAAATCTGTAGTGTTGCGTCACTGGAGCGTTGTCTGTTTCAACTGCAATGCATTCAAGTCTATAAAGTTTAGGAAGCCGAGTTGATGAAACCAGCTGACATAAACATAATGGTGTTTTTTTCAGCCACTGGGGAAAAGCTTATCTGAGGCCTTGGTTGTTTAAATGTGACCAAATCCAGAACTCACTTTTAGAAATTGTGGCGTGCTCATTGTTTTAGAGCAACATTTAGCTTCATATCGGAGCAAAACCTACAGAAACTCCTACTAGTTTATTACTTAACAGCCCAGGACAAGAATCAAACATGGAGGACAAACCAACATTTAGCTTTATGCTGTTTAGTTTACTACGTTAGTGAGAAATAAAGTTTCTAATCCCGTTTGTCCGTCTGGTTTCAGTTTGTAGCGCAGCCGAACTGCCAGCAGCTGCTGGCCACTCTGTGGTACGACGGTTTCCCGGGCTGGAGGAGGCGACACTGGGCCGTCAAACTGGTGACCTGCTTCATCATCGGACTGCTGTTCCCAGTCTTCTCACTGGTAAGAGTCAAACTGGAGACAGAAGACAGAATAAGCTCCAAATCGTCTGGGTCTAATGCCACATTCTCTCATGTAGTCGTTGTTTTTTTAATGCCACTTGGAAACAAACATGCAGACATGCATAGGAGCAAACCAATCTGGTTCAGTTGAGTTAATTTGGCTCTGGCTGTAATGTTGATAAGAGTAATTAATGTGTTTAAAGTCTTAATCTTCCTCCATGTGAATACGCATCAGGGTTTTGACAAATCATGTAAACATCCTCTGGTTCCTCAAGCTGCTTTTTGTTTCAGTCTCCGGCTCGACCAGTCTGGAGCTACCAAATTAATCCCTGTTGCTTAATTTATGCTTAATACAAACTACTTAACATCCATAATTTGCAAAACCTTGTAAGCTTGTGATTTCTTAAATGTTAAAGGACACAAAAAGGGATTTCAGCACTGATTGAAAACTTTGCTTTTTTCAACCAATTTCATCCACTAACAACTTTTCTAATTGCTAAAAATGTTTGAAAATATTTTTTTTTCTGCTATGAGATGGAAAAAAATAAATAAATGAAGAGATATTTATCTATTATCTAATTAGATGAAATGTTGTAATTTCATTTAATGTCTTTCTATGAAGGTTTTTTTTCTGATTTATGGACATTTTAATGACTCCAGTTCAATCAATATGGAGTAAATATGAAAAACAAAAATAAAATGTTTTAGCCTTATAAAGGCTTTATGTATATTTTTATTCTCATCTTAACTGATTGCACATGTTTATTTCCGCATCTCTAACTTGACCTAGATGTGTAAAGAACATTTAAATGAAATTTGGTCATATTCATTCAGTGGGTAAAGGATACAGAAATTTTACTCTTACAAGAGAAGAAATACTTTATACTAAAATTACTCGTCTGAAAGTAAAATGTTGAAATAAAACTAAAAGTCAAAGCTTCAATAAAAGTTACCCAAGTAAATGTAACTGAGTAAATGTACCTGCCTCCTACCAAACTGTTCATACCGATGGTGTGAGGGATCCCTGCACTGCAAAAACACAAAATCTTACCAAGTGTTTTTGGTTTAGTTTGTAGTGCAAATATCACAAAATAAGACAAACTAGAGGCTTAAAACAAACCTCATCAATATTGTTTTTAGTTCTTTTGGCACATTATTTCACTTATTATAGGGGGAAATTATCTTGTTATAAGTGAAATAATCTGCCAGTGGAACTAGAACTTGGTTGCTAGGTGACCGCCTGGGCTTGGCTAGGGTTGCTAGGCAACAGCTCCAGTGGAATTTCATCCGTATTAAGGAATTATTGGCATAAAACGAGCTTTTTGCAGTGCAACTTTGGGACTCCAATAGCCTTCTGAGCTCCCCTCACTATCCTCTGCAGGGCCGTTCTTTTTGGGGGAGGGGGGGGGTTGTGTTTTTTTTTTGTTTGCCATGTTCTTCGCCATCCAACCGGCTCATGTTTCTTTCCCGCCTCCTCAGATCTACCTGTTGGCCCCAAAGAGCGCTCTGGGGCGCTTCATCAAGAAGCCCTTCATCAAGTTCATCTGCCACACCGCGTCCTACCTGACCTTCCTCTTCCTCCTGCTGCTGGCGTCGCAGCACATCGCCCGCACCAACCTGCACATGCAGGGACCCCCACCCACCATCGTGGAGTGGATGATCCTTCCCTGGGTGCTGGGTGAGTTCAGAGTGTTAATATCACACCGGAGTTAATTCAGAACAAACGATTCGTCCCTGTGGTGCATTTCATTTCTAATGTGTTCGAGCTACAAAAGGGCAAAGTCTTAAATACGAACTCATTATCTTTTATACTTGTCAACTCTCAGACTTTCATCTAAGCTTTTAAGGTCGTCTTGGTCAACGTTTCTTTAGCTTGTTGGACTTTTTGATGTCTGACATTTTTCACGATTAGTCCGCTTTGACTGAACTCTGTGTAGAAAGTCGAGTTTGTTTGTTGAAGTGTGAATGTGTAATCAGAATTGTTCAGTTGATCATCTGCTGCATGTCTGGTTATCAATAATTAAACTATAACTTCCTCAATAAAAATTATATCTGTCACTTGTCAGGAATTGTGTTTGTGTGACACGAGAAGTAAACTCTGGTCTGTCTGAAAAGCCAGATCTTGATTCAGTTGAAGTGAATTCTGATGCGGTTCGAATGCTTATGTGAATGCCAAGCGGACTGGAACAAGAAACAGACTACAGTGCAAGGCATTCTGGGTGATTACAACCAAAACAAACGTTCATTTGTAGCACCAGCAGGAGAAGTTGCTCGTTATCTTTTGCCAAAGACAAAATAAAAATCCTACAACTGCTAAAATTTGATGGTGCTCCATTTTTTGTTTACATTTTGTGAAACAGGAAGTTGTATGCAAGTCTTCTTCAGAGGTTTTCATGTTGTTTCCTCCATTGATCCTTGGTGCAGCGCCCCCACGGGCCAGGGGGGGGAACAGGTTGCTCAAAGCATTTGATTCCAGCCGAAAATGTAGCAAGTGTTGCAATTTTCTTCCCAATCAAACCAAATGTACTGGACTATCAGGTCTGAAATCACCCAAAAGTCACTCAGACATAACAAGGTTCTGAAAACAAAGGTTTGGATTTATGTTGCTTCAACACAAAAAATAAAACCTAGAAACTAAACAGTTTGAAACATGAATATTTTCTTGAACAGACATCCAAACATGACGTGGCAAAAAAGTAATGGAAAGTATGTTAATCTCCTCTGAAGATGGTTGTTAGGGTTGTTGAAATGAACTAGTTTCAAAGTCTTTCTTTCGCTTTATGGGAACTGTGGACTGAAAACGTTTTACATATAGGGTTACAGGTTCTTTGCATTAACATCCTGTCACATAAACATAATTCCTTTTAATGTCTTCAGTTGCTTCTAGGAATAATGGAGATAACCCAGTTTGACAGATACGTTAGATGAAGAAAACTGTCATTTCATTATTAGAAACTGTATTTGCAGCAGATGATCAGCTGAGTTATTTCTGTCCTGCTTTTTAAAGACTTTCTGACTCTTGTTCTTTTTGTCCTCAACTTTTTAATTTTTCACAATTTTGTTTAAAACCTCGTTTTTAGCCGAGTGCAAGGACTAAAATAAAATAAAAAAAACTTTGCAAGATCTTCAAAACTTTGTCTTTAATACTCAAACCAAAACAACTATCAGCATCATTTTTGTTGTACCTGGAAGAACAAATTCTTATATTCAACTGTGATCAAATCCAAATTGTGTCAAACCTAAATCTTATCAGACCTGAATCTCGTCAAAGCAACGCAGGTCCAAATTGGTCAGTAAGAACATTTTGTTGGGACCCAGTTACTTTGAAATCCTAATTTCTTGGATAATAATGTAATCAAACAAAAAAGAAGCGTATAGTTCTTCCTTAATTTAATCTGACCTTGAGATAAACCAACACGATCAAAAACACGACAGCACTTGAATAAATGTTTCAAAGTCTTTGCAATAAAAATAGATCTTACAGATAAATTTGAACGATTCGCACCCAAACAAACAGCCAAACTGTCTCCTCTCCTTAAAACAGACGAATCAAAAACATCCCAGGTTACTTTTTGTGGCTGATTGCTAATCATTCAGAGATATCTGTGGGCTTAAGTGGTGCGGATGTGTGTGGTCGGAGCGCGTGGGGGAGGTGGTGAGTGGGTGCGAGTGGGCAGGTGTGAAAAATGAATGATTACATCTCCGTCTTCTTTCTCTCAAAGCGCTGACACCAATCATTTCCAAATCCTGATTGTAATCATTCTGAAAAATATAAAACCATCTGCTGCTCTGCGTCACTTCATGCACTTCCTTCTACTTTAGAAACTGACTTGGACTGAAAGGGAAATATGTCAAGTTATTGAGAAACTCGTAAAGAATAAAAGCTGATGTCCCATCTGTATTTTTTATTTTTTTTTGATAGATGGATTCACAAAACGCCATAAAATGAGTTTGATATGGAGGCAAACATTATCATTCGTGGGAGAAAAAAATGGCAAAATCGCTTTAAAAATGTGGAAATGTTGCATTTTAATTTATTGTTTGTACCTGAAGAAAGCATAAAAATCATAAAATCAACTACAACATTATTACACCATTAGGCCTGAGAAGACTTTGTCAAATTTCAAATTTTTTCTATAAATCCAAAACAGTTTATTCAAAGTTACAGATGCATTCTTGCTGAAGCTCCCATGATTGTTTCCATCATTGCAACTAACTGTGAATAAAACTAAATTAGTTTGACTTTTTTGTATTTATGTTGCAGTAGTTGAAAACATAGGACTTGACTAATTACTAATTAGTTGACTAATGCTGACATTTTGCATTGTTAATATACTTTACCAGTAAATGATAACAAGGAGAAGTGCTAACTCTATTGGCAGATAAATCAACTTATAACAAGGGAAAAATATCTTCCTGTTAGTGAAATAATCTGCCAATGAAACTAGCACTTTTTTCAACGATATTAAGAATTTATTTACTTAAAACAAAACTATATTTTGCAGAAAAGTTACGTATAGGTTAGTTTGTCTTATTTCAAGTGTGCTTAGATATTTGCACTAGAACCTAAACCAAAAATACTTGGTAAGATTTTGTGTTTTTGCAGTGCAACCTCTTGGTTTGGCATAACTGCAGCTGCTGAAATATTTAGATTTGCACGTCAAGCCAGTCTGAAAATTCGGGTCACTGAAAAGCCACAGAGTCGATGTGTCACAGAACCAAACTCACCAGAGGGATTGATATCAGGCTTAAGGGTTAAACCAAGCTAACCAAGGTCACTTCTCTTATCATAGCCTTAAAATCTTGTTTATTCCAGCGAGGAAATGTCTTCTGAATCATTTAGAGGAAAGCTTGACTTGATGTGAAGTCGGTCATAGGGAACCAAAATGCTCGCTCCCTGCTTAATGACCTGTGTCTGCAGAAAGAGGAGCACGATGATGTATGAACAGCCAGCGATGTTGGGATGTGTCTGCTTGTGTGTTTCAGGTTTTATCTGGGCAGAGATCAAGGAGATGTGGGATGGGGGATTCACAGAGTACATCCATGACTGGTGGAACCTAATGGACTTTGCCATGAACTCCCTCTACCTGGCCACCATATCTCTGAAGATAGTGGCTTACGTCAAGGTAAAGACGTCTGGCACCGTGATAGACGAGAAAATCACGAAGCTATTAATGTTTGAAGATCCGGAAGAGCAATAAAACTGAGCGATTGTGGCAATACTGTGTAATCAGGCAGTGATGGAACAACAGGCAGCTGGCAAATATAAATGTTTGCAATTGGTTTGTTTGCTCAGTAAAGGGGAGATGAAATACTTCTCCATAACCAGAACAATAGAGCCGTGTTTATCTGTTGGTAATGCAAATTATAACACAACAATGACATGAGACATGAGGAAATAACACTGATAGCTTGCAGACTCATTTTCAGTTGTAAAAGATTATTGCATACAAAGTAAGTCCTAATTAGGACACTCATCTTTAGTTATAAAATCTGTGCAGGTTTTCAAGTATAAATGATGCTAAATAAATAGTTTTTAAATAGCAGCCAATAAAAACACAGCAATTTGGACATTGTTCATTTGACAAAATTATAATAATATAACACATTTTCTTGTACAAAGCTGACAAGAAGTAAAGAAAATCATAGTTACCTGTTAGCTTGAATCCCTTAATCTAAAAAACTATCAGATTTTGAGATTAGCTTAATATAGGTTAAGAGAATTATAAACTTACTCCTCCATCCTATCACTGAGTAGCTATCACAATACAGTAGCCAAGCTAGAATCTGTTAGCTGTTTGCTTGACTTAAAGTAGTTTTTTGTATGTATGTGTTAGCTGTTAGATTGATTTCTAAGATCGTTTAATCTTTTATGTTGACTGGTTAGCTGTAAATCTGACTGTTAGTAGCTGTCAACTTGGCAATAAGTAGCCACTAGCTGTAACCAAGCTAATAATAGCTGACTGTTATGGTTTGGTACTGTTAGCTTGACCATAATTAGCTGTTATACGTTGATTGTAAGTAGCTTTTACCATGACTCCTTTAGTTGTACCCAAACTAGTAAAACCTGACTGTTGGCTATTGCCTTTGCTCAGTTAGCTTGACCATAGTTACCTGTTGGCTTGACTCCTTTAGCTTTAACCAAGTTAGTAACAGCTAATGGCACCAATTTCTTGGCTTGGTTCTGTTAGCTTGACCATAACTAGCTGTTAGCTTGATAAGATATTGAGACCTTTATAATTTCTTCATTTGTTTACCAAAGTATTTGTTTGTATGCCAAGCCACTCATAAAAAAAGCAACAACCCTGGCTTTTAAATCTAAGCCATGCAAAACATGGATTAAGTAGCAATCCTGAGTGCAATCGAATGCCTCTCCTTTATGAAGCTGTTTGTTAGACTCTGAGTTAGCATCAGGAGATTTCTACAAATTTTCACTCAGACTGGAGTTTACTGCAGGTAAGGTGCTGACTATTCATAAATATTCCTGACAGTCCCACTTGAAAGAGCTGAGCAGCTTCTTTAATTAAGAGAAAATGATGTAATAAAAAAACACACACACACATTCACACAAACACCAGACGGCTGGGCCAAATGCAACAGCTGTGAGTCACCGACGGTGGCGGGTGGCCCACCTACACAGGTCTGCATTATAATTACATGCACACAGATGCATTTAAAACACACGTACCTCCTTTGACATGTACACAAAGGAGCAGCAGCTGGAAACTTTTTTTTTCCATTTGTATTTTTAATTCTTCTTTAAAATATTCAGCAGCACCAAAAATCACCCGGAGATGTTGAGAGACTTTGCTCCGTCATCCGACTTGATGCGTCCGAGAAAAGGTGCAATTAATTAATGACGGCGCATCTGCGTTCGTACTTTCTGTTTCCGGCTGTGCACCCATGTGTGTTTTAAAAGGACGGGGAGCATTAATGGAGGGAGAGGTAACAAGACTCCAGAGCTGTGGAGGGTTCATAGCTGAATTCAGAATTAGGAGGGAAGCAAAGCTTGAGAAAACGCGGCGAGGCGAGGAGGAAAATGGCGGGAACGAAAAAGGAAGGGAGAAAGACAGCTTTTAATGTGTTACAGACAAATCTTCACCAATTTAAGCTTGGTTTATAGAGAAAAGTAAGAATCTTCCGGTTAATACTACAGCTGAACATATAAAAAGTAAAGCCTGACAAACAGATGACTTATCCATATTTAGAAACTGTTAGGACTGGTCTCGTTGTTCGACCTGTCAGTAGGTTTATGTAAGCTGGTTAGTATGAGTTTGAATTGAATATTAAAAGTGTATCCTGAGTTCTTACAGCTTTAGTTTGCCGGAGTGTTATTCAAAGTGTTGGTTATGAGATGTGATGGGACTCATTTGGCATTTCAGAAATGTTAATTTACATGTTTCCCTATTTCACTGTGTCAAAATGTTTTGTGATTTTGACAAATTCGGGCGCGGCGAGAGTAACAGGGTTTTATTTCAGCAACATTATCCACGTGAAGTTTGTCAGAATTTGTTCATTTATTCTTTGAACTTGTTTCTCCAGACATTTTATTGGTGTTTTAAGTTCTGTCATTCTGTTAGGCTGCTCTTGGCAGTTGGTGGTTACTATAGCAACCAGTAACTGACAGCCCTCCCCCCCCTCCCTCCCCTGTTGCCGTCGGTAACTGTGGTGCAGAAGCTGCTGGACTGATTTTGTTAGACTGAATACAGTGAACCTGAATGTGGTGAAGTCAAACCGACTGCGTTTATTCCTTTTCTTCTCCTCCCACTCCCCTCTTCTCTCTCTTCCTCCTTCTCTCCCTTCCAGTACAACTCCTCTCGTCCAAGGGAGGAGTGGGAGATGTGGCACCCGACGCTGATCGCCGAGGCTCTGTTCGCCATCGCCAACATCTTCAGCTCGCTCAGACTCATCTCCCTCTTCACAGCCAACTCCCACCTCGGCCCTCTGCAGATCTCTCTGGGGAGGATGCTGCTGGACATCCTCAAGTTTCTCTTCATTTACTGTCTGGTGAGGCATCATCAAGTCTCCGCACATGGAACAGAAAGCTCATTAGGTGTTGCTTTTTTTTTTTTTAATGACTTCCTGCTAATCGCTGCTAACTTTCCGATTTCCATTCGTACAGCTCGGCTGTCGCTCTCGCGCCAGTTTAGCGGAGCTAATAGGCTTCCACTGTATCCTGTTAACATTCAAACAACAGAAGAAAATGATGTTTCCTGGAAAATCAATTAGTTGAGTTTATTTGTTTATTTGTGCCAGTTCAAAATCATAAAAACCAGAAGTGGGTAAAGTACCTAAAAATTGTACTCAAGTAAAATATATTTGGTGAAACGTCAGTGACTGATCAAATTATCAACCATTTAATATTTAAAAATGACATAATCAGATGGACCAAAATATGACGTTCAGTGGAAATTTTGGTAATTTAAGGATCATAATGACAATAATTCATATAAATAGCAAAAAAAGTAACAAAATCAGGCAAAAGAAACTTTTTCCAAACCAGTTTCTTTGAATTTTCTGGTGAATTTTTGGTAAAAACTTGTTTGTTTTTCATTCAGGGTAAAAAAATCCAGAAATTTTACGCATGTAAGCATAGAAATACTCTTCTGGAAGGTCGATACAACAACAGCACATCTTTAATGTGTTGTTGTGCTAAGCGGTTCAGTGATTTATAAACTAACAGCAGCATTTTAAAGTCTATTCTTTGAACTACAGGGAGCCAGTGAAGGACTGTAGAACTGGGTGATGCTCTCCATCTTCCTGGTTTTAGTCAGAACTCCAGCAGCAGCATCTGGATCTGACTGATCTTCTAGGCAGACCTGTGAAGACACTGTTGCAGTGATCAACTAGAGATAAAAGCATTGATGAGTTTCTCTAGATCTTGCTGAGACATTAGTTCTTTAATTCTGGAAATGTTCTTCAGGTGGCAGAAGGCCGACTTTGTAACTGTGACTTTATGGCTCTGAAGCTTCAGATCAGAGTTCATCACTACACACCCAGATTTTATCTCTTTTGATCTGTGCATCCTGAATCCTTGAATTTAAAGCTAGCAGATGCTGCAGTTCTGCGTCACGACGGTTAGGATTTATTAATTCCTTCTCAAGGGAGCTCCTGACCTAAAACTCAGTTCACATGTGGGCTGCTTCGCCTCCCTGTGGGCTCCAAAACAATCATAGTGAGCCTGAGGCTCAGAGTCTACGTCACTCCAGCTTGCTTTTGTTCTGTTTGAGATCAAAGCTGTGCTTAAAAAGAGCCTGGAGGGATGCACACTGCAAAAACACAAAATCTTACCAAGTATTTTTAGTCCAGCTAGAAATAAGACAAAATTAACTTAAAAATGACTTTTCAGCGAGATAGAAACTTGTTTTAAGTAAATAATTCCTTAATACGGATGGAAAAGCACCAGTTCTGTTGGCAGATTATTTCACTGTCACTACGTGGGGGAAATATCTTGTAACTGAAATAATCTGCCAGTAGAAGTAGATCTGGGTTGCTAGGTGACGGTCTGGGCTTGGCTGGGGTTGCTAGGTTACGGCCCTAGTGGAACTAGTACTTTTATATTCAATATTAAGGAATTATTGACTTAAACAACAAGTCAACAAAGTTGACTTACTTTGTTGACTCGTCTTATCTTGCTGAAAAGTTACCTGTAAGTTGATTTTTAGCTGAAGAAAACGGATGGAAATGTGCGTTTTTGTGTATCTTCGTGCGTAGGTTCTGTTAGCGTTTGCTAACGGACTCAACCAGCTGTACTTCTACTACGAGACCAAGGCTTCAGAAGAACCGAACAACTGCAAGGGGATCCGCTGTGAAAGGCAGAACAACGCCTTCTCCACGTGAGTACAAGCTTGAAAATATACTGCAAAAGTTGCAGCATACTGTGGTAGTGTCTGTTTTTATCATCCATTATTTAGATAGTGAAGTTTTGGTTTCTTCAAACTTTAAAAAGGTTTCAAGAAAAACCTTTTTTTTGTGGAAATGACTTTGCTAATTTTATAAATTGGTAATCAGCTGATTACCTTCCCTGTTTGAGATCAAAAAGTTTATGTTTGTATTGATTCCGAATATTTCCTGAGGTGGGAAGAGAGCAACGAAAGTAACTCTAATTGTTTTTTACTTAACCAAGAGTACAAAGGATTCGGTAAAAAAGCTACTCAAGTATTGAGGCACTGTTTCATCATAAAATCTGATTTACTTTATGAAAATTGTCAAATAGAAATATTTATATGCACATTCTGGTGTTTTGAAGAATAAAATAGAAAATAAGTAAATACAAATAAACCAAGAAAGTTTTGGACAACTCTTCATGGCACTGTCAGACAACAACAGTTTCTTTAGTCAGAGGCATCATCAGAGTCGCTGTAATACTGACCACTACAGGAGATCCTACCTGTTCACAATTATTAAATGGCATTTCAGTCAATAAAGTAATTTTGAATTGAATAGAAATATCTAACATCATAATAAGATAGTAAATTAGGGCAGAAGTGCATTTCCAAATCTTTTTGTTGTTTTTTTCTTACAATATAAAGCTTTTGAAACAAATACTTACAGTGTTTAATGTTAGAACAGTACTTGACCTTTAAATGGATCAACAGTCTCAGCAGATAGAAAATAACAGAACTATAAAGCTTAAAGCACATTTGCTTTTCATTCAGTAAAGTAACTCCAGCTTTATTTCAAAGTATTATTCAAGAAGAAGAAAATATGGTCAATTAAAGTTATTCATAGAGGTACAGCTTTTTGTAAAAGTTACTCAAGTTAAGGTAACTGGTTGCTGCCCACAGCTGATGGTTTTAACTGGGAATCAGAAACATGTTTAGTGAAATATTTCCATCCTTTGGCCTTAATGCTCCTGGTGATAATCAGGCGCCCTCTAGTGGACAACTGCAGATAAATCCACTGAGTTTGACCCATTGAAAGCCTCAGCAAGAAGGTTCTGGGTTCGATTCCCGGCCTGGGGTCTTTCTGCATGGAGTTTGCATGTTCTCCCTGTGCCTGCGTGGGTTTTCTCCGGGTACTCCGGTTTCCTCCCACAGTCCAAAGACATGACTGTCAGGTTAATTGGCCTCTCCAAATTGCCCCTAGGTGTGAGTGTGTGTGTGCATGGTTGTGTGTCCTGTGTGTCTCTGTGTTGCCCTGCGACAGACTGGCGACCTGTCCAGGGTGTACCCCGCCTCTCGCCCGAAACGTTGGCTGGAGATGGGCACCAGCACCCCTCCCGAAGAAAATGGATGGATGGATGGATGAAGATGTGGACGTTATTCTAGTATTTTAGAGTTGAACCTGTGTGAGAAATGACTCTTGGAACCGTGTGAAGGTTTAGTTAGCGTAGTGAGACGTCTGTGTGGCAGCGCTGCAGCCCGGACAGGAAGCGGCGACGCAGAGCGCTGCTGCTGCTGAGGGAGGCAGCAGCAGAGCCAGTGGGATGAATTTAGATGAGCAAAGTGGTTTGTTTTGGATAATAGTGTTATTGATCTGTTATCGACTCCATTACAGTAAAAGATGCGGTACAATAGCTGTGAGGTGAGCAGGAGCTAAATCAACAGATCACACCCTCAACCTTACATTGTACAGTTTTTGCTCCATTAGCGGCACAAAGAAAAGATTGTTTCTTAAAAACATGTAGTCGTCACCACATTATTATTTTATTTCTGCACAAGATAAATGTTGCATTTGTTCTGCTGAACCTAAAGTCTCAACGCTTTCAGTGAGACATATCAGATTGAACTTTGCTCCACTCTGAGTTATGTTTCTCTAAAGGCAAGATGAAGTAAGATACTTACTTTATTTATGCCTCTGTTTTAATCCTCAAAGGAAAATTTGCCCCTCAGACTCGGACTTGAACAATAAATTGCATTTCTGGTTAATGATGCTACTCTCCCACATTCAAATGCTTTTAATGGGAGAAAAGTGTGAGATTCTCAAAGAGCAGCACCATTTGTGACGCCAAAGTTTTGAATTTGTGTGTCATATTTAATCAAAAAGGCAGCTCAAAGAGCTTTTCATCATAAAGACATGAAACAAGCAATAAACATGACATTTTGTCAAATCCTTTCATAAAAACGGCAAGCAAAGCATCAAACTATATGACAAAATGAGACTGTTTTAAAAAGTGTTTTTGATGTTGATTTGAAATTTGAGGTAATCTACAGAAATGAAATACCAACTACATTGTCTGCTGTCAAACTTCATAACCTCCTGCTTTATTCTGTGGGTTTATGTGTGCGAGACATCAGATCGACACATATCATGTTTTTCATTAAGCATTTAAAAATAACTGTTCAGATCCACATTCTGACTGATACCTTGACAGACATTAATGGAGTGTCTGCACATCCTTAAAAACTCGTATATTCATGTATCTAAAATTAAGGCCTTAGAAAGTTTTAAATTCATTTTAAAAGGCCTTTAACGTGTTAATTACAGATCTTAAATGTAGTCTTTATAGGACAATTTAATATTGCGTATTATATTTATTTTTACTTGTGGTACTTTTCTGTCGCATTCAAACAAAAAAGTACTTTCTGTGACTCGCTAACTAGCTGCTAATATGCTCTTGCTAGCTAGCTAGCTAGCTTTTTGGGTCTAGTGCAAATCCATCGCCAGTTGGCTGGACGAAATTTTATTCAGAGTGGTCTTAAAAGGTCTTAAATTTAATTCGTTGCGGTCTTAAAAGGTCTTAAATTTAATTCGTAGCGGTCTTAAATTTGAGTTGCTGAAAGCCCTGATTAAGCGCCGATAGAAGAAATGATCTTGTTGCTCCTCTCGTGGTTTAACTCCGGTGCCTCAGCTCTGATTGGCTGCTGCAGGACCAGAAGCTGCGGGACAGAAATCAACGTCACGCTGAAGCCAAATGAGCATGCAGCGCGCCGAGGAGACGGCTGAGATGACGCATTATGCAAACGGAGTGATTGCAGTCCTGCAGGCAGCGCGGTCTGCATCATTATTCATGAGTTTACAATGCAAGGATTATTTCCTCTTCTCTGTCTGTGCGTGTGTGTGTGTGTGTGTCTTTCACTCTCTAATTCACACACTTATCATGATTTTGGAGGTTTTTTCACAGGATCACTTCCTGTTTCTGTTCAGGTGTCTCATCTCCCTCCTCCTCCTCTCACTCATCTGTACTTCACACACTTATCACCACTAATGTGTTAGATTGCTTCACACAGGCAGCATTCATACATGTGTGTGTGTATCTCCTCTTTCCCTTCACACAAGTCCTGTAAAATCTCTCATTTTCTTTCACACTCTGCGGTCCCTCGTCTATTTACTTTTACACAAAGCTCTCTTTCTCTGGGGTTTGCAGACTCTGCTTGATCAAACCAAATGAAACATCTCAGTTGTAAACGCTGAAATAATTAGTTCAACAATTTGTTTAACTGATTATCAAAAAGCAATTTAACCTCTGAATTACTGAGGCGTGTTATTCTGTACAAAGTTGTTTTATAGTCACTTAGAAAAGCGACAGTTTTAATTTAAATTTGAGTATATTTTGGTTAGAATCAACAGCTCTAAATCTGAAGTTAAATAAAAATCTATTCAGAAATATTTGGATCTGATGATGTTTACTTACCTGCTTCTTGTTTTACATACATTTTGTTCTTTTTTATTGGATTTTTATATAAATTGTCATGCATCTCATGTCATCATCCGTGACTGCAATATTTTTTTATGGATGGAGTCAAAAACATTTGACTTTGTTTTTGCCCCAGACTTTGCAGAACTTGCCTACCGCATGTTGAAATTGTTTAAATGAAATAATGTTTTTAAAACACCTTACTGATTTTAAATGCGACTATTTTATATTTACTAGTTGCAAATTTATTTCAATTTGTATTAACTGCAACAAGTAGTAGGTACAAATTGATTAGTTATGTATTTTTAAAACATTAAAAATGTTAACACCAATTCAATTATTTTTTTCGGTCGGAACTTTTGTATTCTCACGTTTCTGGTACGCTCTTAAATCTGACGCACAAGCTACCTCGGCTAACAGCGATGGACAACAAAGTTGCTTCTTTTAGTTCACTGGGGGGTTAAATTTTGCTTCTAAAATTGATCTGATTGGATGCTGGAAAACACTATTGTGTTCAAGTTGCGCTAAAAAGAGTTGGCCTGCTAGCGAAGCTGTTCAAGGCTAAATTAGCATCTCAATGCTAAAGATGTAGCAGCTAGTACAGACTAGCAAACACTAATGCTAACGTCCAACTACATTGTCTGCTGTCAAACTTTGTAACTTATTTCTTATTTTGTAGGCTTGTGTGTGGGAGAAAATGTTCATTAAGCATTTAAAAACAACTCCATGTTGTTTTTAAATGCTTAAAACATTTAAAAACAACATCAGTCAGGAGATCCACATCCTGACTGATACCTTTAACAAGGTGTCTGTGTTTGTTAAATTCATTTTTAAAAGTAAGTTAATGTTTAATATGTTAATCATAGATCTTAAACTTTGTTTTGGCAAAACTATTTAACCTTGTATTTTATATGTATTTATTTTTTTCTCGCTGTAATTTTCTGTCAGGTGAAAGTTTGAGTCAGACTCAATCATCTTCATTGCGTTCTGTAAGTCAAGATGGTTGAGGCTACTGCTAACTATAGCTAGCTACAAAGATTTTTTTATGTTTTTTGCCAATTTGCTGGACAAAATTTGTACATTTCTGTAGTGATACAAGTCTTACATTCCATTTATAATTGTCTTAAAAGGTCTTAAATTTGAGTTGCCACACTTCTAAAACAGCTAAATAAATGATCGGAGGTTCCTAAATACTAATCTGATGGTTGAATAACCTAAATAACGTTTAAAACTATAAATATCTTTGTTGTTGAGCTCATATTAGTCAGTATTTAGCATCACAAAGCTCCAGTTTTTAGTCCTCAGTCTGCTGGAAAACGCACAGAAATGTTCCTACAAAAGACGAGCGCCGTTCAGTGGAGTGAATTAACGCCACGAGGTCGGCTTGCCGAGTGTAAACACACACGGGCGCGCTTTGTTTTCTGACACAGAAACAGTGAATGCAGCAACACACACTGCGTCTCTTCTCGGTTCACCTCCCACATAAACTGCAGAAGTATAACAGTGAAATGACTGAGTGGCTGCGAGGATCAGCTGGAGCAGTTTATGACTCGGCTTAGTGGAGTGAGAGATGAGAGGAGAGGAAGAGGAAGAGGAGCCGGCTGGGTGGGAGAAGAGGAGGAGGAGGAGTATGGAAGATGGAGCTTTTTGGGAAAGTCGCTTGTAGAGTTAAAGGATGGTTGTTTAAAGCTCTAAAAGCTTAAACACTTTATCCAGCCGGATCATAAACGTGATGTAACAACAAACATGACGGAGTCTTCAGAAATCTTCCACTGTTGTCATGACGCGTCATTCGATAAATAGTGACACTTTTAGTGCAAAGTTCAGACTTTTAATAGATTTTTAATGGAAGTTTTAATAGAACGCTTCGTTAAAAGTGCAATTATTTACCAAATATGGCAAAGTTGGCACTTTTAATGCAACTGAACATTAAAAGTGTCATTACTTACCGAATGACCCTGTATGACAATGGTTGAAAACATTCAAGTAAAGTGTTGCCATATTTTCTAATTCAACCTTTTTCTGTCCTACCATCACTAACATAAATGAGTGGAGGTCGTTAAAATCGTTTGGGACTTTAAGTTATGAAACTAATGCTACGTTTCAAACCCAAATCTGATTTGTTTATTTATTTTTTATTTTTTGCCCATATCCAACTTTTCACAGAAGAGTAAATGGCTCAATTCTAATCTTTTCTCTCCCCATAAAAATGCGATTTGTCTGTATGTGGTACTGAATCAGATTATTTTCAAAGTGCCTGCAGTCAGTTGGTCAGATCGCATTTAACCCGACTTTTATATAATCATGAAATTCTGCCTCACATCACAGTCCCACCACAAAAGGCCGCTGCTGTTAGCTGTGCTTTCTTTCTGTTTCTTATCCTCCGTTGTCTTGTTGTGATTTTGTGTCATCATGTGGTTCTCAGTCCAAGTCTCCAGAAAGCGGCTGTGGATGATTTAATGGAGAAGTGTTGCTGTGACGATGTGCTGGAAATAGTAGGAGCTTCTTAAAGAGACAGAGGCCCAATTTCAAAGTTGTTTTTAGTCTTTTTTATATAACTAACATAGTTACTTGATTGTGCTATAAAGTGAAACTATGTGCCAAGAAGATACATACATGCCTCTTTGAAAAAAAGCGATGAAAAAGAGTCGTTTGATTTTGCCTGAAGTATAAATATATGTTAATATTTACCAGGTTGATGTGGTGTAAAGGAAACAATATGTTAAAATGTTGGGTATGGAGAAAGTTTGCTTCTCTTCCAAAAACCCTTGGAAGCTCGTTGAGATGTGACGATAAACTTATGTACTTCCTCTAGAAAGCATAGATTAGTCCAAATATATTTACAAATGAACACAGAAATTGTTGATATGCTGAAAATCCAACCTAGATCGAATGGAAAACCTGTAGGATGAGTTGAAGAAACGAAGGAAACACCTGAATCACAATCGGACTGTCTGCTGCGAAATGTTTCAACGGCACCATGAGGCGAAAAGTGGGGGATAATTGAAATAATGAAACATGAAATGATGGAGTTTCATCCCTTTCTCTTCTCGTCCTCCCATCTTTCCCGTTTCATAACCCACACAGCATCACGCTCGGCTGCTTCATTCGCCGTTGATTTAATTCCCGTCTTTTCTCCCTCCGTTTCTCTCCTCTCCTACACGACACACCCAGCCTCTCACCTCCACACGCCGTCGCTCCATCACTCAGATGATGGGAGCAAAACGGCCTGCGCACCGACTGATCAAATGTTCCTGCAGCGCAACAATCCTGCCGTTCACCACAACGAGAATAAACGCTGCATCCCTGAATATTTTATGCAGCATAAATATAGAAACGTCCCCCCATTTCCCTCGCTCCCCCCGTCTGCGTCGTTCTCTTGATGTAGCGTCGAGCGCCGCCAATTGTTGCTTCATCAAAAATTCAGCAGCCGCAGTTGTAACAGTGACGGCCGCACAAAGAGACACGCGAAGGCAAGCAGAGGACAGAGAGCAGAGAGGAAAGATGAAGGATGGAGAGAAAGAGATCAGGGAGGGAAAAACGACAACAACTCGGAAAGCAGGAGGGAAATGTGGAAAATGTGAAAAATATGGAGCTGCTTCTCAGAGTCGATCAGCACATTTTCTACTTTTGTGTTTCGATGAAGCGACTTCTTCTCGAGCTTCTTGGTTTAACTGGCCGGGAAGTTTTAGGCGAAGATGTTCAGGCCGTTTGGGTGTCCAAACAAATGATCGAATCAAGGAAATAACAGCAAAGCTGACATTTCTTTTTGTTACTTGGATTATTTGGGGGTTTTTTTCATAGGAAAAGGACGTCATTCAATGTGGATCCAAACCTTAAAATGAATTTTCCCTGTTTGTTCACTGCAAAAACACAAAATATTACCAAGTTTTTATTTGTGTTTTGTAGCACAAATATTTCAGTTCCCTTGAATTAAGACAAAACTAACTCAAAAGTATCTTATCAAGACATAGGAGCTTGTTTTAAGTAAATAATCCCTTAAGGTTGATGAAAAGGAACTATTGGCAGATTGTTTCACTTATAACTAGAGGAAATTTATCCACACTTTAATATTAATGAAGTTTTGTCTTAATAAAATGTATCCACTAGAAACTAAAATAAATGTATCCACTAGAAACTAAAATAAATATATCTACTAGAAACTAAAATAAATATATCTACTAGAAACTAAAATAAATGTATCCACTAGAAACTAAAATAAATATATCTACTAGAAACTAAAATAAATATATCTACTAGAAACTAAAATAAAATGTATCCACTAGAAACTAAAATAAAATGTATCCACTAGAAACTAAAATAAATATATCCACTAGAAACTAAAATAAATATATCTACTAGAAACTAAAATAAAATGTATCCACTAGAAACTAAAATAAATATATCTACTAGAAACTAAAATAAATATATCTACTAGAAACTAAAATAAAATGTATCCACTAGAAACTAAAATAAATATATCCACTAGAAACTAAAATAAATATATCTACTAGAAACTAAAATAAAATGTATCCACTAGAAACTAAAATAAAATATATCCACTAGAAACTAAAATAAATATATCCACTAGAAACTAGACCAAAGCGTCTAGTTTTCAAATCCTTTTGAGTCGCTTTCTTTCGAAACGGTTTCCATATTCCAAGTTCAATAAATTAAATTAAAAGCTGATTTTGTGCAGCAAAGTTTGTCTTCTGAGTGAAAGTTTCTGAAAAGACACAGTTTGACTCCTTATTCAAGCTTGAATAAAAATATGGATTTAAATCAGAGACCAGAGTTTAAGCTTCTCTCTGCGCTCAAACTTTGTTTTTACTGCTTGTTATGCAGACTGACAGAAACCTGCAGCAGCCAAATCTTTGCTGCAAACATGATTGTACAGGTTGAAAAACCCCATCTTTGGGGAAAAACTCCAATCTATCTGGTCTAAAAAATAATCTGCACAATATTTGTAGTTTGTACAATGTGCTGTGTCTCCAGAAATAAGGTGTAGAGTTCAGAAATGCACAGGAATATTCTGTATTTTAATTTTTATTGCCTTCAGAAATGGAATAAAATATGGAAAAGCATCGTTTACAAGCTTCATTTCTCATAATTTCTAAAGATGACAGTTTAAATATTAAAATTTCTCAAAAATCCTTTTCAGATAAAGATGGCGTCACAGTTTTGTCATGTTTTGACCATTTATTATTGTTTCACTTTAATAAAAACCCCGTGAGAGCTCAGGGTTGTGGACATTTGACTAGCCAAGGTGTTATTTATGGTTCATCCTCTTAGTTCCTCTGCAGATCTTTGTGCTAATGTCACATTAATTGCCGTCTTTCTGTTCCCCCTCAGGTTATTTGAGACCCTCCAGTCGCTCTTCTGGTCCATATTCGGGCTGCTCAACCTTTACGTCACCAACGTGAAAGCTCGGCACGAGTTCACCGAGTTCGTCGGGGCGACGATGTTCGGGACGTACAACGTCATCTCTCTGGTGGTTCTGCTGAACATGCTCATCGCCATGATGAACAACTCCTACCAGCTCATCGCTGTGAGTTACAACCTGAAGCGATTACAGCCTCTCTGGTCGGGAACAGGATTCAATCGAGGTCACAGGGGCCACAAATTAGCATTTTTTAATCATTATTTCTAAATGGTTTATTGTGTTTTTCAGCTGGAGGCCAAACGCTGCAAAAACGCAAAATCTTATCAAATATTCTTGTCTAGTTTTTAGTGTAAACATCTTGGAGTAAGAGAAAACTAACGTACAAGTTAATTTTCAGCAAGATATACAAGTCAATAATTCCTTAATGTACATTGATAAGTACTAGTTTCATGGTTTCAAGTAAAATAATATGCTGAAAAGCAATGTGTGAGTTAGTTTTGTCTTATTTGTAATGTTCTAAGATATTTGCACCAGAACTAGACAGATACGTAGATATACATGATAAGATTTAGTGCGTGTGTGTGTGTGTGTGTGTGCTCACATTTGCAATAAAATATTAGATTGGTTCTGGGATCTTACCTGGGCTCCTTTACTGCTGTTGACGTTTCTGATTTTGAGGCAACTCAGTTGTGGTTGTTTTCATTAAAAAAAGAAACTTTTAATGAAAAAAGTTCATTAAAAAACTTTTTAATGAAA
The DNA here is from genome assembly GCF_904066995.2 of Poecilia reticulata. Classification (NCBI taxonomy): domain Eukaryota; kingdom Metazoa; phylum Chordata; class Actinopteri; order Cyprinodontiformes; family Poeciliidae; genus Poecilia; species Poecilia reticulata. The sequence continues at coordinate 23,382,571 of NC_088847.1, read as the reverse complement.
AGGTTTTTTCATTAAAAAGTCACACAAGACTTGTGTGACTTGTTTTCACACAGGTCACTAAAAAACCCACTCCGCCATCATTTTCCTACCACTTCCTGTTGCCTTCTTCTTTGTCGTTTCCAGCAGTAGTAACATCTGGTGGTTGATTATGTGACGATGCGGGAAAAAAAGTGTTTCCATTGTAGTTTTGCCAAATAAACCAATTTGATACGGGGAAGACAACCACCTCACTTTTATCAACATTTAGCTTTTTTTTTTTTTTAATTGCCGTGTTTCCATTAAACAAATATATTTTCAAAATGTCAAATTGCACAACTGGTCAACGGAAACGCAGCTCCTGCAAATGTTTGAACCAGAAGAAACGTGTAGCTCTCCCAGACCGAAGAGGTTTCTGCTGGTTTTGCAGGACCACGCCGACATTGAGTGGAAGTTTGCGCGCACCAAGCTGTGGATGAGCTACTTCGACGAGGGCGGCACGCTGCCCCCTCCCTTCAACATCATCCCCAGCCCAAAGTCCTTCTGGTACCTCCTGATGTGGCTCCACAACAAGCTGTGCAGGAGAGGCCAGCCGCCCGGAGAGGCCTCGCACAAATGCGAAAACCTGCGAGAGTTCACGGTGAGAATTACAGTGCTTCATGTCGCTTCATGTCAATAAGTATTGATTTGGTTTTTTTGTTTCAAATATCTGAAATCCTGCCAAATTAGTGACGTGACATTTAATGTTTTATCCAGTTTTCACTCCAGTTTGTCGTTTTTTAATTTTTACGCAGTTATGAGGCAAAACCTTAAACTGCTGCTTTGCCAGTTACTCAGCAGGTTGTTGCTAGGTAACCAAAGAATGAGTGAGTTGCCAGGTAACCAAAAAGTGAGTGAGTTGCAAGATAACCAAAGAATGAGTGAGTTGCCAGGTAACCAAAGAATGAGGGAGTTGGTAGGTAACCAAAAAGTGAGTGAGTTGCCAGGTAACCAAAAAGTGAGTGAGTTGCCAGGTAACCAAAAAGTGAGTGAGTTGCCAGGTAACCAAAGAATGAGTGAGTTGCCAGGTAACCAAAGAATGAGGGAGTTGGTAGGTAACCAAAAAGTGAGTGAGTTGCCAGGTAACCAAAAAGTGAGTGAGTTGCCAAGTAACCAAAAAGTGAGTGAGTTGCCAGGTAACCAAAGAATGAGGGAGTTGCTAGGTAACCAAAGAATGAGTGAGTCAGTTGATTTCACCGAGCTAGCTTAGCTAGCAGTGAGAGATTGAAAAGCTAAAACCTTTCGTCCGCCCCTGTGCGGTTCTGGATCGGAGTTCAGTGAAATTACTTCATTTTCTTTCGGACGTGTTATTGATACTACTGATATTGATCACATGTTTATCACAATATATACTTTGCTATTGATTTATTGTCCAACCACAATAGAATAAATACTTGTTTTGCTTCTTTGAGTTACTGTCATTTGCTAATTTTATCTCTTTTTACTATTATTTTATTAATTTACGTTATAGTCACGTCAAGTTACATCAATCAGTCTCTCCGGTTTTTTGCGGCTCACACATATTTGTGCCAATTCAAAAATTGTGAGTTTATTGCCAATTTTCCACAAAAATGGTCAGACATTGGGTTTCAGTTATCGCTGACTCCCACCTGCTGGGGGCAGTGTTTCTTACTTTTACCACACTGCTGCCTCAGCCTTACTTGATACCAGGTTATCAGCAAAACGTCGCATTTAAACGTCATACATAAGCGCAAATATTGCAAAATTTCTTGCAAATACCTCTAAATTTTTGATTTTGATTACAAAAATAATCGCAAATCCCTGGAGAGATTGATCTGAGTAAAAACATGTTCAATATCATTTAATTTTACCAAGTATGTATCGAATGCAGAGACGGCTACGACATCAGTTTGACGCCCAGCTATGAAGGAAGCATTTAAACACCAAATTGTTGTTTTTCTGTCCCCATAGTAAAATTAAAAACAAAAGGAACAACTTTTCCAGCAGAGCTGTGTCTGGTTTTTCCGCAGCAGCCTTCATTTACACACATAATATATGAATTATGAGCTGCCGCCGAGGCGGTTATGAAACGCTGTGTGTAACCCAAGGAGGTCACATTTCCAAACAATCAACTCAGAATCATAAATCATGCTATATTCAGCGTGTTGTATCGGCAGCGACAGTTATTTAATGAGAAAAGTTGAGCCGAAGAAAATATTAGAAAGCAGCACAAAATGCTGGATGATGATCGACTCGCAGCCGCAGAGAAAAACTGCAAGACAAATAAGTGGAAACCTGCAACGCTTGAAAGTTACAACCAAATTTAGAAATGTTTTATGGAAATTCATTAGTACTAGTCAAAATAGAGGGTAAAGAAGATTTAAAAGGAAGTTTTATGTTTGTTTAAATCTTCCTTTGCTAGCTCTAATTAGCCTAAAACAATATTTATGCTTCATGCAGCGTCTTGATTAATTGGGCTCTGATTATCCAGACTGAACTGCTGTTGCGGCTCTTTTTATTTTGATTACAGTGACTGAGACGATTTATTTGATTGAAAACAGATTATGATTTACACCTGCAGTTAATCAGAAAGAAAGCAATTGTGGTTAGCAGCCCTGATAAATGCTGCAGCAGAAAAAAATAATAAATTGCTAAACGATTAACCTCATAAAGAGCCTCTGGCAGGAGTCTGGTCAGGTTGTACCGACCCAGCAGCACAGAGTGGAAATGAAAGGTTCTTGGCTGATTAGATAAATGTTTTCCCCGTTCTGAAGGTAAAAATACAGGTAAATATGTTTATGTAACTTTACGTTAGCATTTAATTTTCTATTTCGTTTGTTGATGGTGATTTCTTTATCGTTTTCTGGTGGCAGGATTATATTTTCAGGACTTATTTAATGATAAAAGGCTTGATTTGGGGTTATTTCGGGTATTTGTACGCTGTCAATATCTTACTTGAAAGTGATCACAGTTCAGAAAGAGAAATTCTCATGAAGGACACGACAACTCAAATAAGAGACGGTTAAATTTCTATCAGGTCAAATTTTTTCTTGCAATTCAGTCGAACATTATGAGACATTTTTACAAGATAAAGCTTTTTATGTAAGGCTCTAATTTCTCTGATCTCGGCTGTTTGCACTGCAAAACTGAAATCTTAGTAAGATTAAATATCTTAAATTAAGGAGATTTTTCTTGTTTTCTTTCTGACAAGATAATTTTTCTCACCAAGAGGGATTTATGTAAGAATATTTTTCTTATTTTAAGTGTTTTTGTACTTAATTATCTCAGTAAGATATAAAAGCTTAATGTTAAGAAAATATTACTTATTATGAGTAAATATGTGCTAGAATCTAGAATATCAATATTTACCAATCAAACTTCAAGTCTAGAACTTATTTTATACAAGTAAAATTTCTTATTTCAAGCACAGAAAGTGAAATCACATACTTAATTAAATGTATTCAGATAATTAAAACAGACTATGTCCAAATGGAATCCTTTGTGTTATTGTCAATGAAAAATTAAAAAACCCATGAACTTATATTCTTGTATAAGTTGGCAGAGTGTACAGGAAATTGTAATTTAATATTTAAACGATTGACATTTAACACAACAATTTCAGAAACAATATCAGTTTATATATCAAGATAATTCTTGGCATGTTTCCGTCTGCTGTGGACCTTAATCTGATCTTCTTGATGCAAGATGTGGGACCTCTTACTGACATGTCATGAAATTTCTGTTGATGTGTGATTTGAAATGGCTGGTATTCCACACAATGAGATTAGAATCAACAATATTGATTAGCTCAATGTCATGATAAATATTTTAACTTTTGGTTTATATTTCAAATTCTTACTTTATAAGTTACTAATATTAGTTTGAACAATATTTTATTAATCATGTTTGTAACCCCTTTTATGACATCATACAATCCACATGGGAAAGCGCCCAAAATGTCAGTGAGATAGTATTAATGTTCGATACAACAGATTTTCTTTCCGATCCAATACAGAGTAAAATTTAAGGTGGTATTGGCAATACAGATCCCATACTTTGTGCAAAAGACAATTAATTTGTTTCTTAATTAAATAAAAATAAATGTAATCCATATCTTGGCTTCATAAAAAGAACACAATGTACTCTGATGCACTCATTTTAAACTCAGAAGTACATTGAGAACAATCTCGTTTACTATAAACTATTTTAATTCAGCAGAAATATACAAAACATATGAAAATGGAGTTGCAAACTAAAAAAAGAAAATTAGTAAAGTAATAACCCTACTAAATACATCCTTGTTTAATTATTAAAACTACTATAAAATGACAGCTGAAATAGCTTCATGTCACTTTTTTTTATAATCTTGTCAGCATGTTCATTTCTGAGTGAGTGAGCGTCAGCAGCACGCTGCGCTTGGGCATTACGTCCTTACACATTACATACTTACCAGGCGGAAGAAAAAGTAGTTCCCATTAACAACGTTTCATTTAGGCAAGATCTCAATAATTTAGTTACTTTTTAACGTACTCTAGTTAATCTACATTATCTCAAATTACTAAAGTGTTGAAAGTATTGATCCTTGGATCTGACAATAGATTTTAAAGAATTAAGTTCTGGTATCGGAAGAATCGATATTTCAGTATCAATCCGCACATCACTAACGGCAACGCCAGAGATCATTTAACTGCCCTGATTAACGGTTGATTCAGTTGTAACAGCCTAACTAAGCTTTTATCTACTGTACTTTTATAAGATTTTCTTTTGGCAAATTCTCTAATCTCGGTTGGACATGAATGAAGATGGAGGACTTTTTTACGTGTATAGACCCTACAGCTGCTGTACTGAGAGGTAAGTTTAAAGTTGTCTGTCTTTCTAAGATAAGCTAACTGAAGCTAGTTAGCATGTCGTGATATGCCAATTTTCATCCGCGGTTAAAGAGCCGCTCTTGTGAATATGAGCTTTGAACAGTTATTAACCACAATAGCTGTGGCTTAAAAATAATATCGACACGAGTCTTGGTAGCTTCCGTTTTTTAACATAGCTAAGGTGGCTTCTCATTCGTAGCTTATGATTCGGGAAATGGTTAAAGAGCAATTCCGCCTAGTATTTCACTAACTGAGGGTGTTTGATGTGCTGTAATTTAAAAACTTAAATGCAATGAGTCTAAAAGCCTAGGTTAGATATTCCACACTGTTACCAGGATATTTTAAACACTATTTTTGATTGGTGAATTTAAGTAGTCCTAGTTTGATTTAATTAAAATAACTTTCTTGCCATCTTGAATTCATGTAATATTGTAATTGAGCACATAAACTAAAATAAGACTTGTTTTATTTTTCAAGTAAACCAAACTGTTGCCATGGTGAAGCCTATGCCAGACACATCTCCAATCACGTATTGCACCATCTACAAGAAACTTTGGGAATTGCAAGTGACGGCATCCTTCACATTCTTGAGGTAAGAAATTCATGATACTGATTCATCATTACACTGATTAGTCCCTAAAACGTGGTTTGTTTTGTGACTGTTTTTCTGTCTGTGCTCCAATTAGCAGATGACCCAACAACTTCAAACAAGACCACTTTTCAGCTCTGTGGTGATCGTGAAACCAACTTTCTACTGGCCATTGGAACCATGCCTGCCCTGATCTTCTGAAAGGAGGACATCATAGCTACTACACCTTTCAGCATCCGTGTGTCTGTGGCCACTCCTCTCTGTGCTGCTGACAGACGTCTTGAGAACGCCGTCCGTAACTGAGGCAAGACTTCCACATATAAAAGGCTATGGCTTACTGGAAGAAGTTCATTGCGGGGGAAGCTCCTATTGTTGACATCTAATCCCAAGATTTTTTTTTTGCTTTGGACAATTTGGTTTGCTTGACTCTTAGTGCAGCAGATGTGTCAGATCGTCATTGTTCTGTCATTTTACAGGATTGTTTCAGAATCAGATGCCCATCCAGACTTTAAATTCTGACCAGTAGTCATGTTTTATTGTGTTTATGTGAAACTTAAACGTAATAAAGATGTTAAAAGTAATTGAACTCATGTCTTCATTTCAGCAAGCCAATAACATCTCTTGTTCCAGTATTCACAGGATCAATTTTGGGATTTTTGTCTTAGCATAAGAACCTTGAGTAAAGCTGTGACAAAATATATATTTTAATCCTATGCAACAATAAAAATAAACTAGATTTAGGTATATCACTGCAAAAAGTCCCCTTTCAAAACAAGAAAAAAAAAGTACAAAAATAGGGTATAATTTTCTTAAAATAAGAAAAATTATCTGCCAACAGAACAAGAAAATTTATCTTGTCAAGATTTTCCAAAACAAGAAAAATATCTAACCAAGATAAACCTACAAATATCTTAAAATTAGTGTATTTGTACTTAAAACAAGCCAATTTTACTAATACAAATAGAATATATGAGATTTATTTTCTTAATACATAGAACATTTGTCTTAAAATAAGAAAATTTTACGCTATTTTAAGAAATTCAGTGTCAAGTAACATTTTCTTTACTTGAGATAATTTTTCTTAAAATAAGATAATATATCTTACTCGTATAAGTAAAATTGGCTTGTTTTAAGTAAAAATACACTAATTTTAAGATATTGTAGGTTTATCTTGGTAAGATATTTTTTCTTGTTTTAGAAAATCTTGACAAGATAAATTTTCTTGTTCTGTTGGCAGATAATTTTTCTTATTTTAAGAAAATTATACCCTGTTTTTGTACTTTTTTTCTTGTTTTTGAAAGGGGACTTTTTGCAGTGCATGCAGTTAGTGTTTAACTTAAACTTGGTGTACTCTCTTGAACAATGAACAGTTCTATTTTATTTTTAATCTGATTCATGCAAACTTTTGATTATAACCATGAATACTAGTGGCTGTTTGCTAACTATGGATAGCTATTATATTGTCTATGGTTAACTTGGCTGTTGTAGCCATTAGCTTGACTATGAATAGCTGTTAGCTTTGCTATAGATAGCTTTGTAATGACTAGTGATTAGTTTGACTCTAGATATCAGTCAATCTATAGCTTGACTACGGCTACCTGTTACCTTTGCTATTAGTTGTGGTTAATTTGACTGTGAATTATTGCTAACTTGACTATGCATAGCTGTTAACTTTTATGTGGATAGTGGATAGTTTGATTATGGATAGTTTTTAGCTTCACTATCAGTCAATCCATAGCTCGGCAATGGATAGCTGATAGCTTTACTATGGATAGCTATTAGCTTGGCTATGGGTAGTGGTTAGTTTGACTATGAATTATTGTTAGCTTGAGTATGTAAAGCTGTTAGCTTTTCTGTGGGTAGTGGCTAGTTTGATTATGGATTGATATCTTGACTATGGATAGTTGTTAGCTTGGCTATTTATAGCTGTTAGCTTACCTTTGGATAGCTGTTAGCTTTACAGCTAATGGTTAGTTTGACTGTGTATTGACTATAGCTGTTAGCTTAGCTATGGGCAGTGGCTAGTTTGATTATGGATAGTTTTTAGCTTGACTATCAGTCAATACATAGTTTGACTGTTGATAGCTGTCAGCTTTACTGTGTATATATATTAGCTTGGCTATGTGTGATTATGAATTGTTGCTAGCTTGATTATGGATAGCTGTTAGCTTTACCATTTATATCTGTTAGCTTGGCTACACTCTGTGTACTTCACTCAAACCAGTTAGCTTGAGCACTTCATTAAGTTTTTCACTGATTCTCACACTGAGCTCTTGCTGCTGTAGGTGAAATACTAGCAAACTGTCACTTGACATCAATCAATCAATCAAATGTTATTTGTACAGCACATTTCAGAAACAAGACGTTTCAAAGTGCATTTGAGATGTTTAAAGGCAGCAATTTTACAGAAACGCTGTCCCACCACACATGACAGGCATCATCTGCGTGTCTGGAAGTGCAGAAGGAACATCGACAGATGAACATGTCCTGATAAACACATGCAACAGTCCGGTCATTTGGAGAGACACCGAGAGCCATCGGCACACACTGATGAGGCTTTTTCACACCATCACACACACGCATCGACTGCAGCTGGCGTGTTCACCTCAACTGAAGTCAGCTGAGTTATATAAGCCAACCAGCCCACGTAGGTTCAGAGAGGCACACGGCTCTGCAGAGATCTGATCGCAGGAGAGAGTTTGTGTTTATGTGCATGATCAGAGGGTGAGCATCAGAGCGGCGTGAGACCCTGAAAGCAAAAGATTGTTCAGTAAGGAAAGATGTGGGGAGGACGGCTGCAGATAGAAATGTGTCGGGGTTTCGTTAGCAGACAGCAGGAAGAAGAGGGGACAGATGAGTGTGAAACGCTGAATATTAAGCTGAGCAGGAATTAAAATGAACATGGGTAACTGAACGCAGCAGCGTGAAATGTGAAGACAATGAATTTCTGTTGAAGGTAATTGTAGTTTTTCACACTTCAGTGTTGCTGTTGGATGAGATTTACTCCAAACCTCTGAACAATTAGGTTGTTGTTAGCAGCTTGGCTAGCTGTTAGCAGCTGTTGGTTAGTTATTTTGCTAACTCCGACAGTTAGCAAAATAATACATTGGACAAATTTTACTCTTAATTGTAGTTTAAACATTTCAGATTATTAGACATTTTGATGAAATATAACGAGAGTAAGTATTAAAAATAGTATTTAAACGTTGATTACGTTTTTATGGGGAAAATCTTCCAAAATGACCTGGGCCTCTGTTAAAACGTGGCAACTTTTGGAGTTAAGTAATTTCAAAAGCTGGCATGTTTAGGGTTGCTTCTCAGCATCTGGATCAGATTTTAGTCCAGACTTTGACTAGGCCACTCCAAACCCTTGTTATTTCTCTCAAGGCAGCATTAATACGGTAAAACTTCAGAATCACAGTCCAAGTTATAAACTATGTTCCCAAATGTTTCAGTTATCAAAATGAGACGGGCTTTCATGTTTTTTTATCGTCAATGTTTTCTTCCTTTAAGACCATTTTGCCCTTTCTTTTGGATCATTAGCTCTGACCTTAACTGAGGCAAGCGAAGCCTTCATTAGTTGGGATGCTGATCTGGGTTCTGTTGGGTCCTGCTGCTTGAGTCACTGATGGTCTCCTGTGCCTCGTTTCCACTGAGCGGTACCGAATGGGTCGGTGCGGTTCGTTAAGATATTTTGACTGTTTCTATTGTAGAAGCATACAATAGACCCATATACCGCACCATACCTGGGTCTGTAGGACGATGGTACGGTACCGTTAGGTGGACGTTTCTGGTATCAGACAACACTGTGTCCATTGATTGGAACACAGAAAAATGTCACTGCTTTCGATAAACTCGACAAACTGGTATGATTCAAACCACCAATTGTTTCTAATGTCCGACACCTTAAGGCAGGGGTCCCCAAACGTTTTCCTGTGAGGGCCACATAACTTTTTCCTTCTCTGGTGGGGGGCCGGAGTCAGTTTGTAACAGAAAAAGTTACCCGTTTATCACCTGCGCTGCCGGAAATTGTTGACGGGTGGGGGGGGGGGTGCATTTCTCGATTGATTTTTACCCAGAAAGCACATGGGCAAAAACCGTTAGTGAAACGGTCACTGGGACTGACTAGTATATATTTCATTGAGAGAAACCTGGAATGCGGCGTTCATAACAAACACGTGTGTTCATCTGCTCTACCGCTAGCAAACAACCGTACTGACTAAATAACATAAAAGTCAAGCAGTTCCCTAAAAGTCCAACAGATGGCAGCAATGCGCCATGCAAAACAAAACACCCACAGTTTACAGGACACACCTCCTAAAGAGCCCCCTGGTGGTTGAAGAAAAATCCACATATAAACCGGAAAATACAATATATGAAAGAAATCTGAATGCTTTCTGGTATTGTTCAGGGGGCCGGAACAAACGTGGCGGCGGGCCGGATCCGGCCCGCGGGGCGTAGCTTGGGGACCACTGCCTTAAGGGGACCTATTATTCAAAATTCTATTTTTGCACAATTTCATATTTCCATTTGAGGACTACTGCTTTTAAAAACAGCCCAAGTGTTAAAAAAAACAAACAAAAAAAAAAAAAAAACACCCAGTCATTTTCTGGCAAGAACACAATGTTTTTTGGTGTCTGGAAAACAAGTCAATTCAAAATCCTTCCAGCTATTGAGTTACAATCAGCAGGCACTGTGCCGTTACCTAGCAACTTCAGCAGTGCTCCACTAATTTATTATTAACAGTCGAGCGCATTTGGTCAGCTATTGTTGCCGCTGTATCCACTGTACAATGGCTGCTGGAAAGGATAAGTGTTTTGTTAGTGAATTACCATCCAGAAACCACTTGCTGCATTCTTGCTGAATGCAACAAAGAAAGTAATTGGAGTGTTTTTTTTATATTAAAGAAAAATGTAAATCACTGTAGATCCAAAATTTGAAAAGGGTTTTGCATGTTTCTGTTACTGACAGAAAGGCGACCACTTTACTAATTTAGTTTGGGGTCGACTGGAGAAAACTGAAAAAGATTTAATCTATTCTGAGCAATAAAAACATGATTCTGTTGATTTGAAAAGGTTTTACTAATGTAATTACAAGCAGATTCGGGTGTTATGCATCCACCTGCATGGTGGGACAAATATGGATCATTACATCACAAAATCAGTTCAGGTGCCGCAAATGGCCCCCGCGCCACACTTTAGACACCTGTGCTGTAAAGGGAATGTATTCAAATGCCAGATTAGGGTTTTTTGCTGCAGCCAGTTCAAGAGCAGGGAGTACATTTGCGCTACATGATGTTTCTATCAATGTTTAATGGTGAGAAATGATTACCCAGAGTCCATCACTCAGCACCTTTACAAGATGGCCGCCCCCGGCTGCAGAAGTGCGGCTCTTTCAGCCAAATGCAATCCGTCACCCCTTCGCTTTGTTGTGGTTTGGTGGCTGTAGGAGACGGACGTGAACGAATTTAATGTGGGAGTGACCGACATCAGCTTTCCTGAGAAGAATAACGAGAGCAGAGGAGACGGAGGGAGTGACGGAAGAGGGGAAGAGTAATAATAATAACGGAGAGGAAGAAGCAGAGATGTGTTGATAAATGCAGATGTGTTGTTTTAATGTTAACGCTGCCTTTGGTTTGTTCACAGGAGCGCCACGCTGACAGCCTGATACAGAACCAGCACTACCAGGTCAGTGGGGCTCAGAACACACCAGGTGTAAAGATCCACATCTGGTTCCTGCAGTCGGTCACAATCCTTCTGTTTTCATTGTGTCAGAGAAAAAGGTGAAGAAACGGTGAAAACACAGAACAGAGACGTGGTTAGTGTTGGTGAAAGAGTGTAAATTATTATTACAGGAAAAAATTACTTAATATTTAATATGTTAGATTTAAAAAGCAAATTTTATCTGAATTCACAGGTTAGTGGGACAAATCAGGAAAACAGCATCCAACCAAACATCCAACCAAACATCCAACCAAACATCCAACCAACAAATCATCCATCCATCCATCCATCCAACCAACCAAACATCCATCCAACAAACTAACATCCATCCATCCAACCAAACATCCAACCAACAAACTAACATCCATCCATCCAACCAAACATCCAACCAACAATTCATCCATCCATCCAACCAAACATCCAACCAATCAACAAACTAACATCCATCCAACCAACAAACTAACATCCATCCATCCAGCCAAACATCCAACCAATCAACAAACTAACATCCATCCATCCAACCAAACATCCAACCAACAAATTATCCATCCATCCAACCAAACATCCAGCCAACAAACTCATCCATCCATACATCCAACCAACAAACTATCATCCATCCATACATCCAACCAACAAACTAACATCCATCCATCCAACCAAACATCCATCCAACAAACTAACATCCATCCATCCAACCAAACATCCAACCAACAAACTAACATCCATCCAACCAACAAACTATCATACATCCAACCAATCAACCAAACATCCAACCAACAAACTAACATCCATCCAACCAACAAACTATCATACATCCATCCATCCAACCAAACATCCAACCAACAAACTAACATTCATCCATCCAACCAAACATCCAACCAACAAACTATCATCCATCCATCTAACCAACAAACCATCATCCATCCATCCAACCAAACATCCATCCATCCATTTAAATATCTCGTCATTAAGCATTTATTGATTATTGACACATGAGGAGAAATAAAGACGTCATCAGCATTTTGATTCTCTCTGACATCACCGTCTCAGCTCAGCTTCCTCCACTTCACTTTCTCACCTTTTTTCTTAGTTTTTTAATAAATAAATTGTAAAAGACAGTAATTGTTTCTTTCAGGGTGTAAGTGAAAGTAAACGCAGTGAGCTAACAGGATTAGGCGTCTCCAGCTGAGGCAATCACATTTTGTTTGTGCTGCAAGAGAAGCCTGCTACTAAATTAATTACTCTTCAGGTGACCGCGTGTAGAGATTGCTCTTAAAGCCAAAGCACTGTGACTCAACCAGTCAGCTGCTAACAGAGGTGAGAAAAACGGAGATGGAAGAAAAGCGTGACACAAAGCAGCGGAGAGAAACGCTCGATAAGTGACGGGGAACCGCCGATCTGTTTCTGAGCATTTTATACACGTTTCAGGTTCATGAAGACATTTTAATTAGCATGTGTTCAACAAAATATGGCAAAAAATGATTACCAAGAAATTAAAGTTTGTTGTGAAAAGCAGGTGTAAACTCAGCAATTTAATTTATTTATTTCATTAACTTGTGTTCAAATCCTTTTGAATGCAAGTGAACTTTATTTATGCTGAAGACTGATTAGATCATTCATGCACTGGAAACCAATGATTTTCATTTGTGGAATAGAAAAATGTATTTTTTGAGAACTTTTCTTTGACATTTCTTAAATGTCAAAAGAAATGGGCAGCCAAAAATGGACAGCATTTTTGGCACTTCCTGTCTTGGATTGTAACAAAATGTCCAAGAAAAATATCAGGTTTCTACAGAAGAGGATTAGGGCCACTGGAAAAACAAATTCTGATTTTAATCTCAAAATTCTGCCTTTTCTCATAATTTTGAAATTTTGTCAGAATTCTGAGAAAAAAGTCAGATTCCTTTTTTTTCCCCCATTGGCACTAATCTTCTTCCGTAGGTTTCTATATGATAATTACATTTCTAAAACTGGCGTTTCAGGAGTTGCAAATTCAGAAAAAGTTGAACTTAACAGCATCTTAAAAACTGCTGCTGCAGTGCATAATAAATCTGTTAATCCATGAAAACGGATTTTATTTAACATCCAAAGTAAAGATTTCAAAGCACAAACTGAGACCTGAAGGTGTTATGTTGTAAACTCGAAGGTTTAGCTGTTAGCAAACTGTTATTGTTCAGCTGCGACGTCTGCTGCTGGCAGAACAAGATAGAAGAATTATATCTGCATTTTATTATCAAATAAACACTTGGAAGAAAAGCCTTCGGCCGTTGAATCGGCTCCCGCCAACGTCCACAGCTTCTTCTCTGGTCCTTTGAGGAAAACAGTCGCCCATCCCTGTAACTGGAACAACATCAAACTCGTTCGCTTCAGATTTGCCTTTCAGTATTTTTTTCCAGAAACGACGTTCGCATGTAAAACTCCCCAACAAGTTTCCAGCGACATAAAAAGCAGCTGCAGGATGAGATTATCGATTAGCTTTAATGTTCGGAGTGTTTTCTGGCAGCTGAGTCCCGCCGTCTCTACGTCCAGGTTTTGTTTTTTTAAAGAAATTTGTGCAACAAATCTTCCGAGGCAGGAGCGTCTATAATGAGGCGCCAGTACTTGGTGTTTGGCACGGCTGATTGTTCCTCTGATATCCTCCCATGCTTTTAAAAGGCTTGTAGTGTGAATGTGTGCTGCACATTAGCAGAGTGTGTGGTGTGCTTTTGGCAGCGGTGCTGAGTGACAGCATGCCAGACCGTCCTGTTTGGCGCTCACGAGTGTTGACCGTGGGCCGGTGCCTGTGTGTTAGTGTGTGTATCGGGTTTTGAATTACCACCCACTCCACACCAAATGCCTGTGAAGTTTTTTTTGTTTTTGTTTTTTTTGGGGTCGGTAAATCAATGGGACTGACCCACATCGCTGCTGGCTGATTAGTTAATGAGACGAGAACAGCTAAAGGACCGTGCTGCCTGTGAGCGTTGATGACATTTTAAGAGAAGAAGTTTGAAGAAATCTTGCATGTTTTTTTTTGTTTTTTTTTATATAACTGAGCTGGCAGAAGACGGTTTTTACTCATTTAAAAATTTAAATAATGTGCAAAATTCACATTTTGAACATTTTTATACTTCCGTTTGGGTCCAAGCGCCCAGCTGTTTTCTGGCAATAAGTTAATGTTTTTTGGTTTTTGGAGGAAAAAAAAAAAGCAATTTCAAAAACCCTCCTGTGCCATTGCCTAGCAACCCTAGCGAAACCCAGCTCGTTACCTAGCAACCCAATCGAAGCTCAAGCACAATTGGTCAGCTGGTTTTACTGCTGTATGCGCTACACAATGACCTCTGGTGTTTCGTTGTCAACTTACTATCCAGAAAACACTTTACTGCATTCTTGTTGGTTGCACAGGAGGCTCCACTTCTGCTTTTCAAAGATGTACGGTTGTATAATTGCAGGCATTTTCACCTGTGAACGTAGAGCTGCGGGGCGTGGCCAAAAAGCAATTCTGCAGATGTTTAAATCTATCAAAGGTTTTACCTCTTCACTTTGTAACTTGTACGTTAGTTTTGCTTTATTTGCACTAGAAACTGGACCAGCAACACTTGGTGAGATTTTGTGTTTTTGCAGTGTAGACGTTAAAAGCATGGGTGAGTGTTTGGTACCGTTGTGTTTCAAGCAGAGATTCTTCTAACGGTAGTAATCCCTGCAACTTCTATCAACAGGAAGTGATTCGCAGTCTGGTGAAGAGATACGTGGCCGCCATGATACGGAGCGCCAAAACGGACGAAGGGCTGACGGAGGAAAACTTCAAGGTCAGTTTGGGGAACGCAGCATTCGGCTACGATAAGCCACCTCTTTCTCCTGTCCTGCATCTCCGGCCGCTGAGCTGCACAAGCATCAGCTGCACGGTGCCTGTTTATTTCAGCTCTCCAACAGGCACCGCGGCTTTTTACCGCACCAGAGATTTTACTGAAGGACTTTTAATAACAGCCAGATGTCCACTCTCAAGCACTTTCTCTAGCAGAATCTGCTGTTCAGACTCTTCTCTGACAAGGCTTCTTTAGTCTTTCCCCATTTTCTTTCCTTCTGAGCCGTAAATTATTTGAAGCGTCTTTACCTCCTCAGTAGATTTCCCATGATGCCTTTGGAGGCCGGCCCCCGAGCTGCTTTGAAGCAGAAGGTTCCTTTGGGGCTTTTCAGAGCAAAAAACAACATCAGGTGCACAGCGAACTGAATCGCTTTGCTCTGCTGAAGGATGTTTGTCTTCGTGTTTGAGCGTACACGTTTACGTTGGTCCAATCAGGCAGAGGTCGAGTCCGTGTGCTGAATTGATGCGTAAATATCACGTTGCCTGAGGAATAAATCCGTGTTTTAAAGACTTAATACGCATCTATTAGGAAATAGAAATCTAGCAAGAAGAAGCCACATATATGAAAATATTGACTGAAAGCAGAACGAAGCTCCCAGAAATCTAAAATAGTAATTAGTTGCTGAACTAAAACGTTGCCGCAATCACAACAAGAAAACTTAATGGCTGGAAAAAGTCATTGAAAACCAACTGAGGGGACTTAGTGTGTTATGTAAAATCGGCTTATTTGAGCTTTAAATGCATGTTTGAGAAATCGTTTAGTGTCCATGGCAACCACTCATAGGGGCAAAACGCCTGGGTGCACCTAGCTCCGCCTTCAAGACGAAGCTCCTCCTCCTAACTATATTTTCCAAGCTTTCGCCAATGAGAACCAGTAGAAACGCTGTGATGGAAACTTAAAAGCTTTAAAAGAAAAACTGTATTCATTTTCCCTTTTGGAGTAAATAAAACATTTCAGTCAGAACTGGGTTTGAGAAACGTATATCCTGAATATCTACTTCACGAGATGAACTAAGGTTTTCTCATCCGGTTTTTCATTTTCTTCACTCCGTTGTCGGTGTTTTTCTCTCTACAGCCAGATAAAGCTACGCGTTTCACTGGAGAGAGAGCCCCGAATGATCTCGCTCTCTTTCCTGACGCTTTCAGCAGTTATTCCCTCTTTACATCAGTTGTTGCTGTTCTCCGCTCGTCCTGCACAGTCCTTACCCTCCTCTTCACCCTGAGCCTCCACTCACTGATGGTTTAACTCCCCGATCATCAGCTCGATCTCAGACACTTACCCTCCTCACCTTCTTCTTCCCACTTCTGGTTCTTCTTTCATGCTGACTAAACTGTTCAAAAAGGGACCCATCGTGTAAAAAGTCACATTTTTGTATTTCTGTTCGACTTCTAAAAACAGCTAAAGCTCTTGAAGAAAAAACCCAGCCAGCCATTTTGAGCAGCAAGTTAATAGTTTTTAATGTCTGGAAAATGAGTCATTTCTTAAACCTCTGTTACCTAGCAACCCAAGCCAACCCCAGCCCCGTTACCTAGCAACCCAAGCAGAGTTCCAGCATGTTTTTTTATTTGTTTATTTGGATCATCCCCATTAGAAATTGCCGTTACAATGGCTACTCTTCCTGAGGCCAATCATAAAAAACCCAAACATTTATTACAAAAACATTTACAGACATAAATATAACATTAGTAATTAGTAGCATATTGATACATAAATGTACAATTACAACACTTTATATAATAGAAGAATTAATCGGGGCTCTTTTAAAAGCTCTATCACGTTTGGTCAGCTGTATGCAGTGTACAATGGCTGCTGGAAAAGACAAGTGTTATTGTTCGCTTACCATACAGAAACCACTTGCTGCAGTGTTATTGGTTGTGCAGGAGGCTCCATTTCTGCTTTTCAGATTTGTACGGTTGTATAATTGCGCATCTGTTTGAGGCCATTTTCATATGTGTGTAAACGTTGAGGTGGGGGGCATGGCCAGCAGCAACTTATTTGGATTTAAGGAAAATTAACTTTGGCTCATCAAACATCTTTCTGTTCTCCATCTCTGTGCAGGAGTTGAAGCAGGATATCTCTAGTTTCCGCTACGAAGTCTTGGATCTCCTCGGCAACCGACGTCCTCCCCGGCGACACTATTCATCCAGCGAGACGACAAAAGACGATGGCGCCATGGCGTCAGAGGATGATAGCGAATCAGGTGACGGCCCTGGAGGAGGAGGAGTTGGAGTCCAGAAGTCAAAGAGCGTCACCTTCTCCAACCCGGTGGAGGACGACAGAAGGCCAGCGCCGACGCTCGGCGTGTCTGCGCTGGTGCGCTCCATTTCAGGAATGACGCAGATAGACAAAGCAGAGGAGGGGAGACTGGAGGACAGAGTGGGGTGGGGAGACGAGGAGGAGGAAGAGGAGGGGAAACCAAAAAGCAACGGGCTAAAGACGGCCGTCATGCCTCCGTCCTCCACCAACGTCCTCCCCTCGCCATCGTCGTCATTTTCCTCTTCGTTATCGTCATCGCTTTCTCGCACGAGGGGCCGCCTGCAGCGCCTCTCGTCCCCAAGCGCAAAGACGGACTCTTTCAAACGCCTCTCCTACCTGTTCTCCCGCTCCAAACGCAAAGCCCCGCCCACGCCGCTGCCTCTCCAGTCCCCGCCCTCGTACACCATCTCAGACGGGCTGCTCCGCCCCCTCGGGAGCCACAGTCACTCCGACTTCGGACTCAGCGACGTCACCAGGAGCGACACTCACCTGAACGAGGTGGGTCGCTCGGTGGACACGCCGTCATTCTCGCCGCTGAGAACGAACGGGCGGGACTCGCTCCTGACGCTTCCCCTCCCGCCGCCGTGCCCCTGCCAATCCCTGCACTGTGCTTCCAACATGTCTGAGTCCAGCTCGCGACTCCTGGACTCCAGCGAGGACGTTTTCCAGGGAGAGGGCATAGAAGGGGCAGGCGAAGGAGGCCTGGATGGAGGCGGGGGAATGATGATGATGGGCGGGTGGGTGGGACCATGTGACGATGTCTTAGAGGACAGCTGCGATGTCATAGAGGACTCTGTTACCACGCAGCTATAGGAAAAAGCCGAAACTGTTTTTCTTTGCCTGTTTGCTCAGTACAAACAAAGATGGCGTGATACAGAGAGAGAGGGGCATGGACACAACGGAGCTGTTGGATCTCTGCATGACCAACTCTGGATTTATCTGGGCTTTGACTTTCCCAACTGTGACAGGAGGAAGGATCCAATATGGCAGATGCTTATGGAGACAGTTTGACTCCTTTTGGGGATTTTTCAGGGGACATGGAATATATATTTGTCCACTGTTGTTGGTTTAACTTTTCAAGGGCTCTGCTCAACTAAATATGTGTAAAAAGTCGCTGCACACCAATGGATCTGTAACCAAAGCAACTAGCTAGCTAAAGTTTTTAAATGTTAATAACTTAGATTATCCACTTTCCAACAAGGGATGGAAAGTGGATGGTAGTGATGCAATATTATTTTATTATCTGCTGAGCTAATGTTAAATGTTATCAGCCTGACCACTAATTAGTTTAGCTACAATTAGCAATAGTAGCTAAGCTATAATTACAGTTTACCAAAGCTAATATTAGCCAGGGTAATTGTAGCTTAGGTTCAGTTGTTTCTGCTCATCTGGAGAAAGTTATGGGACATCCATGTGTTAGCTTGTTTTATGTAATGTCAGTGAGAAAACTAGCTAGCTGATTAACCAATGTGCTAACTTTAGCTAGCTAGCGACTTGATATCAGTTTGGCACTACTGAACCTATGTCATACAGCTAACTAGCTAATTTTAAGTTATCTGACAAAGTACCAAACATGGATTTGCCACTAAGGTGAGCTAACAGCTACCTAACCTGCTAGCTTAGGTTAGCTAGCTGGTTTTAAAGCTATTAAGCCAACATTAACGAGCTAATTTTCTGATAAACTAGTTATCACCTACCAAGTTGATAAAGTTGCTAGCTTGGCATAGCAAGTCGCTAAGAAGCAAATTGGCTTGAAATCAACTTTGTACTAGTTTGCAAACTATTAAACCATTATCATCCAGTCCGCCACTAGCTAGCTATTGTTTGCTAGCTGGCTAGCTACCGTAAATAGAAAGTAACAGGCCTCATTTAAACAGGATTTAAAGGGGCTTCAAATATTTCTGGGGATTTACAGAGACTGAAATTACTGAAGAGCT
This sequence comes from Poecilia reticulata, assembly GCF_904066995.2. Classification (NCBI taxonomy): domain Eukaryota; kingdom Metazoa; phylum Chordata; class Actinopteri; order Cyprinodontiformes; family Poeciliidae; genus Poecilia; species Poecilia reticulata. The sequence goes on along the minus strand of NC_088847.1, from coordinate 23,363,380 downwards.
ACCAAAAGGAAGGAATCGTATAAAAGTTAAATAACTTTAGTTGTAAAAAGTAGTGGAGAGAAGCTAACTCTTTCAACCTGTGACATTAATGTCATACGTGTTTCTTTTAAAGGATGAACAATCTTGAAAACACGAAATTATTAATCTGAATTTGTCACTGAACACTCAAACAACTGAAAACGTCTCTACTGATGCCAAGTTGAAAAACACATATTTCTAAAAGAGGCGAAAACCTTATTCCTGCCCAGCCTGACTCAGTCAAAGCAAACTGTCCTCATAAACATTTCCCAGGAAGACCAAAGGACGACGTTTCAACAGAAACTCTGAAATGTCTCTCATTCCTCTGAACGGTGGAATTACAAAGAGCCGAGGCGACATCTTTAAAAATCCTCTCCACCTACCTGGAGTCTGCCCTGCGAACCGAACGTTGAACCTGCAGTGGAATAAACCGGATTCAAATGTTTCTGGATGTTGGATGGAACTACCCTTTACCTCCAAGTGGAATATTGAAAATAAAGGTGCCATACTTTCAGTGGAATACCTCCGTTTTACCTGCGGACTGATGGATTTAAGTCCAGCTGGATCTCTGGGACGAAATGGAGCGGCACGGAACCGGCGCTCTGCTGTCGTAGTCTGCAGCCTCTCTCTCTGCATCAACAAGGGCCAAGGAACTTTATTTCATCCTAATACGAGTTACACTAGTAATAATAATTAAGAATATCATAATAATAATGATGATAAAACTGCTAATAGTAATAATAATGATAATAATGAGGACTTTTCTGGTTTCTTAAGACTGTCTTTGCTTCTGTTTGAGTTGCCGACGGTACCTGGGCTTCTCGTTCAGCTCTTCCTCAATAAGTACACTTTGACCTGGTGGACAGAAATGAATGGCGAACGAAGACGAAAGACGAGTAAAAGGCAACAGAAGTTTTACTTGAGTAAAAAGAAGGAATGAGAGGAGACAGGAAGTGAACGAGTGGTGGATGGACATGAACGGGAAATTCAGTTTTAAAGGCAAATTTCACCAGAATTTCATCATATTTTTTTCTTATCTTGGGAGTCGTTGAGGCTGCGACTTCAAAAGGTTGGCATGAGCCGAGGCTGTTAACTTTTACTCTGGATAATATACTACTGTCGGCAATGAAGTGGAGAAATTATGCATGTTTGATCAGAAAAACACAGTTACCTACAACACACACACACACACACAGCAGGTGTGATGAATAGCTTCGAGTCAAACGTTCTGCCCTTTGTTTCGTCTCTCAGGAGTCGTCCGTCTACAACAGGGTGACATCATCCGTTATTTCCCCCGTTTCTTCCTCTCCCTCTGGCGGACATTGTGACCTCGCTGCCGGCGGTTTTGGCGTCAAAACGCCTCGACGTGTCAATGAATCAACGTCCCAAAATGTCAGGTCTGCAACCATGGCGACCCCGTTATCCGCTCGGCGTCACGGCCAGGAGCGCAGAGCTCCGAAACCGTCCTGCTGCCTCCTGGCAGAAACGCGGCAGTTTTTCTGAACGTCAACGAGACTTTGGGGATTTACATCAGCAAACGACCCAACATCAAATTTTACTTTAACCGAATGATCACATAACTATTCATGGGAGATAAAAGTTAGGGTTAGGGCCACTGAAAGAAAAATAGATTTCTGACCTTTAGTCTCAAAATAATGGTCAGAATTATGAAATTAAAAGTAAAAAAAACTGAGATTGAAAGTTAGAATTCTGGATTAAGATCAGAATCTAGATTTTCAAAAGTCAGAAATATGTTGAAAGTTTGAATTATGAGGTAAAAGTCAAAAATCTGAGACTAAAAGTCAGAATTATGTGATTAAAGTCAGATTTTATAATAGACTTTAAATTGCTAGCATGTTTGTCAAAAATTTGCTACAAAAACCAGCAAAAACTTTGAGTTTATTCTCAGAAATTTTCTAGAAAATATTTGGATTTTGAGTTTGAAAAGTCAAAAAGTTTCTTGGGGAAAATAACCTTGTGTCAGATTTTTTTTGGAAAAATCTCGCATCAAGAGGCAAAAAATTTTTGACTGGGAAATTTTCAGAGTTTCATAACTAAAACCTTTTTACTCAGAAAAATTAAAGTTTTTTTTCTAATAAATTTAGAAGCTTATTCTCAAAATTTCTCTGTTTTTTCAAGCAAATTTTCGGCATTTCAAACTCAGAAATTTCCACGTTTTTTATAGAAAATTTCTGAGATTAACCTCAAAATTCCTTTTTGCAGGAATTGTCTCTTTTTTCTTGCTACAGCTGAATGATTGACATCTGTTGGGTCAAACACTTTGTTAGATTACTGTGAACCAGTGAAGGTTATGGAGGCCTTTCTGGTTGAGCTTCACTCAGACATGCGGCTCAGTGACACATGAAGATTTATGAAAGCGTTTCACCACAGGACTCAGCTTTTCAATCATCTCTGATCAATCACTGCGATGGGAACCAGTAGGTCTTTTCAGAGACAACTGGGAGGTGAGGTTTTAACGCTGAAACGAGGAGCACTCATTACCACGGCATTAGTTCATAATATGTAGAAAAATATAATAATACTGTACTTTCTGGTGCAGTGAGGACAATCAATCACCATGAGAAATGGGCTCCAGTTTCCCCATGTGGGTCCGTACAGGCGCTGCAGGCCCATCGATCCACTCGCAGCCCATGATTAGATTCTGTTGAGGTCCTGATTCACGGTGATCGATTTAGATTCGTGCACAGCGAGCATGCGTCCGTCTGCGCTCGTGTTGTTCAGCTGAGACATTTGAGTCCTGATGGTTCGCCGGGGATAAACAAGAAGACGACGACGGGACGAAACGTCAAAATTTACATTAAAAGAGTCGAGACGAGGCAGATTAATTACAGTAGGATCTGCAGGTTGGACTGTAAACTTTTGCAGTTTTGACATGACGAATCATGTCAAAACTGCAAAAATAAAATCTTACCAAGTAGTTTTAGTCAAGTTTTTAGTGACAATGTCTTGGTGCAACTGAATTAAGACAAAACTAACTTTAAAATATCTTTTCAGCAAGATACAGGACTTTGTTTTAAAGTAAATTCTTAATATTGATTAAAAAGTATTAGATCCATTGACAGATTATTTCACGTCTAACGTGGGTAAATTTATCTGCCAACAAAACTGGAGCTTTTTCATCAATATTAAGAAATAATTTACTTAAAACAAGCTCCTATATCTTCTGTTTGTTTTCTCTTATATTAAGTGCAATAAGATATTTGCACTAGAAATGAGACTAAATTACTTGGTAAGATTTTGTGTTTTTGCAGTGTTAACGCTTCAGTAAACTGTTACCTTATTAAAACGACATACATTGTTTTCTGTTGGTCAAACGTTTACCAAATTTTTACCATTTGACCAACTATCTGCTAGGCTAGCGGCTAGCTCACATGTCACGACTATGATGCCCTCACAGTGTTTTGCTCTTACAAAGCTACACAGCTAGCCAGAAATAATTCAGTCCCAGATTATTATTATTCTATGACCGGATTAATCATCTATAAATGATTCTTTATAAAACTGTAACAAAACAAACGAAGCGTCGACCTCAGAGTACGCAGAAAGCAACCGGACCGGTTAGCTAGCGATGTAGCTTAGCTTTGAGTTTTAGTGAACAAACCTTTCCTGATAAAATGTTATACAATACATTAAGTTTGTTTACAATGTTGTGAAATAATAAATAGTAAAATGAACTTACAGACGAATAAAATCCCAGTTAAACCGGAGCGGTTCCGCTCACCTGAAACGCTGCACAATGTCCACTAGGTGTCAGTAAAGCTCAATTTTAAAATGCGTCTTACAAATTGTTGACGAAAACGCGGCGGCTGGATCGAAACTGTAAACATATTTTATTTTTATTATTCCTGAAAATGACATTTTCAACAAGAGCCTCGAACATCTTCATAAACCAGATGGATTAAATTTTGTATTCATGCTTTTTTCTCATTTTTAAAGCGGGTACATACTTTGACTCGTCTGTTCATCACGCTGCATACGGCACACGGCACCATTCAGGTTCCCCTCTCACCTACTAAAGGGATTTTTAGCTTTAAGAATAAAAACTGTCCTTGTTTTTCTTTGTTTTTACGGATTTCCACATGAATGAATGTATGACTGTGTTATTTTTCTAGAACTGGACGGCTAGCGCACGTTGTTGACTCTTTAATAAAGGCATCCTTAGAAAACTGTGGGGTTTAACTTCACGTCTTTCTTTGCGTCAGAAAGAATAAGCTTGGAACAACATTAAGGTTGATTTTTAAAAGTGATTAAAATTTAAATTGCAGATCCTTGTACTTGTTTAAGACTCTAAACTCAAGTTTACTTTTACTTCCTTGTTTGTTTTAACTCGGCAAAAATAGTTAAAAACTGACACGTTTCTTAAAAGCAAAGAATAAAAAAGTGCCTCTAATTTAAAACACTTGTTTTATGCAAGTGACCAGGTTTTGTAATCCTAATCAATCCATAAAAATCTGACATAAAATTTGAGGAAATGCGTTTCTGCGCTGCAGTGTGATTTGTGGCTGTGAAGTAGAAAATGGCCGCTGCGATCAGAAACCCAGAGCTGCAGCTGGAGTTATTTTTAGAGCCGTAACTCAGTCTGGGGTCTAATTGATATCCAGTCGTTTCTTTCTGCTACTTCTGGCAGAGAAGAGCAAAAACTAAAAACACAGACGGAGTAGAACGATGCATAAAACATCAACTTCTTTATGATTTAAAATGATTTAATATGCCTGTAGATTTTCATTCGTGTTTCTCTGTTAAGTTGCACACTAATACATTTAGTTTAAATTGTTCTTCTACTGTGGATTAATGTTGCCTCTTCAGAAATGTTGCACCAATATTTGCATTTATCTGAGCTTCCTCCTCCGTCTGATTGTGTGAATCTTGCAAAGCAGCAACGTACGGACATATTTTCAAATAAAAACTTGTTTTGATTACAAGAGAAAAGTTTAAAGCCACAGAAACATAACTAACGATGTCAAAATGAATAGAGATAATGTGATATATTTGTTTCTAAGCTGAAAATATACAAAGGACCCTGTGGCCGCCCCTTTGATACGGGGCGCTCTGGGCCAGCACCCAAACCTGAAACTTTTTGTTAAAGTTTCTGCAACAAAACAATTCGAACCTGTTTGAGTTTAAAGAAAATCACTTTATTTGATAGACGAGAGGTTACAAAGACAATCCTGTTTAACTTTAAACTTTGTTTTCCTCTCTAGCATTCAGAATGAATATGTAACAACTTGAAAGATAAAGTTCAAGTCAGTAAAAAGAAAAACACAACAAAAGCGAAGCTAGCAACAAAAACTAGTTGTAGTTTTTGTTGTTGTGGCTTAAGCTACCTGAACCACACGCTTTGATATAAAAATGAGTTTATTCTTAACTAAATCACTGCAAAATGTGACTAAACATAAACAGCCTCCATCACAATGCACGATAGTTGACGTGTACGGTGGCCCAGAAAGGTCAACAAAATGCAAAAACCACAACAGCTTCTTCAAGCTGAGCAGCAAACCTGCCACCGAACAGCTGAAAAAAAAAAAAAAACGAGGTACTAGATGTAAACATTTGGACTTTTCTGACCCTGATTTTCCAGAACTCTGACCTGAGGAAAATGTTTGACCCAAACTGAGCAGATTCTTGTTGCTAATCAGCGGAACGTGCTAAATGTTTGGAGTTTAGCCTCTGCTATCGATAACAATGTGTTTCTAAACGGGTTTTGTCCTCAAGCAGCAGAAAACAAACTTAGACTGTCACTGCCTATTTCATACCTGGCGGCCATCTTGGATTCCTCCAACCGAGAGAGAAAACCACTACAGAGGGCCAACGCTGCTGAAGACGGTTGAATAATTAGCTTTTCCCATCAGTCTATATTGGTGCTGCTGTAAATATCCACATAACATCTCCAATGCTGCAGCAGATTACTTTAAAACAGACAGATTTTTAGTGTGTTTGCGTAAAAGCAGCTTTGTTCACAAACAAAGACTCTGTGTTTCTTTTCACATCATGTTTGTGGCTCACTTGTATTTCAGCTCTTATTGGTTCAACCTGATCAAACCAGAGCGACGGCGCTTTTCTACAAGCTGCCATGTAGTCTGTATTACTTTATTTATTTAGAGGAACAGCTGAAAAGCAGCAGAGATGAGAGTTTGTCCAACAAAGCGCCGGTTTGCCTGTTGTGTGGGCTGCATAAAAACCAGCTTTCATCTTTCTTTCCCTCTCCACATCAACCTCAACTCCACCAACTCAGTGTCAAGTCCTGCTATGAGACGCACCGATCTGCAGCAGCGTGTGTGTGTGTGTGTGTGTGTGTGTGTGTGTGTGTGTGTGTGTGTGTGTGTGTGTGTGTGTGTGTGTGTGTGTGTGTGCTGACTGTCCTTTTGGCAGGCAGCAGTACACTGGAGCACCTCTCAGAAAAACTGCACTATTATTGAACCGCTGGGATTGGCTCTTATCTGGCTGTGAAACTCTCTTTCACACACACCCGGGTTCAAACAAATACATTCAAGCACAGGAACACATTATACTGCTGCTGAAGGTTCACACACTCGTTTCTAGTTATTAATTCAGATTAAAGCCAAATATTATCTCAATTATGACACAAGTATGTCCAGTAAATTCATTTCTTTATGCTTGTTTCTTTTTTTTTTTCTAGTAGCAGGAAATTTCTGCTACTTCAGGTTTAGATTTGGATATTAATTACCTTAATTTATTTCTTTTTTCAGCTGATCGGACCTTGGACCAGATTTGGACCCAGTAGGTTTCATAACTTCCTCTAGAGTATTTTGGTTTAAGTTTATTGTGGACTTAGCTGATGCGTTTCCGTTACCAATGTGTGGAAATCTTTGTCTATATTCTGCTAATAAGGTCATTTTCAGCAACGACGCAGTTCGAAGTGCTTCACATGAATTAGAAGGAAATGCAAACAAAACAACAAACGAAAAGACAAAAAGGTACAAAACTAATAATAAAAATAAGAGTAAAAAGTCAATCATTTATAAACGGATAGAGGTTTCTCTGGATCTTAAGTTTGTTCTGAATTAGGGAGACATTAAGCTAAATGTTGGTTCTCCATGTTTGATTCTTGTTCTGGGTTACCAATGTAGAAAAAAAAACACACCATTTTGCAATTAAATAAAAAAAAACTAAAAATCACACCTGAATAATCTGGTTCATGCAAAATAAAAATAAAAAATCATCATGGCAGCAACAGATGTAAACATTTGAAATATATTCAAACTTTAGCCATCAGAGACGTCAGTGTCTCATTCAGTCCAAAAATACTTTTCTAGGGAAATTTAAATGTTTTTGTAACTCATGTTAATTCAAATTCTTTAAGAAGAAGATGTTCACGGTTAATGTTGTCCATATATTTGGGAGCGGCTATTAGGCGCGGCATTTTGGGGAAATTGTCGCTGATTTTTACATTATAACTATGGATTCAACATGTTTGAATGACACACAGCTTTTCATGAAACGGGGCGATGCTGAGAAAGCTCTGATGAAGCCAAAATGTCAGAAAAAACCAAACCATCATCCTCCTACCACTTCCTGTCGTCTTCGTTGTTTCCGCCAGTAGTAACATCCAGCTGTTGATCACAAAAAGTGTTTCCGTTGCAGTTTTCCAAAACCAATATATATATATGGATATACATATATACCCGTCCATCCATCCATTTTCTTACACCCTTGTCCCTCAGTGGGGTCGTGAGGGTTGCTGGTGCCTCTCCAGCTAACGTTCCGGGCGAGAGGCGGGGTCACCCTGGACAGGTCGCCAGTCTGTCGCAGGGCAACACAGAGACACACAGGACAAACAACCATGCACACACACACTCACACCTAGGGACAATTTAGACAGACCAATTAACCTGACAGTCATGTTTTTGGACTGTGGGAGGAAACCGGAGTACCTGGAGAAAACCCACCATGCACAGGGAGAACATGCAAACTCCATGCAGAAAGACCGGGAATCGAACCCAGAACCTTCTTGCTGCAAGGCAACAGCTCTACCATCTGCTCCACTGTGCAGCCCATATAAAAACAGAACGAGTTCTAAAATAGAGCCTTGGGGTGATCCATGACTGAATAAAGTTGAGAAAGCCTCCAAAGTTAGGAGTCAAAAGACGGTTTCTGATGAACAGCATCTCTAATCTGAGTCCAGCCCTCAGATCTCATAACTATAACAAAGGAGCGGAACAAAGACGGGACAAAAAGCTGAAACTTCAGCTCCTTGTTACCCTGAAGCAGAGCTGTCATTACAGCAGATGAAGCCGTGATCTAGCTAACATTACACACTCTGACCTGAACTAGATGCTGAAGTCTCGTCTCTAAATGTCACTTTCATTTACATTCATTAATATCTTATGTTTGACTGATTCCTTTGTGGTTTAGCAAGGAACTCCAGGTCATCACAGCAGTTCAGTGTTCATTAGTAATAATCTAAACAGGTCACCTCTTATTTCGTTCCATACATGCTGCAGGTGTAAGGATTCAGTCTGAAAAATTTGATCAAATTATCTCCAAATCCACACTCTGGTGATAGTTAGGCACGATCACTAAGTTTAATCATTAAAAATACTGTTTTATTCAGCTGTTTGTCTACCTATCAGAAATCACGTCTACTTTAGACTTGGAGATAGCGTCCCCTGCTGGAGACATCTAGGAATTACAAGATCACTGAATTCAAACGGTAGGCGTCACTATTTAAATGATTTTTTTTTACTAAGCAATATTTTGTTACTGGTAAAAAAAATAACAATAAAATAAACAGACCTTTAAAAATGCAATTCATCCAGCACAAATTTACAAAACAAATGGCAGATAATTAACTGTAGTTAAATTGAAGTAGCACACTATATTGTGTGATAGTCGTGATTTTGAATCATATATTTCTCTTTTCGAACAACAAAAACTAACTTGCATGTTGCTATTTTTTAATAATACACAATTATTGAATAATAATTGATGAAAAGTAAAAAAAAAATACACACAAATATTGCTACTGAAAATTTGTTAATACGTCTATTTTATAACACACAACAATATTTAACAAATATCAAATTTTGATGTATTTTTACTCTGTTCATCTTTGACATGAGATGTGTTTTATGCGTTATATCGAAAAAAGGGCGCAGAGTGATACCTCATGTCATATCGTCTCTCTGGACCTCCTCGGCCTCTTATTGGTCAAGCCACTGCCACTTCTTCGGCTCTGATTGGTCCGAGTTTTGGCGTGCGTCACGTTCGTAACGCCCTTATCGGAAGTGGCTGCAGTCGAGTTTTTTTGTACACCTGTGATCATGACCCGCAGAGGGATGTGAAAACTGGGTTGAAATGGGAAACCCAGTCACGTTTTAACGGTTTAAACGACTTTTATGTAGCGATAAGGAGCTGAAGACAACTTACGGTATGATGTTCGCGGTTTACTGGTCGGTTCTGGCCGTAATTTCGTCGGTTGGAGCAGCTAAAACGGACGGAGACGATGATTGGGTTCATCTTCCTAACAGATGTGAAGGTAAAAGTGAAGTTCAGCAGCTGTTGGGGTCATTTTAAGCTCCTCACTGGGTCATCCGGTCCACTGCCGGGCCTCAGTCACACGAACAGTCCCCATGTTTACTTTATTTACAGACATGAGATTAATTCTTCATTTCCGTGGATTTGTTGTTGTTTTTGCTGCTGATATGAACTGTTCTTCATCACTTTTCCTCCTATGTCAGGTATTTATCTTTTTAAAATGACCCAAATGACGAGATCTTGGTCACAGTTACATGTTTAATACAATTGTACGTTTATATTTTTAAATATAAGAATTGGTTGCCTACAGAGCAAGGACAAGCAAAAAAGTGAATCTGTAAACATAAATTGTACCGAAGGGATCACATTTACAGAACAAATAAATAACAATAATGGCTGCTGCTAGAGTAATAAGTGTATTTATTTAGTAAAAATACTGTAATATTAATGTAAAAAGGTATTTAAGCAGCTATCTCATAGTAGTTTAAGGATAAATCAGTTCTAAGAGTTGAAAAAGTTTGATATCTCAAATTATTTTTGATTTCAGAAGTTTATGTTCAAGAGCTCATTACTGACCTAAAACCTGGAAAGTTTGCATATGATCTGAAGAAAAATAACCTTTTTCTTTCAATATTTCTGTCCAGAAATTGTCATAATAGTAAAGTCAGATTTTATCTGAAGGCTTTTGATGATAATTGGAGGTTTAGTTGGAATATCTGGAGTGAAAACTAAATTCTAGAACCCATCAGAAATACATTTTAAATCGCTTTATTCATATTTTTCTGTATTATGATGCAATTCAAGTTTTATAACTAAATATTTAACCAAATATGTGTAATTGAAAAATAATAAAATCAATAAAAACTGGATAAATTAGATGAGTAAATAGTTTCCATCCATCCATTTTCTTGCACCCTTGTCCCTCAGTGGGGTCAGGAGGGTTGCTGGTTCCTCTCCAGCTAACGTTTCGGGCGAGAGGCAGGGTCACCATGGACAGGTCGCCAGTCTGTCGCAGGGCAACACAGAGACACACACACACACACACACCTAGGGACAATTTAGAGAGACCAATTAACCTGACAGTCATGTTTTTGGACTGTGGGAGGAAACCGGAGTACCCTGAGAAAACCCACCATGCACAGGGAGAACATGCAAACTCCATGCAGAAAGACCGGGGCTGGGAATTGAACCCAGAACCTTCTTGCTGCAAGGCAACAGCTCTACCAACTGCACCACTGTGCAGCCCCGAGTAAATAATTTGCTAATTTGCTAATTAAATATAAAAAAATGAATAATAAAAAGCTACATGAATTAAAACTACTTAAAATTCAACCTGTACATTAAAACAATAGATCCAAGTTAAATTTAAAAATACAAGTTTTAATATTAAGTAAATAAATCCATTATTATTTGATTAAATCAATAACAGATAGAAAAGTTGGACCTGTTTTTATTTTTTTTTCCTGGACCAAAGAGAGATTTTATTCTCCATAATTTTAGACCTAAATCATAACTGAATTAGTTATTTTTGCTAATAAAACGGTAAACTTGAGCTCAAACTGTGGCTGGAAGCAGCAGCTGAAGCTCTGCAGTTTGTGCTGCAGAAAGAAATCTCCCTCAGTGACGTTTTGGCTTCTCCTGCTTCAGTCTGTAAGTTCGTCAGCATCGAGATGAAGTCGGCCTTCGAAGAGACGGGCAAGACGAAGGCGGTCATCGAGAGCAACTACAACTTCATAGACGGGAAGGGAGCGCCGCCGGTTAAATACGTCAAGTCGTAAGTTTCTCTGCAGCTCTCAGCGAAGCGGTTGGGTCGAAAAGCAGAAATGAGACCTTGATTCTGGCACCAGGGGACGAGAACCCGGTCAGATTCAGTTCCTGTGGAAGAACTCGATATAGAAACGGGCCGCGCTGCAGGAAATACTTTCTGAAGTGATCATTTATCTGCAGCAGCTTGTAGAACAAAAGTACAGAGAAATTACTTACAGAAGTTTTATTTGCATAATTATTTAGTTTTTCTCCTTAGTTTGAAGCTGGATCTTTAGTTTTTAGGTGATATTTCTAATAATTGACATCGACTCACCAATTTCTGTTGCTGCTTCAGTGAATACAGGTGCAGCTCACACTTCAAAAACACCAAATATCACCAAGTATTTTGCTCTAGTTTCTAGTGAAGATATCTTAAAACACTGGGAATAAAGTTACAACAAACTTTTCACCAAGCTGTAGCAGCTGGTTTTAAGTCAATCATGTCTTAATGTTGATGAAAAAGTTGGAGTTACAAGTGAAATTTCACTATTTCCTTTAGCATAACTTACAATAAGAGAAAACGTCTTGCTCCACTGGCAGATCATTTCACTTGTAACTTGAACTTTTTCACCAATAGTGAGGAATTACAGATTTATAACCATTTAATGGTTTTAACCATTAAATGTGTCAATTATTTTGATTTTTATGTTCAAAGTGAAATAAAAACATAAGATGATTTAGGGATGCAACATCGGTATCGGACGATATTAAGTCTTGTTTTAACATATGGTATCGGTCCGATAAATAAAACACAGCAGAAATATCAATATCGGTTATCGATATCAGCCCAAATTCTTGTATCGGTGCACCCTAATAAGATTAGAATATTAACTTAAACCTGTAAACTTTTTTACAGTAATCTGGTCTTAATGAAAGTATGTTTAGTACCTGCTTAAATGTTTTTTAAAAATGTTTTTTAATCTGACAAATGAAGCTAATTTACTGACCTACGTGTATAATAGAATATCAACCGACTCGCTGGTGGACAGGATGTAGGTAAAGTCCTCAGATGCAGTTTGTGTTGCAGGAAAACATGCAAACTGTGCAGAAAATATGAAGGAAAAACCAAAACGACTCTATGGGGCAAAAATGGTTCTTCTCTGAAAGGCTGAGGAGAGAAATGTGGGAGAAATGTTGGTTTGGTACAAAAGCAGCGATCCGATTTGCTTCTTTCTCCTTCTACAGCTCAGAGTAGCTGTAAACCAAGCCTAAACCAGACAGCCGTGACCTCTGACCTTTCAGCAGCGCAGCAGTGATAAAGTTTTATCTCAAGTTGAGCCGAGTCTTTTTGTCGTTTTCCAGAGATCTGCGATTCATCGAGGTTGTGGAGAACGTTTGCCAGAGGCTGCTGGAGTACAACCTGCACAAAGAGAGGAGCGGCAGCAACCGCTTCGCCAAGGTCAGACTGGCTGTGTGTGGTCAAGGGTCAGAGGTCAGGAGTTTAGGCTCATCTAGATCTGAGGTCTGCAACCTGTTTGCCTTCAGTCCAGCTAGAAAAACTGGTTCAGAGCCACAAATATTACATGACCAGATCATAGTATTTGATAAATATCATTAAAATATATATATATAATTATTTCTGTTTTTAGGATTTAGGATAAATAAAAACATTTTCTTCTTTGTGACGTTGGCATTTGTGAAAAAATGTTTTAAAAAAGACAGAAAGTCTCCAACCTGATGGCAAGAAGCTCAGATCTGAAAATGTATTTCTGGTACTTTTAGTGTCATTTTGCTTTAATGTAAAGCAGTTATTCCATGAATAAGGGAGTACATTTCTGCCAAAACATCTCAACATTTCTAGAAAAATCAAGGACATTTCTGAGTTTCAAATGTTGAGAACATTTTGACGTTTGAAATTTCAAAGTTTAAGATTAGCCTAAAAAAACTAGTTTTTTTTTATAAATCAAATTTTGAACTTTTCAATATGAAAAACTTTCTTGTTTTTCCTAGAAAATTTCTGAAGCTAAAGTCAAAATGTCTTGAGTTTTTTGTCTCTTTTCATTGAGATATTATTGCATCTACATTTAAAACTTCAGTTGGTTCTTTGTAAATTTTAGCCAAAAATATTTGGAGCCACCGTGGACGATCCAAAGTACCACTGGTGGCTCCGGAGCCGCAGGTTGGAGACCCCTGATCCAGATCAGGTTTCTGAATGCTGGATGTTTTCTAGACAAACAGGAAGAGTTTTAAATGAAGCTGGACTTAATTTTAGGATGTTTCTCCTCTCGTCTCTGCAGCTTTTTGTCTGAATTCATTTGGAGAAGAGAAAATGTCCTTAAGAAGTTCAGTTTCCCATGATTCCTGATCAGATGCGTGTGTGTTTGCGTACCTGTGTGTGTGTGTGTGTGTGTGTGTGTGTGTGTGTGTGTGTGTGTGTGTGTGTGTGTGTGTGTGTGTGTGTGTGTGTGTGTGTGTGTGTGTGTGTGTGTGTGTGCGTGCGTGTGCAGGGCATGTCGGAGACGTTCTCCACCCTTCATGGCCTGGTGCACAAGGGAGTGAAGGTGGTGATGGATATTCCCTACGAACTTTGGAACGAGACGTCTGCTGAAGTCGCCGACCTCAAGAAGCAGGTGGTTGTTTTGTTTTTGCTTCTTTTCATATGTGCTGTGTTTGAATAAACAGGGTAAAAGTTTAAATTAAAAGGGGGAAATAATAACTGAACATACGATAGTGATAAAATGTGAAAAACAACTGGGTGTTATTGACGACAGAGTATTAGGACCAGACTTTTTTTATTTTTTAAATTGGGGAGAAAAAGTTGTTTTAAAGTGAAAAAAGCTTTGATGGTGTTATCAGGTTCAGCAAATCCATCTGGTTCTTAGTTTTAAATAAACAAAATCATTTCAAAGTTCTGCTTCCGATAACTTATAGAAACTTTAACTTCACAAGACACTCAGCATTCCTTATTTTAATATCTATTTCTTGTATTAAGTATCATGACTTTATTTTGTCACTATAACTTTATTCTTGTAAATAATGACTTCTTTTTAGTAATTCTTTGACTTTATTCTGTACTGTTATGACTTTATTCTCGTTTCACGGCTTTATTTTTGTAAATTACAACTTGGGTCAGGTAATTCTCAAATTTCATTCTCGCACTACTACGACTTCTCACTTTGTTAAAACCTTGTTCTCATATGATTACACATTTATTCTATGGTTTCGCTACGACTTTATTTCCATATCGCCATGATTTTACTGTTGCATTATTATGAGTTTTGCCAGAACTTTATTCTCGTGTTATTGCGACTTTATTCTCAAATTTATTCTCGTATTATTGCGACTTTCTGTTCATATTGCTGCGACTTTATTCTCATTTTGTTGCGACGTCTTTACTGTGTGGGTTAAACAAACCAGAGAAAACTGAAAATTCAAAATGGCGTGCCCCGTTCTCGTTTTTTTGTGAGTTTGTGTCGTAGGGCTGTGTAATAATATCGATTTTGCGAAATATATCGATATTTTCTTTCCTACAAAAAAATCGGTATTCATCAGCAAGTATCATAACGTCCAACTGTCGCCTTGCTCACTCACTTCTTGCTTCGCCGGGAGAGTGATTAGGTCATCAGGCTTAGAGTGTCCAGGTTAAAAAGGTATCAAACTATTCAGAGCAGGTACTTGGTGACTTTATTTACTTTACAAATGAATGTAAGCTACAGTTTGTACTGTTTCAATTAAAAGAAACATGTTTTCTCACCACTTCTTTGATTCATTTTGTCCAGCTGTCGACTTTAAGTCTGTGTCCAACCAGAGCCAGGTGTTGTGTAGTTGGTGCTTTTAATCAGTTTTCAGTTAAATTAATTCAGTTCAACTCTATAACCGTCACAAAATGTCACCAAAATCACTCTGTCCCTCTAAAATCTTACAGAAAATCGGAAAAGTGTATTGAATTGTATCGTGAGCCGAGTATCGTGTATCGTATCGTGAGATTATTGTATCACTACAGCCCTAGCGTGTTGACGCCAGTGTGTGTCTCCCAGTGTGACGTGATGGTGGAAGAGTACGAGGACGTGATTGAGGACTGGTACAAAGGGAACCAGGAGGAGGACCTGACCACTTACCTGTGTGAGAAACACGTCCTGAAAGGAGGAGACAAAGGTGAACACACTCAGAATGCTCTCAGGTTGTTGTTTGTTTTTCTGCTGACTCAATGTTTTCCCTTCGGCTGTTCTGGATTTAGAAACCTCGCTCAGCTCCTCAAGCTGGAGAAATGTTTCCACTGGCAGGGTCGCGCATAACGGAGGTTAAAAATCCCCTCTGGCCCGAGTTCACACCACATTCTTCTTGTCCGTTTTCAGCATTCCCGAGTTTAAAGGAGCATATTAACAGGAAAAAAAATTATATTTTATTTCCACTTGCCTTAAAAAGTTTCTCAGTTTGCAGATTTTGTGACTTTAAATGTGTTTTTTTTTCCGGACACCTCGTTTGGTGCGCAGAAACATGTGGAATAAAAACAAATTCACAAGAACAGATGAGCTGGACGTTAAATGTTTCTCTGCTCCGTTTTTTGTGTTTGAGCAGCAGAAACATGTGAAACTGAAGCAGAACTGATGTCATGAAATGCATTGTGGGAGCGGCGAGCCGCTGGTTCTCAGGAGTTTATTTATACGCAGCGACCAGAGCCAAAAAACATCTGATCCAGGAAAATCCTCCGCTGGAAACCCGAGCATGAAAACTTCCAGAGCTCGTTCTGACTTCAGTTAACTTTTTCACCAGTTGTTGCTTATTTGATGCAATAATAACCGAATATTCACTCTGTCTTATTAGCACCAAGCTGAGCTACGTTTGATGTAAATGAAAGGCTGCAGATCCATTTAACAACTTAAATCTGAATATTTTTGTTTCAGTTTGTCATTAGGACTACATTTTATTCCCCCTTTTCCATAATTATCAAATGTTTCATTCAAGAAAATAACTTTTATTGCCTTTTTGGTCAAATTTAACATCTCATTTTGTTTGGTTCTTTAATTTAAATATATTTAAGATTTGTTTATTTATGAAAAGGGGGAGAAAATAAGTGTTTATGTTGGAATAGAAACGGATGCTTGGATGTCGCCCAGTCATTTCTAGAGCTGCACTTCAGTGATCGAATCTCGTATCGATTATTTTGACGAGCGATCAGATAAAAAATGCTGCAGAAATTTCATCTAAGCTTTTTTATCCATTAAAAATTTATATTTAGAAAATGATCAGATTCCTTTTTTAAACAAGAAAATTAACATTTTATTCCCCAGAATGCAGCATAATTGATTACATTGTTATTTATTTAACTGAAGGCTGTGCAGATGATGGAAACAGACGGTGTAACCAGATTGTTGCTCTACGTTTAGGAATCTTTAGTTTCTGTTAAATTACACGATGCAGTCAATAACCGTCCAAGCACCAACTTTAGTACTTTGTATATTCTGCTGTTTTAATGAAGAAAAACTTAAAATTTTTTGAATTTAAACATCTTATGTTGTTGTTTCAGGTCTTTTTCTGATTTTATTCTCACAAGATTCAGACTTTATTCCAATTTTCTGACTTTATTCTTGTAAATTACAACTTCATTCAGGTAATTTTACGACTTTATTTTTGGATTCTACCTTCATGTATCCTTATTTTTGTTTAGTTTTTGTTAAATTACACAATGAGATATTGATCATCCAAACATTAACTTTAGGACTTAATGGATTCGGCCTTTAGCTGTTCAATGAATAACTTTAAAATTAAGCTCTTTTTCATTTTTTCCTCTTCCTTGTTGAACATTTTTGTCTCTAATTTTGTTCCTTTTCACACCTCCATCCATCCATCCATCCATCCATCCATCCAGCCTGCCTGGATGAGAACTGGACTCCAAAGAAGAAAGGAGACCAGGCAGCGATTGCAGAGGACAAGAAGAAGAAAAAGAAGAAGGGAGGCAAGAAAGGAGGAGAGAAGGGAGACGGGAGCCCAGACGGAGAGAAGACGACCAAGAAGAAAAAGAAGGAGAAGAAAGTGAAGAAGAAGAAAAAGAGCAAAGCTCCGGTGGAGAAGTCGGACGGAGGGCAGACGTCGGATGAGGAGGTCCAGCCTCAGGTGCCTCTTTCTGGGCAGAAAACGGAGCTGTGAGCCGCCGGGTTTTCCTCTGGATTCTCCTGCCGCTTCAAACAATCTGCAGCGTCGTCTAAACAGGAAATGTGCTGAACAAGCACTTCCTGTTAGAGTTTTAAGGTCCTTTAAGCCAGGATGTTATCGTTGTTTTAGGACTTCATGGCAAACGGTTTTAATTTAAAAGTACCTTTTTGGTATTTGTCCTGATGTCTACATCCACTAATCAGAAGGAACGGCATTTAAATTTGGGGGCCTTTAAATTAGTGAATTTATTACACAACAAGAGACTTCAATGACTTATTTAAACAAAAGTTGGTGTCAGCTTGTGTCATTAAGATCATGGTTCTGTTGAGAAACTCAGTTTTGCCCCAAATTTAAGTGACATGAATCTGAAATCACGGCCGAAAGATGAGATTAAATAATTTAATAATGAAAATCAAGTATAATCTAATTCTACTTTCTTTTAAAAGATGCATTTTTTAATGGTTTTCTGATTGTAAATTAAACTTCTTGGGAAATGAAAGCTGAGGTCTGAGTCTAGAAAGCAAACTTTCACTTTAAAGTTGTGAAACTTTTCTCATATTTTTCGTCTCCTGACAAAGCGACTCGTTCGTTTCCTATTCTCCGTTTTCATATCAGTTCATTCCTGAGAGCTGGACATTTAGGTACATTAATTTGTGTTTCATTTAAGTCTATTTTTGTGCGCTGTACAGAGGCTGCTATTTAAGGTGTGTATGGTTGACCTCAGCTGTTGCATTTTTGTGCGTATTTTTACAAGATTTTTACTCTGAAGTAAGATGCTGGTGTTGATGTATTGGAGCTGGAACTATTTGAAACTCTGCAAACATTGGATGAATTAAAGTGTGTCAGTATGTTGCCTCATTCTCTGGTTATAGAAGATTGTTTTTTGTAAGATAACTTGGTTTTAATTTGTCTTTTAAAGTGATGTAGTGGTCTTTCTGACCACTAGGTGGAGTCTGACTTGAAGTTCACAAACAGCAAGTTTCTTTAAAATACCAATGGGATTTTTGCAATTTGTCTTAAATTTTTAAATCAAACAAACTTTATCAGGATGTAAGCTTGAATTAAAAAACAGAACTGTATTATAATTGTGTCTTCATTTATTTAGGGGAAAAGCTATCTCAAACCAACCTGTACTTTATTTAAAAAGTATTTGCGATTCAAATTACACTTAAAGGGTTCATTTGTGCCAGACCTACTGGTACAATCAAACCCCAATATGTTCTGAATATGTTCACTGTAAGTAATGTGAGAATCAACAAATCCCAGATATTTGTAAGTTGTTGCTGGACAAATGATTGCCTAGAAAAGGTAAAGGGACTGGATAGGTGAGTAAAAACACGTGCATTATGTGTTCACAACATTAATTACTAAATGATTTGCGTTCATGGTGTAATCTGTATTTCATCTGTTGTCAGTATTTACCCCACAGAAAAAGGACAGTATCGTTATACAAAATGGAGGTTAAAAACACGTGAAGATCAGCGTTAACGTGATCCTCCATTTTTTAGTAGCAGAATTATCAAATTTAACAAAAATGTACTGTTGGCTGTAACAAATTAAATAAATCTGGTAAATATGGGTTTTTCATACATAGACCGTGACATTAAAAAGATTAATTCAATGACGGCGCCCTCTGATGGCAAGGCATCTGTCGAAAACAGAATCTGGCGTAAAATCGCTCCTGTTTTTATTCTCGACGCCATTATTGTTAGCAAAGATGGCGGCTAGCTAACCGTTTGCCAGTTAGCCTCTAACGAAGTCTTAGCTACTTGCGTTTAAACAAGAATACAGCTGGTTGTAACAAGTTTTCCCACTTGTTAAACAAATTGGATCGCAGCATCTTCTAGCTCACTGCGAATGAAGAAAATGAAGAGAGATAAATAACAACGAAAGTGATTAGCACCGAAATCTGAACACTGAACTCTACACTTCATCTTTTCGGACTCAGAGTCATCATTAGAGGTAAGCTGATCCTTTTATTTTTTACAGCTGTTTATATTAGCCAGCTCTGGCTGAGATGTTGTCTATTAAATTGTTGAAAAATAAAGGTTAAATATTAGGCTTTTGTTGGAGCTGAAGTTGGCTTCCCGTTGATTGGGGAAATGGCTAAAGGCCGATTCCACCTAATTTTTCACTCCCTTTAGCGTCTTTAATCTCTTCTAGTTAAAATCGCTCAGACTCATAAACTGATTGGTTGTACACAACCACCAGAATATTTAAAATCCAGTTTGTGATTTGTGAAACCTTTACTTGATATGCGAATGGTTAATGATGGGCGATTTAAGCACATTTTTGCATCTCAAACTGAGTTTGAATGAATCTACTGTTTGTGTAAAACAGTCTAGTCCAGGTTTGAAGAGTCTAAGTATTGTAGTTTTTAAACTATACATAGTTCCTACAAGTGTGAACCGGAAGTGATCAGTGCCTCTGAGCCGCCATCTTGGTAAGCAAATGCAGCGCAAAGCATAGACGCGTCATGGCTTCCAGACCAACAAAAAGAAAATGTATTGATACTTTTGACCAATGTGCAAGAGTATGAGATGCAGAATATTATTAGTAACTCCATGGTTGTCATAAGAGAGACCTGTCAACTACAAAGCCCCCGGAAGTGACGTCACACGAGAACTAGGTGTAGCAAACTGAAGATACTCAACCCTGTTGTGAAAAATGAGGTGGAACTGGAAGCTGCAATCGAAGGGAAACTTTGGCTTAGTTGACGATTATTTCAACAATTCAATGATTGATTGTTTCAGACCCAATATTTTCCATAAAAAGCAGGTGCTGACTTGTGAAATAATTTGATTTAGGACTTAATGGTGGTCTTTAAAGTAATTTTCTCTTCTGTGACGGAGCCGATGGTGATTCACATCAAATGTTGTGATCTAATTGAGCTCTCCTGCAGTACCGCATTTGTGCCGTAGGTGTCACCCCATCATTTGTTTTAGTGACATCTTCTATATTGCTTTGCACTTGACCAGCAGCCAAATCCACTTAACCAGAGACTAAATTAAATGGTGTGTGTGTGTGTGTGTGTGTGTGTGTGTGTGTGTGTGTGTGTGTAGGTGGGTGTGTTTCCAAAGTTAATTCAGTCCGTCAGCTTTCCCATCTCCTTTCAACGCTTTTTTAATGTGTGTTTCCCTGTGTGTGTGTGTGTGTGTGGGTGTGTGTGTGTGTGTGTGTGTGTGGTGCGTGTGTGTGCGTGTGCGTTTGGGGGAGCGTGTGTGTGTGTGTATGCTTGTCTTTTATGTTAGAAATTGAGATATCTCCTGTTATCACTCGACAGGTGTGTGTATTTTTACATATCCACCATTCATATAAAAAATGTTTTGTCTGAAATGTGTGTGTGTGTGTGTGTGTGTGTGTGTGTGTGTGTGTGTGCGTGTGTGTGTGTGTGTGTGAGGTCCTGAATGTGTTTATTTATTGAATAATTCACAGCTGGGTGTTTATAGAAGAAACTGTGGCCTCAGAGCTGCAATAACACAGGGCAAATATTGTGACTTACACACACATGAACACACACTTTATCAGCCATTTCAGGGTTGACGGTTTATTTGGACACTGTGGACGGTGGAAATGGAATGTAAAGAGAGCAGACACGTGAACACACACATTTATATTACCCATGGAGATTTCTCACTATCTTCATGTGCTCCATATCTTCGGTCTGTGCTTTTTTTTTTTTTTTTTTGCATCCCAGTGAGGAAAATTGATGTGCTTCCTGGGTAACCTTGAACTATTTTAGATTTGGGCTGC
The DNA here is from genome assembly GCF_904066995.2 of Poecilia reticulata. Lineage (NCBI taxonomy): Eukaryota > Metazoa > Chordata > Actinopteri > Cyprinodontiformes > Poeciliidae > Poecilia > Poecilia reticulata. Next base: position 23,342,194 of record NC_088847.1, on the reverse strand, counting down.
TTGAATTAAACATTCGGGTGGTTTACACAATGTCTGGCTCAGATTTTCAGTAATATTGGGATGAAAGATGAGGTTGAGGGTTCAGTCTGTGCTGTATAGATAATTTATTATAAAGCAGTTGGTAGCACTGATGTTTTGTTTATTTTTAAGCAGTTATGAGACATGGTGGCGAAACCAGAAGCTGTTACAAATTACTCAACAGGTCGTTGCTAGTAGGGGTGCACCAATTTATCGGCCAGCCGATTTATCACTGCCGATTTCCTTAATTTTGGGAGATTGGTGATTTTTACGTGAGAAGCCGATCTTATCCACCAGTGTCATCAACCTCGGCAGATGTCTAAAACTCAACCACTGCGCTTTTCTCTTCTGCCGAGAGGTTTGACTGACAAACCGGCCGACCAGCTCATGTCTGCACATTTACAGTTAACAAAAGTCGCCCCATTGTTGCCAATTCAGCAACTTCCCTGCTATATTGAGCAACATTTCAGACAAAAAAATGGTATCGGCCAAAATCGGAATCGCTAAGATAGGCTTTTTAAAAAATTGGTAATCAGCGATCGGCCAGAAAACTGCAAGCGGTGCACGCCTAGTTTCTAGGTAACCAAAGAATGAGTTACCGTATTTTCCGGACTATAAGGCGCACTTAAAAGCCTCTAATTTGATGAAAGAACAACAGTGCGACTTATATGTTGTTCTGGAGTAAAACAGGTTGTGCTTACAGACCTCGAAGTGATTTTATGTGGCAAATCACAAAGAAGAACTGCTTGATCTGCAACGCATACAAGTTTAATATGCAAGTACCAGACTTCCTGCAATAAGTTTAATGCAACATAAAAATAGTTAGAAGGTAAAGAAGTGTGTATTTATATAAAGCTTTATGTTATGGAGTTGTTGAATTATCACTTATTGCATGTTGATCATTTCTATAACATTTCCAAACTGACCTCACAGTAATGTTTGGATCAGATTTATTCCTCTGACAGCGGCTCGTTGCTGACCTGGAGAAATGGAAACAGACCTTTAAATGGAAATATTGATTCTTTTCATTTGAATATTCATCTGGTTTCCTCTGTCAAAGTGTGTGTGTGTGAGTGAGTGTGTGTGCATTTCAAATGCCATTTCAAGTCATGTTCTTTCCCATCTGGCAGGTATCCAGTTATTACTACATTTTATACTGTATTATATCTACTACAAGCGCTCTGATGTTCTGTTTTTAGACCAATGAAGGTTGTCTTTCTGTTAGCTTTAGCCATCCTGATGTGTCTATCCATCCATCCATCCATCCATTTTCTTTCACCTTTGTCCCTCAGTGGGGTCGGGAGGGTTGCTGGTGCCTCTCCAGCTAACGTTCCGGGCGAGAGGCGGGGTCACCCTGGACAGGTCGCCAGTCTGTCGCAGGGCAACACAGAGACAAACAACCATGCACACACACTCTCACACCTAGGGACAATTTAGACAGACCAATTAACCTGACAGTCATGTTTTTGGACTGTGGGAGGAAACCGGAGTACCCGGAGAAAACCCACCATGCACAGGGAGAACATGCAAACTCCATGCAGAAAGACCGGGGCCGGGAATCGAACCCAGAACCTTCTTGCTGCAAGGCAACAGCTCTACCAACTGCACCACTGATGTGTCTAATGAGTGAAAACTGCAGTAAGATTTAGTTCATTACTAAAAGTAAAGAAAAGTAAAGAAAAACCCTAACCCAACAGAATCACAAATTGTTGAACTGCTGAATATAAAAAAATCATTTTAATTTTTTTAGGATTTTTTTTACTTGGTTACTTTTGTTAAAAGTAAGATATTTATATCTATAATCTTCAGTTAGCATTCTGACTGGTCAGAAAGACATTATGATCTTGATTTGGTATTTTGTCAAGTCAAAATGTCACAGATGTATGTAAAATTTTTATATTTCAATCAAAAAATCTGAAAAAACGGTTAAACTTACCTTTTCTAAGCCGTTTTAAGTCCATCGTAATTGGAAATTAATTTAATATTTCTATAGAAGTCATAAAGTTAAAAAGATTGAATGCAATAATCTTACCATTCAGTTTTTTCAGTGTCTGACTGACTCAAACTTTCTGTCAACAATATCAGCCCGCTACGGCTGAAGTGATTAATCGGACGAATCATGATTAATCGATTGTTGAAATAATCGTCAGCTAATTTATTAATCAATTAATCGATTTAAAAAAATTAAACTAAATGTGTTTTGTATTTAAGATTAATATCTGTAAAGTTAAGCTTCACAAAATCAACGCTGTTATTGTATTTTAGGCAATGAATCTTCATTTTCTTATTTAAAAAATAGTTTAATTCTTTGCATAATTCTTATAATCTAGTATTCCACATAAAGTCTAAAGTGGTTAATTGAAAAAACAGCAGAATGTGCCGATAGACTAAAATCTGATTAACCGATTAATCGATTACTATGATGCTAGTTAACTGCAGCACAAATTACACACCTAGAAACCAGCAAATGTTTGCCTCTGATTTGCAGAAATGGAAGTAGTGAAGCTGTTTGACGTTTAATTAGCTTTGCTACAACAACAAGCACCAAATGTCCAGATCTCAGAACAACCAAAGGTTAACTTTTCCTCTGTTTCCTCTGGACGGACGGCAGATGCAGCTTGACTGCAGAACGAATGCGAGGGTGCTGCTCCACCTGGTGTATTTCTGGTTGTGTCCCAGTTGTGTTCGACTTGTTGGTGCTGAGAAGCAGGTGAAGGGTGTCTGGTGACAGAATGCCTGGTGTGTAGCCTATTTTCCGGGTTTTGACCTTCCTGGAGAACACAGAAGGAAGATGAATTGGAGCGCTGAGGCTGTCCAGTCTCAGGGAGGAAAAAAGCCCTACAGTAATCGATCGATGCTGCGCGGCTTATTTCCTCTTTAAACTCGCTGCTTTTACACAACTCTCAAGTTTAACTCCGTCACCTCTGATTCGGTTTTCCTTGCGGGTAAAAATGGAGGTCAGCTTCAGGTTTGTACATAAAAAGCGAGTTTTCTGTGGAAACACTTCGAACAGCCGCCAAACAAATCAAAGGAAGTAGATTACAGTCGGTGAGTCAGAAATATAAAACGCTGACCTCTGCAGCTAACAGGTCGTCAGGGTCAGCTGGAGTCGGATCTGTGTCCCGTCTTCCTCCTTCACACGTCGTTCTTCTTCATTTCACTTCCAAACTCCTCGGCTCACTTTTGCGTCTCCAGAAACTTCTGATTCTCGCTCTGCCTTGACTTTCGGGTCGTAGCGGCCGAAGCTGATGAAGGAGAGCGGTGGCCTTTTCTGTTTTCTGCTGCAGCGTTGGAGGTGTTGATGTGAACGAGGTTGAAGGGTTTACTGCAAAAAAGAGACGCTTTCATTAAAAACATAAACCAGAATAAAAATGTTCTACGACGGAGTGCTAGGTCTATGACCAATGTTTTTAAGATTACGAGATGCAGACATGGTTTTATGAGAATAAAGTCGTGATATTCCGAATTTATTATGATTTTATTCTTGTATTATTTTGACTTTTTTAAGTAACTTATCATATTCAACTTTTTCCTTGTTCGACTTTATCCTCATACTGATGCTCTTGTATTATTTTGACTTTTTTCGTATTACTTCATTCTCATATTCTACCTTTTTCTCACAATATTAGCATTTTATTCTCATAATATTATGACTTTATTCTCGTAACATTACGACTTTAATTGAATAAATAGGGGTATAAGTTTATTCATAATGATTTATGACTAAGCATGTTATGACTAATTTGTTGTCATAAACCGGATATCTGGACTATAAGCGTTGAAGCTGATTTTATGCTACGACGGCCTGCCGTACAGCCTCATACGTCTTCTTCCTGCTGGTGTTTTGCTGCTTTATGCTCCATCACATGTTAAACTGGTCAGTTGCGTGACAGCACAACAATGCGTCCACTCAGTGGGGACTTGTTTGTGTTTTAATGTGGCCACTGTTGGGCCAGTTCACGGTTCACCAGAACCAGCTCAAAGTTCAGCTCACACAGTCCAAACCCGAATTCATTCATGTTCACCACTTGGACCAATTCAAAGCCTGGCTCTGAATCTGGGTCATGTTTATTTATGTGTTTGTTTAGATTTTTTTCAAGTCTGTAAAAACTTATGAGTTATTAGATGACATCAGGTTTTATTTAACTAGAGCAATTAGTATAAAAAGCTTAATAACTACGGATACTGTGTTAGATGTAAAGAAATTTATATGTTATAACAATATAATTAATATAATTATGTGATAGACTGGTTTCCTCCAGTTTATCTTTACACTAATTTTTTGTTGTTATGTTTATTTATTATTCAAAGTTGCTTAAGTCCCAATGAAAAGTTCAGCAGATTTACTTTCACAAGTGGAGCATTACAGCTTTCATTAATTTGTTGACTAATTGACTTTAAGTCCAATCTTTTCTCCCTTTTTTGTGATTTACATGAGATGAAATTGAAATATATTTTATTTTAATTTTAGCATAGAAACCTTTAATATGCTGTATTTAAAAATGGCAGAAAGGCTGAATGTTTAGCAAATACTTTATTTGAAATAAGTCGGTATGTTTTTATCTGTTAGACATCTGAAGAAGAAACGGAGCACAACTTCCTCCTTCGTGAAATGTAAACAGTTTGGACTAGCATCAGATTTTACTGGCTGTCGGATTTCTCTTCTGTCTTTGGTACAAGACGACGAGCCATTTCTCCGACTAGCGCTAGAAACACGTGTTTGTTTTGGTTGTTTTACCCAGAATGCCTTGCACTGTAGTCCACTTCCTGCTTTTGGAGCGGTTTCCGGTCCGCTTGGTTTTCAGAAATGAATTGGAACTTCAAACCAATGGAGACCGAGGTTTTAAAGTTGCAGTATGTAACTAACTTAGCGTTGTCAATCACAATCTTGTTCCGCTTCCTCTCTGTTGCGCTGCAGCTAGCATAACTTGTTGTGAATGCTCAGGCTAGTTAGCATTCCCACTGATGATGGCAGAAAACGGGTTTTCCTGTAATGGTGAGTTGTTTCTCCACCATTAGCACATTTAGCAGCGCATTCATGAGGATGATTGTTAGCACTGAGACCCTCCTCCTGGTTCTGATTGGTTGGTTTTTGGTCGGTTAGCGGTGCATCGCTTCATGCAACAATAGTAACTCAGGGAGATTCACAGATTATCTGTCTCATATCAAACTGTCAGGACATGGTGACCATTTTAACAAATAAGTAAAATAAAATCTTATAAAAATGACATAAAGCAGCTTTTACAAACCAAAAAAAAGCAAACTGTGGTCCACGTAAGAACCTGAGTCTCCGTTTGATTAAAGTAAACTCTGGTTCAGTTTGACTGTGGATGCAAGCAGATCGGACACCGCTCCAAAAGCAGGAAGTGGACTACAGCACAAGGCATTCTGGGTAAATGCCACTAAAACAAACATGCAAGTCTAGTCCAAACATAAAAGAGAAATCTTACAACCGCTAATATCTGACGCTACTCCATTTTTGTTCCCATTCTGTGAAGTAGAAAGTTCCACTCTGTCTTCTTTAGTTTTTACGTCGTTTCCTTCAGTGGTTCTTGGTGCAGCGCCCCCGCAGGCGAGGCGGAGAACTGTTTCTTCAACTTGTTTGCTTTGTTTTACACACTGCAGCGTGAAAGAACCACAGCAGCTGAAAATGCTTCTTTCCTAATTGAACCGAGTCTAAAACAGCCCAACTTTCTCCTGCTGTTAGCCGTTTTCTACTTTTAGCTGAAGAGCTGAGCCTCGTCTGAGCGCGGCGTGGCGTGGGCCTCTGGACGCGCGGATCGTTGCTCATGAAAAAACTGCTCGGTGTCGGTTAAATTTCCAAACGCACGCTGATGTCCCGGCCTCGTGAGGACGGTCCAGCGGTGACACTAACGGCAGACTACATGGCATTTAGAGCAGAAAGGTGTGACATGCAGGCCTTCACACTCGCTGTCTGCCTCCCTCACACACACATCTGCATACGCTCACTCCTCGGGGCTTGCCATTATTAACAGCTGACCTTTGGACATTTAGGCTGTGAAATGATCACACAACAGACCTGAGGACTGGATATCACAACTCACTTCAGATCTATTCTGCTCCTCGCTCTCTCTCGTTTTCTAAAAAATGTAACAGTTCATTGTTTCTTGTTAAAAGGTTGGTTTATTAAATGTGAATGCAGATCTAGTTTTTTCTGGTGTTTTTGTGTTTTGGCAACATTTTCTCATGGTTTAATTGGCTCTGACCATTTTAGTAAACGGGCTTGTCTGAACCCCTTTAGCTAAAATAATATTAATTGAATTCTTGGGTGTTTTTTTTAAACATTGATGGTCATGAAGGATGTTTCCAATCGGCCGATCTTGTGAAGCTCTGTATTCATTTTAGTCAAGTTGGATTTCTCAATTTAAAATGTTAAAATTATTTTAAAAAATTAAGGATATGAAGATTTGGGCCGATATCTATATGCAGTATTAACATTGCTGACAATTAATATTTACTGATATTGTACATATTTCTCTACTGTTTCGATGCCATTGGAAGAACAATGGACCAAAAATAAACGGCAACAAGATGGAAATAAATATTTGACCAGTTTTATGTATCGGGTCGATATCAAAGTATCGATAATGTCAATATCGCATTTTTTAACCAATATGTTAAAAAAATATCGTCCGATACCGATATATTGGTATCAGATGATACATTTATTTTCAATTGAATGATGTCTTTTATTGTTTACCAACTACTAGACCTATTGCAATAAGTGATAAATCAATTAATCGCATCATATCGAATCAAATGTAATAATCTCCATTTGCATCCAGTTTTTTACCAATAACTGGATGATGAAAGTCTTCTGTCTGGTGTCTCAACTAGTCCTTTTTCTGAAGAACATTTTTCTTTACAGAGACTTCATAATTCATTTTATTTGTTTTTTCCATTATTTATTTATTTTGGATATTTAAAATGTCTTCCAGTTCCAGTGTTAAATGTTCATTACTAGTGTATTGGTCTTTGAGAACATGTTCTGTTTTATCTGAACCAGCTCTCACTGCATGTTTGGTTGTGGTCCATTTCTAAGCAGATTGTTGACGCTGAATTGGGTCACTAGCTTTGGGTCCAACTGTAACTACTAGATGAGAAAATCCCCACATAATGAGACGGTTGACTTTCTGCAGGAAGTTTTTGTCGAATCTTCTCCCTTTTAACTAAACTCAAAGTGTTTTTTTCTTGGCATGTTTGAAAGAGTCCATCTCGGCCAGAGTTTACTTCCGTCGCTCTTTTTAAGCGACGCGAAAGCGTTTCTGGAAATGAAATAAAAGTGAATGGAACGACAATTTGCCAACGCGAATCCTCAGTCAGGCTGCAGGAGTTTGGTCTCTTCTGTCCTCCTTCGCTCTCCATCTGTTTTCCACGTCGCTGCGCTCCAACCAGATCTCAAACCAAATTTAAACTCGGGAGATGACCAGCTGCTATCTGCGCGAAGGCTGTCCAAGGTCATCCAGCTAAAACAACACGGCGAATACAGACCGGTTCCCTCCGGATCAATTTTCGCCTCAATCACCCTCCGTCCAGTCATGAAGTTATTTTGATTCCTCTTCCTCCGTTCTCACGTTCTGTCCGTCTCCGTCTCCCTCTGGTCAAGTGTCCGCTCTGCCTGCCAAGCTCCTGAGTCTGTTTCAAGGAAGAAAGAGAGAACGTTTCTAATTTGGTATCAATTTATGTCCAGAGTTGGAGTGTGTGTGTGTGTGTGTGTGTGCGTGTGTGTGTGTGTGCGCATTTCTCTCTTTATTCCCATGATGCCATATGGGCCACACACACACGTCCATCCTCAGGATCGCGGCTCGCAGAAATAGTTGCTTCAATGTTTTGCTGAAAACATGCTTGTTCTTTTGTCCACGTCTGTTTTTGTGTCTGTGATGATCAAAAGTTCTGTGTTTTTCATCATAGTTTAGTTTTATGTCGTCGTGATTCAGTTCAGTTAGTTTGTATTAGTTATTGTTGGCTACATGTTGCTTAGGTTTAGTTGAGTTTTTATTAGTTTTACTTTTTTCATACTTTCTTTCAAAAAGGTCCAAGTACTGTAGGGCTGTAGTGATGCAATAATCTCACTATACGATACGATGCACGATATTCTGCCCACGATACGATGTATATTGCGATATTCAGCAAACAATACAATTCAATGCACTTTTGCGATTTAAAAAAATATATTTTTAGAGGGACAGAGTGATTTTTGTGACATTTTGTGACTGTTATAGAGTTGAACTGAATTAATTTAACTGAAAACTGATTAAAAGCACCAACTACACAATTCCTGGCTCTGGTTGGACACAGACTTAAAGTCGACAGCTGGACAAAATGAATCAAAGAAGTGGTGAGAAAACATGTTTCTTTTAATTGGAACAGTACAAACTGTAGCTTACATGCATCTGTAAAGTAAATAAAGTCACCAAGTACCTGCTCTGAATAGTTTGATACCTTTTTAACCTGGACACTCTAAGCCTGATGACCTAATCACTCTCCCGGCGAAGCAAGCAGTGAGTGAGCAAGGCGACAGATGGATGTTATGATACTGGCTGATGAATATCGATTTTTTTTCTAGGAAAGAAAATATCGATATACATCTCAATATCGATATTATTACACAGCCCTAAAGTACTGTGGTTACGTTTACATCGATAGGGTGATTAATTCTTGGTTATCCAGTTATTGTTGAGCAAACATCGACTCTGGTGTTTAGTCCAAACTTTTCCTGTCGTCATTTACGGATGTGGAGTACGGAGCGCCGTAATTTGCCGACAGCTGACGTGAAATGCTTTGGTGGGAGGAAAGAAAATCTATTTCACATCAGTTCAGAAGGTCGATAAATAGATTCATGAACTCAAACATCTGACGGTTTGTCTAAATTTAGTCAGCTTCGTAAACACATGATAAAGTTCCAGTCGTGGTTTTTCCCCATTAATTTCCATTTTTATTTATTTCAGTTAACAAACATGTCTTCTCAGTTTTTCTTATTTTGTTATTTTTAGTGAACTTTAACAAACTTGTCATGCATCAGATTATTTGATCTTCAAGGGACATTTTACATGAATAAAACGAGAAACATTTACATCTTTAACCCATTTAAAGTTTATGGCTGATATATTTGTGGTGAGAAACTGGAGACTGAGATGGATGAACATTTTAATAATGTTTTAATAACACAGGCTTTTCTAAAATAATTAGAATATCCTCCTAAAATGCCTCTTTCTTTCCAAAAGATCACTTAGGCAAAAAAAAAAAAGTATTATTTGTCGGTCATTTCAGGAAGTGAAATTAATATTTAATCAGATTAGAGCTAAATATGGCTTTCAAGGCTTTCTTTCTTGTAATGTTGATAATTATGTCTTTTCCAAATTATTAAATGTATTTTACTTGACAATCCCGATAATGCTTCAGCTCTCCCGATTGCTGGTGCAGCTTTTCTTCCTTCCACTCAATTTTCTACTAATATGCTTTCATACAGACCTCCATCACAAGATATCACAATTAAAACCACATTTTTAAGCTCAGTTATGGAGTTTTTATCTCCAATCATAAGCACTGAAGTTGTGCGAAGAAGAAAAACCTCAGAGTTGAATCCTTTCTGTGTCTCAGCTGTGTTTGCTTTGCGTCTCCAGCAGGATTCCCTGCTGACGCCTGGTTGAGTTGTTAGTGGATGTTTGGGGCAGGTTTTCTTACGTTTCCTCCTTTTAACACACGCTTTTCTTAACTAACATACCGAGAGCCAGAGTTTCTCGTCTCTTCCTGCTCTGTGTTTTCGCTGTCCATTTGTCCTCGATGGAGATAAACTGCTGTTTACACTTCAGGTCAAGCAGGAAGTCAACCGTGACCGTTTGTATCAGCCTGAAACCACAGAAGAAGAGAGACAGAAAATAAAAAATCAGGATTTGACTAGTTTAGGAGACTCATTCTGACTAATTTGTTTGGTTTGTGCATAATTAATTCAACAATATTTTGATAAACGGTTTTGTGAGCCTCTTTAAAATAAGAAGTTTTTGAGTGTGTGTGTGTGTGTGTGTGTGTGTGGCAGGTGTTTTGCGTCACCACCCTCCATCCATCAAGTCAAATGGGCGAATGACAGGAAGAACAAAAACAAATCCCTCGCTCCAGCAAGAATAAACGTCTGATGTCGTCCACTGACAAGTGTTTATTGTGTGTGTGAAAGGGAGAGAAGAAGCGACACACGTGTGCGAGTTTCACTCTGAATGGATACGATTGTGAATATGTGTGGGAGAAATTGAAAGAGAGGGGGACGAAGCAAACGAGCGCTGAGAGACGAAGAGAAAGAAACGGTGGTGTTTATTCATTTTAACCAGTTCAATAGGCAGAAAACACACACACACACACACACACACACACACACACAGTTCATGTTGTAGGAATACAAACAGCAGGTACAAAATTATCAGCAGTCTGTAAATAAGCGTCAGAATAAATATAAAGGTGGAATTAACGGCTACAAATTGTGGAAACCTCCATTATCCAACTTTAGGAGAACTGAGTGCAAATATTTCTGTTTTAAAATTTAAATTTTTCTTTAATTTACTCATTGATCGTTCTTGAGGGCTGCAGCATGTACAGTGTAGTTTTAAATGTTTTTTTTAAACTGCCATAAAAGTTTTACATGAGACAGGAAACCTGAGAAAAGATCAGTTTCTTCCACTTCCTCCCGACCAAAAGCAACCAATCAGAGCCAGGAGGCGGGTCTTAGCCAGCCCTCAGTTACAACACCCAACAATGATTGATTCAAATCAATAAATGTTCTTTAAGGTTTTATTAACCATTTTTATAGCAATGTTTTAATTTGTTTTACGTTCTACTAGGTTAATGCTGAGTATTTTTAGTATTTTCTTCAGATTTTCTTTCTTTTTTTGTTTATTTTACACACAAGGATTTGATGAAGGACAAAGTTAATCTTTAGATTTTGTCCAACAGATGCTGTTGTCCAAAATCCTTTCTTCTCTGATCCACTGAAAATCACTGAAGAGTTAAACTACAATTACACGCACACACGCACACACACGCACACACACACACACACACACACACACACACACACACACACACACACACACACACACACACACACACACACACACACACACACACACACACACACACACACACACACACACACACACACACACACTCAGACTCTGGCTGGCAGGTTGGACCCCAGGGTTCAGTTTGGGAAGAAACTCCCTTCCTAATTTTCCTCATAAAGACTCTAATGAAGACTAATGACGGAGAGTGTGTGTGTGTGTGTGTGTGTGTGTGTGTGTGTGTGTGTGTGTGTGTATGTGTGTGTGTGTGTACTTGATTATCTAGCCTATTTAGGACCTTCTCTGGAATATTCTCTAACCTTGTAAGGACCGACGGTCCTTATGGGGACCAAAGCCTGGTCCTAATCTGGTGGACCCCCTTTTGTCCGGTTGGTGAGGTTTAGAGATGTTGGTTAAGGTTATACTGCTAATGATTTGGGTTAAGCATAAATGTGGTTACTAAAATAAATGGAGGTGGTTCAAAGTCCTAATATGGACACATTGCATGTTATTGTTTACATCCACAAATTCTGTCCAACAAAACTATTCTATAAAACTATAAAACTGTAGTCGTTCTGCCGGAGCAGAACGTTTCTGCTTTGCGCTACAGCAAAGTGAAAAATAACGCAGATAAATAGCAAATTTAAACACCTGATGATCTGTCAGAGTTGGTGTTTAGTTCGCCTTTTGTATGATTATTAAACTGAACCGAAACACTTCAAATTCCACAGCACATCTAAATGTTAGGTTTGTCAAAGTCAAGCTAGCATATAGCTAACCTACTTCCCGCTTCCTCACAACTGTTTTTAGTTAAAACTTTTCCTTGACCTTGTTATCTAGTCGTCAGTGTTGACAATTAGTAGCAAAGCACTGCGTCCCTGTTTCTGGTTTTCGCAAGTTGACAGCTAAAACCAAAAGTAGCCATCGTTAGCGAGCAGCGGTTTTACCCTCCAGCAGGCGGATGGGGGCAAAGTGTCTATAATTGCCTCCCGTAGATTTATAAAATGAAAAGTAGAAAGTTGGGTGGTCCAAGGCCTCAAACTATTTACGTTTAGTCGTGCTAAAGTTAAAAAAGGCCAACAGGAAGTTGTAAATAATGAACTAGAAAAGGAAATTGTGGATTTTTATCTCATAAATATCTTAAGTGTGGTGCACATTTGTATGATGCACACTTTTGTCATAATTAATTAGAAATATCAATTTTATGAAAGTATTTTCAGATTTAAACTTTCAAGACTGATAGTGAAGTATAATATGAAAGTTAGTGTTTAAAAATGCCTCAATTTGAGTTTTAATTTTTAGATGTTAATGTGAAATGTTTTATTTCTCATCTGTTTTGCACCTTAGAACATGTTTTGTCAGACTTCACACTTGAAACTAATATTTAAATTACATTTTAAGCAATAAAATGTATAAAAACATTGTTTTAGTAGCATTTTCTGTCACATATTTCTTTTACTAACTTAAATAGCTGCTACAGATCGTGACTTTTTTTATTCAAATAGTCAACAGAATAATCAATTACTAAAATAATCCAATATCACACTTTATTTTATTAGTTTTGATATAAAGTTTGAAATGTTAACATCGCCAACTATTTAACCGTTTGTTTAGTAAGCTAATGGCTAAAGAAATATTCACTTCCTGTTTTTTCTAAACCAACTCTTTTCCAAAATATGACTTCAAATCGCTGCTCCTCTTCCTGCCGTCTCTTTTCCTCCATCTTGTTTTGACCCTGGGATCCTTCAATCTCTTTTCCCACACTGTCACCTTTTCATCCTTCCTCGGTGCCTCCTTCTCTTTCTATCCATCGTTCTTCATCTGCGGCTGCTTCCCCTCCGCCGTCCATCGCTCAGTGTTTCTGCCTCCATTAGTGGGAAATGGAAAAAGTGACATCAGCTATTTGGTAAACGGAGAGAGATGGAGAGACAGAAAGAGACAGAAGATGAAAACTCAGGATGGAAAAATGAAAAGCAAAGGTCAAAAGAGTGACAGTGGGGATGATTGTAAAAGAGGGGAAAGGAAAACAGAGGGGGAGAGACATGAAGGAGTGAATAAAAGACAAATATGGAGAGAGAGAGAAAGAGGTAGAGATCCATTAAAGAGAAAGTAAGGGAAAGAGGGAAAGACCTCACCTCATTAAGCTCCTAATGCAGAGTAAACATACAGTCTAAATGGAACATACACCACGTGTGTGTGTGTGTGTGTGTGTGTGTGTGTGTGTGTGTGTGTGTGTGTAGCCGTCATCGGCAGGTGGAGATCAGGAGTGTGTGAGCATAAACGCCTTAACCTCCCTGACAGACAGACAGACAGTGTTACATCCTGGTCGGAGACGCCGGTGATGCCTTCGCTTACAGAAACGCGCTCGGTGCGTTCAGGGCCATCCGGAGACGGAAGCGCTTTCCGGTGAAGACTGATTATTGTTTACTGACATTAAAAACACTGTGTGGCCTTTAAATTAGATCACGATTATCGAGGGATTATTTGCTTGTAAACATGGCGGTCGGCCTTTGAACTGTCACTGGTTACCATGGCTACCCACAACATTAGCTAACATGTTAGCTGTCACAGCTAGTAAATCGATTAATCACATAATAAAAGGATTGATTTATAGTTTCTCTCTGAATGATAAAAGTCTCCAGTCTGGCGTTTTGGTCTCAACTGACCCTTTTTTGCCAGACAGTTTTGTTTACAGAGACTTTATAATGTATTTAATTTGTCGTTTCTGTTTTCTTTCTTTATTTTGGATATTCCACACGTCTTCCAGTTCCAGTGTTTAAATGTTTGTCGATCTTTGAGACTTTGTTCTTGCATTTTTATGACATTACTATTATATCAGTTGAAAATGTTTTCAAAACAACAATTCATCACATTAAGTTCTGATTAATCACCGCGACAGGCCTGGTGTTAACACTGTAAAACTCACACACTCTTTGCAAAGTGTGTTTAATCTTCATGGAAAACAAAACCTTGAATTCAAATGAAAATGGCTGCCATTTAGCCTTTTAACTGGACGTTTAATAGTGTTTTATTTACGCTCGCTGACCAGTGTGTGTGTGTAAAACACCACAAGACATTCCAGTTCATTATAATACTGTATATTTGCAGTCATTTCAAACCCAGAGAACAGTGACAGACCGAGATCATCAGAAGAAAAGAAAACAAACAAAATGCTGAATGTTGTTTCTATCTACACAGTATGTCCCTTTAAGCCCAAGCCCCGCCCACCCTGACCGATTCCCCGCCCTCATTCGTCCCACACACACACACACACACACACACACACACACACACGTTTGAAAATCAACAAATGAACAAAACACGCAGTGGAATAAACAAAGCGTCAACACAACAGTCTGCACTCGGAGTAGGTCTGAAAATCTAGGAAATAAAAAGGTTTCTGGTTGTAGATGAGGAGCGCTTGATTTCAACGCCTGCAGAAAATGCAGGTTCATTTGTTTTCTAATCCAAAATCATCGAAAAGAAGTTTGCATGAGGGCAGCTTCAGCGTTCTCCTGTTTTAACCACCAGAAACTGTTTATTTTTCTGCTTTCTGGAATAAAATGTGAAAAACATCGAGGAGCAGATTTTACTGTACCGTGTTTTAAAAATCACTCCATTGTAGTAAAAACGATTTTCTACAGTTTTTGCATCACGTCAGAAACCGATTCCACATTTTTAAGGGGAATAGAAAATAGTTTACACATCAAAAAGCTGCGGCCGACATTTTCAGAGCATCGCCTCCGTCACCGAGGAAACGACGGGATAAAAAACGGAGAGAGGAGGAGAAAACGAGTGAGGAGTCATGCAGAGAAGCAGTTTAATGTGAAGAGAAAAGAAAAAAGGAGCAGAAATGGTTTTATTAGAGGATGAAGAGTTCAAAGTGTAAAATTAGCCGTCAGAAGTTTCCCCATGCGTTCTTATAGTTGTTGTTTTCCTCCAGTTCTTCTTCAGTGTTTTTGTCTCGTAACTTTTTATACTTAAATCCTTTTCCTCTGATTGGCCGATCCAGCAATCAGCCAATGAGGTTGAGTCTTTATATATATTTTTTTTCCCCCCCATAAAACCGGAAGTGAGGACCAATCAGGAAGAGCCTCCTGCAGATTGAGTCGCACGATTGGACCGTTTTCCCCGTCAGTCTGTCCAATCACAGATGAGTCCCTTTATTTTCTTTTCCAAACGCGAGTTGTGTTCGGCCCTGTTCCGTTTTCTCGGGAGCGACGACGCGTCCCGTCAGGTTCTGGGAGGGGAAAAAAAAGTTCTGGAATGAATTCCGAAGAACGGGAATGAGCGCAGGAAGGTCCGTCTAAAAAGAGGAAGCAAAGAGAACCCCAAAACAAGTCCAGTGTGTCTCTTAGTAGTCTCATTGTTTTGTATCCGTGTGGGAAAGGAAACGGAACGTCTGGGGTTTGCGTTCGCCGTGATGTAGTCCAGTGGATGTCGTGGTTGTCGTGGAAACGGGCTGGTGGAGTTTGTACAGGAAGAGGAGGAAGGATTGTTGCTCGGTCTAGAACATCATGGGGGTCTTCAGGAACGCCCGGGACTCTGGAGGAAAACACAAACAACCAGAGGTTTATTATCCACCTGCTTTTATTCCCGTTTTATCCGTCACGTTTTAACAAACACTTCAGAAACTTTCAACTCTACAGGCGATTAACAAGCGGTTTCTCTTTATTCATTCACTCAAGAAAGAGTAGAACTACTTCAACATGTTTTTACCCAAGTAAAAAGTAGCCGTCCAAGAAATTAGTTTTTGGTAAAAAATGACAATAATTCATGAAAGTAAGAAAAAATAACAAGAACATTTTCCCCAATTAGTTTCTTTCAGTGAAAATCTTATGAAACTTTAACAAACTGCAGGTGATTGTCTGGTTAAAACATGTTTGTTCTTCATTCAGTGGGTAGAAAATCCAGAAATGTTACTCAGATAAGAGCAGAGATGCAATTACTCCAGTAAAAAGTGAGCTTATTTCTATAAACGTGACTTTTTGTAACTCGCCACATCGATGTGGGACGATAACTTGGCATGGAGTCAGGCTGAGGTAGAAGAAGTAAGACATACCGCCACCTGCAGGTGGGTGTCAGCATCACTTAGACAAAAATGTTTCTGACCATTTTAGCAGGAATGTCGCAATAAACTCACAAGAAAATGTGAGAATCTGTTGATTTTGAGTGAATTTCTGATGTAATTTGGCAGCATGCAGGTACAAAACTGCTTTGATTGGATAAAACTATACCTGAGCACACAACTGTGACCTTAAAGGTTTTATTCACCCCTCTGGAGTCCAGAGGGGCCACACAAAAAGCTATGGTGGGCCAGATTTGGCCCCCGGGCCTCGAGTTTGACCCACGTGATTTAAACGTCGTTATTTTGGTGTCAGACGCTCCTGGAGCTTCAGCCTCAGCCCTAAATGAAGTAAATCCAACGAGTTTCCATCTGCACAGGAACTGGGATCATGATTATTTAAAGAGGAAGTCGTTTCCGTCTTGTTCTCCCTTTATGCCGTATCCGTTTATGATAGAAATCTCATATCCCCAGTTTTGCCAGGGTGGACCCCCTTCTCCCTCCCTCTCTTCTTTCTTTCTCTCATTTCACCTCCGTCGCTCTCCTTCCGCTCCCTGCGGTGCTGTTGCCGCTCCCACCCACACATTAAACACTCGTACATACAACAGAGACGCTCGCACACCTTCCTCTCCCCGCGGTGTCATTGTTTTCTGCGAACGTTGCAAACTGTTTACATTTCTGCATAACAGCAACCATAAACCTGCCCTCCCTCCTTCTCTCCGTCTTTTTTTCCCCCTGCCCTCTGCTGCTTCGACACTCGTCTTTTTTACCTCTTCATGCCTTAAAAGATTTGAGTAAGACTTTCCGCGCTGGAATATAAAACTTTGTTAAATTTTCTCTTTCATCTTGCGCTCACTTCCTCCTTCGTATTCCCAGCCTTCCCTCCTTTTCATCCCTCTCATCTCCTGCCCTTCCCTATTTTTATCACTTCACAATCCACTCAAACCCCCTCCTCTCCTCCTCTTTCATCCCTCTCTTCTACATGCATCCCATCCTCTTGCTCCCTCCTGTCCTCCACCTCTTATTTTTATCCCGCCCCATTCTTCTCTCTGTCCTCTCCTGCCCTCTTTTACGTTTTCTTCCCCTTCAGGCTGCAGGTTTAAAAAAAAAAAAAAAAAAACTGCTCTGAAACTTAGAGTTGCCGTGACGATCCCCTCAGTGCTGACCTTAAAACTGTAATCTGAAACTTTCCTCTGGTTAAAAATACCAACTTCATCACGACTTTTACTGCAGGACGGTCAGGGTTTCGGCTAATGGCGCTTTTATTTTTGGAAAACAGCAAAAACTGGGCGCTTAAAAACATACAAACACCAAAGTGACAAAGATCAAAGTCAACAGCAGCTCAAAATTAACTAGGAAATGACTTCAGTGACTTTTGAACTCTGACGTTAACAACAACAGTAGCTGTGTTTCCGTTGATCATATAAAATTGAAATTACGGAAATAAAGTTGTTTAATGGAAACACAGCAACTTAAAAAAACAAAAAAAACAACAACTATTAGATAAGTTTTAAAGCTCTGAGGATTTTTCAGCTATTTGAAAATTAGTATATTTTAGAAAACTCCAATGGAAATATGGATGTTACTACTGGCGGAAACGACAAAGAAGACAACAGGAAGTGGTAGATGCATGACGGCACTGCATGTTTTTAAATCATCACATTAAGCTTATTCACGTGTGATTTTAATTGCGTTTCGTATTTAATGCCAACGGCGCGGAAATACAGTGTTTTCAACATCAGCGGAATATCGACACATATTTTGTGATATTGTTGCAATAATGTTAAAAACGATGATAAAACCTATTTATTGCATTTTATTTACGCTTTTGTGATAAAAAAAAAAAATTCAGTAATGTCATTAATTGAAATTGAGACAATAATAAATCAAATTTCTTCTCATGAAATATGAAGAATGATGAGTCACAAAAACATTGCATTTCCCTTTTAGAAGGCCAAAAATGTTGAAATCAGTGATATTTGAGGTTCTTCAGAGAACTGAATGTTCAAGATCCACTCAGTTCAAAGAGCCGCTCAAATGACCCAAAGAACAAGACATTTTATCCAGAATATAATTTTATTTTAATCGTTTTGTGGGTGAAATCCACAAGAATCATCTGCATTAAGCCGTTATATGTTCTTACAGAAACGATTATTCTTCTCTCACTCAAGAATTGAAGGTCGTACAACGTGGGAAGACGATTCTTTGGATTCTTTCACTGAACCCTGTACAGTTTGAGCTGAATGATGTTTTCACATGGCGGAGACAGGAAGGAGCGAAGGAGCGGCGCGATCGTTACAACTTCTCATTCTGAGACTTTATCAGTTTGTTTTTCTGAGTGAAACCAATGTTTACGAAGCTAAATTGGGGCCATAAAGTTTGTTCAAACAAGTTTTAAGTTTTTTTTTTTTTCTTCTCCAGTTGGCTGATTAACAGACTTTTACTGAACAGCAGTAATCAGAATCAGGTGTGTTAACGCGGGGAAACACTTTGATGGGAAATAGAGCAGAGATCTGCAGGCCTTTAGATTTTTTTAACAATAACTTTTAATAAAAACATGGGTAAAAAATAATAAACCAGCTAATATAAAAATAAATACAGGTTTTACTTTCACGGAATAGTTGCAGAATATCACTAAAAGTACCAGCAACATGTTTTTAAATCTACTTTTCTTGTCATTCGGTTAAAAAGTTTATCGTTTTCCATAAAAGTCAACATCCCACGGAAGGAAAATCTATTCATGTTTTATGCTTTTCTTTATTTTACAACCCCAGAAATGTAAATAATGTAGCGGCTGCGTAAGAAAAACACGCATCCTGCAGTAGAAGTTCATCAAAATTATAGGTTGTCTTTTTTCAAAAGGTCAAGACCCAGAAAAGGTTGTGGACCCTGAACTAGAGCATCCGCTGCAGCTAAACTACAGTCATGAGGGTTCGCCACCATCACCACCACTTGCCACAAAAACTCTTTTCTAAAAACGTTTTAAACATCTATTTTAACAGATCAAACACCAAGTGTACAGTCTTAGTGCTACCAAAGAAGCTAACATCTGCGATTTTACTCATTTCCTTTCTTGCGATTCCTATTCATTAGCTTTATTAGTGGTTATTTTCAGCTTCCCAAGCTGCATTTTATTATTATTTTAGAAAAAAATCTATGAATACTGAACCATAAATAGGTTGGAGTCTATAGAAAAAGAGTGAATCGATCATCACAGACTGAAGTTCAGCTCCCTGATGTACCAGACGCCATGTTGCCTTCCTCAACATGGCGTCTGAAATAGCTTCTTATGACTTCTACCTTTAATTTGAAACTCTGTAAGACAGGAAATGGTCAGCTTTGATTCCTCTTCCTTCAGTGACAACTACTGCACTGAAGAGTGTTCTCCTGATGGTGCCAAGTATAACGTGTGGTGTGTTCACTGGCTGGAAAAAGATTGGATTTTTGAATTTCTGACTGAAAGTCAGTAACCGGCTGATTTCTGAGTGTGATTACACTGCAAAAACACAAAACCTTAACAAGTGATTTTGGTCCAGTTTCTACTGCAGATATCTTCAAACACTTGATTAAGACAAAACTAACTTACAACAAACTTCTCATTAAGAAGTTAAATAATTCCTTAATATCAATAATTTTTTTTAAAAAAAATCAGCAAAAACATGGTGAAAACAGATTTTAATTAGTGGAATAATCTTTCAATGGAACTAGAACATTTTCATCAATATTAAGGAATTATTCACTTAAAAACAAGCTCATATTTCTTGTTGAAAATGTACTAAGTGTACCAAGATATTTGCACTAGAATATAGACTAAAGCTACTTGGTAAGAGTTTGTGTTTTTGCAGTGTTCTGGGCGTTTCTATAGTATCCCAGTGTTGCTACCCTCTGAAAACTCAAAACATTTGTAAATATTCTTATATTTTCCCACCACATGTTGGTATTAATATGTAATCAAACGACGGATGAAGATGTAAAACAACTTCCTGTTTATTTCTTCCTCTTATTTTTTTTTACGGTGTTACTATTATAAGGGTTTACTTCTCCTCACATCTGTCACCAAAATTACATTCACCTCCTGCCTGGTGTGTGTGTGTGTGTGTGTGTGTGTGTGTGTGTGTGTGTGTGTGTGTCCTGGTTAAAAAT
Organism: Poecilia reticulata; assembly: GCF_904066995.2. Classification (NCBI taxonomy): domain Eukaryota; kingdom Metazoa; phylum Chordata; class Actinopteri; order Cyprinodontiformes; family Poeciliidae; genus Poecilia; species Poecilia reticulata. Next base: position 23,321,899 of record NC_088847.1, on the reverse strand, counting down.
GACGCTGACCTGCCTCGTTAGGAGTCTATCAGCAGGGTGGAGAAAATGTCACCAGGTCTCAGAACAAGGTCGCATTTTTCAGCGCTGTCCCAGGAAATCCTCATTTCTCCTGCAGCTGCTCCTTCCATTTTATTTCTCCTCTTCTTCACTTAAACTTTTTCATTTTTATTTCCATTATTCTTCAGGTCTTTTTTTACATTTCTCTGTTCTCTAAAGAAGCCTGATTTGCTTCTTCCTCCCATTTTCCCCCCTTTCTCCTACTTCTTCTCGTCTTCCTCTTTCTTCTCCAACACGCCCAGGATTCCTCCCTCGTCCATTTTTTCCGTACTCTCTCCCATGTTTCTCGTCTTTTTCACTCCCTTCTTTCTCCTCTTCTCTTTTTGATTGTAATGCGATGTCTTTCTTTGTATTCAGCAGTTTTCTCCTCACTCGTTAATTAAGAGTGTAGAAGGTGAGAGGCAGGGGAGGTGTGTGTGCGTGCGCGCGTGTGTGTGTGTGTGTGTGTGTGAAGCTAAACCACCGTAGGTGCAAAATGCTTTTATGGCAGGAGGGATGAGTGTGTGTTTTCCAGTGTGTGTGTGTGTGTGAGAGAGCAAGGCAGCAAAGGGGTCCTACTGGGCCAATCAACATTAATGAAATCAGGTGTGTGTGTGTGTGTCGGAGTGCTTGGCTTGCAGAAGAGAGGGGGATCTAAAAGGGGTCTAAAGAGGAGTGAGAGCTAATTAGAGCTCCCTGTCTCACAAGTATGCGGATCAAACACACACCTACGGAGTGTGAGTGCGTGTAGAGATGTTATACGCTCGCAGAGTTTCAGGTGAAGGTTTTCAATGTCAGGGAGGACTGAGCACAGCTGGTGGAAAGACGACGACACATGCATACCAACACACACGCATCGCTACTGTACCTGTGAGGGTCCTGCTCGGCTTAACGGGCTTCATAACCCTGTAGTTTAAGCTAAGCTGGAACATTTCTGCCCATCTCTCAACACTCAGAAACAAAATCAATGCCCTGAAAACTGTATAAAAAGCCTCTAAATAGTGATGTTTTATTATTTATACAAAGTTTCTAGGAACTCCAGTGTATTATAAGCCTGGCGGGCCACCAGGCTTTACTTGCCCCCTGCCAGGCTAAGGGCTGTTCATTTAGTTTAAACAGGGTTTTTTATACACCAGTAATAGAAAAGACAGATTAAGCTACGTTGACGCATTGAACTGTTAGCCTCACAAGCTATTATTTCCAAATTATGAAGCCGAGCATCTCTGAATTTTTATAACTTTCAATATTTTTACACAAAACACGGCGGACCGCCTTAGTCCTGTTTTTTTTTTGGAAAATCCAAAAACCATCTCACTTTTTGAGAAACTTATTTCAAATTTTGCCATTTCCTTCATCCAATACTTTAAAAAAGCGCATGAAAAACGTCAATGAAAACACAAGTGTGAGACAAAGCAACAGAAAACTACCTTATTTTGAACCTTTTTCCACATCTTCACCATCTGAACGTTACTGCGGTAAACTGTTCTCAACCATTGGACAGACTGACTGATCCACGTCTGGCCCTGGTCCAAAAACTGCTGTAAAAAACACTCATAGGCTAAATAAAATATGTTAAGACGTGTGTGTGTTTCCTAAGGTGCACTTCAAAGGGAGGCCACAACGTCTGTCCAATGTCTCCACTAATCTAAATGGGGCCCCCACACACACATGTGCCCACCATGTGTGTGTAAAGCTCAGCCTTTGAACGTACTTGTGTACAGTATGGTATCTCTTAATGTGTGTGTGTGTGTTGTTTGTACCTTGTACAGCGCCGTTGTCTTGCTGGTTTCCATTAAGTTCAGGTTTGTCCTCGGTTACAGCAGCGTCTGGTATGAAACACAGAGACAAGACAGAGTCTCAGTGGGTCGGCCCATAAAAACCCAACAGCTCCTTGTTACCGGTTCCACACGGAAAACTGAGACACAAAGGATGTTTGTGTTTGGATATCTACGTGTTTCACACCCAGATCAACCCGAATATTAGCAGCAAACATCATCTTCCTGGAGGTTTTATCAGAAATCGTTAGTCGCTGAAAAGTGTTAACACCAACAGCAGTGAGGAATGTGGTAAAGGAAAAAATACCAACAGCTGTTTTCATGGAGCGACCCTGAAATCTGTTTGAAACGGTTTGAAATTATTCAAATTCAAAGTTTGTAATTCATATTAATTCAGATTCTCCAAAGAGTTACTTTAGGTCAGAGGTTCCCAAACTGTGGGGCGCGCCCCCTAAGGGGGGGCGCCGTGCCGTCGCAGGGGGGGCGCGGGAAGCCGTCTGGATGGAAAAAAAAACAAAAACAAAACCTGAACGCTGTATGTGCTGGGCTTTTACCTTAGAATGACCAACTCTCTGTTATTCCTATGTCAATTTGATACAGTAGGGGCTTCTGCACTAACCATATCCGTGTCCTCTGTCACTTTTATCAGCAGTTAAAACCGTTTTATCTGTTGTTAACATGTGATAACCTGTTTTTCCGAGCCACCTTTAAACGCACCATGAGCGCTACGACTCTCGCGCTGGGTTTACACCTGTGAAGGAGACCTGCTGCTGCTGTGCAGAGCTACGCAGGTGTGTTAGAATCATGGCAGCAAACCAGCAAATAATGTAAGCTAAAAGATGACTAGCTAATATCAATACCTTAAGCTTAACAAGTAGCCTGTAGGCTATAGATGTTCAGCTACGTACATTCATTTTGCCCCCCCGCCCTCCCCCGCTCGCACAAGTCGTTCAACTAGACAGTTATTTGTAATCCATAGGGGCCCAGGAGAAAAAGTTTGGGAACCACTGCTGTAGATGGTGATAGCTGTTAAAAATGGATAATCTATAATATTGAGCCTAATAGAAATTACATGTTTTATTGTCAGATTCTGAATGAATCAAACAGGAAGTGCTTTCGGTTTCCTGGAAAATGTAGGTGTTGATTTTAGGACATAAGGTTGTCTTTCATTCCTAAAATCAGACTTGATCTAAATCTTTTTTTTTTTTTAAATGCACATCTCTGTTATTTGAAAAGCTATTTGAAGTGAACAAATGCTGAACCTACAGGGTCTGAAGAAGAGATGCACAGACATTGGTAAAGAATGGCAGAAGAAGAAGAAGAGAGGCTGGCGCCGTACCGTTCTTGGAGTTGTTGTTGGCGGCGTGCAGCGGCTCAGGAGACGGGGAGGAAGAGGACGAGTGTTTGAGCGCGTCCTCAACTCTCTCCCTCCTCTTGGACTCAAACTCCAGCGCCTCCTGTAGCTTTCTCTTCGCCTTCTTCTCCTTCTTCAGTCGTTTCTGGATGGAAGCTGGACAAAGACATGTCTGTCACGCAGCGTCTCTTTGGATCAGATTTGAGAAGCTCTGAGTTCTGCTTCCAACCTCTGCTCTGTAGCTCGGAGTTGAGCTGTCGCTCCAGACTCTCGCGCATCTCTCGTTCTCTGTAGAGCTCCATCTTCAGCTCTCTCTTCTCGGCCTGGATCTGTTTGTCCTGCGCTCGGGCGTTCTCCACGGCCACCTTCAGCAGGCCCTGAATGGTTGGACAGGAAATGACGAGCAGTACGGTTGGAAAACAATACTTCAAAAACGAATCCTTTACCCAGAAGACGTCACAGACCCGATAGTTAAAGAACAGGGTTTGAAAGAAAGAAGTAGTGATGAACTCTGACCTGAACTTTCAGAGCCACATAAAGATGTTTACAAAGTCAGCCTTCTGTCACCTGAAGAACATCTCCAGGATTAAGTGAGATCTAGAGAAACTCATCCATGCGTTTATCTTTACAGGTCTGGCTGAAAAAAATCAATCAGGTTCAGAACGCTGACTAAAACCAGGAAGTTAGAGCACGTCACCCTGGATCTGGCTTCCTGTGGCTCAGAGAATAGACTTCAAAATACTGCTAGTTTATAAAGCACCGCAATAGGGCTCTTGTAAACGATTATTTTAGTAATCGAGTAATCTATAGATTTTTCTTACGATTAATCGAGTAATCGGATAAAAACAATTATGAAATAAAATATTGGTAAATCTTCCATAACACCAGTGTTACTATCGGATATCAACATCAGTATATTTTTTCCACATTTGAGCTTCCCTACCAGTTACTTTTTTGTAGACAGGGGGAGCAATACGGGATATTTACGGCTCCTCCGTTCAGAAACTCATCTACCAGCCATGTTCCGCCTCCCGTTTGTTCAGACCGGGATGATATAAGTTTACTTTGCCGTTCGTCCGTAAAGCTGCTCTTACCCTGTAAGCATCAGCCGCCCGCCGTGTTCAGTCTCTCCGCTCACCTGTGTAAATCCTCCTCAGCTTCTTCCCGCCGTTCAACCAGCAGCTCCGGAGCAGAAAGGCTGCCGAACTCCCGGCATCGCGCCGGTCATTTTAAGGATGTTTATTGGTCCCACAAAAACAATGAAAACCCGGAATTATCACCAATCAGTAAAATCCCCGCGGGCCGAACTTGAAGATTGGACGTTATGCCGCTAACACGTAGCTTCCGTCAACAACTCAGAGGCGGAAGTCAGAGCTCCGCGCAACGCAAATAATGTTCCGGCTGAAACACGGTGCGCTAAATGATAAAACATAAATTAACGAAGCTTCGAGGCAGGTCAATTTTCCTCGAGGAATTTTAATAATCGAGGTACTCGAATCACTCGAGGAATCGTTTCAGCCCTACACCGCAATACATTAAAGATCTGCTGTCGTCATAGAAACCTTCCAGACCTCTCTGGTTCTGCTCTGCATTCTCAGAACCAGAACCAAACATGGAGAAGCAGCATTCAGCTTCTATGTGCTATACATACGTATCAATTGGTTTGATTGAAACCATCATACCTGTATGTTGGTGAGCAGAGTCTCCACCGACGACAGACCGTCGGCGAACAGAAACGGAGCAGGAAATCCGGGCGGCAGGGTCTGACCCAATGGAGACTCTTCTGGAGGGACAAACAAAACAAACCCAGTCAACCCACAAAACCTAATGTTGTTTTGTAATGTCTCTTTGTAAAAAAGTCACATTTTGTTGATCATGCCTGATTTCTGAAGGCCGTACAAACAGGAGTGAATGTTTTTAGGCACTGTAAATCTGAACACAATGTTCTCCTAATCCAGATCGAATCGACGTTGATGTCGTCTCTGCTGTTGCTCCAAGCAGCTCCAACTCTGTACAGTAAGTATGTTGCTGGACTTTCTGGTGACGTTTTGAAGCGCAGGCAGAATCAAATGTCTACGGACCGATTTCTGTCGAGCACAAAGCCTGGAGAGCATTAAATATTTACGGTTTCATTAATATTTCACCCTGCAGGTCTGGTTTAGATAGGAATAACGCCTCTGTTACGCTGCAAGTTACCATAATTACGAGTGTTGCAAACGATTTAAAGAGGGTTGATAGACTTTCTTAAGGACTTTGATTTGTTTTAGGAGAATCGACTGTATTTGTGAGGAAACCCTGATGGAGGTTTGTTAGGAGCGTCTCCACTTTTAGATGATTTTCATGAAGTGTAGCTGTCATCAGTAAACTTTATGAAACGTTTGAGTTTACTAACGTTACAAGACAGCGAAGCGGCAACGTGGAAATCAATTACGCACACACACACACACTCAGAGGTTGTTAGTATTCAGACAATCATGTGGGGTACTAATTGGCAGGGATTAAAGACATCCTTGATTTGTGTGTGTGTTCATTGCGAGTGCGTCACAGTGTCTGCTCAGCCCTTAATGCCCAACACTCCGACAACTGGGTTAACTCTGCTGTGAAATTAACGCTGATTAAGATGCACTCTAACACACACACTCCCTATCTGCCACTTCATCCATACATCCCTCGACTCCACCATTACACACTCACTCATTTTCTCCAGCACTTTTTCCTCCTCTGCATCCTCGACTTTCTTCACTTTTTTGCCTTATTTTCTTGTTTTCGTTTCATTCTTTCACCTTCAGCTGAACTATGTCAGCTTTATTGTTTCCAACTAATTTAACTCTCACATATTTTGCCCCAAAATTCCTTCGTCGTCATCAATAGTTTAATTTTGTCCACTTTTTTTCTTGTATTAATTTATTTTGGCTCCTAAAAGACCAAATAATGTCTTCCTGTTTGTCTCCCTCCTTTTATTTTGAAGGGTCACCAACTTGGCTCGTCACAATGCAAATTTTGCTTGCTAGAAATGATTGCGATAAATGATAGTTGTTTTGATACCATTTTCAAATAACATCTTTTAAAGAACACTTGATATACTTTAAATATATTTAAAATCAGTGATTATTGTTGCATTTATTCTTTTGCAACATTTCTAGTATTTCTCTCTTCATTTCTGCTCAACGTGTAACTTTGCTGCAAGTTAGAGTAAGTAAATACTTTAGTCGTTTTAACAAACGTCTTGTCTTGTTAAAAACTTACTTTCACTTTTAAGAAAGTTGGAAATCTTGAACTCTTTAGCTGGATGTAACGAAATGATCTCGTCTTAAAGCTGACGTTGAAGTTCTCAGCAGCTCCAGTCTGCAGTCACAAAGCAATCGATCCAGATCGGCTCATAAAAATCTTTACTTGCATTTTAAAGCGGACCTATTATGCAAAATCTCACATTTTGCACGTTTTTGTTGTTTTATTTGGGTTTTCGCTGATTCTAAAAACAACTCAAGCATTAAAAAAAAACAAAAAAAATTTTTGGGAATAAGTTAATGTTCTTTGTTTTATTGTTGACTTAACCATCCAGAGAACACTTGCTTGTTGGCTGTGCTGGAGGCTCCACGTCTGCTTTTCAAAGATGTACGGTTGTATAGTTGCGCATCTGTTTTTTAAAGTGACACGAGGCCCTAAAAGTATAACAAACACGTTGAGTGTATTTATAACTCCGATCCCACATAAAAAACCAAAAACAAAGAAGTCCCGGATGGATGCATTTTATTTCGCCCGTATTGATCTTAATTCCCTCTGCTGATGCCTGCAGAGACACATCAGGAGCATGAATGATCAAATGTGGAGCGAGAGTGAAAAATTAGATGAACGGACCGCGTTGGAAGAATGGAAAACTCAGAGGGGCTTAAAGGGGAGGGGGCAGCATGCTTTTAGTGCATGACCCGCTGACCCCTTTTAGCCATGCCTTCTTCACTCCATCTCCCACCTTCTTCCCCATCCTATCTATCCATCTTTCCTGTGATTGATGGTTCAGAGACAGCTGATCAATGGCTGATGCTTCTGTTTCTCTGTTTGTGTTGATCTGAGTGTTTGTTGGGATACAGTGGATGAGAAAAGGCCTCCTAAGTGAGAACAATTTGTCAGATGTCCAAAGAAAATGGTTGATGGTTTAGATTAGTGTGGATAATGGAATATCCTCACTGGTGTAAGTAAGTGTGTGTGTGTGTGTGTGTGTGTGTGTGTGTGTGTGTGTGTGTGTGTGCGTGTGTGTGTGGTCCAACCTTTGTCCTTTGTTATTTTCTTGATGGGTGCAGCAGAGTTGGTCAATGCAACATCAGCATCACCTGACACCAATCCTGTTTGAGAAAAGACACACAGAGTCATTATCTAGGTGTGTGTGCGTGTGTGTGTGTGTGTGTGTGTGTGTGTGTGCGTGTGTGTGTGCGTGCGTGTGTGTGTAAACATGTGCAGTGTGTAAGTTCTTACATCCACCCCCTACATGCAATTCATAACGACGTTCTTCAGTATTACACCTTTACAATAAGGCTTCGCTTACAGACGGATAATAAATAATTTATAAATATGTTATCCGCTCAACTATCAACTCCATAAATCATTAATAAGTGGTGAAAAGGAGAATCTATGATAACTTTATGTTTACAAATGCTTATTATACTTACAGAGAAATCTGAAATGTTTGCATAACCACTTTAAATAAAATATAGGTGAACAGACTTTGCTCACTGTTTGGCAAGAAACTAGTACATTTTGTCTCCTTCGCACTCTGAAGTAATGCATAATAAACTGTTATTACTGATTTATGAAATGCATAGAGATGAATTAATATATCTATGAACTTTTTAATAGCCACTTTATTGTAAAGTGGTACGACTACATTTAATTGAATATTACTTTCTAAAGCTGTACAATGGCTGCTGGAAAAGAAAAGTGGATACCTGCATATCTGCGATTCATGTTCACACATTTTTTTGTGGAACGTGACTCCAAATTATGAGCTCATATAAAATATTCACAAGAAAACGCACTTTGTGAAGCTGGAAGACAGATCAGCCAATTCTGGAGCTAAAGGTTCGCATTTATCGTGATAAAGAATTTTGATTTATCGTCAAAGGCGTCCATCTCAGTTTCCTTGTCATAATTAGGAAGTTTTAAGATATTTTTACCAAATTCAAAACATTAAAATGGTGGAATTTATCTCTAATTTCATTGGTCAGATCATTCAAATTAAAATTTAAGAATACTCTCAATGTTTTATTCTTACTTTATGCTGCAACTCAAACCCTTTACACCGATTCACAGATCAAGAGGCAACTTGAGGTTCAACGTCTTGAACATTTGTTGGGTAAAACTGGATTCAAACTCCCAATCCTTTGATTGACAGACAGCTACTCCTCCACTGATCGACGGCATAAAAAAAGCCTCTCATGGTTGCATTTGTCAGTGTTTAGCTAATGTACAAACATGCTGTGAAGACTGAAAACTTCAACGTGAAATAGTGTGTGTGTGTGTGTGTGTGTGTGTGTGTACCCAGTCTTTCAGGCGAGCTGGAGGCCGAGCTGCTGGGCTGTGACTGCAGAGGAGTGTTGGTTTCATCAACAGATGGAGACAGAGAGGGGCTGTCACACACTCTTTCCTAAAAACACAGGAAGAGGAGCGTCACACACCAACACGTTAGAGAAACAACAAAACAAAAAGTTTTCCCTCAAATGTTTAGTTAACGGGTCTCAACAGGTATTCTTTAGGGGTTCAATGAAGGCTATAAGTGTAAAGAAAATAATGGGACGATGAGCTCACTGATGGGTTTTAATCTAACTAGTAAACTAATTTTGGTTTTGTCTTGACAGACGATCCCTCAGAATGTTCTACAAAGAAAAGCAGGTTAATTAGTTGAGCTTTCTTGATGATTACTGACAATATAAGCTTCCCAAGTTAAATGTAACACAAAAAAGCACAAAATTTGTGCTTGAAAAGCCATCTCGGGATGCTTTCACGCCTGATTTACCAAACTCGAATCATTTGTTACATTTTCAGCTGATGTGGTTCACTTTCACGCTGCTCTAAGTCAAACAAACCAGTTCCCCTCCTCGCCTGTGGGGGCGCTGCACCAAGAGACATTGAAGGAAACGACAAAAACTTCTGAATGAGAGAATAACGCAACTTCCTTCTTCACAAATTGTAAACAAAAATGAAAAGTGTCTGATTTTAGTGGTTGTAGGATTTATCTTCTGTCTTTGGTAAAAGACTGCGAAACATTTCTCCCATTGGTGTTAGACACATTGATTTGTTTTGGATGTATTTACCCAGAATGCCCTGCGCGGAAGTCTTTTTCCAGTCTGCTTGGGATTCACATATGAGCTTGAACCGCACCAAAGTTCATTTCAACTGAACCGAGACCGAGACTTGTAGTTGGACCAGAGTTTGCATCAGAGTTCGATTGACCGTTCACATCTCCCCAAATGAACCGGACTTTCTGATCAAATGGACCGGACTTTTTGAACAGATGGACCGGACTTTCTAAACAAATGAACCGGACTTTTTGAACAAATGGACCGGACTTTTTGAACAGATGGACCGGACTTTCTAAACAGATGGACCGGACTTTCTAAACAGATGGACCGGACTTTCTAAACAGATGGACCGGACTTTCTAAACAAATGGACCGGACTTTCTGAACAAATGGACCAGACTTTCTGAACAAATGGACCGGACTTTCTAAACAAATGGACTGGACTTTCTGAACAAATGGACTGGACTTTCTGAACAAATGGACTGGAACTTGACTAAAACAGACCAATCTGCTCTGCGATCAGTTCTGCTGGTGTTACCTTGATGACAGGTGCGCGGTGAACGTGTGTGTGTATCTGCTGCGCGGCGGCGGCCATGTTTGCGATGGTGCTGAGGTGGTTCATCTGGGACATGGCCATGGCCACGGACGCAGGCGGCAGCCCCATGGGCAGCAGAGGGTGGGGCATCATCATGAACGGCAGGTCCAACCCTGAGACAAAAGCAGGAAGAGGAAGTTGTTACTCTTTTTAAACTGTGAAATCTTTATTGTTCTAATTTAATGCAAAATGTAAGGTGATAGGACTTATTTTGGTTCAAAATCCATAATTTTGATGATTAAGATGCTGCGACGTATCGTTAAAAGCTCCATGTGTCTGAATGAAATTCATTCTTAAAAGATTGGGCCAGAATTTCTACACTTACAATAATCAACACAGATGATTGATTAAACTTGTGTTAAATTATTTCATGGGTTCTGTTCCTGCTAACCTAATGTAGTGGAGTTCTTTAATTATCAGAATAAAGTCAAAATATTACAAGTTTTAATATTACTACAATAAAGTTGTAATATTAGGAGAAACAATTTGTGGAAAAAAATCTGTATATTTCAAAGAAAAAACAGCTTCTCACGTCAGAGCTTGATAACTTTATAAAAGCTTTTTTCTTATTAAATGACTTTATTGTAATTTTTAAGACATTCTGGTAAAGTTGTCCCTTTATTCTGCTAATATCACAATATTTTCATATTAAAACAATTTCAAATTTGTTGTTTTTTCATACAACTCACAGAAGGAATGATAAGTGCCAATTTTTGAAAATATTTTCTGTCACTTGTTTTTAGAAAAAAAAGACGAAAAGTCGAAGCTGGTGTGTAAAAGAAAAAAAATCTATACCAATTTTCACCTTTTTTTATACCAGCTTCGATTTGTTTTGTTATGCAATTAATTTTGGCCAAAATTAAATACATTTTTAAAAATTATTTAATTTTGGCCCTTTTGGTTCTCCATACAAATGGCATTAAAAAGCTCTTTTTTGCCTTCAGTGAATACAATCACTTTCTTTTTACTCTTTTTATCTTTGGTTGATGTTAAAAACTTCCCGACAACATGAAACGTTTAAGCTTTAACCTTTGACCTCGATGACCCGGTTGCCCTAAAAACAGCCCCCATTTTCAGAGTGGCTCTCCCGCTCCACGGACACACACACACACACACTGGCAGCTTTCTTTGCAATGAAACAATAACACTGATTGCTGTTGTCGTGATGACTGAAGTGATAGAATAATCAATGTGAGTGTTTGTCGCTTCCTGCTGCCCGGTGTGAGAGTACAAATGCATTACTTCTGCAGAAAGAAAGGGCCGAGTATCTGTTTGTTTGCCTGCCCATATGTGTGTGTGACCTGTGTGTGTGTGTAATGGTGGTGTTGATGAATTGAGTCATTTAGTAGAGTGTGTGCTGATTAATCCAAGCAGAGTGGTAATACAGGAGATGGGGACAGATTAAATGGCGTACATTAACAAATATTGCCATCTTTTAAACACACAGTGTGAATGCATGTGTGTGTGTAAGTGTGTGTGTGTGTGTGTGTGTGAGCTTGGAGTGTTATCCAGGGTTTCTGCCGGTTTCACCAACTCAAATTTAAGACTCTTTAAGACCATAATGAATGAAATTTAAGACTTGTATCATGACAGAAATGTATAAAAGAAAATTGCGGTTTTTCATCATAGTGCCCAGCTTTTTTTCTTTTTTTTTTTACCCAGAATGCACTTAGCCTCGTTAGGGCTGGACGATATAGCTGAAAAACAGATCACAATATAAGTCGATATTAATAATTATTGATTAGCGTTTTTGTTTTAAATATCTGAAATATTGTGACCTTTCCCGTTGTATCCACAGTTTCCTCTCTGCAATGTTGTTTTTATTTTTAAGCAGTTATGAGGCCCAGTGGCCAGTTACTCAACAGGCTGTTGCTAGGTAACAAGTAGCTCAGCAGGTTGTTGCTAGGTAACCAAAGAGTGAGTGAGCTAGTTCATTCCACCAATCTAGCTTAGCTAAATGTGACGGGTTCAGTGGCTAAAGCCTTTCCTCTGCCTACATCCCCCACAATGCTGTGCAGTTCTGGATCGGAGTTCATTGGAATTATTGAAAATTATACCTATTGATACTGATCACATCACAATTTATATTGTTATTGACTTACTGTCAAACCCTAAGCCTTGTGTGGGTCATGTAGCAAAGATGAACACCACAGTAATTTACACTTCCCAGACGCATAAAAGCTAGTTAGCCAGCTAGCTAGTGAGTAAGGGTTATTAGCAGCTTATTAGCGGTAGCTGTCTGCTTGTGACTCAAACTTTTGTCAGACGGAAACATCTCACAAGAGTAAATATTCCTGCCACAATAAAAGGCCAACTTAAATTAAATGAATCGAAGTCCTTGTAAGGACTTCCTGGTTATCACGGTGGATGAACGCTCACTGTTAGCCAGTAGCTGCTGCTGCTGCTGGAGCTGCTGCTGACTGACGGCTCCTAAGGCGGACCCCCTCCCAGGGCCTCCCGCTGCTCCTCCTCCTCCTCCTCCTGCTGCTCCTCCTCCCACCGCCGGGGCGCCGCCGCCGCCTCCTCCTCCGCCGCTGTGGGCTCCAGCAGGGGGGCTGGTCAGGCGCTCTTTATCCCAGGAACACTCACTCCCTCCTGGGTAGAGGTGCACACATTTATATGCAATCAGTGATGAAGAGTATGGCAGCCAGGGCTCACCTTCCTCACGTATAACCAGCATTAACTAGTCTCCACGCGCGCTCGTTTCCACATGGCTGTATTAACCTAGTTACAGCAATCCAAGGCAGTGAACAGGAAAAATGTCCCTCCAGGCTGGTTCAAGCCGGCACCTGTGATTTATCCGCACTCATAACTAAAAACGCATCATTCAGGATGGTTTATGGGCAGCAATGTGCAGCCATATTCAATAAATTACAGTTTATATTCTGATGAGGCTCGTTTGGCATTAAAAGGACATTTAAGAAGGCATTAAACTTCTTTCCTGAAGCTGCTGTTTACTACTATTTTAATAATGTTCTATTGATTTTATAGATAATTAATCAGATTTAAAAAAAATTCTAGATTTTTTTTTTTTTTTTTTTTTTTTTTTTTTTTTAACATTTTTAACTTTTCAAAATGAGAAATTCAACTTTTTTCTAGAAAATTTCTAAAATCAATCTCAAACTTTTTGAGGTTTTCCTCGCACATTTTCAGATTTTCAGTTCAGAAATTTCCACGTTTTTTCTATAAAATTTCTTAAAATAATCTAAAAAATGGAGTTAGAAATTTATTCCTTTTTCTTTCCGACTGTCCTTCATACACCGTCTCAAAATTAGAAATACATTGAGATGTAAAAACAACTCCATCTATTTCTAAAATCAGAAAATACATATTTTAAAGGCTAAAATGCAACAGCAACGCTCAGCCCATCGATACAGGCTGATCTGTTGATTATTTTATGAGTTAAACAAACAAAAGGTGCTTAATATAATATTTTATTTGATTTCTTTTACAGAATTTGAATAATGTGAAGCTAATATGTAGAGCTCTTCCTAGAATATATTTACACACAAAGGTTTTTTTCATCCATCCATTTTCATACACCTTTGTCCCTCAGTGGGGTCAGGAGGTGCTGGTGCATCTCCAGCTAACGTTTCGGGCGAGAGGCGGAGTCACCTGGACGGGTCGCCAGTCTGTTGCAGGGCAACACAGAGACACACAACCATGCACACACACACTCACACCTAGGGGCAATTTAGAGAGGCCAATTAACCTGACAGTCATGTTTTTGGACTGTGGGAGGAAACCGGAGCAACCGGAGAAAACCCACCATGCACAGGGAGAACATGCAAACTCCATGCAGAAAGACCTGGGCTGGGAATCGAACTCAGAACCTTCTTGCTGCAAGGCAACAGCTCTACCAACTGCGCCACTGTGCAGCCCTGCGGTTTTTTTTATATTAAATGCAAAATTATAACATTTTTTGTGCAGTTTTGGCTTGATTAATGCTCTGACTGCTGTTTTACAGTCTGTATATTATACTAAACAATCAATTTCAATAATCAGTTCACCACAATGAGGATTATTAATCATTTCTGTCCTATTCTTTTAACTAAGCCCACATTTTTATATTAGTTTCTAACCAATGAACTATTTAGAGTTTTAAAAATAAACATATTTTCTCTCGTTTCTGATTTAATCCCTTGAAATAGATCAGTAAGTGTTTTAACAGAGATGGACGTAAATGATTCCTCTTGTTTTGAGCTGATTAAAGTCTTTTTAGCTGGTATTTGTTGGTATTTTCTCCGTTCTTGCTGGGCAGATCGGACAGCAAACAGACTGGAGGTGAATCAGTAACATTAACCGCCGCTTCCACTTTTTCCTCTACTTTAACGTTGGTCTCTGCACTTTTCGATTCTATTACTCATAATTGTGTTAGTCTCTTCCTGGACCATTTTTCAGATGTTCTCTCCAGAGAGAGGGAAGATGGTGTTTCCTGTAATTCATCACATGAGCTGGACCCGGCCGGTTCTGCATGTCGGGTCGGTTCTGACCCAGCAGGTTGAGGCCAAACTTTGCACTTTAGTAAAACAGAGATTAGAGCAGATTTGTGGGTTAAAGTTTCCTTAATGGACGGCAGGAAAACCAAACAACAATTACCAAAAGAACTTTATGGGACGTAAAGACGCTTAAACACAAAATGTCTTTAAATGTTTGGATTTTTATGACCGGATGGTGACAAAATTAGAAAAATGTAAATAACGTCCATCCCTCCGGCTTACTGTCCACCAGACAGAAAAACAAATATACAAACTAACTGAACTTTAATCGAAAAGAACCGAGACGAGATTAGATATTTCTCTACGGGTCGTAAATACCGTAAAAAAGCTGCACACTTTAAAAGAAATTACCGTAAATACAAGAAAACGCGTAACCGCAAAAAAAAAGTATTGAAATCTAACGATGGTTCTGATGGGAAATTTTGATTTGGGATCTGAACCTCTACTATAAAAAACATCTAAAAAACACACAAAAAAAGCTGATCTATTCCTGCTGTTTACGTTTCTACAGAAGATAAACGGCTAGAAATGCTTCTTTTTCGCTTGGTTTGGAGTATTTTGTTGCAATTTTCAGTTTGAGCCACTAGATGGCTCTAAGCTACGGAACATTAGAGCCATGCTAAGAAAATAATAAAATAAAATTATGAGACTAAACATCTACAGCAATAAAGTTAAAATAATATGAGAATAAAGTTGAAAAAATGCAAGAATAAAGTCATACCTTTACAAAAGTTGTCATAAAAATCCAACTTTATTCTGTTAATATTTAACTTTTTCCCTTTTATATGTAATATTGACTTTAGTCTCACATTATTTCAACATTATTCTCGTAATATTATGATTTTATTCTTGTAATTTTCTTTTTTCTTAACACTCTGTTGCACTAAACACGAGACGAGAGAAATAAAACCCTCGTCTTTTATCGCGTTTAGGCTCTAAAACACGTTTTTTACAGCAGGAAATCGGACAAAATGCATCTAAACGTCATGAAAAAAAAAACGTTTATTGTATCTTTCCAGCATTTTAAACGCTCCGATTATTAACCAGCAGAGACAATTGATGTTTTAAACGGAGTCGGATGAATTTATGACATTAATAAATTATTAAAAGCCTCCCACTGTGCCAGCTAACTCAGCCTGATTATTAACAATGACAACGTTCTGTTTGACTGGAAAATGTATTTAATGGCCGTCTCTCTTCACGTCGCTCCCTCTCTCTCTCTCTCTCCTCCTCCTCCGTGTGATCCTGCCTCGCTCGCCCTCCACACCTCTGCCTCCGCTCCACCGTTCTCGCGCTCATCCATCTTCATCTCCCTCCATTAGTTTGAATTAGCGACCGTCTCTCTCTATTATTGCCTACTGAATTCCCTGCGCTCGCTCGGTGTGTGTGGACGACAGCTGGGCCTCATCGCCGCTGCCATTTACACCGGGGAAGAAAAGAAGAATAAACAGATGGGCAGATGTTCTCGCTCTCTCTCTGGCTCTTCTCTTTTTTTTTTTTTGCTTGGCCTCTGTCACTTTTCGGTCTTTTCCACATCTTTTTTTTTTTTGTCTTTCAGTCTGGTGCACCTCCATCTTGGAGCTTTTCCAGCGTAACCTTTGAATAATCAGCTAAAGTTTGGGGATTATTGCAGTTTTCCAAATTTAGCAGAGCTACATTTAGCTGAAACATGAAACAAACCTCAGAAATTCGCCTGGTTAGAGGGCCAGGCACTGAGCTAACGGCTTCAACACATTTAACTATTCATTCTTAGATATTTCCTGAAATGCATCTTTTACATCAAAGTCTCCTGTTGCAATAAGCAATAAATAATAACATAATAAATTAAAACAAGCTCAATCATTTCCACTTGCATCTCTTTTCTCTCTTTCAACCAAAAGCAGGAGGATAAAAGTCTTAAGTTTGGTAGTTTGGTCTGAACTCTCCCTTTATTTGATGGACAGTTTTGTTTACACAGACTTAATAATTCATTTCTGTTGTTTCGTTTATTTATTTTAGGTATTTAAAATGTTACATTTTCATTGAAATGTAAATTTATTGATCTTTGAGAATGTGTTATTATGTTATTATTACTGGAAAATGTTCTCATAACATTATTATTATTATTGCAACAACTTGTAGGACAATTTATGAGCCAGCAAAAGTTGTTACCTTAACAGATCTAGATCTGTTCTAGATCTGGAATATCTGCATCTAGATGTGTTTTATCTTCCAACCTTTAGATACGTCCTGTTTCTGCACACCTGGGTCTGACGAGTGCAGAGCTAAAAGATGCTAACCAGTGATGTCACTGTGGCGAAACGAGGCATCTAGAGCACAGGTGTCAAACTCAAGGCCCGGGGGCCAAATATGGCCCGCCGTAGCTTTTTGTGTGGCCGTCTGGACTCCAAATTACACCAATAAGTCCTTCCAGTTTTTCACAAATCTGCACAAATCACACAAAATCAACAAATTTCGACATTCTTTCCTGATTTTACTGCTAATTTTCTCAAAATTGGCCAAAAACATTGAATCTGTAACTGATACGGCGAGTCATAAAGAGTCACATTTGACATCATACATTAGCGTGAATATTGTAAAAAAAATAAAAAAATTACAAATATTTCTTAAAATGTGTCATTTTGATTGCAAAAATAAACAGTAAAATAATCACAAATCCTGGAGGAACAGCTATTTATTGATATTTTACCAGTTTTACTGGTTTTATCAATAGATTCCGGCTCAACCGGCCCTTTAAGAACAATCAGGTTTTTGATTAAAATGAGTTTGACACCACTGATCTAGAGTTTCAGTTTTAGTGTGAAAATGACGTTTCTCCTGCTGTGGAAAACCAAACCGGTTCTTTCTGCAGGACCAGAACCGGTTTAATTCTGCTAATTATAAACTAAAAACCCTTAAAGAACATTTAGCTGAGCTTTCTAGTGGCCAGTTCTGATTAATTTAAGGGCTTAATGTTGAATAGTTGTGTATTAGGAGCCTTTGCTGTTTGTTTCCCACAGGAATCTGGAATAAAATCTCATTTATTTAAACCTACAAGTCTATTCTTTTTCCCATTCTTCCCCTTTTATTCGCCCCGTTTATCTTTTCTTCATCACGATTATTTGACTTTTATTCCTCAGCTCCACCTAGTTTCACTCTCTTCCTCTTGTGACACAGAGACCGTTGACATGAAACTCGTTTTTTCTCTCCATCTTTCCTGTCATTCATCCCTCGCTCCAATCTGTGTTTTTCTCATTTTTATTCTGTCACCGCGTGCCGAACAGGCCCGAGCCAAACGCCACAGCGTCTTTTCTTTCTCTCCCCCTTTCCCTCTCGCCCTAAATATCCCTTTCTCTCCCCCCACCTCGTTTTATTTTCTTTTTCATTTCATACGCTGGTTCCTCTCTTCTATTGTCCGCCACAGTTTCCCAGGCCGGTGTGAGTGTCTCGCACAAAGAAAACAAGGTCGGACAATGAAAAGGAGGCTCACCGCGAGCGCAAAAAAATCACTCCGAATGAAAGAAAAGAAGACAGAAGGAGGCGTAGAAAAAAAAAGAGAGCAGGAGGGAATAAATAAAAAACGACTTGGCGAAAGAATGAGATGACAGTAGAGAGGAAGAGTAACTCTATCAACCCATTTGCCAGGTCAGCTGAAGAAAAGGAGAAAACGGAGAAGAACCAGGGTGGAAACAAATGAAGGGATCGCTCCTTCCTTTATCTTCTTTCTGCTTTTTGTTTTTCGCTTCTTAAATAATTCAGAGAAACAAACAGAAGAGATTGAGTGTCCAAGTTTTATAGGTAACGTGTAAAAAAACGAGAGCAGTTCAGGCCTGAATGGACGTGGACTTTAAAGTTATCAAGCGGTTTTTGTTGCAGGTGTCAGGTAAAAACCGCGCCTCCTTAAAAAGGAACAGAAACGCTACAGATTGAAATGGTTTCATTGGGAATCAGCAGAGATGCACCAGTATGAGGGATAACTGCACAACCAGAGTCCAATCAGGAGCTTCACCAGGACAGACGAATCCTAGAAATGGGCAGAAAAACCCGTCTTTTCTGGGTTTATGGGAACCAGAACCAGACTGTTGCTCATTGATACACAGTCCTGTTTTCAGATGAAAATAAATTCTCCATTTCATTTGGAAATCCAGGTCCCATCATCTGGAGGAAGAGTGGAGAGGCTGACTGACGTCTCCAGTCCGTATCGGTTTGGGTCGCCATGTCAGCTGCTGGTTCTGGTCCACTGGGTTTCCTGAAATCCTCAGTCAATGCAGCCGGACATTTCAGACTTCATGCTTCCATCTGCTGACAGGTTTTCTACAGATGCTGATTTCGTTTTCCAGCTGGACTTGGTACCGACCCACACTGCTAACGGTACCAACAGCCGGTCCAATCACCATGGTGATCCTGTTCCTGATTGGCCAGCAAACTGGCCTGACCTTTAACCCCATGGAGACTCTACTGGCTGTTGCGAAGAGAAGAGTCAGTTGACCTGAAGGCAACCATCAATCCGATCTGGGCTTCCAGAACCTCAGCAGAACCAGGCCGATCACATAAAATATCAATTTTTATTGATTAGATTCATTTTCTGAGACTCTGAATTTTGGGTTTTTGTCTGCGAGTCAAAACTAGAAGTAATAAAAGTTTAAAAATGTCACTAATTAATCTACATAATAATATGACGTCATTTGTTTTGAACTAAACCTAAAGAGCTTATTCAACAAATCTCTCTAACCTTCTGGAGATTATTTCATTTTTTAGGGTTTTCTGGCTCTAATATAAAAGAATAAAAAACTAGAATAAGATGCAACTACAGATGAATTTAAATCTTGATTATTATTGTCATTTTTTTCTGCCTGGACCCCAAAGTTTGGAAATCGCTGCTGCATGCATGACGTGTCGAGTCAGAGGCAACGAGCAAAACAAAGAGTCAAAATTAAATCAAACTGAAAAGTAACTGAGTTTAGAGAACAAAAAGGAGACAAACACTTTAAAGATTCAGACTTCCCTCTGGGTTTCTTTACACCTGATTGACATGCAAGTCAAAGTCTACTTCATATGTACCAGACATACAAGAAATCTAAATAATTTTTCTCAAAAAAAAAAAAAAACAAGAAAAGCAGACCAATTTAAAGACGCTGTGCTGACGAAGTCCTTGTTATCCTGAGAAGACCACAGTAAACCAGAGGCTAGTTCCAGGGTTATTACAAGCTCCTTTCTTCTTCCATTCCTCTAGTTTCTCAAGTTGCTGATCCGGTTAGTTTTGTTCATTTTGCTGATGCGAACACAAACTAACGGTGTGAAGGCCTGATAAGGTGGGTGTAGAGTTCATTACAGCGCACAGAAAGAACAAACGGCCTTAAAAAGTTTAACTCGTCTCCAGGGGTTTCTCTAGATTATTGCTAATGTTCACACAAAACTTCCACAGTGTCCCCATATTTGGACTCCTCTCCTGAGTCAGACTGTGAGAAGCAACTTTACTCATCGTTTCCCAGCATGCCTGTGTTAGCGTTAGCGTGCAGCACCTGTGTTGGAGTGCAGGTCGTCGTTGTCGGACTCGTTGCCGTTCTGGAGACTCATCATCATCTTCACCTTCTGCAGCTTCTGGAGCTCTGCCATGGCGGCCGCGGTCAGCCCTTAAACACACACACACACACACACACATCACTACTGTTAGTCATCTTGTTGTGAGTACAGTCAGCTGATTTGAAACCCATCAACTCTAATGTTCCTCACAGCGAGCCAATCACAAACCAGCAGTCTAGCCACGGCCTGCTGTTACCCAGGATGCCTTTCTGCACACACAGTGACGGTCAAGACGGGTCGATGTCAAACCCTCTTTTCAACGCGAGTGTTTAGAGCAGTTTTAGACACCTCAGGCCTGGTGCACATTAACTCACACACAGCTACACACACATGTACATGCAGTCTTTTGTAAGGAACAAGATCCTCGGCTCTGTGCGCTGACCTGGAACTGACTTCTATACACAACAACCAGCAGAGTGAGAGAGATGACCCTCTGTGTGTGTGTGTGTGTGTGTGTGTGTGTAAGCGTGCACGGTAGCTTTTGCATTGTGCTGAGTGCTTTTATGTTTTAAGTGTGTGTGTGCGTGTGTGTGTGAGAGAGAGAGAGGTATGCATTCATGCTTATCTCTGCATACTTTCATGTGTGTGTGTGTTTAGGTCAGTTGGTTTTGCCCCGGTCACGCTTGACGGCCTTGCAGGAATGTCCATTACACACTGTACAGTTGTCTGTAAGCTATAAAGAAAACAAGGTAGAGGGGAGAGAGGGATGGAGGGAGGAGTTTGAAATTTAATTTGAAGCAGAATGGATGGATTGATGGAAGGTTGACTGGATGGATGGATGAGTGAGGTATGAAGGGCAGAGCTGTGTGCAGGTTAATCTAACCTAGACAAAGTAATACATATAGCCACATTTTCCGCTGACTGATGCAGAGTAGAAGTGCATCTCTTATTATACATCCACTTTTTCACCGAAATGCTAAAGGCACCGACTTTGATCCAACGATATAAAACACATGGAAATAAAATAAATTCTTTACTACGCGTGTTGTGCGCGCTAATAACGTTTTAGGGCTGTTTGTAATTTAGGATAATAGACTTAAGTTGCTTTGGCGAAAACAAACATTTTCTTTCAAATGCCAGTAGAAAGCCCAGCATAAATAATTTTGTGTTCGGTGTTGAGATGCAGTTAGTCAGTGTGGGGGCGCAGCGCTGCTCACCGTCTCGTCACCGGCGTGTCGCACTCATGTCATGCTATGTATCGCAATAATGTTCAAGAAAAGTTCTGCAACTCACCCCGAGAAACTTTCTACCGGTACCTCCAGGCTTTCTTCCTAGTGACCCGATCTTAAGCCATTAATCCAACATTAATTTCAAACACAATCCTTTGGTAAGCTAACAGTAACGTCGCACTGTGAGCTCACATCATAGCATGCAAATGGTCCTCTACATGCAGTACCTCACAGACCACTAGGGGGCTCCCACCTCACATTTTGAGAATGGCCGCTTTAAATCTGTCAGTTGTAAAATTTGGTGTTTTACTTGCTCGGTTCTGACCCTTTGGCTGTAAAAACAACATCTAAAGCTCTAAAATGCAGAAGACTTTCCATGAAATTACTTGGAAAGTCCAAAGTACTTCAATGTCCACATTGTACTTCAATGCACTCAAAGCAAACATGTCCACACAAAGCTCCATTTTCATGAAACATAGTCTGTGTTACATGGTAAACTCTTCACATTGACAGTTTTGTATGCGACACCAAGCTGATAAGGGGCCATTTCTGCCATTCGCTCCATTTTTGGAAGTGAAACTGATTAGGGAATATAGAAACTTGTAGGGTATATCAATGAGGGAATACAAGGACTTAAAGAAAACAAAAAAATTTGTGGGAAGAAATAACTCAGATCCTGGGTGAGAATGAGAAACCACTGACACCATTGCTGAAATTGTAGAAAATGAAAAAATTTGTCTTGAGAAATGTAGGAAATGGGTATGGTTGGCTCTGAAAGCACCAATTTCAGCTCAACCCTGACGTGATGCGATACCGTTTAATCAGCATGTTGGATTACTTTCTGCCTGCACATCTCGGCATTCAATGGCACAAAGCAGAGAGCAAGAAAGAAACCTGCTAATTTGAGAAAGACTAAGCTTTCAGTCGATCACCACATGGTGGTAAGTTGGAGCTGGAGGCAAGGTTGGCTGCCACCAAAACCTGAGAAACCTAAAGAAGTCATGATGGGCAATGTCTGGAAAGAGTTTCTATCCAAATGGACGAAGACTTCCAGTTGCTGTGGATTGAAGGTCATTGGTGTCAACCATTGCGGCATTGATCATCCATTGGTGGTCACAGTCAAGCTTGAGGAGGCTCTAGGGAGCCAAAAAAAAAAAGCAACTTTGAGTCGGCCTCAAACAAGCTGGAAACGTATCTTGGGACAACACCCAGGGGGTGGCAGACCAGGTTGGTGGACTCAAATTTGATGGAAGTGGACCAGAGATTGCTTCAACTATGAATGACCTCAATTCTCACCGCCAGGGGAAACGGTACTTCAGGCGAGCAGTGTTCGATGTAGTAGACTTTTGGCAAATATATTTTTATGACATCTCTCAAAAAGACATGGATTTTCAGCTGACAATACATTATAAGTGAACGCAGCAGCAGCAGCAGCTGCTGAAAACATTTAACAAGGTCTTCAAGTTGAAGTGTAGGAGTTTGAAGTTTAAGAGAGAGAGTACTTAGGAACAGACGAAATGAAGGGGAAGAAAATGAAGTCCCTGTGTGGGGTCAAAACTGTATTTACAGATTGATTACTGCTCTGAAGAACACCTTGACCCTCCAACACACTTCATGTGTAGAGATACATAGGTAAACACACACACACACACACACGCACTCAATCAAGTACACACAGATTCGGACACAGAGTCAGAACGCCCGCTTCGCCTCAGTGCAACCAGGAGTCGATCAATATTGAGGGCAGAGCCACAATGCTGTTCTCCATCATGACTATCAAACACACACACACACACACTGCTCTGCTTCTCTTTCTGTCTCAGATCGATGGCTGTCCGCTGTGTCCACGGTTACCGAGCATCGACCCCCGTCGTAAATGGCGACCACGGAACCTGGGGAATTAGTGTGTGATTGATTGACAGACTGCTTCAAAGACACCAGCATCATATAGACCTCTCTCTCTCTCTCTCTCTCTCTCTGTGTGCGTGCGTGTGTGTGTGTGGGGAGAGAATATATATTTTCCTGTGTACCTGGGAGTGTGTGTGTGTGTGTGTGTGCGTGTGTGTGTGTGTCAGTGTTCCCCTGTGGCCTGTCTGCACCTCATTTACCCATCTGTTTTTCCGTTCCTGTGCATCATAATGCTTTTCGAAGGGCGGATGGAGGAAAGTAGAAGTCGTAAG
Source organism: Poecilia reticulata (assembly GCF_904066995.2). Taxonomy (NCBI): domain Eukaryota; kingdom Metazoa; phylum Chordata; class Actinopteri; order Cyprinodontiformes; family Poeciliidae; genus Poecilia; species Poecilia reticulata. Next base: position 23,298,437 of record NC_088847.1, on the reverse strand, counting down.
AGGAAGAAAATAAAAAGACGCATTACACAAATTGAGAAGAAAAGCAGTGAGTCATCATCATAACACGAGAATACAGAAAACATTAGAATCTAAACTTTGCTGTGAGAAGATCTACAGCATCTTTGTGACTTTTATTTCAGCTATGTTTGCTAGGGGTTGGGCTGCAATATGGTATTTAAATACACAGGGCTATCCAAAAAAAGCAAACAATATGGGATCCAGAGCAACATTATCATTAAAAACTGATGAAAAGTTCATTTTTGGAGATGCAAAGTTTTGGCTTTAACCCATAAGCTACAAAAATCCACAATATGTTACTGCAGTTAAAACTCCTGCCAACTGAAAGAAAATGATCACAGAGATGCTTTGATTCTCTGACATTAAATAAATGTTACAAGAACACCTCAGGATTCAGCTGGAAAGTCTGACTTATAGACGGATTTCTGATGAAACGTTGTAACGTTATCTCTCCATGTCCACAAACACAAGCGGCCATGTTAATACCATTTTCCAATGAGAGTAATACAAGGTTTTCACTTCATAGGAGATGTGATTTCTGCATTGCCCATTCAAAGTAGAAGAAGAAAAAAAGAGCTGTTTAGAAAGAATAAAAAGATTTCTCAACCAGAAAGCCAATGTCCTTGTAGTTCTTGAGAAATAAGTTACGCATATAGGAAAAACAAAAGAATCTCTCCTCATTGTACTTCTTAACAAATGTCATTGTTTTACAAAGCTTTGCAAATATTTGGATGGGATGTAGACCTTTGCAGAAAGCCCAAGAAGACCCTAGTTAGGGGTATTGTGCTGCTTAAACTTTTAGATTCATCTCAACGCACCTGAGTCAAAGAAATGGTTCATTTGCAGGAACTTGACTGAATGCTGAAGAGGAAATTAAGCCATTTGATTCCAGCATCACCTAATATCTGACAAACTGCGGCTTTCGAGAAATGGAGTTTGAACCCCTGACCTTGTGAAAGACGAAGTCATTCCAAATATGTTTGGATTTGACCAGAGTGAACTTCAAGGTGTCACATTAAATGTCAAGAACATTTTGAGAGCATAACTATTTCTCTTTTGCTTAGTTTATGTTGCTCCATTGTGGGATTTCAAAGAACAGCAGACGCTTGTTGTGCTTATAAGAAAAGCTTAACTGGTGATTAAAAAACTGTAAGTGACCCAAGTCCAGTGCTAGAAAATCATCAGTTTTCCAAAAACCTTGGTCCACTCTTGATGTCTCGGGAAGAACCAAGAAATTTTACTGGTCCAACGATGACTGAAGATCATTGATGATAAATGGAAAATCAAGAAATCTATCAAATCAGTAAAATTAACGTTGCGGTGGTTATTTGGCAGAGGAGGCAGGTATATCTATATGTTCATTGAACGTTGATAGACGTACCTCCCCATCCACCTGTCGGACAGTTTCACAGCGTGGATGGTGAGGTATAAAAGTACTGCACTTCAAAACCATCTCTAGTGTGGACAAGGCCTGAGTTGAGTGGAAACAGAAAATCCACACTTCAAGCTCTGCTGTTTAAAATAAACTTCAGAATCGGTCTATTAGCTTAACATGCATCTGTTCTTGTTTTTTATGTGAGTTGGTACCTGGACAGGTGAAGAAGTCTTCAACATGATACAAACAGTTAGCTTTCCATCAATCTGCTTGAGCTGCAGGTCCTTTTTCTGCTTCATGGCGTAAAAGCCAAGTCAAACTTTGGCAGGTTAAAACCAAATAAGCTGTCCTCTCTGCACGCTCCCTTCAGACGCTCTTTCATGGCTCCATATTTGTTGGTGATCTTCGAGACCTCTGAACCCCCTACTGAGCTTGCGTGAAACCCTCCCCGTTTGCCAGTGATTGTAAATATTTAATTGGCTGCACCTACATTTGTGAAGGAGTGCTCTAAGAGACGGAGTGACACTTTGAATAAAACAAAACAGGGAAACGGAGGAATTGCTCTTTGTGTTCTGGATTTAGAAACACACGTCTGGATTTTTTTCTTTTTGTTTGTTTTGCTTCCTTTTTATTCTTGCGAGCACTTAGGAGCGCCAATTTACAAATGCAGTAGATTGCTCTTGTGCTGAGTCAAAGAGATTTCAGCTCAGCACAAGAGCACTTAGATCGCCCATCTTCAGCTTTCACCGACTGTCCAAGACGCCCATTTGAAGCCATTCTGCACCAGCCATTTTGGGCTATTTCTAATAAACTCAGTGACTTTAAAGTAATTGTATCTGCACGTTCTTTGGCTCTCAGATGTTATTGCATAAGTAAACTACTCCAGAGGCATTACAGCTGGTTATTAAGGATCAATCACGAAACCTCTCCTTAAGATTTATATACAGGATTTGTTACAGGAAACTCAAAGGAAATTGAATTAGATAATAAATAAATGGGGGAGGAGATGTCTTGAACAACATCTGCATTCAAAACTTAACTTATTGCTTTACACTGCAAACCCAACCACATTTCTACTGCCTCACAGAAACGATCCTTTCCTGTTGTTACATTGTTACTTTAAAAGGTTGTTTCTATTTAAACGTATGAACTCTACATTTTGCAATTACTTGCTTAAACACACACTGACAAAAAAAGAGAAAGTACAACACCAAGTAAAGAGCTTAAAAAAATATTTGAGTCAGGCGTTATTTGGTTAGCTAGCAGATCAGACCAGAACATGTGGGCTAATTAATTATCAACAATGAAGCTTTTCTTCTTTCATTTTAAATTTATCATAAACCATCCTGAAGACTTTTGAGAGTTTCTCATTTTTAAAATGTTTTAAGTCTTTAATCGGCTTTAATTTCTACCGTCATTTACCTTTTGATCGACTCTTTACACCAACAAAATTGTACCAAATTGTTTCGCAGGGTTGTAGCAGGAAGTCACTTTGTTCCTTCGTGTAATTTATCAATTATAAGTTTATTTGAAAATCCTATAAACAAAATTCTCGAGGAGTTCAGGTTTTTAGTCTCTGAGAAAGGAAAGGTCATGTTTCAGATGAACTTTTAAATATGTACACTGCAAAAACACAAAATATTACCAAGTAGTTTTGGTCTGGTTTATAGGACAAAAAGCTTAGTACACATGAAATGAGACAAAACCACTTTTCAGCAAGACGCAGAGGCTTGTTTTAAGTAAATAACGCCTTAGTATTTATGAAAAAGCTCCAGTTCCATTGGCAGATTATTTCACTTCCAACAAGATATTTTTCCCATGTTTTTAATTAAATAATCTGCAATTGGAACTAGAAATTTTCATCAAAATTAAGGAATACTTTACTTAAACTCCTATATCTTGCTGAGAAGTTACTTGTAAGTTAGTTTTCTCATATCTAAAGTGTACTAAGATATTTGCACTACAAAAACCAAATCTACTTGGTAATAAGTTGTGTTTTTGCAGAGTAAGTCATGTGAAGCATCTGATGTTTGTGTCAACATCCAACCAACAAACATTTGCCGTGATGAAGATTCATAAAAAAACGTGATAATTATAATTTAAATGCATTTCAAAGTAAACATTTCCAAGTTGCACCAGTAGGGGGCGCTTGCTGCTAAACGCCTGGAGTTCAGCGTTTCTTGGGGAAAGCAGCACAAAGTGATGCAGGAGGAAGAGGAGGAAGAGGAAGATGAAAAAGACTTGATGTGACTCCAGAGCTCTCCGGCCTTCCTCCTCTTCCTCGTCTTCATCTCGTTCTCTGCAGGTGCGCGGCAGAGTCCTCACACCCGGGTTTCCTTTCAGGAAGAGGCTGAACGCTTCGCATTTTCAGGAGTAGGAGTGTGTGTGTGTGTGTGTGTGTGTGTGTGTGTGTGTGTGTGTGTGTGTGTGTGTGTGTGTGTGTGTGTGTGGGGTGCGTGTTTGATTCTCCGAAATGTGAAGTTAGAGGCGATAAATGAAAATAAATATACGTTTATGTTCCAGCAGTCTGTGCAGGTGCGTGTGTGTGTGTGTTTGTGTGTGTGTGTTGGAGGACAAGGCGAAGCATTGAGCTGTTTCTGAAGTGAATTAACAAGTCAAATGAGTGCCGCATCACCCTGCATAGGTTACCACACACACACACACACACACACACACACACACACACACACACACACACACACACACACACACACACTAACACACTCCCACGCTTATCATCACAGCGTCTTTGTTGAGGAAGATGAGGCCAATTAAACTGATATCACTCTCTTGTTGTCGTTTAAAGCCTCTCTCTGATCTTTGTGTTTTATCTTTTTTACTTTTCCCAACCTTCCTCCATTTTTTTGTTCTTATAAACGTCTCTCTTCACCTCCGTTTTGCAGTTTTTCACATCTGCGATGGCCTTATTTAATTTTGTTTTCTTCCATCTTGAACTTCCTTGGTCCTCTGCTCTGTGTTTTTTCTTCCTAACGGTGTGATAAATGTCCATCTGCGATCGGCCGATGCCCCCCATCGACGTGGCGCCCGCGAGGTCATAAACAACAGCCCGTCTCCCCCGGCAACGTGGCGTCTCCATGGACGCGGGGCCGCTAAGACGACCGACTCTGCGTGTGTGCGGCCGAGGCGGAATGCGACATCCGACGACTGCCAAGTGTGTGTGTGTGTGTGTGTGTGTGTGGTTGTTATATATGTAGTGTGTGTGTGAAAGCTAATGAGCGATCATAAGTGAGCAAATGTTTTCTCTGGGTTCCACTAATGCTCAACAAACACACACACACACTTATAGATCAGGTATGTGTGTGTGTGTGTGTGTGATTAGTATGCCACAGTGAGCTGTGTCCATATGTCACCAAACACAAGCATGTTTTATTTATCCCGGAGAGGAAGAGGGGGAGAAGGAGGCCAACAGTCACTGTCAAGGGGATGAAGGGATGGAGGGAGGGATGGAGGGAAACTGGCAGGATGGGAGGAAAAAAAGATTAGAGAGGTGAGAAGATGGAGGGACGTTTGGAGTATGTCTCCGTTAAAGAAGTGATGGAGATGTAAAAGGAGATGGAAGTTAGAGGATACAGGGCCGATCAAAGCATTTTTGGGGCCCCAAACAGATTTTCATTTGAGCCCCCCACCCCTCATACCAACATGTCAAAACCAGCTGACATACTTAATATTATTAGCATCATTTCCAATTAGTTTACATAAACATTACTGGAATAGCAAATAAAATAAAATGTATTTAAGTTTGCCATTTTATTTTAACCATTTTACAGTGACATCAGCTGATAAACATTAAATTTACAGTCAACAAGTTCAATACGTTAAATTTCCCCGGCAGCCAAACGCAGCAGGAAATGAACCTTTATTTGTGAAACAGCTGTGAAAATAATGTAGAAATAGTTTCTCCATGAGTAAAACCATTTAATTTACATCATTTGATGTTTACATGATGTTGGTTTCAAACTAACATCTAAACTGAGACTTCAGAGCTTAAACTCTAAAATCTGGTCACCAAATTTCACTTTTTTTCTCACAATCCTGAGTTTTTTTATCGTAATATTCCGACTTTACTTTGGTCATTTTATGAATTTATTCTCATATTATTTAGACTTTATTCTCTTAATTTGATTTTCTGTCCTTCAACTTTATTCTTGTATTACTTTGACATACTATTGTTATTTTCGGAACATGATGACTTTATTCTCGCAATATTAAAACTGTTTCAGCGATATGATTTATGATATTATATTATTACAACTTTATTCTCATAATATGATTTTTTTTGGCAATATTAAGTCTTAATTCTTGTAGTAATTTGACTTAATCTCATTATTTTAATAACACAATCACATTATTCTCTGATTCTATGACTTAATTCTTGTAATTAAATGTTTTTTTTTTCTCTAATCCTGGCTCTAACACTCCATCGTATGTCCAAACTATTTATTTAATATAGTTTAAATAAAAAAATGTTTTTTTAGGTGTGAGAAATTGTTTGTAACATTAGATCAACAAATAGAGGAACAAGCAGCAGAAACAAAAATGAAAGTGAAAGAAAAAGAGAAGATAAAAAGAGGATAACTGAGAAAAACTGAAAGAAAAATGAAAGTTTAAGATTATTAGTAGAAAAAACACAAAAACTGAGATGAATGAAGGCAAAAACAGAGAAGAAGAAAAAGAGGGATGAAGTCTGGGCAGATGAACAAACAAAAGTCGCTAAATATGCAAAACAGGTCAAAGGTTATAAGGATGAAAAACAAGAAAAGAGCAGAAGAAAGATAAAAGAGATAAATTAAAAAACAGCAGAAAAGGAAAAGTGATGGAAGTATGGAGCAGCTTTGGGGGCGACCGAAGAGTCGGGAGGACGAGAAGAGGAAGAAGTGAAAGAAAAAAGTGGAATAAGAGAAAAAACTGGCAAGAAAGAAAGAGATTAAAAAAGTGACGAGATGCAGAAAATTAAGGAAACGTGAGACGATGGAGACGTTTACAGTTAAAAGGGAAAAAGAAAGGATGAAAAAGAAAGTTAAGATGAAGAGAGAATTGGGAAAATTACAGATTAAAAACAGATTAAGAAGAAACGAGAGTAAAAGTAAAGAAAAACTTCAATATGGAGGAAAAAAAACAAAAGAAGAGAAAAAAGGAGAGATTGAGAGAAGAGACAGAATAAGAAAGAAGGATTGTTGATAAAAGAGCAAAAAGGACAACGGGATAGAAAAGAAGGGAGGAAAAACAAAGAAGAGAGGGAATAAATAATAAAATATATTCCACAGGAATGAACGGAGGAACAGATGAAGGTGAAACAATAAGATAAAACGAAATAAGACGAAGGTGAAGCGATAAAAAAATAAAATGATAAAAGAAAATATTTAGTGAAAAATAAATTCTAGATTAAAATGAGAACAAATACAAAGAAGAAACAGTTAAAGGAACGACGAGAGAAAAAGGAGGGAATCTGCAACAAGAAAAACAGGAAATTATGACACGAGAGACGAGCGTTTCAAGGAAAGAAGAATAATAAAGAGGGAAGAAGGGATGACTAACATCAGGAGGAAGAGAAGAAGGTGAGTAAAGATGGGAGGAAGGGACAGGAGGAGTAAAGGAGGTGGGAGGGACGGACAGATGGAGGAGTGGGACCCCAGAGACGTGTCATTCATCACACCACCCTGCAATCTGCACTCCTTCACCCTCCTCCTCTTCCCCTCATCCATCCATCCGTCCGTTTGTTCCTCCGTTCATGCTACTGTCACAGTTCTAGTCTTTCTCTCTTTCTTTTCCTCCATCTTTCTCCCAGGACTTTGGCAGCCATTTTTAGGTTTCGTTATCTCCTCCGGCGACATCCCTCCGTCCCTCTCTCCATCCGCCCCTCCGGTCTCTTGGCTCCTCCCGCCATTTTCACTTTCTGTGTCAGCGAGAGCAAAACGTCGACAACAAACAGGACCGGATCCTTGAAGGAGGAAGACGAACCCAAACGAGAAGAAACTGATCAAACTATGGAGAACAGACGAGTTGGAGAGGAAACGAAACATAAACCAAGGAGAAACTACAACAAGAGAGACGACGTGGGAAATATCTGAAGTCTAAAGTTTAGAGCCACCATGGAAATGAACAATAAAAACTATTAGGAACAAGAAGTTTGGGGCCCTTTGTTCCAGTTTTCATCACAACACAAACAATGACGGATTTCTGTTTCTTTGTTTTCTTTTCAGATTATTTGCTGTATTAAACATTCGTACCATCAGCAAATCACACCCAAGATTAGGGCTGGGCAATCAATCAATAACAACACGTGTCCTGACGGACAAATGATCAATATCAATAGAGAATACACCTAGTATCAATAATTTCACTGAACGCCAATCCAGAACCGCACAGCATTCTGGGAGATGTAGGCAGAGGAAAGACGTTAGCTGCTCAACCTCTCACTGCCAGCTAAGCTAAGTTGGTGGAATCAACTGACTCTCTCACTCTTTGGTTGCCTAGCAACTCTCTGACTCTTTGGTTGCCTAGCAACGACCTGTTGAGTAACTGCCACAGTAGCACCTTCAAGCTTCTTAACTGCTTAGAAATAATAATAAAAAACAATGTCGTGGAATAAAAACTGTGAATAAATCAGAAAAGGTCACGTCACCAGTTTGGTTGTATTTCAGATATTAAAAAACAAAAAACAAATCAATGATGATCAATTTTGGCTGATATGAAATGTTTATATCATGATACGTTTTTCAGCCATATTGTCCAGCCTTAATTTTACTTTACATTGTTCCTGCTGTGTAGAATAATACACATAGCAAGACATTATTAACAATAACAGATGATATAAAAAACACCTTAATGGGGTGAAAACTGCGGATAAAACAGAGGAAATGTCACGTCACCACATGTGTACGTCTGTGCGAGCAAAGAGTGACGAAAACACATTTTATTTTCTTTTTAAAACATCAAACTGCTCCCTAATCCTGTGGAGCGCCCCCTGTCTGCGGACGGTTAGGATTTCCTAGTCAAGCGAACCGACTGCATACATTTCTACAGACAAAGTCCTCAACGTCACACAATGCTAGCAGGTTTGGTGAGCTAACTGGGCGCGTAGCAGCGTCTCCTCTCCACCGGGGGCGCCACAGAGACAGGAAGTGAGGACATGGACGCGTGTCTTACCGGTGTGCGACAGCAGGTTGGGGGACAGCAGGCCGGGGAGCCCCGGGTGCAGCAGCCGGGGGCTTTCCTGCATCCCGGCGCCGGAGCAACGCTTGGGAGGACGGCCGGGGCGAGAGCTGCAGGGGAGAGACGACGCACATCACTTAGTTACTACAGCAAAGACAGGATTCTGATCTAAACACACCGAGGAAATCAGGGCTGAAAGGACGAAACTCGATGCAGAATAAAATTATTTTAATAATTTTTCACTCAGAATTTAGAATAATATGTTTCATGTTGAGGAAAATGATTGCTTTAATTGTCAAAATTAGAAATTTTCTGATCATTTAGCATCATCCAACCAAAGCAAACAGATATTGGAAAGTATCTTATTGAGCAGCTCTTATTTCTGATTATCTAACTAATCAACTATTTAGTGATTAATTGGATTAATCGATTACACATTCTGCTAGATTTTTAAACAAACCTCGAGTCTTTTTATGCGTTATTTGAAATGCACTATAATATGCATGTAAAAAAAACTAATTTTTAAGTAAAAAAATAAACATTTTAGTGAATTTGAACCAAGTGAAGTTGAAACTTTACCTCTTAAGTTTTGGGTAAAACCTGTTCACAGACAAAGGTGTCTCTTTATTTTAAATCCAAAATGTGTGTATATATTTTTAACAGTTTGGACTAAATATCTGTTCATAGTGTGTTGTTCTTTTAGGAAATAACTCTCTATGCTCCAGTTGACGATTCTTTTAATAATCGATTAATCACGATTATTTCGATTAATCGTTTCAGCCCTGATTTAACGCCAAGAGCCACATTTATCTTAATATTACCCTAAATCACAGGTGTCAAACTCAAGGCCCGGGGGCCAAATATGGCCCGCCGTAGCTTTTTATGTGGCCCTCTGGGCTCCAAATTACACCAGTAAGTTCTTCCAGTTTTTCACAAATCTGCACAAATCACACAAAATCAACAAATTTCGACATTCTTTCCTGATTTTACTGCTAATTTTCTCAAAATTGGTCAAAAACATTGAATCCGTAACTGATGCAGCGAGTGATAGTCACATTTGACATCATACATTAGCGTGAATATTGTAAAAAAAAAAAAAAAGACAAATATTTCTTAATATTCACCACAAAATCTGTCATTTTGATTGCAAAAATAAACTGTAAAATAATCACAAATCCTGGAGGAACAGCTATTTATTGATATTTTACCAGTTTTACTGGTTTTATCAATAGATTCTGGCACAACCGGCCCTTTAAGAACATTCAGATTTTTGATTCGGCCAAAAATTTTAAATGAGTTTGACACCACTGCCCTAAGTAATAATAACAACCACATTGTTTTTCTGCACAACTTGCAGCTTGTTTCCAGGTTTGTGGACAACTTGGAGGTTAGCGCTCTGATCTGAATGTCCCCAGGAAACGATAACAGCTGGATGGACGCCGCAGGTCACTCGGACTTAATCAAATCACAAACCGTCGCCCAACAGCAGCTTAGGAGCACTTTTCGCTGAAGCTTGCATGATTTGCACGTAAAGATGCTCCCGAAGACGTGTGGTGAGTTTCTCAACAGATATATCGTCTTAACTTTAACAAAAATGGTTTAAAAACAGAAAACAGCCACACTGATTACCAAACAACTCAGTGTTAAAAATGTAAAGAAAGGTTATAGTCATGTTATTAGAAAGTTAGATTAGCAAATAAACCAGAAATCTGAATCACTGTAGCGCCTAAACACCATCAATGACTGTATTTTATTTTATTTTTGTAATGAAATATAAACAGTTTAATTACTTTCATTGCAACAACTCGCAGCACACTGCAAAAACACAAAATGTTACCAAGTATTTTGTCCAGTTTCTACTGAAATAAGATAAAACTAATTTATAAATAATGTTTCTTCTAGATATAGGAGCTTGTTTTAAGTAAATAATTCCTTAGTTTTGATGAAAAAGTTCCACTAGTAGATAAATTCAGTAATGACAAAATGTTTTAAGTGAAATAATCTGCCAGTTTAACGTTACTTACCTAAAACAACCTCAGATTTTTTTTTTTTTACTGAAAAGTTGTAAGTTAGTTTCTGTCTTATTTCAAGTGAACTGAGACATTTCCACTAGAAATTAGACCAAAATACTTGGTAAGATTCAGTGTTTTTTTCAGTTTCCATCTAAAGATTCAACATTATTCAAAGGTTTAACATATTTATGTACAACAACATCACATGGAGGCAACAGCAGCTGATAAGGTCCTGCAAAAAACAGTGAGGGGAGCTAAAACGGTCACTATAGTACCCCTTTCTCATGGATATAAACTTAAACTAAATTAATATTTTAAGCTTTACTGCCAAAAAACAAATAAATAAAATACATATAACAATCAAATGCAGTTTTTATTACCTGCTTTTAACCTAATCGGTAAAAAGTAAAACCTCTGAGATGCATGTTAAAAACAAAACATACACTATTTTCTTAATTTAGATCCAAATTTCAAAAGATTATCTGAGAAACTTTGACACATGAAGCAACTTGTACAAGAATAAAACACGTAACCTTATAAATACACAGGAATTCATGTTCTGCATGTACAAATGAAGCTGAATACACACACAGCCTTTCACCCAGTCTCCAACACACGCACGCACACACACACACACACACACACACACACACACACACACACACACACACACACACACACACACACACACACACACACACACACACACACACACACACACACACACAATAAGCTACTCTATTATTCATGTGCACGTAGGCATAAATAACCACAGTCAAACACTGTATTACAGTAACTGCACACATGCAATTTAACATAAAGGGAGGCACATACACACACTGGAGGTGCGCATGCAGGCCAACTCTCTGCAGGGTGGCTAAGTAACAGATGGCCATCCAAAGTCATTTACACCTAGAGAGAGGAAAAAAATAAAACCTGTATATGGCAAAAGCCCACAGTGTCACCGCATGAGAACAGAAACCAAGAGAGGAAATAATGTACGGGCAGCAAGTTAAATTAGGGCATAAAATAATAATCGTGAGAGGATTTCTGCTGGACTCGTTTTGGACTGTCCTTGAAATTATTTCAAAAACATGGGCTGTGTTTTTAGATTTATTTTTGTTTGTCAAACTCAATCTGAATCGATTAAACTGTTACAATATCAATGAATTGCTGTTAGAGTTTTATAACAGTTTCTTAAAATTAAATATTATTGAACATCTTTTCACACTGGTCAGTCCAGACAGGATTTTCTGATTGTTTTGCATTTTTCTGCTTTGTTTTTGGTGCTAACTTAGAAATATTTGAAAGGAATTTCTAAAAGATTTGCGCTAATGTACGATATTAAATACAAATTTTTATTAATCGCCGTATTGATCACGGACTATAACTTGACATCAAGTAATAGTCCGTGATCTACGGACAATATTTAAGCTGGTGACTTAAACCCAATATTTTTATTTATTTTATTTTTTTACCAATTTTGAGAAAAAAATTACATCTGTGAAATCTGAAAAAAATATAATCTGCTGATTTTGTCTGAATTTTGCTGATTTGTTAAAAAGTGGAGGGACTTCTTGATGCCATTTAGAGTCTAGAGGGCCGCATAAAAAGCTACAGCGGGCCAGATTTAGTCCCTGGACCTGGAGTTTGACACGTAGTTTTAAAAAAATCTTAAAATTACACAACATACATAACAAGCTAACAACAAAAAACAGGCTGTTTGCCAAAAATAAAGTTCAGTATATTAAAAATAAAACTATTTCTGAAATGGATTCTTCAAACAATTGAAGAAAACTACAGCAATCTTCTTTATAAGAGAATCTACAGTCAGAGGCTGCCTCAGGTTCACTGTAAAACAGACTGCTACAGGAGATCCTTCTTACTCACAGCCATTAGCATCTACAACATTTTGAAGAAAATTATTTAATATGAGTTAAAACAATACTTAATTTGCCTCTGGAATTTAAAAAAGCTATTTTTGAATTTGATGCAAACCATCTCCTAGCAAGGATAAAGCTAGCTTTGAACCGTTAGCTGCAGCTAACCCACAGAGTCATTAACTACTTTTACAATGGCTTCATAAATGAAGCAAATAAATTGTTACCCTTTTACAAATGTTAAAAAAAGAGCAACAATAAAGAGTGAGCTAGGAAGCAGAAAGAATCCTGCTAAAGCTAATTTTCACATGTTTAGCTAAGGCTAACTAGCCTGGCTCTAGCTGGCTAGCTAGCTAACAGGCTTTAACACTTTACTTTTTTAATCATGCCTGTTGAAATAAACTGAGGGATTTCTACTATAACAGTTTATATTAACTTAATGTTCAAATGTTTATTTTTTACTGCTTTACTGTCAACAAGCTAAAACTTCCTAATAAGAAACATAAAATTGACAAACCAGGGTTTTTCTGTTAGACGCGTCTTTTCTTTCCACATGCTAGCTCAGTATGAACTGCAGCGTCAGTCACTTCATACAATCTGTTGGGTTTGCTTAGGCATGAACTTTTCTCCTTATCTGTATATAAACTGATTTATTTTGGACTTAAATTGTAACTGGCATGAGAGTATTTTTTGTGTAGTTTCTAGTGGAAATGCCTAACAATAGTTGAAATAAGACAAAATGAGCTTACAAGTAACTTTTCAGCAAGATGTAGGAGCTTGTTTAAGCAATAATCCCTTAATTCTTTGGGGGAAAGAAAACCTATAATAGGAAAATGTAAAAAAAAATCCAATTTTTTTTTTTTACTAATCCTTACTGAAAATGTACTAAATCCAACCAAAACACCTTGTCGATTTTGTTTTTGCAGTGCAGAACCAAAATTGGAGGTTTGTCGTGCTTTAGCAGCAAAATCCAGTCAGTGCAGAACCAGAACAGAGCGGAGGGCATGTTGGTCTTTTCAGGAACATGTTGAGTAAATCGGTCAGATCCCGGTGGGAGGAGCAGAGTGTGTGTGTGTGTGTGTGTGTGTGTGTGTGTGTGTGTGTGTGTGTGTGTGTGTGTGTGTGGGTGTGTGGGTGTGTGTGTGTGCGCTAAAAGTTGTGAAGAGAAAACGACTGCAAATGTTTTTTGGGTGTGATCTGCATGTGAGAAAAAAAGCAGAAGGATTCAGAGGAGCATGAAGACACGAAGGCATGAACCTTCACTTCCACCATGAACTCCACTTCACCTCTTTCTCCCTCCATCACACACACACACACACACACACACAAAACAATCTGCAGTCAGTTGCGTACACCAACACACACTCACAGGTGTTCGCCTTCAACCCTTAAAGCGCCTCCGTCATCGGCGCGCTGCTGCCTTTCACCGTGTTACAGTAGCAGCTGTAGGTGTGTGTTCAACTGCATCCATCCATGTGTAAGCAACTTTAAGGTGTGTATCCACGTGAATCCAAGCCTTGTGTGTCTGCAAAGGACACATGATATCGGCTTCTCATTAGCCTTACAGTTCTTTGTTCGGAGTAATGACTGCAGCGCGTGTGTGTGTGTGTGCGTGTGTGTGTGTGTCCCGTAGGGTTGCCATATGTTGGGCATTAATCCTCGTCAACGGTCCACTCTCCTTACAGCACCGAGCTCAGGAACAAAGAACAGGTCACACACACATACACACACTCATACGCGACACACTACGCATGCAGAGAGTGTGTGTGCACACTTCGCATGCAGTCCATTGACCTACATTCACGTGGTGACCTTTCACCTTGACCATGTTCAGAGTTTCAAAGAGGAACAAATCCATTTCTCCCACACCAGATCGTGTTTCTTACTACAAATAGTACATGACATTACAAAAAAGGGAAAAGGTGCACCACTGGCTGACCTTTGACCTTCACAGTTACTAATATTCACACTGTAGGGAGATTCAGGAGGATGTTTATGATTCCAGAAGAAACTAACTAGAGGAAGGAACCGGGGAATCTGGAGAGGAACAGTTCTTTCAAGAGTCAACCAGATCAAATCTGGATTAAACCGTTCACACCGGTTCTGTTTGATCCGCTTTAATCCAACTCCAGTATTTGTCTGCAGAAAGTCCAGTTCGCTCGAGGAGGTGTGAATGTGCAATCAGACCGAAAAGCAAACTCTGGTCCACCTAAAAACCGTGGCCTCTATTTGGGTGAAGTGAACTCTGGTTTGGTTCGGATGTATATGTGAAAGTCAAGCGGCTCTAAAAGCAGGAAGTGGACTACAGCGCAGGGAATTCTGGGTAAATACAACCAAAACAAACGTGAGTGTTAGCAGTAGAAATCCTACAACCGATAAAATTTGACAATACTCCATTTTTGTTTAATTTTGTGAAGAGTGCAGTGTCTTCCTCTGAAGTTTTCATGTTGCTTCCTTCAGTGGTTCTTGGTGCAGCGCCCCCGCAGGCGAGGAGGGGAACAGATTGACTCAAAGCAGTGTGGAAGCAAAACGCAGCAGCTGGAAATTTAACAAACGTTGCCACTTTTGGTACCCAAATCGAACCGAGTCTACTGGACCATGAGGTGTGAAAACAGCCTTAAAGTTCCCTGATCATTTTGTTTTCAGTGGATGTTATTTGTTTAAAACTAGCAGCAACATGAAGCAGCTTGTGGTAAAAGTCTTTAAATAAACACTGAGCCAATCAGAACGTCTATCTGGACTTTGGGATAAATAACACAAAGATGCAAATATGCAGACGACCAAAACACAGGATGGATATTTATTTTGAAAAAGTCCAAATAATATCCAAGACGCACAAAGGAGCGTTTTTGCAGATCCTTCCTCCCAGCAGCTGTTAGACTTTACACCCATTACTGATCCCAATAAACCCAGTAAACGTTTACATTCCTGCTGGTATTTAAACAATTATTCACACAGTTTTTACTCATTTTTAAATAACATGTCTGCTG